>NW_027507881.1:7186691-7844458 GCF_037356315.1 Lithobates pipiens
CCGAGCGGAGGATTCCCGGAGGAGCTGCTCTGAGGATGGCTGCGAGTTTTCCACCAGGCTTGGAATGAAATCTGTTATTTTCTTCTCATTTATGTCTTTTATATGGGTCAGAAACCCGAGATAAATGGCTTGTTTATTTGAAAGTTGGAAGGTATTTTCCTGTTTAAAGAAAAAATAAATAAATAGATAAATACGTCCAGATTTGTTGATGTAAGTTTAACCGCTTCAGCCCCGGAAGGTTTACCCCCCTTCCTGAGCAGAGCACTTTTTGCGATTCGGCGCTGCGTCGCTTTAGCTGACAATGGCGCGGCCGTGCCACGTTGCACCCAAACAAAATTATCGTCCTTTTTTTCACACAAATAGAGCTTTCTTTTGGTGGTATTTGATCACCTCTGCGGTTGCTCCCGCCCCCTCCACAGCCCAGCCCTCCAGTGAGCCCTGTATGGGCACAGCAGACAGCGGGGAGCGACAATCACCAGCTCTCTGCTCAGGAAGCTCTGAGAACTGAACGTTTGATGGTGTTTGATCACTCGGTTCTCAGTGTTAGAGCCGGCGGGGGACAGATGCAGCATCCACCTAGGTAAGTATGATTCTATAAACAATTACCATACTTCTCTTTTACTGTAATTCCTGGGTTTTTCTTGGCGGGGTTTGCCGAGTCCGACCCCCGGTCCTGTGTGATATAAAAGGGATGGAAGTCCGGACCCAGTGAGATGAGGTGTGAAGGGAAGTCATGGAAAAGAGAAGGAGTTTGGTTTAGTCCTGGTCCACCATACCAGGCCCGCATGAGGCCATTACCAGAGTCTGAATGCCCAGTACCATGCCGAAGTCGGAGCTAAATTCCCGACTTGGACTCAACCAGTATTGGACTTTTGCTTGAACGGGTATGCAGGTATGCTGGGGCAGCTTCAATCCTGAAGTTAGGGACTAGGGATGTTGGGAAATATTGGCACTTTATCTTGAACTGTCGTTTGTCTCTCCCATCACATTAATTTATTCTTCAAGTAATTGTTTGAAACTTTGCATTTGCCTGGTCTGAAGTTACTAAAGGGGTGCAATGCAAGTAACTGGCACAAAAATGGTCTGCAGCTTGGGTCACCAAACACACTGGGGTATGAAGACATCATACAAGAGTTAATATAGTGTGAAGATACAAGTGGCTACCAAGGGTAACAAAAGTTTCTGTAGCAGCCTGTCGTTAAGCATGTACTGTAAATGTGGCAGGTGGGATAGACTCTTGCAGGGGAAGCAGATTAGCACCACAGAGGTCCCCAGCCTGTGCACAGGTACGGAAGAGGAAGAGTTACGTGAAATGCACTCATGGAGTCAGTGCTAGGAGCACAGCGGGACCCCATACCGTTACTGGGAGTGAGGTAGCTGTGATACTCTGGACAGGTGGAAAGGGCAGGGTGCAAACCGCCCTAAATGCACAAGTAACTGTGATGGTGCTTAATTCATCAAGAGACTTTGCTAGAGTTTGTCCATGTTTAGTCATCTGTCTATCTGGCTTTGAGCATGGCTTAAGTAATGGTACCCCATGTGTAGTGCAGTGACCCTGTACAAAGTGCCTAGTGTAGTGCAGAAGAACCCACCCCTCTCCTGTGACCCTTGAATGGCACCCAACAAGAAGGGGAAAATGGAGGATGTGACTACCACTCCACAACACCTACCTACCCCCTTAATACAAGCGACACTCAACAGCATGGGTACCAGGAAAGGTGAGCATTAAACATGTGCATTCGTTTTCGTCCGAATTTCAGGTATTTTTCATTATCGTTTTAACAAACAAACGAACACAAGCAGAATCCGAAAACCGAAAGATCCGACATAAACAAATGCTTTATTTTCATTTTCGTTGTGACAACAGTTCGATACAGATAGGAGATTCGACATGACGCTGACAATAGCGATCTGTGTCCATCGAACCTGTTATCGAATGTCCCTAACCTTATCTCTATTAGTCCTAGATTATTCGACATAGAGAGAAAAGATTCGACATAGAGAGAAAAGATTCGACATAGAGAGAAAAGATTCAACATAGAGAGAAAAGATTCAACATAGAGAGAAAAGATTTGGCATAGAGAAGATTCGACATAGAGAGAAAAGATTCGACATAGAGAGAAAATATTTGACCTAGAGAAGATTCGACATAGAGAAGATTCGACATAGAGAGAAAAGATTCGGCATAGAGAGAAAAGATTTGGCATAGAGAGAAAAGATTTGGCATAGAGAGAAAAGATTCGGCATAGAGAAGATTCGACATAGATAGAAAAGATTCGACATAGAGAGAAAAGATTCAACATAGAGAGAAAAGATTTGACATAGAGAGAAGATTCGGCATAGAGAGAAAAGATTCGGCATAGAGAGAAAAGATTTGACATAAAGAGAAAAGATTTGACATAGAGAAGATTCGACATAGATAGAAAAGATTCGACATAGAGAGAAAAGATTTGAGATTATAAAGACAATAGCAAAAAAGGTTGAATGTGCTTAACCTAACTCTATTAGTCCAAGAGAAAAGATTCGACATGAAGATTCGATGAAGCAGTCGCCACAAGTGGACATTTATGGTCAAATGCTCCACCCATAGTATATAGAAGAATTCTAGTGTTGGTTGACTAGTAATAATAATTAAAGAGGAAGTAAACCCTGATGGGTTTACTTCCTCTTTCATTCCCTGCAAAGGTAAAGCATAATGGACTACTATGCATCGCATAGTAGTCCATTATGTGTCACTTACCTGACACAGGAGCCAGCGAAGTCACCGCTGTCCCCTGTAGTCCGGAGCATCCATCTTCTCGGTGGGATCTCGCTGCTCCGGCACTGTCATTCGGCGAAGCCGCAATGACGTCACTCCCGCGCATGCGCACGGGAGCCACCACTCGCGGCATATCGCCGCTGACCGCGGCACGCTCAGTGCACCTGCGCGCCGCTGTCTACGGCGCATGCGCCGTAGACAGCAGTGCCTGTCTTTCTGCAATTATCTCCTAAACCGTGTAGGTTTAGGAGATATTTCTTCGACCTACAGATAAGCCTTAATCTAGGCTTACCTGTAGGTCAAAGTTGGTTGTAAGGGTTTACATCCACTTTAATAAATATAATTATTACTAGTGTCATACAACATTAGAATTCTACTATAGCTTGTAGGCGGAACATTCGACCAGAAATGCACGATTGCGGCGTCGTACAGTTTAGCTGCTCCGTCGAATCTTCTTGGAACTAGGCTTGTGCAATTCCTTTCGTAACAAAGCGAAATTCGGCCGAATTTTGCATCTTTCGGACATTCGGATGCATCCGAATGTCCGAATGAAAAAATAATGAATTACAACGAATACGAAAGAAATTATGGCGGATATAACGAATGAATTCGACATGATTCGGTAATTCTTTAAAGATCTACTGAAACAAAAGGTCAGCTCAAAGTAAATCTTATAGTCCAATCAGCTGATTCATTTTGTGCCGGAGGATGGATTACTGGCAAAGTGCATTCCTGAGAACTGAGTTAGAAGGGTGTTGTATTGTATTTGAGTCGAGGAGAAGAGACGTTGTCATTGTGTGTGTTAAAAGATTCAATAAACAAACGACTTTCCAAACTGCGAATCATTATCACGAATGTCTATACATACATAAAAATCGAATTTCAACGAATACGAACGAAATTATAGCGCATATAACGAATGAATTCGTCATGATTTGAGATTCAGTATAACGAATATCGACACTCTACGAATAATAACGAATTATCCCGAAAACGTATTAGCGTAACATAACCAATATAACAGAACGAGATGATGTATTTTACGAATGACAACAAATCAAAACTAAACTTTTTTTTACGTTCTGCACAAGTCTACTTAGAACATTCAACACCATAAGCCTCCAATGACAGATTTGACCTCAATTATTTCAGATTTTCAGGCGAATGCATTTTTTTTTAAAGAAACAAAATAAATTAAAAACGAATTTCGGGAGTAACTAAATAAATTTATTTTTTGGAGGAAAACAAAATGCCAAAATTTAATATTTCAGTGTGCACATGACTAGTGAGTATATACGTTCTTCGTCTTCTTTTCTGTCCAAAAGTTTTCATTAGGTTTCCAAAGTAGAGTACTAGTTCGGAAGTACAGTGATATCATAACACAATGGTAATGAATTAGGAGGTACAATTAGGAAAGACATAATAGGGTCGTAGGTGAACGGAGGGCCTGTTTCAGGGCCTGTTTCAGGGCCTGTTTCAGGGCCTGTTTTTAGGCTTGTGGGAAATGGGAGAATATGAGTCAGGATACTAGTAAAGTGTTATCAAAGTTCGTTATCATTCCAGGGTTGTCAAACCAGGTATATTTGAGCAAATTCTCTGCCTTAATTTTTCCGAGGATCATGGCTTGGAAACAGGTAGATGGACAGTCGGGAACAAACTTGTATTTGGGCCAGGACTGAATACCAATGAGAGAGCCATTTATAATATGTCTCCAGTACAGCGACATGTGGGATCCTTTCACACGGGCTTTGCGATTAGATGTGTTTTTCAGGTGGACCTTATTGGAATCCACTGCAAGTTTACAGGCAGGCGGATGCAAACGGATGTGCATTTGTTTACATCCTGGTCCTTGGGGACTGCATGTCCCATGATGCCAGGCCCAATGCCCTTCTGTGCCCTGTCCAGCCTGCTTTGGCTTGAACCAGACGATGGGGGTACGGGAGCTGTGAGGGCTTCCAGGAGGTCGTGAGTGGTTGGAGGGCCTGTCTCAGCTCAGACAGTTTTTGGCCTGTGTAGGCTGGGGGGATGTGGTCATCAAGATTCTACCAATGTCTTATCAAAGTCCGGTGGCAATTTTTTTTTTTGGTTGTAGTTTGTGAGTACTCAAAGTAAGAGCTTGAATTGTGCAATAGAGATGTCTTGTTTCGGAGCCACAAAAATGGGATCAGCAAAGGTGGAGGATGTCAAAGACTTTGGTCCAAAGGGCCTGAGCTCTCAGACAGGACCACCAAAGCAACCCACGATTGCGCAAACTTGGAAAAAATGAGTTGCATAATTGAGAACAAAGTTGTGTATCCGGGCCTGGGACTAAATACCAACAGGAGAGCAATTTTTATGATTGGTCTCCAGTACAACCACACGTAGAGAGGCCTTTCACACGGGCTTTGCAATCAGGTGGTCCTGATCCAAATCTCCATGTACAGCACCTTGGAAAATTATTATTCGTACCCCTTGAAATTTTCCACATTTTGTCAAGCTACAACCCGAAAACTTAAAGCGGAGTTCCACCCAAAAATGGAACTTCCGCTTTAAGTGCAGTGTTTTTACAGGCACCCAGCTCCTACTTCCTCCTCTGGCTCCGTGGCACCAGAAGGAAGATCACCTCTAGGGATGTGGACCATAACCAGTTCATCCAGGTAGTTGGGCGAATATCCTTTCATAAAGCAAAGAATTTAGGGAACATTTCTGAAGGGGGGGGGGGGGGGGCAGGGATCTGACGTTGCACCCCACGCAGAGAAAAAAATCAAAGCTGAGTGTAATCTGAGACCTGAGTGGAGGGGAATAGACGTACCCTCTCCCCCAAATTCTCATCGGGAAACATGCACAGCTCAGGATGTTAATTGCTTTCTGTGTGCTGGAAGAGGTGCAGCTGCCCCCTGGGATTCTGTGGTGTTGAAGGGACTCATGCAGGGGGGGGGGCAGGGATCTGATGTCGTACCCCATGCAGAGAAAAGAGCAAAGCTGAGTGTAATCTGAGACCCGAGTGGAGGGGAATAGACGCACCCTCTTCCCCAAATTCTCATCGGGAAACATGCACAGCTCAGGCTGTAAATTGCTTTCTGTGTGCTGGAAGGGGTGCAGGATTCGTGGTATTGAAGTGGCTCATGCAGGTAGAAGAGGGAAGTGAGAACCACACTGAGGGCTTTGGATTGAGGCAAGTACGCACTATAGAGGGATGTGCTTTTTTTCTTATTTCATTTCAGAGGTGGGCAACCACTTTAAAGGCGTGACCCATCCATTCATTTTTTTTTTTTTTACAGTAAGCACAGGCTGTATTGTACGTATCATGTATGCTGGGACCAGTGCCAGGAGAAGGTCTTCCAGCACCCAGGGCAAAAGATGCCAATCTGCGTCCCCTCCTTGTTCAGGGTTGTCTAAGCTTAGGGAATCCTACGCCCAGCAGTCACTCGCTTGTCAAAAATCACTGCCGCTGTCACTTCTCCTGTCAGCCTTGTAACAAAAGGAAGGCGCCCCCATTGCTACAGTAAACCATTGCGCCCAGGGCAGCTTCCCCACCTGCCCACCCCTTGCCCCCCCGTCCTGGCTTTGTCCATACTGTGCCTGGCATGTGTCCACACTGCGGGCTATTGTGACACTTTTTTTATAGGAAAACATATAATTCCTATGTCTGCATGCTTTCACTCGGCCATTGCGGCCGGCCGCTGGTGAAATGCTCCAGCCAAGTTATAGTTAACAATTGTGCTGGATGAGTCTAGTTGGGCAGACGGAGCCCCGTGCCTCCCTGACGCCAGTACCCCCTTCCTGTGTCATTATCCGTCCCCGCGTATTACGGAATCATTTCATTTTTCATCCAGTGAGGACAAAGCCGCAGCCCAGGATCCAGCCTTGTTTGTTTCTCTCCTAATTAGTCGCATTAATCAGAGTATATTTTGCCACGCGTGGAGGGAGGAGCTTCGCAAATTGTTCTGGGCGCCTCGTTTTTATTTGTGATGGGGAATGCATGCGGCCAGTTGTCTCCCTAATGAATATGTGCAATATCGGTCCGGGCCTCCGTATGCTGGCGGTACTTCTAATCAGCTTGCTGCATCTTACAATGATGTGAAGTGCCCAACTAAATGATAATGAGAGTATTGAATCTGCGCGATCCAGCGCTCTTTTCTTATGATTAGTCCGCAGTACACCGAGCAATCCTTCATTTCCACATACTTAACAAATTAAGGATTTTTTTCATTCCCTTATTCAATGTTTCCAATGTAACATAACGAACATACTGAATTTTACTGTATGAAATGAAATAATTCTGGTAGCATGAACCTTCCAACATGATCTTACAGCAAAGTGTTTTTTTTTTTATTGTTTTTTTTAATTTTTTTTATATATATTGTAATTATTTATTTTTTACATAATGAACATACTGAATTTTACACTATGAAATGAAATAATTCTAGTAGCATGAACCTTCCAACATGATCTTACAGCAAATTTTTTATATTTATTATTGTTTTTATTTATTTATTTTTATATATTTATTGTAATTATTTATTTTTTACATAATGAGCATACTGAATTTTACGCTATGAAATGAAATAATTCTAGTAGCATGAACCTTCCAACATGATCTTACAGCATATTATTTTTTTTTTTTTTATTGTTTTTATTTATTTATTTTTATATATTTAATTATTTATTTTTTACATAATGAACATACTGAATTTTACACTATGAAATGAAGTAATTCAGTAGTAGCATGAACCTTCCAACATGATCTTACAGCAAAGTTTTTTTATTTATTTATTTATTTATTTTTTTATTTTTTTTATATATTTATTGTAATTATTTATTTTTTATATAATGAACATACTGAATATTACGCTATGAAATAAAATAGTTCTAGTAACATGAACCTTCCAACACCATCTTATAGCAAAGTGTTTTTATTTATTTATTTATTTATTTATTTGTTTGTTTGTATATATTTATTGTAATTATTTATTTTTTACATAATGAACATACTGAATGTTACGCTATGAAATTAAATAATTCTAGTAGCATGAACCTTCCAACATGATCTTACAGCAATTTTCTTTTTTTTTATTGTTTTTATTTATTTATTTTTATATATTTAATTATTTATTTTTTACATAATGAACATACTGAATTTTACGCTATGAAATGAAATAATTCTAGTAGCATGAACCTTCCAACATGATCTTACAGCAAAGCGTTATTTTTATTTTTTTTATTGTTTTTATTTATTTATTTTTATATATTTATTGTAATTATTTATTTTTTACATAATGAACATACTGAATTTTACGCTATGAAATGAAATAATTCTAGTAGCATGAACCTTCCAACATGATCATACAGCAACGTGTTTGTTTGTTTTTTATTTTTATTTATTTATTTTTATATATTTATTGTAACTATTTATTTTTTACATAATGAACATACAGAATTTTACGCTATGAAATGAAATAATTCTAGTAGCATAAACCTTCCAACATGATCTTACAGAAAAGTGTTGTTTTTTTTTTTTATTGTTTTTATTTATTTATTTTTATATATTTATTGTAATTATTTATTTTTTACATAATGAACATACAGAATTTTATGCTATGAAATAAAATAATTCTAGTAGCATGAACCTTCCAACATGATCTTACAGCAAAGTGTTTATTTATTTATTTATTTATTTTTATATATTTATTGTAATTATTTATTTTTTATATACTGAACATACTGAATTTTACTGTATGAAATAAAATAATTCTAGTAGCATGAACTTTCCAACACCATCTTACAGCAAAGTGTTTTTTTTTTTTTTTCATTGTTTTATTTATTTATTTATTTATTTTTATATATTTTCTGTAATTATTTATTTTTTTACATAATGAACATACTGAATTTTACGCTATGAAATAAAATAATTCTAGTAGCATGGACCTTCCAACATGATCTCTTACAGCAAAGTGTTTTTTTTTTGTTTGTTTGTTTTTTTATTGTTGTTGATTGTATTTTTTTACAATAAATATATAAAATATAAATACATAAAATAAATATATAAAAATAAATAAATAAATACAATCAATAACAATAAAAAAAAAAAAAAAAATTTAAACATATTGCTGTAAGAGATCATGTTGGAAGGTTCATGCTACTCGAACTATTTTATTTCATAGAGTAAAATTCTGTATGTTTATTATGGAAAAAATTAATATATAAAAATTAATAAATCAGGGGTGTGCTAGGTACAGAGTGCAGGGTTCAGGGTGTGCTAGGCACAGAGTGTAGGGGTTTAGTGGTGTGCTCTGTACAGAGTGTAGTTCTAAGGGTGCCCTATACGCAGGGTTCAGGAGTATGCTATGTACAGATTGCAGGGTTCAGGAGTGCACTGTGTATAGAGTGCAGGGTTCAGGGGTGCATTATGTACAGAGAGCAGGGTTCAGGGGTGTGCTATGTACAGAGTGCAGGGGTGTGCTACGTACAGAGTGCAGGGGTTCAGGGGTATGCTACGTGCAGAGTTCAGGGGTGTGCTACATACAGAGTGCAGGGTTCAGGGGTGTGCTACGTACAGAGTGCAGGGTTCAGGAATGTGGTACGTACAGAGTGCAGGGTTCAGGGGTGTGGTATGTACAGAGTGCAGGGTTCAGGGGTGTGCTACGTACAGAGTGCAGGGTTCAAGGGTGTGGTACGTACAGAGTGCATGGTGCAGGGGTGTGGTACATACAGAATGCATGGTTCAGGGGTGTGCTACATACAGAGTGCAGGGTTCAGGGGTGCAATATGTGGAGTCCACGGTTCAGGGGTGTGCTATGTACAGAGTGCAGGGTTCAGTGTGTGCTAGGCACAGAGTGTAGGGGTTCAGGGGTGTGCTATGTACAGAGTGTAGTTTCAGGGGTGCCCTATACGCAGGGTTCGGGGTGTGCTACGTACAGAGTTCAGGGGTGTACTGTGTACAGAGTGCAGGGTTCAGGGGTGCATTATGTACAGAGAGCAGGGTTCAGGGGTGTGCTATGTACAGAGTGCAGGGTTCAGGGGTGTGCTATGTACAGAGTGCAGGGGTGTGCTACGTACAGAGTGCAGGGGTTCAGGGGTGTGCTACGTGCAGAGTTCAGGGGTGTGCTACGTACAGAGTGCAGGGTTCAGGGGTGTGCTATGTACAGAGTGCAGGGTTCAGGGGTGTGGTACGTACAGAGTGCAGGGTTCAGGGGTGTGGTACGTACAGAGTGCAGGGTTCAGGGGTGTGGTACGTACAGAGTGCAGGGTTCAAGGGTGTGGTACGTACAGAGTGCATGGTTCAGGGGTGTGGTATGTACAGAGTGCATGGTTCAGGGGTGTGGTATGTACAGAGTGCATGGTTCAGGGGTGTGCTAAATACATAGTGCAGGGTTCAGGGGTGCAATATGTGGAGTCCACGGATCAGGGGTGTGCTGTGTACAGAGTGCAGGGTTCAGTGTGTGCTAGGCACAGAGTGTAGGGGTTCAGGGGTGTGCTATGTACAGAGTGTAGTTTCAGGGGTGCCCTATACACAGGGTTCAGGGGTGTGCTACATACAGAGTGTAGTTTCAGGGGTGCCCTATACGCAGGGTTCAGGGGTGTGCTACATACAGAGTGCAGGGTTCAGGGGTGTACTGTGTACAGAGTGCAGGGTTCAGGGGTGCATTATGTACAGAGAGCAGGGTTTAGGGGTGTGCTATGTACAGTTTGCAGGGGTTCTGGGGTGTGCTACGTCCAGAGTGCAGGGGTTCAGGGGTGTGCTACATGCAGAGTTCAGGGGTGTGGTACGTACAGGGTGCAGGGTTCAGGGGTGTGCTGTGTGCAGGGTTTAGGGGGTAGGCTATGCACAGTGCGCAACCCCAATGGAGTTCTGCCACATTCCAGCTGCAAAACTGGATGTGAAGGCCACATGACAAGACCAGGCGGGTCGGAGTCAGCCCATGGGGTGTGCTTGGCATACGTCGAACACAATACACAGTACACAGAACATGGAAATGCAATTATTTTCGTAAATATAAAACTGCTAAATACCTTTTTTTTTCCTCATCAGCAGTATATAGCAGTCTTGTGACTTCTATCAGTGTCTGGCTAAAACTTGTAGGAGGAGTTTTCATTCTCCTCTGACTGTCCTATGAGGCTGCAGGACCCTTGACCCTCTGTCTGGACAGTGCTGATTGGCCCTGTGTTGATCACGTGCACCCTCCCAAAAGAAAAAAAAAAAACTCTTTAGCAATACACACCACACTGAGCGTGTGCAAATTGCCCCCAAGGCACTGTTCTATCAGGAGATGGATTGGGGACAATAGAAGAAGGGGAGGGATCAGAAAAGACAGGATCAAACAGCCTTTTTACACAATGCAGAGGGCGAACCCCTCAGGTTCCACAGTGAGTAGAACAAGCATGCTTTACTGCGTATACAGACTGATTTTACTGTTGTTGGTTTAGTAACACTTTAGTAACCCCTTTACTCCCGATCTTTTCTGTCACTGGCACCCTCTACAGGTTGGATAATTATTACTCTGCAGAATACTCATAATGACTTTATCTTCACAGAATGGAATGAGCACCAGTGCGATCCCTTCTCCTGCACTCCAATGACCTCATATCCAGGGGCGTAACTATAGGGGGTGCAGCAGTTGCGACCGCAACCCGGGCCCTGTGATGCAGGGGGCCCATGCAGCCCCCTCTACATATGGCCGGCAGCAGCATAGGCAGCTAGGGGTACCAGTGCACCATGCACACGGGTGGTGGAGGTGGAGGGTGACTAGCAGAGCTCCATGCTCAACTATCACACTGGCTGCTCTTTAGTTGTGCATTCCTCACATGACCTGTGTCCTCGGCCGGCTCCTTAGAGTTCCCCTCTCCTGCTCCATGCATTGCCGCTCAGTCCGATGTCTGTTCTCCCCAGCCAGAGTCCCCCCCCCCCGAGTCCCCCTTCTCACCTGCAGGCAGTAACTTCATCTGCCCTGGAGAAAAGGACCTCATCTCTTCTGGGGACGGGGACCCCCATCTCCCCTGGGGACAGGGACCCCTTCTCACCTGGGGGCAGTAACTTCATCTGCCCTGGAGAAAAGGACCTCAGCTCTTCTGGGGACGGGGACCCCATCCTGCCTAGGGACAGTCCCCCAATGGGGCACCTAAAAATAAAAAATAAACAATAATAAAAAAAAACTACTGATACCAGTGGTGGAACTACAGGGCTCACAAAGGTCATACCTGTGACCACGCCCTGGAGTTCCACCGCCGGACTCGGAGGGAAGGGCCCTGGCTGGGGTTCAGGGGGGGCCCTTCATGGTTTCTTGCATCGGGGCCCTAAAGGTTCTAGTTACGCCGCTGCTCTTATCCCTTGACCTACCATTCACCTGGTGCCTCATAACAAGGACTTCTGTCTTTTTTTTTCCCTCTCGCTTCTCCATCTGGTGAGAAGTTAAAACAAATTGCTTCTTATTGAATCAACTTTGATGTGGAGCGTTTCTCTCCAGACTGATCGTTTACCTTATTACCCCCCCCCCGTGGTGTAATGACATCATCCCCCCCCCTCCCCCGTTGATTGCTCAAGTTTATGGGTTAAAAAAAAAGTGTACCATGTAAATCAAAGAATCCTAATGAAATCTATTTTCATTTCTGTTGGTCCCAGTAGAACTATCCAAGGGGGGTCGAATACTTAGTCCCTGCACCGGATCTAGCACTTCACAGCAAAACACGTTCCTGGAAATATGAGGCAGGGTAGCTAATGAGATGATTGGTGGAGAGGCAGCAGAATAGGAGAAACGACCTCCAGCAGCACCGAGCATGAATTAGCATGAAAAAAACATCCTTCTAACTGAAAAAAAAACAACAAAAACAACCGGTTATAGTTTTAAAGATGAGCTCCTGAAATCGCTAAATACAACCATTTAGAGCAACACATTTCCATTTGTTCCTTGTGTGAGAGCAACTAATATACAGCCCGGTTCTGCGCGTTCTTGATTATTATGTGATCGTTCTTGCACATCTTTACACCGTGTAGATTGACAGCTAAGCCAAAAGGCATTAAAAGCTTGCATTACATTGTTGGTGTTTTTTTCGTTTTTTTTCCTGATTCAAACCTAATCAGCTAAAACGGGACAGATGGACCCCCACAAAAAAAAAAAGGACAGATGGTCTCCACATTTCTGAACAGAGGCACAGAGGAACACAAAGAAAGTTCATATTTTCTGAAAGTAAAACTTTGTTTTTACTTTAGATCAGCCATTCTCAGCCAGGGTTACGTAGACACCATGGGGTTCTTCTAGAGCAGTGATTCTCAACCAGGGTTCCATGGAACTCTAGGGTTCCTCCAGAGGTTGTAGGGGTTCCTTCAGCATTGGCCAATTTCTGCCTATCAGATAAGTTCCCACTCACACCATTGATCTTTTAAGCTATCTGTAAGGAGGTAATTCTTCCCAATGACCACAAGTGTATGGGCCAATCTTCCCATTGACCATCACACTAATGTATCGTGAGTTGTAGATTTCTTATTTTTAGCAGGGGGTCCCCCCCCTCCCCCCCCCCCCCCGAGACCGGAGAACTATTTCAAGGGTTCTTCTGTGTTGAAAAGGTTGAGAAAGGTTGCTCTAGAGCAGTGATGGCGAACCTTGGCACCCCAGATGTTTTGGAACTACATTTCCCATGATGCTCCACTACAACTCAGAGTGCATGAGCATCATGGGAAATGTAGTTCCAAAACATCTGGGGTGCCAAGGTTCGCCATCACTGCTCTAGAGGTTGCTAGTGGTTCCTTGAGCTGTAGTTGACTAAACTCCTAATTGACCATGCCTGCTTACTTCCAGGGGTCAACGCCACTTGGCAAAGCATTACACCATTCATCCTTGTAGTTGGCTGTAACGGCATTCTAAACACCCCAGGTTTCATTCTCCCTGCTGACTACCAGCGTAAGAGTCATTTTTTTTTCCATTGACCCTCAATGAATTGGTTTTAGTAAGGGTTCTCCAAGACCTTAAAACTATTTTAGGTGAATAAAAAGGTTTAGAAAAGGAATCTAGAATATCTCATGGTAGTTGAATATGTGGATGGACCAACACACAGTCACTCGGGCTACCTGGACAGTATTTTGTCATTTTCAAGTTGTTCTTATAAGTAATTCCTTCTCATCCCCGTCATGATGGACTTGGGTAGAAAATATTTCTCAACACTAGGGATGAGCTTCGTGTTTCGAGTCGAACATACGTTCGACTCGAACATCGGCTGTTCGCCCGTTCGGCGAATTCCGAACGTTATGGGCCGTTCGCGCCAAATTCGTGTGGCGCTCACGGCCCACAATGCACTGCGATGGCGCAGTGCATTGCTGGCTCATGATTGGCCAAGCATGCACTGTGACCCCACATGCTTGGCCAATCACAGCGCCGGCAGCGAGGAGAGCCATGATTGGCCACAGGCAGGATGCCTGTGGCCAATCATAGCTCAGGCTGTGTAGTACACGCCCCACACTATATAAGGCCGCCAGCGCGGTGGCCTTGTGTAGTGTGTTGGCATCTGTAGCAGTTAGTGGGTGTTCTGTGTACCTTCAACACAGTACACACCGATCGTTATCGGCCGATTTTTCGTTCTTGCTCTTCTGTAGTGGTTGTTGCCCTGACCGCAGTATACACCGCTATATTCACCTATATAGCTAGCGATATATCTATCTTTTATAATAGAGCTGTCAGTCAGTGTTAGGAGATTATGTGTGCTGTCTGCGTGCTCTGAACGCAGTATACACCGCTATATCCACCTATATAGCTAACTATCTTGCTTGTTTTAAATAGAGCTTTCAGTCAGTGTTAGGAGATTATGTGTGCTGTCTGCGTGTTCTGAACCCAGTATACACCGCTATATCCACATATATAGCTAACTATCTTGCTCGTTTTAAATAGAGCTTTCAGTCAGTGTTAGGAGATTATGTGTGCTGTCTGCGTGTTCTGAACGCAGTATACACCGCTATATCCACCTATATAGCTAACTATCTTGCTCGTTTTAAATAGAGCTTGCAGTCAGCGGTAGGAGATTGTGCGTGCTGTCTGCGTGCTCTGAACCCAGTATACACCGCTATATCCACCTATATAGCTAAATATCTTGCTAGTTTTAAATAGAGCTTGCAGTCAGTTGTAGGAGATTGAGCTACACTTTAAAAATGTACCAGTTGAAAATTACAAACAGATTCAACTTAACACAACAAATCTACACAGTCCCTGTCTTGTTTGCACCGCCTGTATACTGCTGTTCTGAGTATTTAGGGCCTGGGGGCCACACGCATTTCCTTTTTTTAATATGGGTACGGGGTTCCCCTTAATATGCGTACAAGACCCAAAGGGGCTGGTAATGGGCAGGGAGGGCTACCCATGCCATTTTTTCTCAATGATTTTCAACCATATTGCAGGAACCAGATATAACATTAAAACCGCAAGCAGTTTTAAATGACGTTATTTCTGTTAAATGTCATTTTGTGCAGGGACTGTTCTAAACACGGGAAACACGTGGCACTTCACAGGCATACTACAGACACCCCCCAGGCACGATATTTAAAGGAATATTTCACTTTTTTTTCACTTTAATCGTCATTAAAATCAGTGCTCCCGCCAAAACGGCCATTTTTAAAACTTTTTTTTGCATTGACCCATGTCCCCTGGGGCAGGAGCCAGGTCCCCAAACCCTTTTTAGGACAGTATCTTGCATATTAGCCGTTAAAATTAGCACTTTTCATTTCGAACGTTCGAGTCCCATAGACTTCAATGGGATTCTAACGTTCGTACGAATTTGGGGTCCGTTCGAAAGTTCTGGTGCGAACCGAAAAGGGGGGGGGGTGTTCGGCTCATCCCTACTCAACACCCTCCCTCTTCAACCTCCCATTTTTCCCTTCCATTCTACCCCAACCTTCCACTCCAACTTTAATCTTACGTTCTCTGACCCTACTTATTTTCACCTCTTTCTGAATAGTTTTTCACACTCTCTTTGCCTTTTGATGGTTATCCTATGGCTCACACTACGTGTTCCTTTAATTGGGCAAGTTGGCAACCCACCAATGATTTTTGTGCTGGTGGAAGTTGTGAAGAACCCATAACACGCTAAGATAAACAACTGAAGTGTTTCTAATTGATTTATATTTGTGTAACTGCCTATGCCCAAACTACCTACAACTATATTTACATATATGCCTCTGTATACTATACTCTAGAAGGCCATCTATTCTCAACCATGGACTTGGGTAGAAACTATTTCCAACACCCTCCCTCTTCAACCTCCCATTTGTCCCTTCCATTCTACCCCAACCTTCCACTCCAACTTTAATCTTATGTTCTCTGACCCTACTTATTTTCACCTCTTTCTGAATAGTTTTTCACACTCTCTTTGCCTTTTGATGGTTATCCTATGGCTCACACTACATGTTCCTTTAATTGGGCAAGTTGGCAACCCACCAATGATTTTTGTGCTGGTGGAAGTTATGAAGAACCCATAACACGCTAAGATAAACAACTGAAGTGTTTCTAATTGATTTATATTTGTGTAACTACCTATGCCCAAACTACCTACAACTATATTTACATATGCCTCTGTATACTATACTCTAGAAGGCCATCTATTCTCAACCAGGGTTCATGATTGGGGGGTTCCTTGAGCTGTGGATAAATGACCCCACATTTGATGGTGTCTGTAAATTTATGGAGCCTATGCCACTTGGCAAAACCACCAATGATTTTTCGTTGACTGTAAAGGGGGGATTCTGACCACCACTGTAAGGACATTCTTCCCACTGACCACCAATGTAAGAAGCAATCATCTCAAAGACCACAAATGTAAGGGACTGCGACAGACCCAACCAGGACAGAGGCTTTTGGAGAGGACTAGGGGCAGGCCTCCTACCCACTGATTATGGCCCATAGAGAAAGCAGATCATTCAACAATGTAATGGATGCTGACAGCAAGGCTTGGATTCATTCTCTGAATAAGGACAATAAAGCTTCCCTTCTGGAGTGGATGAAAAGGTGCAATATTAATCTTGTACAGGCTAATGGTCCGAGGGAATATGATAGCCCTCCTGCAGACTGGGTTGAGAGGCTCCTTCACTTAGGACATAAATATTTATCAACCATAATCCTCTGGAGATCTATGAAAATAAATGAATTCCACTGTATCAGACTACTGGGACATTGTATCACTTTTGATGACTTGTCTAGTGGACAGAATACACACGTTTGTGTCTCTCTCATTGCTAATTGGGTCACCTATTGTTTCTGTCTGTCTACTAGTATTGTTTCCACTCCACCTTGTTAGCAAAATATTGTGGGATGTTACATGTTTGTTACTCAGATTACTGGTTAATAAGGATCACTATTAGTTGTTAGCTGTTAATTGGAGTGGTGTTTGCTGTTGTATTGCCATGCTAATATCTTCAAGAGGGGGAATGACCTCCTGTGGGGTATAAAGTATGTGTCTGATTTTCAATAAAGAGTCATTTGTTCTGGCTCTATCCTAAAATCTTGTCTGTGTACAATGCTTGGGGTAAAAAGGACTGATATTAGCTCTCAGTCTTCTTAGAACGGTTTGGAGGGCAGGAGGCACTGTTTGGCGGAAACTGTTGGGGTGCCAAGCGGTTCCGTCATAGTGACATTCTTTCCACTGACCACCAATGTAAGGAGCATTCTTCTCACTGATCAACAATGTAAGGGACATTCTTCCCACTGATCACCAATGTAAGGAACATTCTTCTCACTGATCACCAATGTAAGGAACATTCTTCTCACTGATCACCAATGTAAGGAACATTCTTCCCACTGATCACCAATGTAAGGGCCACTATTCCCACTGATCACCAGTGTAAGTAGCATTCTTCTCATTGTCCACTAATATAAGGAACATTCTTCCCACTTTCCCACTAATCACCAATGTAAGGAGCATTCTTCTCAATGACCGCCAATCTAAGCAGCAATTCTACCCTCTGACCACCAATGTAAAGAGCATTCTTCCCACTGATCCTCAGTGAATGAAGTTAGCAGGGGTATCCTTAGACCATAAAATTATTTCAAGGGTTCCTCTGGGGTAAAAGGGTTAGGAAAAGCTGCTCTACCATGTTCACAGCTATGTGACTTTTCTTTGATTGTTTCTTTTGTGCTGTCTTTAAATATAAACCTGATTAGCTAAGATTGAACAAATAAAGTTGGGAAATGCTGCGTTGGATGCAATTAGTCCTTAGCCAATTTCTTCTTTTAATAAGGGTTTGTACTGAAGCAAAACAGCTGTGTGAGGAGCCTCAAAGGGATCTGTACATCCCGGGTGGGTATACTCGCCTCAGGACAGTCACATCATTCACAATGAAGATGAACAAGTGAGCTACACAGCTACAAGCTAGTACAGAATATGACCTATGAGTCAGATAGCAACTAACGCTTCTCACAAGGGTTTTTTGAATACTTTCATCAGTAGCAACTGGTGATGAAGTACAATATGTCACCATAATAAACATGGTTGTTGTATCGTCAGACCTGCCAAAACATTTCCCATCTTAAGTGAAATAACGGCTCTTTTATTAGGGGAATAAGGGAGCAGTCACTCATCGATCAAAGATTTCCAACATCATGACAATTTCAGGCACCTGTCGTGGCTGCGTATGGTCAGTCTAGCTCATAACTCCAAAGATTGTTTGACACGGACACCTGATGTAAGGGGGCACTCTGATGAGGATCAGTGTTTGCAACTGTATTTTCACTGGCAGCCAGTAAAAACTGGGCACTTTTCTCCTGCCAGTAAATGGCACTGACAGGAAAAGGTTGCCAGTAAATATGGGTGTGATGCTCGTGCGCCGGCGGGGGGTCCCGATGGAGGCGGTGCCTAAGTGTGTCGTGCAATGTCATGGTGCAAGGGAGCGGAGTGGGCGGACCCTCATGCGCGGGTCTGTGGGACAGGAGCAAGGCAAGCTGGAAGCGGGACTGTCAGTGCTGTTTGGATTGGAATGCAGGGTTGGTGGTCCCTCTAGGCGAACTAGGCAGCCAACTAGGGCACACTGCTGCCTAGGGGGCGCAGCCATGGCTGCTGTCTACCCCACTAACCTGGCCGGGGAACACGAGGGGCCCTAAACAGGGCTGGGGCGTTGACTGACTCTCCAGAGAAAGCAGCAGCCGTGAAGGACATCCATCACAGCTGCTGCAGAGGAGGTCAGCAGCAGCTCAGCCTGTGAGGAGGGCGACACCGGAGAAGGCGGGCACGGAGAGAGCTGGGGAACTGGAGGTGGGTACAAAGAGCCGGGGAGCCAGAGGAGGCGGGTACGAGGAGAGCTGGGGAGCCAGAGGAGGCGGGTTTGAGGAGAGCTGGGGAGCCAGAGGAGGTGGCTACGAGGACAGCTGGGGAGCCGGCGGTGGTGGGTACAATGAGAGCTGGGGAGCCAGAGGAGGTGGGTACGAGGACAGCTGGGGAGCCGGAGGTGGTCGGTACGAGGACAGCTGGGGAGCCGGAGGTGGTGGGTATGAGGACAGCTGGGGACCTGGAGGTGGTGGGTATGAGGAGAGCTGGGGAGCCAGAGGAGGTGGGTACGAGGACAGCTGGGGAGCCGGAGGTGGTGGGTATGAGGAGAGCTGGGGAGCCGGAGGTGGTGGGTACAAGGAGAGCTGGGGAGCCGGAGGTGGTGGGTACGAGGAGAGCTGGGGAGCCGGAGGTGGTGGGTACGAGGAGAGCTGGGGAGCCAGAGGAGGTGGGTACGAGGACAGCTGGGGAGCAGGAGGTGGTGGGTACGAGGAGAGCTGGGGAGCCAGAGGAGGTGGGTACGAGGACAGCTGGGGAGCCGGAGGTGGTGTGTACAAGGAGAGCTGGGGAGCCAGAGGAGGTGGCTACGAGGACAGCTGGGGAGCCAGAGGAGGTGACTATAAAGACAACTGGGGAGCTGGAGGTGGTGGGTACAAGGAGAGCTGGGGAGCCAGAGGAGGTGGCTACGAGGACAGCTGGGGAGCCGGAGGAGGTGGCTACGAGGACAGCTGAGGAGCCGAAAGGAGGTGGCTACGAGGACAGCTGGGGAGGCGGAGGAGGCGGGTACGAGGAGAGCTGGGGAGCTAGAGGAGGTGGATACAAGGACAGCTGAGGAGCCGGAGAAGGTGGCTACGAGGACAGCTGAGGAGCCGGAGGAGGCAGGTACGAAGAGAGCAGCCCTGTTGAATCCATGCTGAACCTGTTGTAGTCACCTGGGCCCTGGGCAAGACTAATGCCACCCCCCGCCAGGCCATTAATGGTGCTAGTCTTGCCTTGGGTGCAAAAAAGTCAAACACCGGCCTTGCTGGAGTGGACTAAAGGATCCACCTGGCACAGAGAGAAACCGTCACTGTGACTCAGGAGGGGACGTGTCGGTAAAGTTTCATCACCATCATCTGTGCTGCTGCAAACTGCTGTCAGTATCACTGTGAGAATCAATTTCATGTGTGCCCCCATTTCTTGCTCTCCTCAGTCCTGTCCCTGAGCTACTTACTATATTGAAAATAAAATAAGAAATATGTTTTTTGCTTTAATATCTACCTTAAATCAATATTGCATATTGTACTTGTTTGAAGCCTAAATACTAAAAATATTGAAATTTGCACTTAAATTGTAATTTTTTAACTTTTGGAAATGCCAGTAAAGCTGTTCCAGTAAATTTCAATCTGGTAAGTTGGCAACACTGATGGGGATATCTGATGTAAGGGGCACTCTGATGAGCAGTGGCGAGGGGGGGGGGCGGGGCTGGAGCCCCGAGTGGGTCCCCAAAAAACACCGGGTCTCGGGCATGCACAATCTTGTTATTAGCCCCGAGTGGACCGATCTGACCCCGAGCGCGGCCGATTGACATAGCAGGTCCCGCCTTCTAGAGCCTGCAGCGCCTATGATGGATGTCTCACTGGTCCAATGCCGGGACCGCAGGACGTGGGACGTCCATAATAGGTGCTGCAGGCTCCAGAGGGTGGGAATTACAATGCGGCCACTGCGCCACTGTGAGAAGGACCCCACTCTGCGCTTGGACGGGTGGCTCTCCTGTCCTGTCATGGCTCTGGCTGCCTGGTGTGCTTGCTGTCTACTACTCTACTGTGATGGGCGCGACACACACTATGGCTGAGCTGTTGGAGGAGGTCACTTCACCTGAAGTCTGGTCAAGTAGGTCAGTGTATATCAGGTAGGTCAGTGTATATCAGGTAGGTAAAATCTCCCCCCCCCCCCCCCTCGGTGCCAGGCTCGGCCTTCGGCCTGGTCTTTTTGCCACCTAGCAACGCCCCTACTGATGGGTACACCTGATGTAAGGGGGCACACTGATGAGTACAATTGATGTAAGGGGGCACTCTGATGGGGCACCCGATGTAAGGGGGCAATCTGATGGGTACACCAGATGTGAGGGGGCACTCTGATGGAGACACCAGATGTAAGGGGGCACTCTGATGGAGACACCAGATGTAAGGGGGCACTCTGATGGAGACACCAGATGTAAGGGGGCACTCTGATGGAGACACCAGATGTAAGTGGGCACTCTAATGGGGGCAGCTAATGTAAGGTGGCACTCTCATAGGGGCACCTGATGTAAGGGGGTACTCTGATGGAGGCACCAGATGTAAGGGGGCACTTTGATGGAGACACCAGATGTAAGGGGGCACTCTGGTGGAGACACCAGATGTAAGGGGGCACTCTGATGGGTACACCTGATGTAAGGGGGCACTCTGATGGGGGCAGGTAATGTAAGGTGGTATTCTGGTAATGGGAACAACTGATGTACGAAGACACTTTCATTGGGACACCTGATGTAAGGGAACACTCAGATGGGAACACCTGATTTAAGGGGGTACCACGTATTAGACACCCAGTGTAGGGGGGCACTCTGATGGGGGACACCTGATGTTAGGCAGCATTTTGATGGGAACACCAGTTTTAAGGAGGCACTCTGATGGGGAGACCTGATGTAAGGGGGCACTATGATGTTAACACCTAATGTAAGGGGGCATGCTCATGGGGACATTTGATGTAAGGAGGCACTCTAATGGAGACACTTGATATAAGGGAGCATTATGATGTAGACACCTAATGTAAGGGGGCACTTTCATGGGGACACCTGGTGTAAGGGGGGGACCCTGATGGAACTCCTGGTGTAAGGCGGCGCAGTAAGGGGGCACAAAGAAAATTGATAAAAAAATATATATATTATTGAAACTCGATTTTACCCATCTATATATTTAAATATATAAATAGAAATATTAAAAAAGAAATATCCAAATATAATCTGGAAAGATTGTTTTAAATATATAAATGAAAATAGTACATAGCTTATTTTTTGATAGGTATGTAACAACCGCACAAATACTAGATGGTGAGTCTTAGCCCAAAAACATGAGATTTGGACCTCTGTGAATTTTATAGTTAATAAATCAGGATTTCTATTTATTCTCCCATTTATGATTCTTCCGTATTTATTGTGCCACACGGCTTGTTTTATGTGCTGCATCGCCCTATTACTTTCCCCCTATCACTCAATGCAAAGGAAAAAAAAAAAAAGAACAAACACCCTCTAACTCCTTTTATCGCATATAACTAGTTCTATCGTTTTTTTAATATCCCTCGATACAATTGCTTCCATTGCCCCATATAACCTGCCATGCTGTGTGGCTTGTTTCCGCGTGCCGGTGACAGCTACATGACACAGCAGCACAGTGTGCTGAGATGAGGAATTGGAACAAAGCTGTAATAAATTGGTGCTTGCTCCCTTACTCTCTCCCTGAAGCTTGGGGTGAAATAAATTCTCAAAATCTATTTCTCTGTGATGGCCAGCGGCCGACCAGTCCAGTAAATAAGAATTATAGCGGCGGAACGGCATCACTTATGGTAGGATAAAAAAAAAAAAAGAAGACAAACATGTCTGCACAGGAGATATAAATCTGATGATCGGCGGTGGGGCTGCCAGAGATAATCGGAGTATTTAGAACAAGTTCTAATTCTGCATGGCTCAGAAATACTTCCAGAGGAATAATAGAAGCAAAAGCAGCGTTGGCTTGTGGGGCCCCCGTAGCATAGGAGCGCTAATGCCCCATACACACGATCGGACATTCCGACAACAAAATCCATGGGATTTTTTCCGACGGATGTTGGCTCAAACTTGTCTTGCATACACACACGGTCACACAAAGTGGGGTCGGAAATTTCGAACGTCAAGAACGCGGCGACGTACGACACGTATGACGAGCCGAGAAAAATGAGGGTCGATAGCCAGTGCAGGCTCCTTCTGCTTGATTCCGAGCATGCGCGGAACTTTGTGCGTCAGGATTGTGCACACACGATCGGAATTTCCGACCACGGCTTTTGCTGTGGGAAAATTTGAGAACCAGGTCTCAAATTTTGTGCGACGGAAATACCGCCGGAAAATGTCCGATGGAGCCTACAAGCAGTCGGAAATTTCCGACAAAAAGCTCCCATCGAACATTTACCGTCGGCTAGGTTAACATCTACAGGTGCGACGGATCACACACACATTTTCATGCATTTTCTGCTCGTACCCACGCGTCACGAGGGATACGGAAAAAAAAAGGTCCCTGACTCTTTTTTCAAGAACTCACTGCATTGGGGCTGTTTGGTGCATGCTAGCAGATGCATAGGGGTTCAATTGACAACTAAAGTAATAACTGCGCGTTTTGCTAAAAGGCAGCGCATTTCTGTGCGCTTCAGGAAAAGCATGCGATTTTTGGTTAGTTCCCAACTTTGCAAAGGAATGAACCTTAATGCCTCAGTCACAGGAAGCTGTCAGAACCCGGGTCTGAACCTGCGACCTCTGCTGTGTCAATTCTTGCTGAGCCATCTAGGGTGCTGGACGACATCTCCCTGAACAGTTCCTTGAAAGATCCTTCCACGAACCTTGTTTTTTTCTTGAACCTTGAATCCCTTGGTCCTCCCACAAATTTCCTATTAAAGCCATGTTTCTACACGTCCTGCTTGCCAGATTATTGTGCTCTCTCCAGCTAAGATCTCGCTCTTGTCACTACATCTGTATCTCCACTACTGCTTGTTCCGGACCTTTGACTTGTTTCTCGACTACGCTTCCACTTGATCCCAACCTGCAACCACTTGTTACCAGCCTTTGGCTTGTTTACCGATTTCGGCTTCCGCTTGATGCTGATCTGCTATATTTTTCTACTGGACCCACGGCTTGCTCATCTCTTGATGGGGTGATCCTCAGGATGACGACCTGATACTAACATGCGGCAAAACCCATCTCCACCATCAGGAGTTCTGGTGAATACCAATAATTGCTTAGACCCCGCACCTCAGGTGAGGCCGCATCATCCTTCAGGATGACCCGCTTGTATGCCTATCCAGCTGGTCGGTGGGAGCCTCTATCTGGCCTCCGAGCCTGACCCATGACCATGAGACAATGCTCACAGGATTGGGATCTGTTCCCTTCAGCTACTAATTAGTGGGGACCAAGATCTGTCTTCGTAGTGAGTAGACATTTTCAATTCGTTTCAAATTTGTTTTTTAACGAATTTTGACAAGTTAATTTATTTCTGAAATATATCTGAATTAATGAAGACTTGTTTAACAAATTTTTCTGAATATTCTCAAATTCGAATGGTTGAAAATTCATAAAATCAAAAATCTTTGGAAATTCGAAATTTGAAAATCTGAAAACCCAAAAATCTGAAATAATAATTAACTAATAATAACTAACTATTAAATTATAGGTATTGGAATTTCCTTTCAGATTTGGTTGTTAGCGAACGTAACGAATAAAAATGTATCCAAAGTTACAAATTATCCAAAATAACGTATGTGTTGTCGTACGTGTCGTACGTCACCGTGCTCTAAATGAATGGACTTTGGTGTGATCTTGTGTAGGCAAGTCCATTTCAGTGGAACTCCGTCAGAGTTTATTCTGACGGAAAAACCGGTCGTGTGTACGCGGCATTAGAGAGTTCCCCGAAATTTTTTTTTTTTTTTTTGAACGAACATTCTAAGGAAATTGTACTGTTGAGTGGCCAGCTTTAAGCAGGAAATAGTTGGAATTTCTTCATTAACGAAACACATATACAACACATATGTGAATACAACAATCTTGGTGGATATTGAAGATATGGCAGCTTGTAGTACCCGAGAGTCTCATGTAAAATTAATGACTTACTCCGTCCAGTGCACGGGCCTGCATGGATTTCCCAGGAGCCACCAACATTAGTAGATAAGGAGGAAAAACATTTCTGTTCTGGATGAAGTTAAAGATAATATTGCCTATTGAGCACATTCACATTCAACTATGAAGTACACATTTATACTCTGCAGTTTTATTACTGTAATATATATATATGTATGTGTGTATGTGTGTGTGTATATATATATATATATAGTAATAATACTACTTTTTAATAATACTTATTTTTTTATTATATATATAAATAATGTATGTGTGTGTGTATATGTGTGTGTATGTATATATATATATATATATATATATATATATATATATATATATATATATACATACACACACACACACATACTTTTATTTAATTTTATATATATATATATATATATAAATAATGTATTATTAAGTAGTATTATTACTATATATATATATTCATATATATATATATATATATATACACACACACACACACACACACACATATATATATATATATATATATATATTACAGTAATAAAACTGCAGTATATATATATATATATATATATATATATATATATATATATATATATATATATATATATATACAGTAATAATGTATGTGTGTGCATATATACATATATATATATATATATATAGTAATAATATTGTGTGTATATATATATATATATATATATAAAATATATATATCTGCAGTATGCGTGACATATATATTCTCTGCAGTGTATATATACACACTCACCGGCCACTTTATTAGGTACACCTTGCTAGTTGCGGGTTGGACCCCCTTTGGCCTTCATTCTTGGTGGCATAGATACAACAAGGTGTTGGAAACGTTCCTCAGAGATTTTGCTCCATAGTGACATGATAACATCACACAGTTGCTCCAGATTTGTCGGCTGCACATCCATGATGCCAATCTCCGGTTCCACCACATCCCAAATGTTCTCTATTGGATGAGATGTGGTGAGTGTGGAGGCCATTGGAGGACAGGGACCTCATTGTCCGGTGGTGAGATGATTGGAGATTTGTGACATGGGGCATTATCCTGCTGGAAGGAGCCGTCAGAAGATGGGGACACTGAAGTCATTGGTGTTATAAGGGGCAATACACGGTATTAAGAACTGGGGTATGTAAACTTTTGATCAGGGTCATTTGGGTAGTTTTTGTTGCCATTATGATTTAAAAAGAGTAAACACAGTTAATTGATAATAAACGGCTTCAGCCAAACACTAACCATGAGTGAAAGAAAAGGTTTTGCGTTATCATTCATATTCTCTGAAAAATGGCCAGGAAATCATAAATTCTGCCAGGGTATGAAAACTTTTGAGCACAACTGTGTGTGGGTGTGTATATGTATTTATATATATATATATATATATATATATATATATATATATATATATATATATATATATAGGCTTACCTATAGCTACCCCAGATATCTCCTAAACCTGCACGGTTTAGGAGATATCCCCCTGTATCTGCATGTGCCGACGTCAGCTGTACATGCTCACTGAAGCAACGGCACATACGCCTTCATCTTTTCTTTTTTCTTAATATGTGGGTTTACAACCACTTTAAAGCCAAATTCACTTTGTAAAATGTGAAGGCACGCTATGAGTTAAGTCTAAGGAGATGCATGACCTCTCCTGGGCTTGTCTCTATTATTTATATATGACAGGTTTAGGGAAAGGAGGGAGAGACACAGAGAGCAGCTAAGCCCCGCCTTTCCCCTCTGCTGCCCATTCATAGAAGCCTTTGTATTTTGTGAAATCACATAATACAAAGGCCTCTGTGATTGGGCAGGAGTAAGGGAGGGGCAGGCATAGCAGCTGCTCTGACTCTAATGGTGAAGATGCTCAGACCTGAATCAGTAGGGTTGAGGTCCAACAAATACAGCAATAGCCGTCTTCAGGGAGTGCAATATAACTGTTAGATGTAAATAACAGAAATAAGCTCAGGAGGTGTCATGCAGCTCCTTAGACTTAACTAATGTTGTGCCATCACTTTTAACAACGCAGCTGAATTCCTGGAATTTTTAGTTATAGTGCCCCTAGGATTCCTAGGGTGTTTCTATTATGTTTCTGTTTATTCTGCGACAGGCATCACTAAATGGTAGACCACAATCCTGACCCAGACCAGGTGAATGTGGTGACAGTTCTATGTGAACTGCTAGACAGTCCCTAGAGCAGGTTCCCCCTCCCCTGCAGTAATTGATTGTTAGAACTGCCAGCATCCTAACAACCAATGATATCACATATGTGCCTTACCCCCCACAGTTTCCTCCATCCATACTTGCAGCCTGCTCCACCTCCCAGCTCCTGCTCTCTGCCTGCCTGGCAGTAAAAGGTATGGAGAGACCTGATGTAAGGGGGCGCCCTGAGACACCTGATGTAAGGGGGCACTCTGATAGGGACACCTGATGTAAGGGAGCACTCTTTTGGGACACATGATGTAAGGGAGCCCTTTGATGGGAAACCTGATGAAAGGGGGCACTTTGATGGGTGGGACACCCGATGTAAGGGGGCACTTTGATGGGTGGGACACCCGATGTAAGGGGGCACTTTGATGGGACACCTAATGTAAGGCAGCACTTTGATGGGACAATTGATGTAAGGGGGCACTCTGATGGAACACCTGCTGTAAGGGAGAACTCTGATGGGACACCTGATGTAAGGGGGCACTTTGATGGGACACCTGATGTAAGGTGGCACTTTGATGGGTGGGACACCCGATGTAAGGGGGCAATTTGATGGGACACCTGATGTAAGAGAGCACTTTAATGGGACACCTGATGTAAGGGGACACTCTGATGGGACACCTAATGTAAGGGGGCACTTTGATGGGAGACCTGATGTAAGGGGCACTTTGATGGGTGGGACACCCGATGTAAGGGGGCTCTCTGATGGGACACCTAATGTAAGGGAGCACTTTGATGGGACAATTGTTGTAAGGGGGCACTTTGATGGGACACCTGATGTAAGGGAGCACTTTGGTGGGACACCTGATGTAAGGGGGCACTTTGATAGGACACCTGATGTAAGGGGGCACTCTGATGGGACACCTAATGTAAGGGAGCACTTTGATGGGACACCTGATGTAAGGGGGCACTTTGATAGGACATGTGGTGTAAGGGGGCACTTTGATGGGACACCTGAAGTAAGGGGGTATTTTAATGGGACTCCTGATGTAAGGGAGCACTTTGATGGGACACCTGATGTAAGGAGGCACTTTGATAGGACACCTGATGTAAAGGGGCACTCTGATGGGACATCTAATGTAAGGGAGCACTTTGATGGGACACCTGATGTAAGGGGGCACTTTGATAGGACACCTGGTGTAAGGGGGCACTTTGATAGGACACCTGGTGTAAGGGGACACTTTGATGGGACTCCTGATGTAAGGGAGCACTATTATGGGACACCTAATGTAAGGGAGCACTTTGATGGGACACCTGATATAAGGGGGCACTTAAAATTGGCAATAAATATATTTTTTTAATAAATTAATAAAAATTCTATGAATATTGTACATTGTTTATTTGTTGATAGCCGTACACTGACTACATAGGTGCTAGGATCTGAGTTGTAGCACAAACATGAGATCTGGACCTCTGCTGGAAGAACATTTTTACTGACCTCGTTGAATTGTAATCCCATACCCCCATCTATGAGCTCCTATCCTCATTTTGTTAACGTCAGCGGCATGATCTGCATCTTATTGACGCTTAATGAGTGACCTCCTCTCGTCTTTGAGGTGGATCTCAGTGTAATGTATTATTTATTGACTCCTCTGACAATGGAAGGTGTGCCTTCCCGGGAATTTGGAGGCGAGTATAGTCAGTGCTATGATGTGCGGAGAGGGATAGGAGGCAGGCGAGGAGTTAATCCCCTCCGGTTATTGTAGAGAAGAGCATCTTGTATTCAGTGTTCAGCTGAATGCTGTCATTGTCACATCCGCACAAAGCCATGTTCATGGAGACTGTCTGATCCTCGCTGCTTCCAAGCCCGCCGACCTTTACCCTTCCTGGAGGAATACTCGGCCCGAGCGGGTGTTGGGCCTCTGAATTTGGACTCATTATCTTTTCAAAAGTAATTTATGATATGAATTTGTGGAGCCCGTGGTCTCTAGTGATATGATGATCTAGTCCCATGCACTTTCTAATGTGGTCCCCATTTTTTTTTTTTTTACATTTAGAACACATTATGTTAATGCAGTAATTAACCCAAAACCAAAAAATGATTATATTTCAGCTTACCATTTTTTAGATATGATGGCTGAATTTGTTTTTCTTTTTTAGGCTTTTTTTCCCATTATTTACTCCTGGTGATCCAGCCAGTAAGTCTGTTATTATACTTCCTAAAAAAAAAAGACCAAGCTCTCCAGGAAAAATGGCAGAGGGTTGGGGCAAACCATTTACCACTGATTGAGTTTTTTTGTAAAACCTGTATCCGAAAACAAAGAAAAACAATGCCCCATCATTGGTGTCAGTGGGAAGAATAGTGCCCCATCATTGGTATCAGTGGGAGGAATAGTGCCCCATCATTGGTGTCAGTGGGAGGAATAGTGCCCCATCATTGGTGTCAGTGAGAGGAATAGTGCCCCATCATTGGTATCAGTGGGAGGAATAGTGCCCCATCATTGGTGTCAGTGGAAAGAATAGTGCCCCATCATTGGTATCAGTGGAGGAAATAGTGCCCCATCACTGGTGTCAGTGGGAGGAATAGTGCCCCATCATTGGTGTCAGTGGGGGGAATAGTGCTCCATCATTGGTATCAGTGGGGGGGGGGAATAGTGCCCCATAATTGGTATCAGTGGGGGGAATAGTGCCCAATCATTGGAGTCAGTGAAAGGAATAGTGCTCCATCATTGGTTTCAGTGGGGGGAATAGTGCCAAATCATTGGTGTCAGTGGGAAGAATAGTGCTCCATCATTAGTATCAGTGGGAGGAATAGTGCCCAATCATTGGTGTCAGTGGAAGGAGTAGTGCCCAATCATTGGTGTCAGTGGAAGGAATAGTGCCCCATCATTGGTATCAGTGGGAGGAATAGTGCCCCATCATTGGTATCAGTGGGAGGAATAGTGCCCCATCATTGGTATCAGTGGGAGGAATAGTGCCCCATCATTGGTACCCTGTTTCCCCGATAGTAAGACACCCTTGATTGTAAGACGTATCGGGAGTTTCAGAGGGGTCAGCTAATATAAGCCATACCCCGAAAGTAAGACATATGTCTTACTTTCGGGGAAACACGGGGGTATTGCCGCCTCCCTCTCATCTAGCTGCGCGCCGCCTCCTGCCCACGTCCGCACCGTCCCCCTCTCCATACGTCGCCGCATCTGCCATTTCCCTCTGATCTTAATGAGCGCCGCCTCCTGCCCACGCCTGAGCCGTCCCCCTCTCCATACGTCACCGCACCGTCCCCTGCACTTGTCACTGCCGTCTCCTGCTTAAAATACGGTAATGCACACAGTATTAATCATACATCAGTAAAACACACACTGGCATACTGGGGTATCATCTGCTGTATGTAACCCAGTGGGTATCAGCAGGTGTCACACTGGATTAAATACAGCAGGTGGTACTGTATCACACATAAATCTGTTTTATCCTCCAGTATTCCACTGTTCGTTCTTACCATTTTTCATTGTTTTACATGTTATGCAATGTTGTAACAAGACATTCTTGGCACTTCCTTTTATAAAACTGTTTTGTGGTGAATACAATACTGTTCAGGTTGTTAATAAATGTTAATTTTATGGTTAAAACAAAAAATTCGACAATTTTTTTCCAATATAAGACATACCCCGAAAGTAAGACATAGTGGGGCTTTTGGGGATAAAAAGAAAGTAAGACACTGTCTTACTTTCGGGGAAACACGGTATCAGTGGTAGGAATAGTGCTCCATCATTGGTGTCATTGGGAGGAATTGTACCCCATCCTTGGAGTCATTGGGAGCAGTGCTGGGACAAGGCCATTTGGTGCCCAGGGCAAAGATGGCAAATGCGCCCCCCCCCCCCAGTTTTTAAGCAAGACTCAATGTTGTTTCAAAACAAGAATATACTTATTATTATATTAAGGGACATTCTGATGGGAAAATTGTATGTTAAGGGGCACCCTGATGGGCACATTTTATATTAAGGGGCATTCTGATGGGCACAACAAAACGTGCCCCTTAACGTAAAATCTGCCCATCAGAGTGCCCCTTAATACAAAATGTGCCCATCAGTGTTGCTCTTAAAATAAAATGTGCCCATCAGAGTGCCCCTTAACATAAAAGGTGCCCATCAGCATGACCCTTATTTTATGTTAAGGGACACGCTGATGGGCACATTTTATTTTAAGAGCAACACTGATGGGCACATTTTGTATTAAGGGGCATTCTGATGGGCACAACAAAATGTGCCCCTTAACGTAAAATCTGCCCATCAGCGTGCCCCTTAATACAAAATGTGCCCATCAGTGTTGCTCTTAAAATAAAATGTACCCATTAACATAAAATAAGGGTCATGCTGATGGGCACCTTTTATGTTAAGGGGCACGCTGATGGGCACATTTTATTTTAAGGGACACGCTGATGGATATATTTTTAATGTGCACGCTGATGGACACATTTTATGTTAAGGGGCACTCTGATGGGCACACCAAAGTGTTAAAATATTTAAGAAAATATGCCAATGAGTGTGCACATTAAAAATATGCCCATTAGTGATCACTGGTTAACATGTGGCCCACATACCTTGAGTGCAGGAGGGCACAACTGAAATACCAAAGGGGCGAAAGCTGCGAGATATGGAGAGCCAGGACCCGGGAACCACGAGTAGCAGGGGGCAAGGCGTGGAGTGCGCACATGACGCCACGCCCCTACTCACGGCCCGTGAGTGCGAGCTGGTCTTCTGTCAACTCCGAGACCTGTGGTGAGGAGCGGGGGGGGGGTGCACGCACGCAGCGTCACTGGTTACTGGTTGCTGGGGAGACCCCACCCCTGATAAATTGTACCACCCAGGGCATCCGCCGCCCCCCCCCCCCCCCGTACCAGCTCTGATTGGGAGGAATTGTGCCCCATCGTTGCTGTCATTGGTAGTAATTTCACTCATCCTTGGCCTTATTAGGAAGAATTGTGCCTCTTTGTTGCTGTCATTGGGAGGAATTGTGCCCCATTGTTGCTTTAATTGGGATGATGTAAACATCTGATTCCTCCTATTGAACTGTATTGTATCTAAGAACCAATAAGCTGATCATTGTAAGCACCACTGTCATTGGTAAATGGTTTGTCTCAACTCTCTAACTGCCATTTTTGCCAGACGGCTTGGCCTGTTAAAGGAAGTTTGAAAAACGCCAGAATTATGGGAAGGGTCACCAGGTTAAAAAAAAAAAAGGGAAAAAAGCCTTAAAAAATAAAACAAATGCCGCCATTATATTGAAGAACTGATAAGCTGATCATTGTAAGCACCCCTGACATTGGTAAATGGTTTGTCTCAACCCTCTTAACTGCCACTGTTGATGTACAGCTTCAGAAAGACAAACGGAATGCAGACAGCGCATCTAAGAATCGGCAAGCTGCAATATAATACATTTTTTGGTTTAGTGACATTTTAAGGATTGGTAAACTGAAATATGTACTTGTTTTTTTTTGTTTTTTTTTGTTTTAGTTTTTTTAATGTAAAATTTGAAAAAAAAAGCTCTAACAGGTGATCGATCTTTAGTAGTGGCATGGTTTATTGGTTTATAGCGGGTATCGGAGAGGTGGGTAAGTTATCATTTCCGTGTTATGGAGCTCGGCTGTCATCTCAGGGAGGACTGACCTGTGTCAGCAAAGCTGAGATAATACTTCCAGCTGATGATCGAGTTATCAACTTCACACCTTCATGATGCGTTTGTCATTATGCGATGTTCTGGCAACAGTTCAAGGGATGAAACCGCTGTGTTCCCTCTCTTCTGATTTCATGCTGATTGTAGCTTTTAACCTGATAGACCAACCAAGGAAAATCGGAGGAGAGATGCCCGCAGCCAAGACTGGATATTAGGCCAATGGTGGGCCAGCTTGGGCCGGACATATACGCAACTACATTTCGCAGGCAATAGATACTTTCTATAGGATTATGTATAAAAAACAGTAAATAAAGGATCAGTCCACATCTTTATAACAGATGTCCTAGATCTGGGGTCTCCAGACTTTCTGAACAAAGGGCCAGTTTACTTTCCTTCAGGCTTTAGGTGGGGCCAAACAGGGGCCATTGGGCATAAATAATGCCATATTATTGGGTTTAAAGATGGGAGGACTAGTGCCCTATTGTTGGTATCAATGGGAGGGATAGTGCCCCACTGTTGGTGTCAGCAGGAGGAATAGTGCCCCATCAATGGTATCATTGGGGGGAATGAGGCCCCATCATTGGTGTCAGTAGGAGGAATAGTGCCTCATTGTTGGTGCCAGTAGGATTTACAGAATTACTGTGAGAGACTGGATGGCACCTTAGAGGTTGGGGGGCATTTTAGGAGATTGGAGGCACTGTGAGACAATGTTGGAGGTTGGTGGCATTATGAAGGGCTGAATGATCTGGAGGTGGTTGAGCGCGGGGGACTGCACTAGGCTGGGAGGCATTGTGAGGCTGGGGGTTAGAGGACTCTGCAGCAGACTTCATGGTCCTGTATGGCAGTGTTTTTCAACTCCAGACCTCAAGGTGCCCCAACAGGTCATGTTTTCATGATTTCCCTCAGATGAAACAGCTGTGGTAATTACTAAGGCACTGAATCTGATCACCTGTGCAATATAATGGAAAGCCTGAGAACATGACCTGTTGGGGTGCTTTGAGGACTGGAGTTGAGAAACACTGCTGTAGGTGATGAGGTTTCTGGAGGGGGCAACAGTGAGTGATGGGATCTCTGGAGGGGGCCGAGCACCATTCCTTGGTTCCACTCCCTACCCTCCTCCGAGCACCATTCCTTGGTCCCACTCCCTACCCTCCTCCGAGCACCATTCCTTGGTTCCACTCCCTACCCTCCTCCGAGCACCATTGTTTGGTTCCACTCCCTACCCTCCTCTGAGCACCATTCCTTGGTTCCACTCCCTACCCTCCTCCGAGCACCATTGTTTGGTTCCACTCCCTACCCTCCTCCGAGCACCATTGTTTGGTTCCACTCCCTACCCTCCTCCGAGCACCATTGTTTGGTTCCACTCCCTACCCTCCTCCGAGCACCATTCCTTGGTTCCACTCCCTACCCTCCTCCGAGCACCATTGTTTGGTTCCACTCCCTACCCTCCTCTGAGCACCATTCCTTGGTTCCACTCCCTACCCTCCTCCGAGCACCATTCCTTGGTTCCACTCCCTACCCTCCTCTCAGTAATGGATACAGAACTAAGTATCAATTTGTGTAATAAAATTGTGTAATTTGTTAATGATAGGAAGTAAAATAGATCCCCTGTAGCCAGCAACAATGGAACACCCCCAGCAACAATAGACTCTGAACAGCTAGCAACATAGTTACATAGTTACATAGTTAGCCAGGTTGAAAAAAGACACAAGTCCATCCAGTTCAACCTTAAAAACAAATAAATAAAATAAAAAATAATCGTACAATCCAGATACCCAATTTTATGCCCACAATTGATCCAGAGGAAGGCGAAAAAAAAACCCAGCAGAGCATGCTCCAATTTACTACAGCAGGGGAAAAAAATTCCTTCCTGATCCCCCAATAGGCGATCGGATTTTCCCTGGATCAACTTTACCTATGTTAGTACCTAGTTATATTATGTACCATCAGGAAAGTATCCAGGCCTTTCTTAAAGCAATCTACTGAACTGGCCAGAACCACCTCTGGTGGGAGTCTATTCCACATTTTCACTGCTCTAACTGTGAAGAAACCTTTCCGTACTTGAAGCTGAAATCTCTTTTCCTCTAGACGTAAAGAGTGCCCCCGTGTCCTCTGGGTTGACCGTACAGAGAACAACTCAACACCAAGTTCACTATATGGACCCCTAATATATTTGAACATGTTAATCATATCCCCCCTTAATCTCCTCTTCTCAAGAGTGAATAAATTTAGTTCCTCTAATCTTTCCTCATAGCTGAGCTCCTCCATGCCTCTTATCAGTTTGGTTGCCCTTCTCTGCACTTTCTCCAGTTCCCCGATATCCTTTTTGAGAACTGGTGCCCAAAACTGAACGGCATATTCCAGGTGAGGTCTTACTAATGATTTGAACAGGGGCAAAATGATATCTCTCTCTCTGGAGTACATACCTCTCTTAATACAAGAAAGGACTTGGCTCGCTTTGCAAACAGCAGCTTGGCATTGCATGTTGTTATTGAGCTTATGGTCTACCAAAACCCCCAGATCCTTCTCCACTATGGATTCCCCCAGTTGTACTCCCCCTAGCATGTATGATGCATGCATATTCTTAGGCCCCAAGTGCATAACTTTACATTTATCAACATTAAACCTCATCTGCCACATAGTCGCCCAATTAGACAGTGTATTGAGGTCGGCTTGTAAATTGGAGACATCCTGTAAGGAGGTTATTCCACTGCATATCTTGGTGTCATCTGCAAAGACAGAAATATTACTTTTGATGCCAGACCCAATATCATTTATAAAGATGTTAAAAAGTAAGGGTCCCAACACTGAACCTTGGGGTACACCACTGATAACCTTACACCATTCAGAGTAAGAGTCATTAACCACGACTCTTTGAATTCTGTCTTCTAGCCAATTTTCTATCCATTTACAAACTGATATTTCCAAACCTGTAGACTTTACCTTACACATGAGCCGTGTGTGCGGAACTGTATCGAATGCTTTTTCAAAATCCAAGTATACCACGTCCACCGCCACCCCTCTGTCCAAGGTTTTCTTACCTCCTCATAAAAAGAAATCAGATTTGTCTGACAACTTCTGTCTTTCATGAATCCATGCTGTCTGTTGCTTAAAGTGTTATTGTTCAGCAAGAACTCGTCGATGTGGTCTTTTATTAAACGCTCCAGTATCTTCCCAGCTATAGAAGTTAAGCTAACAGGTCTATAGTTACTTGGTAAAGACTTTGATCCCTTTTTAAATATAGGCACCACGTTCGCCCTGCGCCAATCCAGTGGGACTATTCCCGTCATTAATGAGTCCCTAAAAATTAGATACAATGGCTCTGAAATTACAGAGCTCAATTCTTTATAGACCTCTCCCTCAAAAGTAACAGAAACAATGGTCTCCCAGTAGCATAAGAGCCTTCCAGCAACAATAGATCCCCCACCAGCGACAACTGACCTCCCCAGCAACAATACACTCCCCCCACCTGTAAAATTAGATCCCCTCCAGCAACAATAGATCCCCCAGCAGCCAGCATCAATAGACCCTCCAGTAAACCCCAGCACCCCTTGCCATTACATACAGGTGCCGTTCCCCCACGTTCCTGCTGAAAAAAAGCCATATATATATATATATATATATATATATATATATATATATATATATCTTTGAAAAGAGCCAATCATAATAAATATCTTTCCTGAGATGTTCATACGTGGTGAATAGCCACAACCCAGAGGCGTAGCTTGAAACTTGTGAGCCCTGATGCAAAAGTTGTCCCGGGCCCCCCCCACTACTACCTGCCCCTTCCACTGCGCGCCAAGATACTCCAATTAGGCGCCAAGATACTCCAAGTGGCTAAAGAGTTATTTCAGAGATTTCTGTACATATTGAGAGGGTAATTAAAAATATTTTGTAGAAACCATCCTAGTAATCACATGACCTTGCCCCCCTTCCCCCATCCTAGTAATGACATGACTTTGCCCCCCCCCCCCCCCATCCTAGTAATGACATGACCTTGTCCCTTTCCCCCATCTTAGTAATGATATGACCTTTGCGCCCTCCCCCCCATCCTAGTAATGACATGACCTCACCCCATCCTAGTAATGACATGACCTCGCTCCCTCCCCCCATGCTAGTAATGATATGACCTCCCCCCATCCTAGTAATGACATGACCTTGTCCAGTGGCGTAACTAGAACCTTCAGGGCCCCGATGCAAGAAACCATGAAGGGCCCCCCTGAACCCCAGCCAGGGCCCTTCCCTCCGTGTCCGGCGGTGGAACTCCAGGGCGTGGTCACAGATATGACCTTTGTGAGCCCCGTAGTTCCACCACTGGTATCAGCATTTTTTTTATTATTTTATTTTTAGGTGCCCCATTGGGGGACTGTCCCTGTCTGGCTGGGGAGAACAGACATCAGACTGAGTGGCAATGCATGGAACAGGAGAGGGGTACTCTGAGGAGCTGGCTGAGGACACAGGTCATGCGGGGAATGCACAACTAAAGAGCAGCCAGTGCGATAGTCGAGCATGGAGCTCTGCTAGTCACCCTCCACCTCTAGCCACCCGTGTGCATGGTGCACAGGTACCCCTAGCTGCCTATGCTGCTGCTGGCCATATGTAGAGGGGGCTGCATGGGCCCCCTGCATCACAGGGCCCGGTTGCGGTCGCAACTGCTGCACCCCCTATAGTTACGCCCCTGACCTTGTCCCTTTCCCCCAACCTATTAATGGCATGACCTCGCCTCCCCCCATCCTAGTAATGACATGACCTCGCCCCCTCCCCCATCTTAGTAATGATATGACCTTGCGCCCTCCCCCCCCATCCTAGTAATGACATGACCTCCCCCCATCCTAGTAATGACATGACCTCGCTCCCTCCCCCCATCCTAGTAATGATATGACCTCCCCCCATCCTAGTAATGACATGACCTTGTCCCTTTCCCCCAACCTATTAATGGCATGACCTCGCATCCCCCCATCCTAGTAATGACATGACCTCACCCCCTCCCCCCATCTTAGTAATGATATGACCTTGCGCCCTCCCCCCATCCTAGTAATGACATGACCTCCCCCCATCCTAGTAATGACATGACCTCCCCCCATCCTAGTAATGACATGACCTCGCTCCCTCCCCCCATCCTAGTAATGATATGACCTCCCCCCATCCTAGTAATGACATGACCTCGCCCCCTCCCCCATCTTAGTAATGACATGACCTCGCCTCCTCCCCCCCCATCCTAGTAATGACATGACTTTGCCCCCATCTTAGTAATGACATGACCCCGCCCCCTCCCTTATCCTAGTAATGACATGACCTCGCCCCCTCCCTTATCCTAGTAATGACATGACCTCGCCTCCCTCCTGCCCATCCTAGTAATGACACAACCTCGCCCCCTCCGCCATCTTAGTAATGACATGACCTCTCCCCCATCTTAGTAATGACCTGACCTCGCCCCCTCCCCCCATCCTAGTAATGACATGACCTCGCCCCCTCCCCATCTTAGTAATGAAATTACCTCGCCTCCTCCCCCCCATCCTAGTAATGACATGTCCCCAGTCAATGAGAGCAGAGGAAAGGTGTGGACTGGGGAGAGGGCAAAAAACTAGAAGCTGATTACTAGATTATAGAACTTGGCTGGGGTACTGGGGGACACAAGGTGGATTGGAGCTGGACTCCACCTCTGAAAATTTGGGGAGGAAATCAAATGTAATACGAAGGCAGGGAACAGAGCTGTGGGCCCCCTGAGGCTAGGGGCGGGGTCTCAATTGCAACCCCTGTGACCCCTGATGCTACGCACATGTCACAACCTGATAAAGGCTCGTTGGACTGCACCTTAATAAACATAAACCTTAGTGTTGGCTGCTATGGGCCTGTCCCAGGTGCCGAAGAGGCTTCCCAGGATGGCCCCATAGAAATACACAGGTACAGTGTAGAAGCTGGGGTAGGGGGGTGTTGATGTGAATTGGTCCGGGCGGGAAGGTGAGTTAGAGGACTTCCACGTGTCTGCTCTCCACATTATTAGTGACAAATGAAAAAGACACGGGAAAGAATAAAAATATACATCTAACAGCATAAGAAAGCCACTCAGGAAAACGAATTGGAGGAATATAATACTGTATCTATCACAGTCTCCTCTTCACTCCGAGAGGGACCCGGATGTCAGAAGGGCATTATACACAACTGTAACCTGCCATTGTCCCGACACCGGATTCCAGGTGGATTACAGACTCTCTATCTGTTTCTCGGCAGGGGATGACTTCTGTAATTAATGAGAATCCCGTTCATTTCAGATGATTGTTAGATAATTACAGTTGGATGGCACCCAAGCCGAATCTGTGCACAGGGAAGGTTTCAATTGTTGCAGCCTCACAATCAAGATATAATCAGCTTTGTGGCTCCTTGTCAGAGGCTTGTCTCATCACTGTCATCAAGGCATCAGCCACTAATGAGTCGTAATTATTATTATTATCTGCGCTATCAGTCGCATGGCAGGGCTGTTTTCTTGTCTTTGAACGTTTTGACATGTTGCTCAGATCCGGTGCGTAGAAAAGTGACAGCTGAGATAGGACGCTCGCTGCCATTCAGAACATTGTGTATCGGTGTCTACAGGGTTACCAAACAGAACACTTTAGAATAAACTCATCCTTTTTACGCTCGAGGAACCTTTAAAAAAAAAAAAAAATTAAGGTCTTGCTAAAACCAATTCATTGAAGGTCAGTAGAAAAAATATCCCTTACTGGATTGTTGGCCAGTAATTACTTTACATTGGTGATCAGTGAGAAGAATGTTCCTTAAATTGGTGATCAGTGAGAAGAATGTTCCTTACATTGGTGATCAGTGAGAAGAATGTTCCTTACATTGGTGATCAGTGAGAAGAATGTTCCTTACATTGGTGATCAGTGAGAAGAATGTTCCTTACATTGGTGATCAGTGAGAAGAATGTTCCTTAAATTGGTGATCAGTGAGAAGAATGTTCCTTACATTGGTGATCAGTGAGAAGAATGCTCCTTACATTGGTGATCAGTGAGAAGAATGCTCCTTACATTGGTGATCAGTGAGAAGAATGTTCCTTACATTGGTGATCAGTGGGAAGAATTTTCCTTACATTGGTGATCAGTGAGAAGAATGTTCCTTACATTGGTGATCAGTGGGAAGAATGCTCCTTACATTGGTGATCAGTGAGAAGAATGTTCCTTACATTGGTGATCAGTGAGAAGAATGTTCCTTACATTGGTGATCAGTGGGAAGAATGTTCCTTACATTGGTGATCAGTGAGAAGAATTTTCCTTACATTGGTGATCAGTGGGAAGAATGCTCCTTACATTGGTGATCAGTGAGAAGAATGCTCCTTACATTGGTGATCAGTGAGAAGAATGCTCCTTACATTGGTGATCAGTGAGAAGAATGTTCCTTACATTGGTGATCAGTGGGAAGAATGCTCCTTACATTGGTGATCAGTGAGAAGAATGCTCCTTACATTGGTGATCAGTGAGAAGAATGTTCCTTACATTGGTGATCAGTGAGAAGAATGTTCCTTACATTGGTGATCAGTGAGAAGAATGCTCCTTACATTGGTGATCAGTGAGAAGAATGTTCCTTACATTGGTGATCAGTGGGAAGAATGCTCCTTACATTGGTGATCAGTGAGAAGAATGTTCCTTACATTGGTGATCAGTGAGAAGAATTTTCCTTACATTGGTGATCAGTGAGAAGAATGTTCCTTACATTGGTGATCAGTGAGAAGAATGTTCCTTAGGCCGCGTACACACGCGGGGACTGTTCGGCCAACTTTGTCCGCTGAACAGTGTTTCGGCGGACAGTCTGCCCGTGTGTGGGCTTTCAGCGGACAGTTTCAGCGAACAGTCCGCTGAACAAGGTTTTTCGGAAATTCCGAAAAACTGTCCGCTGAAACAAAGTTTCAGCGAACAGTCCCCTCGTGTGTAGGCTTGTTCGTCAAACTAAGTTCCGCGCATGCTCAGAAAGGATTTACACGCCGAAAGTTATAATGCAGTGTATAGGACGTCGTATTTTTCGTCCCGTCGTACGTGCCGTTCACGTCATCGCGCACGGTTTCAGCAAACTGTTCGTTCGTCGTGTGTGGCCATGTCCGTCCATGCTAATTTTGAGCGGACTGTTTGCCGAAACTGTTTGACGGACAAAGTTGGGCGAACAGTCCCCGCGTGTGTACGCGGCCTTACATTGGTGATCAGTGGGAAGAATGCTCCTTACATTGGTGATCAGTGGGAAGAATGTCCCTTACATTGGTGATCAGTGGGAAGAATGTCCCTTACATTGGTGATCAGTGAGAAGAATGTCCCTTACATTGGTGATCAGTGAGAAGAATGTTCCTTACATTGGTGATCAGTGAGAAGAATGTTCCTTACATTGGTGATCAGTGAGAAGAATGTTCCTTACATTGGTGATCAGTGAGAAGAATGTTCCTTACATTGGTGGTCAGTGGGAAGAATGTTCCTTACATTGGTGATCAGTGAGAAGAATGTTCCTTACATTGGTGATCAGTGAGAAGAATGTTCCTTACATTGGTGATCAGTGGGAAGAATGTTCCTTACATTGGTGATCAGTGAGAAGAATGTCCCTTACATTGGTGATCAGTGGGAAGAATGTTCCTTACATTGGTGATCAGTGAGAAGAATGTTCCTTACATTGGTGGTCAGTGGGAAGAATGTTCCTTACATTGGTGGTCAGTGGGAAGAATGTTCCTTACATTGGTGATCAGTGAGAAGAATGTTCCTTACATTGGTGATCAGTGGGAAGAATGTTCCTTACATTGGTGATCAGTGAGAAGAATGTCCCTTACATTGGTGATCAGTGGGAAGAATGTCCCTTACATTGGTGATCAGTGGGAAGAATGTCCCTTACATTGGTGATCAGTGAGAAGAATGTCCCTTACATTGGTGATCAGTGAGAAGAATGTTCCTTACATTGGTGATCAGTGGGAAGAATGTCCCTTACATTGGTGATCAGTGGGAAGAATGTTCCTTACATTGGTGATCAGTGGGAAGAATGTTCCTTACATTGGTGATCAGTGAGAAGAATGTTCCTTACATTGGTGATCAGTGAGAAGAATGTCCCTTACATTGGTGATCAGTGAGAAGAATGTTCCTTACATTGGTGATCAGTGGGAAGAATGTTCCTTACATTGGTGATCAGTGAGAAGAATGTTCCTTACATTGGTGATCAGTGAGAAGAATGTTCCTTACATTGGTGATCAGTGAGAAGAATGTTCCTTACATTGGTGATCAGTGAGAAGAATGTTCCTTACATTGGTGGTCAGTGGGAAGAATGTTCCTTACATTGGTGATCAGTGAGAAGAATGTTCCTTACATTGGTGATCAGTGAGAAGAATGTTCCTTACATTGGTGATCAGTGGGAAGAATGTTCCTTACATTGGTGATCAGTGAGAAGAATGTCCTTTACATTGGTGATCAGTTGGAAGAATGTTCCTTACATTGGTGATCAGTGAGAAGAATGTTCCTTACATTGGTGGTCAGTGGGAAGAATGTTCCTTACATTGGTGGTCAGTGGGAAGAATGTTCCTTACATTGGTGATCAGTGAGAAGAATGTTCCTTACATTGGTGATCAGTGGGAAGAATACTCCTTACATTGGTGATCAGTGGGATAAATACCTCTTATGTTGGTGGTAAGTATTGATGGGGGAATCGAGCGAATCTCTTTCCTTCCACCCATTTTGGAAGGAAAAAAATGGTATCAGCTAGCCTAAGTATTAGTTGGAGATGAGTTTTAATTTGTTAGCCACTCATGTAAATGAAATCCCATTAAAATCTAGTAGTCCATCTAACACACCCTCTACACAATCCTGATTCCCAAGGATGTCTATGCTGTTCCTCCATAGATACAGTGGACAAGTGAATGTAGTTACTTTATGACAGAGAATAAAGGAAAATTAATTTAAAAAGCCCCAAAAAATGAATGTAACTACCACACCTACGGACTGGTAAGCTTACAATATATACACATTTTGCTTTTGGGATTAGATACACTTTAAGGACAATGTTGTATCCTGCCAGAGCAAGGGATGGGATAAATAACACACCTTATCCATGCACCCCCAGACTAAAGGAGCCTATAACCCCCGCAGAGTGGGGGGGGGGCTCCCACTGCAGATGGTAGAGTTTGTCTTATTCTTGGAGTTCAGGTTGAACGTTTCTAGTCCTGCAGAGGCTCCCTGAAGCCGTTCTTTATCACAGAGGAGCTGCGGCTATTTTCCAATGAGCGGGATACAGCAATAAATAGGAGAGACCGGCAAGTTAACTGTCTACTTCAATTCACCCGGTGACATTGTTACCCGTTTACCGCACTCACCGGGGAGCTTTCCACATAACCTGATGCTGGATATAAGCAACAAGGGACTGGAGGTTCCTGGACTTTATTATTAGGACCGTCCTACTAATCCAAATCAACCCGCATGCTATTTGGAATCAGTAAAGGAATAGTAATGGGTTTTTGTAGTGTTATTTATGTCATGGGAACAGGCTCACCAACTGCGTCCGGACCCTCATTTCTAGGAATAGCGGAAGATTTGTTGTGTTTATCTCTGGGAACATTGGGAACTAATCTTGTCTGATGTCATCTTTCGGTCTTCATATCAAGGGGCTCTTAGGGGAATTTGCTCTTCTTTTAAAGAGTAAGGCCGGGGAAAGGAAAAATCCTCCCTTGCAGTGGGGGTGGGGGGGGGGGGGGGGTTATGATCACTTAGGTCTAGGGGCCACAAAAAGCAGTTTTACTTACCCAACCCTCTTCTCCCACAGGCTCTCTCTGAGATGTAAGACCGGTTTCCCGCAGTCTCTTCTTCCCTAAGCTCCAGTGGCCACACAGGTCCCCTGATTTCATCAAGTCCAATGCAGAGCCCATAGGCCTACACTGGATGTGAGGACACAGAGGGATAGTCTATCCCCATAACTGAGCTCCAGGGGGTGGAGCGAAACATGTTGGGGGCGTGGCCTGATCAGAGTTCAGGCTGAGGTTGTCACTCTACCCATTCATAGAGACACCTTAGATTATGGGTCTCAAACTGGTAGCCATCCAGCTGTTACGAAAATACAAGTCCCATCATGCCTCTGCCTGTGGGAGTCAGGCTTGTAACTATCAGCCTTGCAATGCATCATGGGACTTGTAGTTTTGCAACAGCTGGAGGGCCAAAAGTTTGAGACCCCTGCCTTAGATGGTCACCCTTCTTTCCTCGGGGGACAATCTACGTTGGAGCATAGGGGAGTGCGGAGAAGCACCACCTGCTGGGTGAGCCATAACCCTGGTATTTTTTTTTTTCAGCCGCCAGCAGCCGGCCTTCTCATGAAAGTGGTCAGAGTGGCTCATTAGCCACCGGATCGCTTTCAGAAGCAGTGGGAGGGGATGTTGCGCCCCCCCCGTCTCGCCACTTGCCGGTGTTCCTCAGGGTTACCGGTTTTACTGGCGTGCCCCAGAAACGATCAGACGGAGTGGTCGGCTGGTCACAGAGGCAAACAGAGACCAGATCGTCTCTGATTGCCTCTATGGCCTTGGAGAAGCGACGTCATGATGTCACTTCTGGTCCAGGGTGGAAATAAACAAACTTAAAAAAAAGAATCCTTTGCTTTTAAAGGTAAGATTTGGGGTCTTTTTGACCCCAGATCTTTCCATAAAGTGGCCCTGTGGTCCTTATTTCTATTACAAGGGATGTTTACATTTCTTGTAATAGGATTTAAAGTGATAAAAAAAAAAAAAAAAGGGACAGTATAAAACTAAAAATAAATAATAAAAAAATGAAAGCGCTCCCATCCCTCAGTGCTCGTGTGCAGAAGCAAACACATACGTAGGCACCACACATGTGAGGAATCAAATGTTTAAAATTGTCGCCTAAGAAGGTTTTTAAGTACTGTAGTTTGTCGCCATTCCACAATTATGCGCAATTTTAAAGCATAACATGTTTGGTATCTATTTACTTGGCGTAACATCAGCTTTCATAATGTAGCAAAAAATAGCGCATATTGTGTTTTTTTTTTTTTACCACTTCAGCTCCAGAAGATTTACCCCAACCTTCTTCCACATGTTTGCTGTGTCCCCCCCATGGCTTCTCACAAACTGTAAACAGGACTTAGATCTGGTTGTATGTTTTGGGTCGTTGTCCTGCTAGAAGGTGAACCTCCTCCCCGGTCTCAAGTCTATTGCAGATTCTAACAGGTTTTCTTCTAAGATAGCCCTGTATTGGCTCCATCCATCTTCCCATCAACTCTGACCGGCTTCTCTGTCCCTGCTGAAGAAAAGCATCCCCACAACATGATGCTGCCACCACCATGTTTCACGGTGGGGATGGTGTGTTCAGGATGATGTGCAGTGTTAGTTTTCTGCCATACATAACATTTTGCTTTTAGGCCAAAACATTCAATTTTGGTCTCATCTGACCAGAGCACCTTCTTCCACATGTTTTCTGTGTCCCCCACATGGCTTCTCACAAACTGCAAACAGGACTTCTTATGACTTTCTTTCAACAATGTCTTTCTTCTTTTCACTCTTCCATAAAGGGCAGATTTGTGGAGAGACGACTAATAGTTGTCCTGTGGACAGATTCTCCCACCTGAGCTGTGGATCTCTGCAGCTCCTCCAGAGTTACCATGGACCTCTTGGCTCTTCTCTGATGAATGCTCTCCTTGCCCGGCCGGTCAGTTTAGGTGGACGGCCATGTCTTGGTAGGTTTGCAGTTGCGCCATACTCTTTCCATTTTCGGATGATGGATTGAACAGAGCTCTGTGAGATGTTCAGAGCTTGGGATATTTTTTTATAACCTAACCCTGCTTTATACTTCTCCACAGCTTTATCCCTGACCTGTCTGGTGTGTTCCTTGGCCTTCATGATTCTGTTTGTTCACTAAGGTTCTCCAACAAACCTCTGAGGGCGTCACAGAACAGCTACATTTATACTGAGATTAAATTACACACAGGTGGACTCTATTTACTAATTAGGTGACTTCTGAAGGCAATTGGTGCTTCTAGATTTTAGTTAGGGGTATCAGAGTAAAGGGGGCTGAATACAAATGCCCCCCCCCACTTTTCACATATTTATAAAAAAAAAAAAAATGAAAACCATTTATCATTTTCCTTCCACTTCACAATTATGTTCCACTTTGTGTTGGTCTATCACATAAAATCCAATGTTTTGGCTGTAACATGACAAAATGTGGAAAATTTTCAAGGGGTATGAATACTTTTTCAAGGCAATGTATACAATGTTTTTGAGGTTCTAAGTAATTTTCTTGTCAAAAATACTGATCTAAACTTGTAAACCAAAAGTGCCAGAAAAGGCCTGGTCTTCAAGTGCTCCTGGGCCCACACCTCCCAACTTTTTCAGATGGGAATGAGGGACACCTATCAGCATAAGTATGCAGGCATAGGACACACCCCTGGCCACGCCCCCCTTAAAGGAGAATTGTACAAAAAAAACAAAACAAGATTGGTTAAACCCACAAGTGCTTTTTTTAATCACTACAGTTCCTTTATATTGGCTTTTGGAATTTACAAATGCAGCAATTTAGAAATCAGATGGAAGGTTTAGCGCTAGGAAACACTTTCTGATAGATAAAAAGTGCATTTTATTATCAACTCTAAAGATCAGACCAAAATGAGGGACAAATGAGGAGGAATGAGGGACATTGCTCCAAATTTGGGACAGTCCCACGAAATCTGGGACAGTCCTGTGAAATCTGGGACAGTCCCGCAAAATCTGGGACAGTCCTGCGAAATCTGGGACAGTCCCACGAAATCTGGGACAGTCCTGCGAAATCTGGGACAGTCCTGCGAAATCTGGGACAGTCCTGCGAAATCTGGGACAGTCCTGTGAAATCTGAGACAGTCCCGTGAAATCTGGGACAGTCCTGCGAAATCTGGGACAGTCCCACGAAATCTGGGACAGTCCTGCGAAATCTGGGACAGTCCCACGAAATCTGGGACAGTCCTGTGAAATCTGGGACAGTCCTGTGAAATCTGGGACAGTCCCACGAAATCTGGGACAGTCCTGCGAAATCTGGGACAGTCCTGCGAAATCTGGGACAGTCCCGCGAAATCTGGGACAGTCCTGTGAAATCTGGGACAGTCCTGTGAAATCTGGGACAGTCCCGCGAAATATGGGACAGTCCTGCGAAATCTGGGACAGTCCCACGAAATCTGGGACAGTCCCACAAAATCTGGGACAGTTGGGAGCTATGCTGGGCCTATTGTGATCCTCTCCACAACATAACGACCAATGTACACCAGAGGAGGTGCAAACTACAACATCTCCAGTACTCCATGTAGAAACTCTGCATAAAGACTTGATACATTTTGTTGCAATTTGGCTACAATGTATCACATCGTAGCATTACGTTCCAGCAATCTTTATCCACTCGTTGTCGATGACAAGTCTTCCTTCGCTCTTCTCCGTCCCTCTCATCCTCCCCAGGCTTTCCCCCTCACACACTCCCGGCACTCTTCCCTATCACAGTCCCAGCGCACCTTTCCCATTCCGCTCCCGACTCCCGGTGACAGTGACGGGACTCAGAAGGAGTCAGGAGGCTGCAGCAAGTCAATTTGTAGCGACAGTTAATCCATCTTCTGCCAGCAGACCTGGGAGGGGGGGGAGCGCACCCTGGTTGGGGCCGTACACACCGTGCATACACAAGCAGCCGAGCCCCGGGGTATTTATAGAAAGTCCCTAACCTTGTTTTGTCCGTTCGAGTGACGCAGGACCTGGGATAAGGACGCCGGGCAAATGATAAATTGCCCCCCCCACCCCCCTCCGGTGAAATCTCTCATATCTGTGAATAATGTTCCTCCAGCCTGTTTATTATGTGCGGTATGCAGATCGCTGAAGTTTACATTCCTTTGCAGGCAAAGCTACGCCGAACTGCAGACTTCACGCCCTCCGGACTTCTACAAATGTATCTGAAGGAGGGATGATGGGCAAGAACGATCGTTTTATTTCTATAGCTATGATAGACGTTATGGTGCTTAACCACTTGCCCTCCAGATTTACCCCCCCACCCCCTTTCATGACCAAGCAGTTTTTGCGGTATTGTACTGCGTTACGTTAACTGACAATAGCGCGGGGGCAAGCAACATTGTACCCCAATAAAATCTCTATCCCCTTTTCCCACAAAGCTTTCTTTTGGGGGTATTTGATCACTTCTGCTCTTTAAATTTGCTGCTAAAATTAACACTGGCAGAAAGTTAGGAAAAATATATATATATAAAAAAAATATACATACACACATATATATATATATTATAAAAATTTTACTTTTTATTATTTTATTTTTTGCACTATAAACAAAAAATAACTGACAATTAAAAAAATAACAATAAAATATATAGATACATATATATATAGCTATACATATATATATATATATATATATATATATATATATATATATATATATATATATATATATATATATATATATATATATATATGCATATATATATATATGCATATATATATATATATATATATGCATATATATATATATATATATGCATATATATATATATATATATATATATATGCATATATATATATATATATATATATATATATATATATATATATATATATGCATATATATATATATATATATATATATATATGCATATATATATATATATATATATATATATATATATATATATATATATATATATATATATATATATATATGCATATATATATATATATATATGCATATATATATATATATATGCATATATATATATATATATATATATATATATATGCATATATATATATATATATATATATATATGCATATATATATATATATGCATATATATATATATATATATATATATGCATATATATATATATATATGCATATATATATATATATATATATGCATATATATATATATATATATATATATATATATATATATATATATATATATATATATATATATATATATATATATATATATATATGCATATATATATATATATATGCATATATATATATATATATGCATATATATATATATATATATGCATATATATATATATATATATGCATATATATATATATATATATATATATATATATATATATATGCATATATATATATATATATATATATATATATATATATATATATATATATATATATGCATATATATATATATATATATATATATATATATGCATATATATATATGCATATATATATATATATGCATATATATATATATATATATATATATATATATATATATATATATATATGCATATATATATGCATATATATATATATATATATATATGCATATATATATGCATATATATATATATATATATATATATATATATATATATATATATGCATATATATATATATATATGCATATATATATATATATATATGCATATATATATATATATATATATATATATATATATATATATATATATATATATATATATATGCATATATATATATATATATGCATATATATATATATATATGCATATATATATATATATATGCATATATATATATATATATATGCATATATATATATATATATATATATATATATATATATATATATATATATATATATATATATGCATATATATATATATATATATATATATATATATATATATATATATATATATATATATGCATATATATATATATATATATATATATGCATATATATATATGCATATATATATATATATATGCATATATATATATATATATATATATATATATATATATATATATATGCATATATATATGCATATATATATATATATATATATGCATATATATATGCATATATATATATATATATATATATATATATATATATGCATATATATATATATATGCATATATATATATGCATATATATATATATGCATATATATATATATATATATATATATATATATATGCATATATATATATATGCATATATATATATGCATATATATATATATGCATATATATATATATATATATATATATATATATATATATATATATATATATATATATATATGCATATATATATGCATATATATATATATATATATATGCATATATATATGCATATATATATATATATATATATATATATATATATAGACACACACATTTTTTGTTAATTGTCAGTCCTTTTTTGTTTATAGTGCAAAAAATAAAATAATGTAAAAGTTTATTTTTTATAATATTATATATATATATATATATATATATATATAATTTTTTTTTATTTTTTAATTTTTTTTACTTTCAGCCAGTGTTTATTTTGGTAGCAAATTTCGATTTAGTTTTAGTCTTAGGACTAAAATGGCATTTTAGTTTTAGTCCCATTTTAGTCTTCCGCAATTGTTTTAGTCGTATTTAGTCGACTAAATCTTTAGTACATTTTAGTCGACTAAAAGAAATTTTAGTCATTTAAAATCGAATGGGTGTAATTCAAATGCGTTAGTTAACATTTCTCTACAATTTCCAAACTCATTATATAGTGCTGGAGTGAAAAATCCAATATGTTATTTATTATGGTATTGAGGTATGAACATGCACTACAGACCAATGTTGTTTGAAGTCAAATTTCAATTTAGTTTTAGTATTTTGATTAAAATGGCATTTTAGTTTTAGTCCTATTTTAGTCATCTCAGTTGTTTTAGTTTTAGTCTTATTTTAGTCCCCCCAAAGCACCTTGTCCCCATGTTGATGAGGACTAAGGGCCTCATCCCCACAACCCAGGCCGGTGGTCCTGGAGGTTTGCGGGCGGGGGGCTTATCGGAATCTGGAAGCCCCCTTTAATAAGGGGACCCCCAGATCCTGGCCTCCCCCCTGTGTGAAATGGTAAGGGGGTACACCCCTACCATTTCGGAAGAAACCGAAGGATGAAAGAAAGAAGAAGGAAGAAGACCAGAAGAAGATGGAAAGAAGAAGACTTTAATAAAGGAATTGTCAAAAACGGTCTCTTGTCATTTTTAAAATTTTTGTCACTTTTTTGGTGAAATGGTAGGGGTACTTTTGTACCCCCTTACCATTTCACACAGAGGGGGAGGCCAGGATCTGGGGGGCCCCTTGTTAAAGGGGGGCTTCCAGATTCCGATAAGCCCCCCCGCCCACAGACCCCCACAACCACCGGCCAGGGTTGTGGGGATGAGGACCTTGTCCCCATCAACATGGGGACATGGTGCTGTGGGGGGGACCCCAAAGCCTCCTCCCAATGTTGAGGGCATGTGGCCTGGTACAGTTCAGGGGGGGTGCTCTCTCGCCCCCCCTCTTTTCCTGCGGCCTGGCAGGTTGCGTGCTCGGATAAGGGTCTGGTATGGATTTTTTGAGGGGGACCCCCCCACGCCTTTTTTTTTTTTGGGCGCGGGGTTCCCCTTAATATCCATACCAGACCTGAAGGACCTGGTATGCTCTTAGAGGGGAACCCATACCGTTTTTATTTAAAAATTAAAGTCGTGTTGTAAGTCGCCCCAAGTCGCGCTGTGATTCACACTCAAGTCGTGTCCAAGTTGCCTCCCAAAGTCGCGCTGGAAGTCGTGTTGCCCCTGTGTGAATGGACTGTTAATGATACGGCATGCGCTATTATCAATGGCATATCATTATTGCGTACGCCGGCATATCATCTGTTGCGCTTATGCGGCGGTTCACACGCTCAATTGATAATTTATCTGGGGCACAAATTAAGGTATGAACCGGCGCAGGGCATTCATGTTAGTAAATTACCCCCAATGTGTCTACAAACTATGGGATATTTCTATTTATTTTACTAGTACGGGACGGGGGTGATCAATAACTTTTGGCAGGACTGTGATATTGCTGTGGACACTCTGACACTAACTGACACTTTTTGGGGACCAATGACACTAAGGGCACTTTCACACTGAGGCGTCGGCGGTAAAGCGCCGCTATTTTTGGCGCCGTTTTAGCGGCGCTTTTTCGGCCGCTATCGGGACGCTTTTAACCCCCCCCCCCCCCCCCCACTAGTGGCTGAATAAAGGATTAAAAGCACCGCTGCAACGGTGGCGCTGCCCATTGATTTCAATGGCAGGGGCGCTTCAGTACCGGTGTATACCAGACTCATCAGACCGGGCAGCGTTTTTCCAAACTTCTATTGTCCAATTTTGGCGATCCTGTGCCAATTGTAGCCTCAGTTTCCTGTTGTTAGCTGAGTGGCACCCGGTGTGGTCTTCTGCTGCTGTAGCCCATCTGCTTCAAGGTTGGATGTGTTGTGGGGTTCAGAAATGGTATTCTGCATGGGTGGAACGAGTGGTTGTTTGAGTTGCTGTTGCCTTTCTATCATCTGGAACCAGTCTGCCCATTCTCCTCTGACATCAACAAGGCATTTTCCTCCACACAATTGCCGCTCACTGGATATTTTTCTCTTTTGCCCACCATTCTCTGTAATCCCGAGGGACGGTTGTGTGTGAAGGTCCCAGTAGAACAGCAGTTTTTGAAATACTCAGACTAGGGCTGGGGAAAAAAATCGAGTTGAGAGGTCAAATCGATTCAAATTTTCAGCATATTTTTTCAGATATTTTTTTATTATTTTTTTTTTTTTTTTCAACAGGACCAGCGATGATACCGCGCCGGTCCTGAGGAACTGCGGGCATGAGTTTTTAGGCAAGGCCGCGGCTTCAGCCTAATCCGCGAGGCCGGACGCCGCGGACTAGGCCGAAAAACTCTTGCCCTCAGCTCCGTGGTGTCCATCAAAAAAAAAAAAAAAACTCGATTCGAATCGTGAATCGAGTTTTTTTTTTAAATAAAATCACAGATTTTTTTTTTGAGAAAATCGCTCCCAGCTCCAACAGACTAAAATTGCTTAAAGCGCAGTTCCACCCAAAAATAGAACTTCGGCTTTTCCGGGTTCCCCTCCCCCCCTCCCAAATGGCACAGGGGGAGGGGGAGGGGAACCGGAAAAGCCAAAGTTCTATTTTTGGGTGTAATCCAGGTATTTGCTCCCACTTCCGGAAATAGATGGCCGCAGATTTGACGGCGATCTACACCATGTCCGGCCCCTCCTCCACCCCCAACTCACAGGTCCCAGAAGACAGCAGGGACCAATCAGAATGCGCAGCGCGACTCGTGAATGCGCGGTAGGGAACCAGGCTATGAAGCCGCAAGTCTTCACTTCCTGATTCCCTTACTGAAGATGCCGGTGCCTCCACCCGGGAGCCGAGGGACAGATTGGCTTCGGGTGAGGGCATCGCGGGCACCCTGGACAGGTAAGTGTCCCAATATTAAAAGGCAGCAGCTGCAGTATTTGTAGCTGCTGACTTTTCTTTTTTTTTTTTTTTTCGATGGAACTCCCCTTTAAATCCCCTTTCTTCCCCATTCTGAACGTCAGCAAGTCGTCCTCACCTCGTCTAGATGCCTAAATGCATTTGAGTTGCTGCCATGTGATTGGCTGATCGGCAATTTGTGTTACCAAGCGATTGAACAGGTGTACCCAATAAAGTGGCCGGTGGGTGTGTGTATTTTGTTGTGTTCATCAGCTCCATCTAGTGGCCATAATCTGGTATTATACAAATAAAAGAAACATTCGTTCCTAAGTAAACCTAGCCTAAAGAACGTTTGATTTCGCCAAGTTTGCACAGAAGGAATGTACAGGCAGATTCCCAGGACGAACGGCTATGCGATTTTTTTCTTTTTATTTATTAGTAGACCCCTTTGGCGCGGACTCAAGATTTCAACACTCTGTTTATGAGCCGCTGAGCGCATGTACCGGAGGAGCCGGATTTGTATTCTGTAGATGGAGAAGGCGCAAGGTGTGGATCAACACCTGTGCGGAATTGCTTCTGGAAAAGTCGTTTTACGCTCTGAATCAGCTGAGCCTGACCACTGGAGTTCCCTTTCTTTTTTTTTTTTTCTCTCTGCTGAGAAAGAACTATCTTCCTTTTAATACCGCGCCTTGCAAATACAGATTAAGCTTGGCAATGGTCCTGCGGGGTGTTTTATCTGGCAGTTTGAGGATTGCCGGCTATTTTTTATTTTATTTATTTTTTAAGAAAGTCAACAATTACCGAGAAAGTGTTTCCTCTGCCACAGCACCACTGAAAAATCTATAAAAAAATAAAAAATAATTCAATGATTTTTTTAAAAAAATCAGATTTTTATTTTTATTTTTAAATGTAAAAAATATTTTTTTTATCTGATTTTTTTATTATTTTAAATCTGATTTTTTTTTATTGTTCTAAATCTGTATTTTTTGTTTTTTTAATCTGTTTTTTTTTTTCAAATCAAATTTTTTTTTAATCTAATTTTATTTTAACAAAATGCTTTTTGAATAAAAAAATCTAATGATAGTTTTCTATCTAAGATACATTAATAAATTCGTTTTTCAGCATGAAATGGTGCTTAGTTATGTAGCATGAGGCTGTATATTCTACGATATTTAAATTTTTTGGTAAACTCATTCAATGAATCCAAGCTCTTCAGGATGAGATAACATGCGCTGCATTGATGCATTCACACAATTTGATATTATTTTTAATTTTTTTTGATGGACTTGTGTCTTTTTTCAACCTGACTAACTATGTAACTATGTAATTTCACAGTGACCATGAGATAAAACAAAGTTCAAGAATATTCCTTTATCCCATTGTTTTGCAAATCTATGTACACTACAAACTGTACGATTGAATCGGTTCGGATATCGCTGTTTTACTAACCCGACAGCTTATTATTCTAAATAGGAAACCTTAATTTTTTTTTTTTTGCAAATATTAAAGATTCTAACTACCAGCAAGAATACAGATTAAGCTTGGCAATGGTCCTGCGGGGTGTTTTATCTGGCAGTTTGAGGATTGCGGCTATTTTTTTTTTTTTTTTTAAGAAAGTCAACAATTACAGAGAAAGTGTTTCCTCAATAAATCAACAAAAAAAAAATTAATGTTTTTTTTTAAAAAAAAAAGGGGGGGGGGGTGTCATTCCGTTTATTCAGCATGAAGTGGAGCTTAGTTATGTAGCATGAGGCTGTATATTCTACGATATTTACATTTTTTGGTAAACTCATTCAATGAATCCAAGCTCTTCAGGCTGAGATAACATGCGCTGCGTTGATGCATTCACACAATTTGATATTATTATTTTATTTAATTTTTTGTGGTTGAACTAGATGGACTTGTGTCTTTTTTCAACCTGACTAACTATATAACTATGTCATTTCACAGTGACCCTGAGATAAAACAAAGTTCAGGAATATTCCTTTATCCCATTGTTTTGCAAATCTATGTACATTACAAACTGTACGATTGAATCGATTCGGATATCACTTGGCAATGGTCCTGCGGGGTGTTTTATCTGGCAGTTGGAGGATTGCCGGCTATTTTTTTATTTTATTTTTATTTATTTTTTTAAGAAAGTCAACAATTACCGAGAAATTGTTTCCTCAATCAATCAAAAAAATCAAAAAATCAATTAAATCAATTTTTTTGATTTGTATCTAATTTACTTTAATAAAATGCCTTTTGAGGAAAAATCTATCTAAAGATAGTTTTCTATTTAGGATACATTAATCATTTCGTTTATTCAGCATGAAGTGGAGCTTAGTTATGTAGCATGAGGCTGTATTTTCTACAATATTTACATTTTTTGGTAAATTCATTCAATGAATCCAAGCTGAGCCTGACCGTTGAATAGAACAGACTAGAATTAATTATCTGAATTCCCTACTGTGGGGAGTTTTTTTTTTTTTTTTTTTTTTTTTCTTTGCCATGAGGTATCATGTTGAACTTCCAGTGACCAGTATGAAAGAGTGAGAGGGATAACACCACATTTAACACACCTGCTCCCCATTCACACCTGAGACCTTGTAACACCAACGAGTCACATGACACCGGGGAAGGAAAATGGCTAATTGGGGCAGCTTTGGACATTTTCACTTAGGGGTGTACTCACTTTTGTTGCCAGCGGTTTAGACATTAATGGCTGTGTGTTGAGTTATTTTGAGGGGACAGCAAATTTACACTGTTATACAAGCTGTACACTCACTACTTTACATTGTAGACAAGTGTCATTTCTTCAGTGTTGTCACATGAAAAGATAGAAGAAAATATTTACAGAAATGTGAAGGGGTGTACTTACTTTTGTGAGAGACTGAATCTGAAAATCAAAAGATCCGGATGCTCTGACGGATCTCATTTCTTAAGGCACAAAAATGCCACAACAGTACAAATATCCCCTTAAATGACTCCTTTTTGGAAAGTAGACAGTCCACAGGATTTAGTAAGAGGTGAGTTTTTTGAAATTGTCATTTTTGAAAGTGAAGAAATTTTAGATTTTTTTTTTTTTTCACACTTTTTTTTTTTTTTAACATGCTGTCACCAGTGCAGTACAGCGTTATCATATACGTGGTGTGGCGGAGATCAGGGACACTGAATGGTGACAGTTTAATAAAAAATAAATACTATTTTAATAAATTATTTTTATTATTATTTTTTTTCTTTTTTTACAATATATATGTGTGTGTGTGTGTGTGTGTATATATATATATATATATATATATATATATATATATATATATATATATATATATATATATATATATATATATATAATTATTTATTTTTTTATTTTTATTTTTTAACATACTGTGACCAGAGCAATACAGTGTTACCATCATAACATTGTACTACTCTGGGGAAGTTCTATAAAGGGTGATAGATGATCACAAAACAACAGGTTACACTGACCCACATCCCTAAATATAATATAATAATAATAAATATAATAATATAATACTCTGGGGAAGTGATCAAGATTTTTTTTTTTTTTTTTTTTAACACATTATTATTCCTTTTAACAAAGAATTTTACTGTCATAAGCAACCATTTTTTACTAAATGAAACTGATTCATTCAGTGCGTGTTGTTTTGATTGGTCAGAGTGATCACAAGGTACAGACAGGGCCAATCACAGCTAGCAACACAATTGTATACAATGAATGACATGAAAGGAAGCCATCCATTGTTTACAATTGTCATTTGATCTGCTGTGATTGGTCACAGGGATCACCTGGTATGGTCACCGGCTGTGCCTGTGGGGCACGTTCCCAGGAGGGCTCCGTATGACGTCCACCCGGAACGACAAAGGTTAAGTGTTTTTTACTTGCTCAAAAATCCTCCCATGCTCCTCCTCCTTTGGTGGGGCCTGTGCAATAAAGTTTTTCTTTCTTTCCAAAATTTTGTAAATAGGTGTTTTTTTTTCCTTCCCTGATTGGTACTGATGAGGCTGCACTGACAGGCACTGATGAGGCAGTACTGATTGGCACTGATGATAAGACACTTATATGCAGCACTGATGGGCACTGATAAGTGGCACTGATATGCAGCACTGGGCACTCATAGGTGGCACTGATGAGCACTTATGGGCACTCATAGGTGGCACTGATGGGCACTCATAGGTGGCACTGATATGCAGCACTGGGCACTCATAGGTGGCACTGATGAGCACTGATGGGCACTCATAGGTGACACTGATGGGCACTCATAGGTGGCACTGATATGCAGCACTGGGCACTCATAGGTGGCACTGATGGGCACTCATAGGTGACACTGATGGACACTGATAGGTGGCACTGATGGGCACTGATGTGTGGCACTGATAGAGGGTACTGTTAGGCAACACCGATTAGGAGGCACTGGCAGGCATCACTCATGGGCATGGAGTGCCATCCATATTGGGCATTGATTGGCATACCTGGTGGTCCTGGGTGGGCATCCCTGGTGGTCCTGGGTGGACATCCTCGATGGGTCTGCACTGATAATCGGTGCAGACCCCCCCCCCCCCCCCTCATGTTAGGAGAGAAGCCGATCGGTTCTCCTCTACTGGTGCCTGTCAGTACAAGTGGAGGAAATGCCAATGAACGGCGCTTCCTATTTACACTGTGATTGGACACAGCTGATCACGTGGTAAAGAGTAGACATGTGCATTCGTTTTCGTCCGAATGCATTTTCGTCCGAATTTCAGCTATTTTCGTTTTCGTTTTGACAAACGATAACGAAAGCACAAAATCCGAAAAACGAAAGATCCGACATAAATAAATGCTTTATTTTCGTTTTCATTGTTACAACAGTTCGATATAGAATAGGAGATTCAACATGACTCTGACAACAATCTGTGTCTATAGAACCTGTGGTCGAATGTGCTTAACCTTACCTCTATTAGTCCAAGATTATATAGAGAAAATATTCGACAGAGAAAAAGGATTTGACAGAGAGAAGATTCTGCAAGTTACTGTCCTAAAAAGTGTTTGGGGACCCGGGTCCTGCCCCAGGGGACATGTATCAATGCAAAAAAAAGTTTTAAAAACGGCCGTTTTTTCGGGAGCAGTGATTTTAATAATGATTAAAGTGAAACAATAAAAGTGTAATATTCCTTTAAATTTCGTAGGGGGGGGGGGGGGTTGTCTATAGTATGCCTGTGAAGGGGCGCATGTTTCCCGTGCTTAGAACTGTCCCTGCACAAAGTGTCATTTATGCAGGAAAAAAAGTCCTTTAAAATCACTCGCAGCTATTATGAATTGTCGGCTCCGTAATACAGAGAACACTCATTGAAAGTCATTGATAAAAAAATAAATAAATAAATAAATAAAAAAGCGTGGGGGTCCCCCAAATTCAATTACCAGGCCCTTCAGGTCTGGTATGGATATTAAGGGGAACCCTGCCTCAAATTTAAGAAAAAATTTGACGTGGGGTTCCCCCTAAATATCCATAACCAGACCCTTCAGGTCTGGTATGGATATTAAGGGGAACCCCGCATCAAATTTAAAAAAAATTTGACGTGGGGTTCCCCCTAAAAATCCATACCAGACCCTTTATCTGAGCACGCAACCTGGCAGGCCGCAGGAAAAGAGGGGGGGACGAGAGAGCGGCCCCCCTCCCTCCTGAACCGTACCAGGCCACATGCCCTCAACATTGGGAGGATGCTTTGGGGGTCCGTGACCCCTCAAAGCACCTTGTCCCCATGTTGATGAGGACAAGGGCCTCATCCCCACAACCCTGGCCGGTGGTTGTGGAGGTCTGCGGGCGGGGGGCTTATCAGAATCTGGAAGCCCCCTTTAACAAGGGGACCCCCAGATCCCGGCCCCCCCCCTGTTTGAAATGGTAAGGGGGTACAAAAGTACCCCTACCATTTCACAAAGAAAGTGTAAAAAATGGTTAAATAAAACAAACACACTTTTGAAAAATTCCTTTATTAAAAATAAAAAAATAAAAAAAAGATTCCAGCGGCGGTAATCCACTCTTGCTATCCAGCGACGGACGATCATCTCTCCAGCGATGTCTCATGTCATCCAGCGCAGCGAATCCTCCGTCCTTCTGTCTCCGTGGAGGAGACACTGCAAGGATTCCGGCGGATGACGTTTCTTATATACGGAGGGCGGGGCCACCCGTCACCTGACCCCGCCCCCCTCTGGCGCAAGGGGAAACCCGGGGTTCCCTGTGACGTAGGGGTGACCCACCCCCCTCTGATGTAACACAGGCAGGTTTCCGTTACATCAGAGGGGGGCGGGGTCACCCATACGTCACGGGGAACCCCGGGTTTCCCCTTGCGTCAGAGGGGGGCGGGGTCAGGTGACGGGTGGCCCCGCCCTCCGTATATAAGAAACGTCATCCGCCGGAATGCCTGCAGTGTCTCCGTGGAGGAGACAGAAGAAGGATGCTGCGCTGCGCTGGATGACATTAGACATCGCTGGAGAGATGACCGTCCGTCGCTGGATAGCAAGAGTGGATTACCGCCGCTGGAATCTTTTTTTTATTTTTAATAAAGGAATTTTTAAAAAGTGTGTTTGTTTTATTTAAACCTTTTTTACACTTTCTTTGTGAAATGGTAGGGGTACTTTTGTACCCCCTTACCATTTCAAACAGGGGGGGGGCCGGGATCTGGGGGTCCCCTTGTTAAAGGGGGCTTCCAGATTCTGATAAACCCCCCGCCCGCAGACCTCCACAACCACCGGCCAGGGTTGTGGGGATGAGGCCCTTGTCCTCATCAACATGGGGACAAGGTGCTTTGAGGGGTCACGGACCCCCAAAGCATCCTCCCAATGTTGAGGGCATGTGGCCTGGTACGGTTCAGGAGGGAGGGGGGCCGCTCTCTCGTCCCCCCCTCTTTTCCTGCGGCCTGCCAGGTTGCGTGCTCGGATAAAGGGTCTGGTATGGATTTTTAGGGGGAACCCCACGTCAATTTTTTTTTTAATTTGACGCGGGGTTCCCCTTAATATCCATACCAGACCTGAAGGGTCTGGTTATGGATATTTAGGGGGAACCCCACGTCAAATTTTTTCTTAAATTTGAGGCAGGGTTCTCCTTAATATCCATACCAGACCTGAAGGGCCTGGTAATTGAATTTGGGGGACCCCCACGCTTTTTTTTTTATTTATTTATTTATTTATCAATGACTTTCAATGAGTGTTCTCTGTATTACGGAGCCGACAATTCATAATAGCTGCGAGTGATTTTAAAGGACTTTTTTTCCTGCATAAATGACACTTTGTGCAGGGACAATTCTAAGCACGGGAAACATGCGCCCCTTCACAGGCATACTATAGACAACCCCCCCCCTACGAAATTTAAAGGAATATTACACTTTTATTGTTTCACTTTAATCATTATTAAAATCACTGCTCCCGAAAAAACGGCCGTTTTTAAAACTTTTTTTTGCATTGATACATGTCCCCTGGGGCAGGACCCGGGTCCCCAAACACTTTTTAGGACAGTAACTTGCAAATTAGCCTTTAAAATTAGCACTTTAGATTTTGAACGTTGGAGTCCCATAGACTTTAATAGAGTTCTAAAGTATGCTATATAGTTAGCTCCGTCGAATCTTCTTTATACATTCGACAGACACCATAAGCCTTCCAAGACAGATTCGACCGTAATTCATGTGGATTTTCGGACGAATGCAATATTTGAACGAAAAACGAAATAAATAAAAACGAATTTCGGGAGTAACTAAATAAATTAAGTTTTCAGACGAAAACGAAATTCCGAAACGAAATATTTTACTCTGCACATGTCTAGTAAAGAGCCTCCGTCAGAGGCTCTTTGCCAAGATCGGAGATGCGGTGTGCCAGACTGGCGCACGCTAGCGACTTATCCTGCTGGACGTCATATGACGCCCAGTCAGGATAACTGAACCACTTTCCGGGTGTCATTCTGCATATGGCGGGCGGGAAATGGTTAAGCTGTCCCGCCCGGTCTGGAGGAATCTGCGCCAAGGAGACCCAGGGGAGGCCCCTTGCCGGAGAAAGCCAGGAAGAAGGCTGGTCTCTCAGAAGGGCTTGGTGACGCACTTAGGGGAATGCACTGAAATGCAGGAACATGCTTACAGTGTTGCCGGGTTGGCCTAAAGGTTCTGACACTGTGAAACTGGACATTGATCTGGATCTGGAGAGTCTGTAGGTCATTCTACGGCATCTGGGACCCCCTAACCCATCACCTCCTAACCCATCATACCCTAACCCATCATCCCCTAACCCATCACCCTCTAACCCATCACCCCCTAACCCATCATCCCTTAACCCATCATCCCTTAACCCATCACCCCCTTACCCATCACCCCCTAACCCTTCATCCCCTAACCCAGTGATGGTGAACCTTGGCATCCCAGATGTTTTGGAACTACATTTCCCATGATGCGCCTGCACTTTGCAGTGTAGTTGAGCATCATGGGAAATGTAGTTCCAAAACATCTGGGGTGCCAAGATTCTCCATCACTGCCCTAGCCCATCACCCCCTAACCCATCACCCCCTAACCCATCACCCCCTAACCCATCACCCCCTAACCCATCATCCCCTAACCCATCATCCCCTAACCCATCATCCCCTAACCCATCACCCCCTAACCCATCACCCCCTAACCCATCACCCTCTAACCCAGTGATGGCGAACCTTGGCACCCCAGATGTTTTGGAACTACATTTCCCATGATGCTCCTGCACTTTGCAGTGTGGTTGAGCATCATGGGAAATGTAGTTCCAAAACATCTGGGGTGCCAAGGTTCACCATCACTGCCCTAACCCATCATTCCCTAACTCATCACCCCCTAACCCATCATCCCCTAACCCATCACCCCCTAACCCATCATCCCCTAACCCATCATCCCCTAACCCATCATCCCCTAACCCATCATCCCCTAACCCATCATCCCCTAACCCATCACCCCCTAACCCATCATCCCCTAACCCATCACCCCCTAACCCATCATCCCCTAATCCATTATCCCCTAACCCATCTCCCCCTAACCCATCACCCCCTCACCCATCACCCTCTAACCCATCACCCTCTAACCCATCATCCCCTAACCCATCATCCCCTAACAGTTCTGCAATAAAACTTATGCCGCGTACACACCACCGGAATTTCCGATGGAAACAGTCCGGTGGGAGCTTTTCATCGGATTTTCCGACTGGGAGTCTGCCCATCGGTCTTTTTCTGTCTGCATTTCCGACGGTCTTTAGATTGAGAGCCTGTTCTTAATTTTTCCGACGGAAAACCTTTCTATCGGATTCTATCGACGAATGCTCGGAAGCATTAAACTTGTTGTGTTGTATGTCGCGGTGTTATTGACTGTGGGAATTCGGTGTGACCGTGTGTAGGCAAGACAGTTTGAGCGAAATTCTGTCGGAATTCCAACGGGAAAACCATCAGAGCTTTTTCCCGACGAGAATTCCAATCGTGTGTACGCGGCATTAGAAAGACAAAAGTAACTGGCGTCCAATACCCTGACAAAAAAACTGGAAAAGACGCCCCCTGGAAGAGCACAGAGCTGCCATCCCATCCCTAAACTGATAACAAAGCACCCTACCAATAGCCCCCCCTTGTGACCTTGAATGTGTTTTGAACCCATGATCAACCATATTTTGTATATTGCATGGTGAATTTATCATACTGGAACCACATATTTTAGGATATCACATGTTAATTACTTTTAACTACGCATAAATAAAATGATATATTATAAGATGTTTAAATTGCCGTTGTTTCGTTGGCTTGTAAGACTAGACGTGTTGCTGACCATTCTTACTCTTGACTTTATGAGATACAGTATATGTTATTCCTTTAGCCTTTACCATCTTCGGAAGTGCAGTTCTCTTCCCTGACATAAATAGGTCATTGCCATTTAAGAACAGCGGCCAAAATTTCTGTACAATATTAAGCCCTTTTTTTTTTTTTTTTGTTCCACGTAATCCACCCAACATCATGAAGCTCCTTTACTACTGACAGAATGACACCCTGAAACTTTTCTTTTTTAAAAGTTTGTAACAGTTCAGGACTTGTGGTTTCTGTAGGCTACACGGAGTACACCACTTTCTCATTAAAACTTTCCTCTCTGTTATCAAAGCTCTTCGCGTTAAATGCTCTGGAAAGTGTTTGAAATAGCCGTCGGCTTTCTAGGGGTCTGTGTCATTGTCAAATTATTTCTGGAACTACAAAAACATTCTTTTATAAGTACTCCGAGTAATACTTTTCATGACCAAATGTTTGTGGATATCTGACCATCATGCCAATACTTCTTGGATATCCCATTCCAAAACCCAAGTCGTGGAGTCATCCCCACTTCAGGGCTATAGCAGCCTCTGCTCTTCTGATGCCGCGTAACACACGACCGGACTTTCCGGCAGAATAGGTCCGACGGAATCGTTCCGTCGCATATTTTCCGATCGTGTGTGGGCTGCATCTGACTTTTTTCTTCAAAAATTCAGACGGGCCTAGAAATAGAACATGTTTCAAATCTTTCCAATGGAATCAATTCCTATGGGGAAAACCGTTCGTCTGTATGCTGGTCCGGCGGACCAAATACGACGCAAGGGCAGCTATTGGCTACTGGCTATTGAGCTTCCTTTTCTAGTCCCGTCGTACGTCATCATATTCAAAACGAACGGACTTTGGTCCGTTCGTGTGTGGGCAAGTCCGTTCAGTCGGAACTCCGTTGGGAAGAAGACTTTCCATGAGGTTGGTTGCGTGTCTATGGGAATCTGTGCCTGTCTATGCTCATTTCTCCATTGTATCTATGAGGGGGCAGCCATAGTTTTCACATAGGCAGAACTTTTTTTATCAACCTTGTTTGATGTATTGGTGAGTGTTGGAATTATCAAAGAACTGTTTGTGCATGTTCTCCATCTTATAGGCACTTAAGAAGTATTGCAAGATGGCAATTATATCCTCTACACACCCAAGCATTATTTTTCTTTCCTATAACTATATATGGCAGCGATTTCCAACCAGGGTTCCGTGGACCCCTTGGGTTCCTCCAGAGGTTGCTAGGGGTTTCTTCAGCATTGAGCAATTTCTGCCTCTCAGATAAGTTACCACTCACGCCATTGATCTTTTTAGCTATCTGTAAGGAGGTAATTCTTCCCAATGGCCACAAGTGTAAGGACCGTTCTTCCCACTGACCATCACACTAATGTATCATGAGTTGTAGATTTTTAATTTTTAGCAGGGGTTTCCCGAGACTGGACAACTATTTCAAGGGTTCCTCTGTGTTGAAAAGGTTGAAAAAGGCTGATATATGGTAATATTCTAAGATTGTAAGGTTTTACACAGAGAATAAAGTTAAGACCAAATGAGCTACCAGCATATGCCCAGAGACTTATGACTCCTGTAACGTATTTTTACTACTATTGAAAGCTAAGTCTGTGGTCACTGGGTGTGACTCCTCGCTTGAATCTATGCATGTAAGCACCTCACCCATATGTATCAATACTTATGAATAAAGCTTCTTCCTTGCAGCAGACCGAGAGTCTTGATTGATCTAAGGCCCCTTTCACACATGCGGATGATATGTCCGTATTTCATCCATCCGTTTGCGGATGAAATACGGGCATACATTCATCCCTATGGGATAGCGGGTGTCTGCGGATGAACATCCGCAGACACCCGATTTCCTCCGCAACAGTCCGATTCTGCAGACGGAGGAAAATCCTATTTTTCTATCCGTCTGCAGAGCGGATCGGATGAACACGGACACACGGTCCGTGCTCATCCGATCCCCATAGAGGAGAGCGGAGAGCTGACAGGGCGGTCCCCGCACAGTGTGCGGAGACCGCCCTGTCCGCAGCCGACTCAGCGGGGACAACGGAGCGATCCCCGCTGAGCGAGCGGATCATCACGGGGCGGATCATTACTGATCCGCCCCGTGTGAAAGAGGCCTAAGGTGACCAGGGGATTTTCCTGACAGTGAGACTAGTAGTTTATAGACATGTGTAATTTGTTTTGGTCTGAATAAAAATTCTGACAAACTTTTGGTTCCTTGGAGATTCGGATGTATCCAAATCTCTGAATGAAATGGTAACGAATGGTAAATTTAGTTTTCTAACGAATTCCAAATTTTCAGAACGATTAGAACTCGGATCAGTCAAAAAATGATTGGCATGTATTAATAACCTCCCGATCGTTATCTTTATTATCCCGATTATAATTGAGATAATTAATATGGTTTTCTTTATATTATATTTTTTATTATTTTTGGATACTATTATCTATGTATCTAACTACTGTAACTGATCTGTTATTTAGTCATAATTTATGTCATTTGTTTTGATAAAAATTTAAACTTTAATAAAAACGATTGATTAAAAAAAAAATGATTGACCGATTCGAATTCTGTGTGAAGAATAACTGGTTGTTAAGCAGCGGGCCAGGAAGCCGCCGTATCTTTAACAACTGATAACTCATCAGCTGTCAGTGGGCTTCCCCCATGCCAAAATTTAAAATGACATGGGGTCCCCCCAAAATCCATACCAGATTCTTATCGGGGAATACGGTCCAACAGGTCAGGAGAGGGGGGGGCGAGCGAGCGCCCCCCCCCCCCACCCTGAACCATACTAGGCCACATGCCCTCAGCATAGGGGGACTGCTTTGGGGCACCCACCCCAAAGCACCTTGTCTGCATGCCCATGGGGACAAGGGCTTCTTCCCCACAACCCTTGGTGGCGGTTGTGGGGATCTGCGGATAGGGAGCTTATCAAAAAACTGAAAGCCCCCTTTAGGGGGCCCCCAGATCCCACCCCCCATGTGTGAATGAGTATGGGGTAAGCAAGTAATGGGGCGCATCTGGCCCCCTGGCCGCAGTTTGTATACCACTGCATTGGATGACCAGGTCAACGAGAGAATCACAAGATACAAGTACACAATGATAGGCTAAACAGAGAACAGTATAGCAAGTCAACTATGTTAGCACATGGGGTGAACTATCAAAAAATATTACTGCCCACCAATTGCTGTCTGCATAGGAGGACCCACAATTTTCTCTTTAAAAAAAAAAAAAAACTAACCAAAAGAAAAAAATCTTTAGTAACCAAAGAAGAAAGAAGAAATACAAAGAAAGAAAGAGGGAGAGATAAAAAAAAAGTAGGGGGGGGGGGGGGTTGGGAGAGAATGAGAGATGGAATGTTCTCAGGTCAGGGATCCAGTCAACTCTAAAGTCGCGTACACACGGGCGGACTGTATGGCCTACTTAGTCCGTCATACAATCCGACGGACAGTCCGTCCTACTTTCGAATGAACGGACTTGACCACACACGGATAGCCAAACAGTCCGACGAAAGCTTGCGCGATGACGTGTACAGCACGTACGACGGGACTAGAAATAGGAAGTCCAATACACAGCAATGCAACCTTCCGCCGTGTAAATCCTTTCTGAGCATGCGCCATTCTTAGTCCGTCGAACTAGCCTACTCACGAGCGGATTGTCCGCTGAAACCAAAGTATGACGGACAGAATTACGGAAATTCCGAAATACTTAGTACGCCAAACTGCACGCTGAAAAAGTCCGCTGAAGCCCACACACGAGCGGACTGTCCGCTGAAATGTGTTTCGACTGACTAAGTAGGCCATACAGTCCGCCCGTGTGTACCCGGCCTAACCTTCATTATCTTAAGTTCGGTAGGCTTGAGAATGGGAAAATGCTGGCCAGTAAAACCAAGTCTTCCGCTTATCGTTTTTTCAGGTGGACCTGATCAGAAAGCTTCATGTATGTCTATGGGCAGGTGGATGTAAATGGGCCATTTATTTCTGTTTACCTTTGAATCCGTTCAGGTCCGGAAAAAAAAAAATGGAAAAGGAGTGCATTCTTTTCTGCGTTTCCAGACCTAAACCTGACAGATTGGAGATAGTCTGATATAAATGGACGCAAGTCACGTTTTTTTTTTCTGGCCGCCGATAGATCCCAACTGGATCTGCAAAAGTCCGGTTGCAAAAAAGAGATAAATACTGAACAAGCAAAAATGGCACAAAAGTGACATCCCTCCCATTCTGCAAAGAGGATCAAGTCATGGGAATATTAAATTTTTGTTTTGGGGTTTAACCTCTCTTGCACCAGCCTGTTTTCCCCTTCACAGCCGTGCTTGGCCCTGCCATGGTAAGACATTAGAAAAGGGATGTAAAAATGTACAGTTTGTGGCACTTCGGCGTGTTTTTTGTGAGTGGAGAAAATGGTGTTATAAATTTTCTCCAGTTTTGGTAGTCCCAGATTGAGGCCTAGAGCTTGAGGGTTCCACGGTGTATCTTGGATGGGACAGAACCTTCAATCCTGTATCCAAGTTTTGCAGGCCAACTCCAAACTGCTAGACTAGTCTGCTCGGCCTCTTCTTCTCTATGCTGCAGCAATTGTAGGTCCTGTGACCTCATCCAGTACAATGCAGAGCATTATATTGGACGCAAAGACACAGAGGGACAGTCTACAGCAGGAGCATAGGGAAGTAGAGGAGAGGGCTGGCTGCCAGGGGAGTGGAGGATGGGGAAAGTAAAACTGTTTTTTGTGGTACCCCCACTGCAAGGGATTTTTTTTTTTTACCATTCCTGGGAGATGGGTTTTAGGAATTCTACTTTGTGAGACCATGTAGACCTCAGGTTGCTCACGCCCAGGGTCGGACTGACCATTGGGCCACCCGAGCCACTAGGGGGCCCCATCAGGGTTGCCAGCCTCAGTAAAACCAGGGACAGTATGTAAAAATCTGTGTTTTTTTTACATCTGTCTCTGAAATGTTCCTTGCCGATATCCTTTTGGTCTAAAAATCCAGAGATTATAGCTGCCCCACCTCTCCAGTACCTTCTCAGCCAATAGAAACATGTCTGTGTATACTGTGTGTACATGTATGTGTATACTGTGTGATTGTATACTATGTGTGCGTATACTGTGTGGCCCCATAATCTCGGATTGCCTGGGGGCCCCATAATCTCCTATTGCCCGGGGGCCCCATGAGTTGTCAGTCCGCCCCTGCTCACGCCCTTCTGATTATCCATCTCTTTTCCCCAACTCACAAGTCAAATGATGTGTTTGTTTGTTTTTTAAGAATGTCCTTAATAAATCCACCTGCTTGAGTCCTGTGAGGACAGGGACATGTAACTGGTGGAAGGTAAGAGGAATATTCTAAAACCTTCCTGTGAAAATTAAAGTTGGATAAATGCTAAGAACTTTTTCAGACACTTATTTTTTTATCTTCTTTGCTGGAGAGAAAATACCTCGGCTTATGTGCGTTCCAGACCATTTGTGCCTGTTATAGAGGAGATGGTTCCTGTACGTTCCGTTGGACGCTTCTTTATATAACATACAACTTAAAAGCTGACTTTTAACTCTCTGCCAGATATTATGAAGTATGTAATGTAAGCACAAATAGCCTAGTAATTCAGTACATTTCAGTAAAATAAATTCATTATATAAAGCTTAGGAGCTTATAACAATTAAGAGAAAAAATTTGATGGCATAACTGAGAAAAGTTCAGTGAAAAGTAAAGTCATTACTTTTCTGATCTTTATAACTCTGCATGCTAAAGAAGACCTAAAGAATTCAAAAATGTACTTTAGGTCCACCAGTCACCTTTGTTGATTTTGTTGCCATTTTAAAAATGGCGGTTAAACCTTCAAAATACCTACCTCCACTAGGAAGTACATGCTGTCTAAGCAGTTCAATCAATACATTGTTGCATTGGTGATCTGTATACTATGGCACCCTGAAGAAGACCTGAATTCAAACATTGATTTTAGGTCCACCAGTCCCCTTTGTTGCTATCATTTTAAAAATTCCAGTCAAGCCTTTAAAATGCCTAACTTTACTAGGGAGTGCCGGTTGTCTTAAGCAGTCCAATCAGTACAGACGATATTACTCTGAGGATGGGGATGTGATTGTTGCATTGGTGTTCTCTATACCTTGGCACCCTGAAGAAGGCCTGAATTCAAAAATTGACTTTTGGTCCACCAGTCCCCCCACCAGTCCCCTTTGTTGCTACCATTTTAAAAATGGCAAACAAACCTTCATATACCTAATGTACCTCTACTAGGGAGTACAGGCTGTCTAAACGGTCCAGTCAGTACAGGGGAGATTGCTCTTAGGGCGGGGCAGTTATTGTTGCATTGGTTGAGTTGAGTTAAAAAATATATAATGTTGCGCTAAATATATGTGAATGCTGTGATGCAGTCAAACTTAAAAATAATTCTAATAAAAAATGAGTATACATGAATGCTATAAAGAGTCCATGTTGACTATCAAGTGCCAAAATCACACTAAAAGTTGAAAAGGTAAACTCATGTGTATAGTTATTCAAAAAATTTAATAAAGTGATGCAAAAAATGCGAACATGCAAAAGTCCCAAAAAGTAAATGTTCAATCTCTCTCTCTGGGTTGGATAATGTTTCCAAATCCTGAACCGTTATGGCTTCCCAGTAGCACAAATAAATTGGACTCTTACCGCAGCTGATGGACTCCCAAACATACGGAGTCGGTAACGCCGGCAGAAAAAACCCTCTGCAGGGATCAGCGTATCTCTCCCAGGTGCGCGCTCCGCTAAGGTCCCTCGAGCCGGCAGAGCGGCCTCGTGTGCGGACAGCATGAAGAATCCCGAACAGGGCCGATACCTTCCAGAACAGGCCGATCCTCCTCACTTCGTCTTCGGTCGTGCTGGGAGGATGGACAGGCTAGCCAACCAATCACTCCCGATTTTCAGCTTAACTTCCTGTCACAGTCTGAAGCACTCTCCAATATGGGGCTGCACTTGGAGGCTCCTCAATAGGCGAACCTGTGATGAGACACAAACACTCGGGCCACCAGGCCACGAGTGAAGGGGGAGGGGGGGAAACAAATGGGCTCCAATCGTGAATGTACCATTTGAAAAGGGCTATTTACTTATTAAAATAAGATAAGACCAAGGGTATTAGCCACCATGGCCATAATGCAAAAGGCTATTGTAGTAAAGACAATATATAATAAAAAAAACGGTTTAAAATAAAAACAAGTATACACCCATGCTAGGGGAAAATATAAACGTGGTGGTATCAGCATAAACCCGCCCCGACATGTTTCGTAATACCTTACCTCCTCCTGGGGCCTTGAGTTGAGTTGAAAGGAATCTTAATATAGCACGGTCTTACCCCGAAGGGTCCCGACGAGCATAGCAAAGATCCTGGAAAGAGAGGGCCCAGGGACCAGAAGCAACACAGAGCGGCAGAAGTGTAGAAGAAAGAGACTACACAGGAAACGCCTGCGTGAAAAGCCAAGTCTTCAGTAACCTGCGGAAGTCCAGAATAGTGGGAGCCTCCTGGAGCTCGACAGGGAGGCCATTCCATAGTACGGCACCCTGGTGGGAGAAGGCCCGACCACCATGCTGGATCTTCTTTGGCACCGAGATGTAGAGAAGATCTCTGCCGGTAGATCTGAGTGATCTGACAAGAGCTTGTTTATGAAAACGAGAGCAGAGGTAGCTTGGGGCCAGGCCTCTTATAATCTTAAACATAATAAATCCTACCTTGAATAAGGTGTGATAATGGACCAGTAGCCAATGCAAGGCACAGAGGACAGGGGTGATATGATCCCTCAATGGGACATCCATGAGCAGCCTAGCCACAGCATTTTGAATAAGTTGAAGCTTCTGCACTAGCATCTTTGGCAATCCCAAATAGAGAGAGTTGCAGTAGTCTAGGCAGCTACCTATCGTGGCACAGATGACAGTTTTTCTGTCCGAGATATCCAGATATTTAAACAGCCCCCTCAGGAGTTTTAGCTGCCAGTGACATGCACTGATGACCTTTTTTACCTTTTATTGGTGATCTTTATACCTTGGCACCCTGAAGAAGACCTGAATTCAAAAAGTGACTTTAGGTCCACCAGTCACCTTTCTTGCTTTGTTGCCATTTTCAAAATGGCAGTCAAACCAACAAAATACCTACCTCCACTAGGAACTACATGCCTCCTTAAGCAGCCCGATCAGTACAGGGGAGATTGCTCTTAGGGCGGGGCAATAATTGTTGCATTGGTGATCTTTATACCTTGGTGCCCTGAAAAAACTGAATTAAAAAACTGACTTTAGGTCCACCAGTCCCCCTTGTTGCTACCATTTTAAAAAATGGCAATCAGACCTTCAAAATACCTCCTCCACTAAGGGGTGCAGGCTGACTTAACAGTTCAATCTGTACAGGGGGGATTGCTCTTAGGGTGGGTGGGGCAGTCATTGTTGCATTGGTGATCTTTATACCTTGCTACCCTGAAGAAGGCCTGAATTCAAACATCGCCTTTAGGCCCACCAGTCCCCTTTGATGCTATAATTTTAAAAATGGCAGTCAAACCTTCAAAATACCTTATCCACTAGGAAGTACAGGGTGTCTCAGCAGTGCAATCAGTACAGGACGAATTTCCTTTAGGGTAGGGCAGTAATTGTTGCATTAGTGATCTTTATACCTTGGCACCCTGAAGAAGACCTGAATTAAAAAGTGACTTTAGGTCCGCCAGTCCCTCTTGTTGCTACCATTTTAAAAATGGCAATCAAACCTTCAAATACCTACCTCCACTAGGGAGTGCAGGCTGTCTAAGCCCTTGTACACACGGTCAGACATTCTAACAACCAAATCCGTTGGATTTTGTCCAATGGATTTTGTCCGAAACTGTTGCATACACACGGTCGGACAAAGTTGTCAGAAAATCCGATTGTACATAACGTGATGACGTTATTTCGTTACGACGGGACTACGTTCAGGCTAGCAGCCAATAGCTTTGGTCTAGGAATTTGATCTGAGCATGCGTGGCACTTTGTCCGTCGGAGTAGGCTACACATGATCGGAGTATGTCCGATAGGAGCATTTTGTCAGAAAATGTTACCGGCAAGTTGGAAACGTTGGTCCGTCGGATATTCCAATGGAAACAGTCCGATGGAGACCACACACAGTCGGAATATCCGACAAAACAGTCTGATAGGACACATTCTGTCGGAATCTCCGACCGTGTGTACAAGGGCTAAGAAGTCCAATCAGTACAGGGCCCCGCACATGCGGCCAGAATACCCGGTTGTATTGGCAGGTTCAACAGAAACCAACTGACATTCTGCTTATGGGTACAGTAGCCTGTCTGACAGAATCCGGATGAACGTCCAGCTTATGTTGAAGGGGCATGCCCAAAAATGGATGAGGTGAAATTTCACGTTTCAAATAGCTTATCGCGTGCAAAGAAAAAAAAAATGTGCTTGCACATGATTGAATGATGGAGGTCAACAGGGCTTCACCTCATTCACTAAGCTCTGATTAAGATTTCCTTGCAAAGTACAACTTCACTTGCAAAGTGAGCAGCCTATTTGCCTTTAGTAAATCACCCCCCCTAATCTCTAATGTTAACACAAGGTGAAGGTAACAGAATCAGTTGAGTTGAACAGAGAGCTGACTTTAAGGACTTTATGGCTTTTGCTGTGAACTTTGGGGATGCTTTGCTCCACAGTGAATGCAGGTACAGTGGTCAGTGTGGGTTTGGTTAGAACATGTAAATGTAAAGGTTCATAGTCTGGCCACAGATTTACTTTAAGGTGCATTTTTATACTTTTTTTTTTTCATTCCCATTTAAATGCATTGTGTTTTTTTAATGCATTTGATCTGTCAGTCTTTGTCCCATCCCCTCTTTTTTTTCAGATTGCTCATTATATATATATATATAGCTCCGCTAAGTGCTGTCATCAAACTGATCGTAAAAAGCTGATGTTCCTGTCCCAAAAGAGCGCTTGCTTCCTTTTATTAGTATTTTATGGCTTTAATAGAAATCTGACTAAAATTTATTAGGCACCATCTGAAATTAGCATTTTAGATGACATTACCAAAAAGCCTAGAAATTATCTCTACAGCTTGTTTAAGATTCAGGTCCCTTCTTGCCATTGTATTATCGCATTCAGGAGACGCAGGCACCAGGAATAGCAGAAATATTTCAGCCAAAACAAGGAAACGTGACTTGGGAGCATGAATCTGAACTCACCTAGGGTCAAAGTTATATGGTAACAATGTTCAATGATTTAAAAAAAAAAGTTAGAAAAAAAAACTGATATGTATTTTAAAGAACAACAAGATAGCGTGAGAAGGTCAGAGATGTGAGATGGACTCAGAGACGAGACACTGTGACTTCAAATTAAAACAAAAAAATGATTCCTGGTCATAGTATCTGTTATACGTGTCCCAAGTACTTTCAATCAAGAGGAGACCCTTGGAGCTGACCTGGGGCTAGCTACAGATATATCCCCCCGAACACTTAGTACTTAATTGGAATCCCTTACGTAAGTGCTTTTCTGTGGACTGACAAAAAAAGAATTTGGTTGCTAGTGACCTTTATTGAAACCAGTGAAATAAATGTGTCATTGGGTCAACGTCCCCTTTAGGCAACCCAGCAGAACATTACCTGCAGCCCAGCCCAACAGACCATTGCCCAACAATGCCATAGTCTGAGAAGGTCAAAGATCTGAGAGGGACTCAGAGACATGTTGTAGCTTCAAACCTAAAGGAAACAATTTGTGGTCATAGTGTCTTGCTATATGTGTTCAAAACACTTTCAATCAGAAGACACTTGGAGTTACATCTATATCCCCCAGAACACTTCAAACTGCATTGGAATCCCTTATGCCGCGTACACATGACCGGACTTTCCCTTGGAATGAACTCCGACGGACTTTTTTCGACTGACTTTTTGACGGCGTTCCGCTGAAACGGACTTGCCTACACACGATTACACCAAAGTCCGATCGTTTAACGCGGTGAGGTACGACGGGACTAGAAAAAGGAAGTTCGATAGCCAGTAGCCAATAGCTGCCCTTGCGTCGTTGTTGGTCCGTCGGACCTGCATACAGACGAGCGTTTTTTTTTTTTCGTTAGGAACTGGTTCCGGCGGAGAGATTTGAAACATGTTCTATTTCTAAAGTCCGTCAGATTTTTTTCGACAGAAAAGGTCCGATGAAGCCCACACACCATCAAAATGTCCGACGGATTAGTTCCGTCAGAACTTTGCTGTTGAAAAGTCTGGTCGTGTGTACACGGCATAAGTAAGTACTTTTCTTGTAGGCAGGCAAAAACAAACTTAATTGCCAGTGACCTTTATTGAAACCAGTGAATTAAATGGGTCATTGGGCCAGCGACCCCTTTAAGCATGCCAACAGAGCTTCCCTCCAGCCCAGCCCAACAGAGCGTTCCCCAACAATGTGATAACATGAAAAGGCTAGAAATCTGAGATGAACACAAACCTAAAGGGAACAATTGGTTCCTGATCATAGTGTCTTGCTATACATGTTCAAAACAAAACAAGAGAGGACTCTTGGAGCTGACTGGGGATAAGCTACAGATATATCCCCCAGAACACTTTGAACTGCATTGGAATCCCTTAGCAAATGCTTTTCCACAGACAGGCAAAAAAGAACTTGGTTGCCAGTGACCTTTATTGAAACCAGTGAATTAAACAGATCATTGGACCAGTAGCCCCTTTAATCAGCCCAACAGAGCGTTACCGCCAGCCCAGCCCAACAGAGCGTTCCCCAACAATGTGATAGCATGAGAAGGTTAAAAATATGAGATGGACGCAAACCTAAAGGGAACAATTGGTTCCTGGTCATAGTGTCTTGCTATACATGTTCAAAACACATTCAATCAAGAGAGGACTCTTGGAGCTGACCAGGGATAAGCTGCAGATATATCCCCTGGAACACTTTGAACTGCATTGGAAACCCTTAGTAAATGCTTTTCCGCGGACAGGCAAAAAAGAACTTGGTTGCCAGTGATCTTTATTGAAACCAGTGAATTAAACAGGTCATTGGGCCAGCAACCCCTTTAAGAAGCCCAACAGAGCGTTACCTCCAGCCCAGCCCAACAGAGCGTTCCCCAACAATGTGATAGCATGAGAAGGTTAGAAATTGGAGCTGGACGCAAAGCTAAAGGGAACAATTGGTTCCTGGTCATAGTGTCTTGCTATATGTGTTCAAAACACTTTCAATCAAGAAAGGACTCTTGGGGCTGATCAGGGGTAAGCTACAAATATATCCCCCAGAACACTTCGAACTGCGTTGGAATCTCTTAGTAAATGCTTTTCTGTGGACAGGCAAAAAAAAAGAACTTGGTTGCCACCTTTATTGAAACCAATGAAATAAGTGGGTCATTGAGCCAGCAGCCCCTTTAACTGCTTCAGCCCCAGAAGATTTTCCCCCCCCATTCCTGACCACAGCACTTTTTACGCTTTAACTGACAATTGCGTGATCATGCAATGCTGTACCCATTGAATTGAAAATTGAATTCCCTTTTTCCCCACAAATAGAGCTTTCTTTTGGTGGTATTTGATCCCCTCTGCGTTTTTTTATTTTTTGTGCTATACACAAAAAGAGAGCGACAATTTTGAAGAAAAAACAATATTTTTTGCTATAATAAATATCAGCAAAAATGTTTTTAAAAAACACATTTTTTCATCAGTTTAGGCCCATATATATTCTTCTACATATTCTTGGTTAAAAAAAAAAAAATTGCAATAAGCGTATATCGATTGGTTTGCACAAAAGTTATGGCGTCTACAAACTATAGAAAAGATTTATGGCATTTTTATTATTTATTTTTTACTAGTAATGGCGGTGATCTGCGATTTTTAGCGGTACTGCAACATTGCAGCGGACAGACCGGACACTTTTGACACATTTTTGGAACCATTGACATTTATACAGCGATTAGTGCTATAAAAATGCACGGATTACTGTGTAAATGTCACTGGTAGGGAATGGGTTAACATTAGGGGGCGATCAAGGGGTTAACTGTGTTACCTCGTGAGTGTTTCTAACTGTATTGGGATAGGACTGACTGGGGGAGGAGACATATCGCTGTTCCTACTTACTAGGAACAAATGATATGTCTCCTCTCCCCTGACAGAACAGGGATTTGTGTGTTTACACACACAAATCCCTGTGCTGGCTCTCATGCCTGTGATCGCGGGTGACGGGCGGTGATCGCGCCGGGTCCCCTACCATGCAGCGGGTGCCTCCGGCGGCTCTTAAAGGGGACAATGTACCCATACAGGGTTTTTTTCGCTCAGCCGTGCCATTCTGCCAATGTATATCAGCGTGAGCCAGTCGGCAAGTGGTTAAGCAGCCCCACAAAGCATTCTCTCCACCGGTAGCTCGTTGTTTCCTTTTCCTGTTTGGATGAGAGAGGAGGAAGAAAGACTTTAGATGGCTGCTGTGTCAGGCATAAAAGAGCTTGGTCCTCAGTAACCTTTATTGGAACTGGTCAACTAGATGTGTCATTGGGTTGGCAGCCACCGTAAAGCCATTGTCAGAGTCAGTTGTCAGGCTCGGTGACCAGTAGCTATAGAAGCATAGAGACTCTTACCAACCAGCAGGATAGGTGTACAGACAGGTCACCCTGGTGGATGACGTGGGCTTACATGAGGTATGGGGTCTAAGCACTAACCAGACTTCCCCAGAGCTCCTGATGGTGGAGATGGGTTTTGCTGTGTGTTGGTACCATGATCGTTCCACCATGAGGTGATCAAGCAAGGGTGCAGTAGCAGATATAACAGGTAGGGATCAAGCAGAAGTGTGGTCAAGGAACAAGCCAAAGGTTGGGAACAAGTGGAAGCTTAGGCAAGAAACAAGCCAAAGCTTGGTTATGAGTGGTAACAAAGATTTGGTCAACAGCAGGAGTGACAAAAGTGAGATACTGGCTGGAGAGAGCACACTAATCTGGCGAACAGGAAGTACAAAGGCATGTCTTAAATAGAAAGTTCTTGGGAGGGACAAAGGGTTCAAAGTTCAAGAGATACAAGACACAAGGCAAGGTTGTCTAATGCTGCGTACACACGGGCGGACTGTATGGCGTACTTAGTCCGTCGAAACACATTTCAGCAGCAGTCCGCTCGTGTGTGGGCTTCAGCGGACTTTTTCAGCGTGCAGTCTGGCGTACTAAGTATTTCGGATTTTTCGAAATTCTGTCCGTCGTACTTTGGTTTCAGCGGACAATCCGCTCGTCAGTAGGCTAGTTCGACGGACTAAGAATGGCGCATGCCCAGAAAGGATTTACACGGCGGAAGGGTGCTTTGCTGTGTATTGAACTTCCTATTTCTAGTCCCGTCGTACGTGCTGTACACGTCATCGCGCAAGCTTTCGACGGACTGTTTGTGCATCCATGTGTGGTCAAGTCCGTTCAGTCGAAAGTATGATTGTATGACGGACTAAGTACGCCATACAGTCCGCTCGTGTGTACGCGGCATAAGAAATCAGGCATGGTGCTTCCTAGCATCTCAGGTCCCGACAGCCACCCAGCAGAGCGTTCCCTCCACCTGTAGCGTGTTGCTTCTTTTTCTTGTCAGACGGAGAGAAAAGGAAGAAGAAAGAAGGCTGCTGTGTAAGCCTCGTACTGTGCCAAGAAAGTTCCGGTTACTTCATTATTTCAACTTCCCAAACGCAAAGGTATTTTTCCTCTGTGGAAATAAGTTGCATTGAGTTTAGTCCAACCAATCCAAGCATGGCTGGTAATATCAGCTAGGAAAGTTCCAGTTAGGAAAGTTGACTTATAGAGGAGACTGACAGTAGAGGTCACCTTTTTACTTTTTTTTTTTTTTTTCATCATGTCATTGTCTGAATCATCAGTAGTGGAAAAGGCATATCTGCCACTTTCTATTTAACTCAACAACACCTTTGCAGAGAGCTGTATTGAGTCAAAGCTCTGGACGCTCCTCGTTATTTGGGAACTGCAAATAATAACTGCAAATAATTATGCAACATATTTACACATATGTCTACTATGGTTTTTATTTTATTTTATGTTAAAATAAATTACATGTACAGAATATAAGACAAATTATTTGATACCGGAAATAAAAAGTAGACATATTGAAGTTTGGATGATACAAAGCAAAGAAGAATTTCAAGATATTCTCGTGGGAATGACAATAAATGGCCTTATATATTTTAGAATTTCAAAGCATTCTTATAGCTGAGTTTTAAACATTTTAATCCCAAGAGAATATAAATAGGTCTAAAAGAAAATATATGGTTTTAAAGTTTTGACCATAACTTCTAAAGTATATTTATAGTAAGTATTATATAGTAAGGGAAGAACATAAAAGGTATATAGGAAGGGAAGGGGAGGGAATAATTCTCCGGAGGAGGTTTTATATAACAGCTAATGTTGTAATTCTATAGAAAATCTTTTTTTTTTTTTTATATATATAATTTTTATTAGAGTTTAACAAGTATTACAAAGAACATCGCAGTGCAGTAGTATCAGAATACAAAAATCTTAATCACCATGACAATAAAACTCGGTTATCAATATTATCTGACGTATAATATTTAATCCAGGGTTTCCATATGATATCAAACTTTGTCATCTGGTTTTTATCTATAGCGTCCATTTTAACATGGATGAAAGATTGATTCATTCTACGTTTGATTTCTGCAATATTCACCACATCTGTTTTCCACGCATTGGCTATAGTCTGCTTTGCGGCTATCAGGAGTGTAAGAACTCCTTTGAATTATTTCTGATTCAGAAAGGCTGGTTTTGAATTAAAGCGGAGGTCCACCCTAAAGTGGACCTTCCGCTCATCGGAACCCTCCCCCCCTCCGGCGCCACAATTGGCACCTTTCAGGGGGGAGGGGGGTGCAGATACCTGTACAGTACAGATATCTGCACCCACTTCCGGGATAGCTCTCTGCGGAAAGGGGCATATATTACGCCCCTTTCCGCAAGTGCCCGCCCCTTTCCGCAAGTGCCCCGCTGCCTGCTGGGAAAACACACAGATCCCAGAGGCAGCGGGGACCGTCCTTATTGCGCAGCGCGGCTCGCGCATGCGCAGTAGGGAACCGGGAAATGAAGCCGAAAGGCTCCATTTCCTGATTCCCATACCCAAGATGGCGGCGGCAGCACCGGAGAGACGATCTACAGATCGGCTTCGGGTGCCGACATCGCGGGCGAGCTGGACAGGTAAGTGTCACTATTTTAAGACCCCTTTCACACCAGGGCGTTTTGCAGGCGCTATAGCGTTAGAAATAGCGCCTGCAAAACGCCCTAAAGAAGCTGCACCATTGTGTGTAGTGTGAAAGCCCCCAGGGGTTTCACACTACAGCGGTGCACTGGCAGGACGTCAGAAAAAAGTCCTGCCAGCAGCTTCTTTGGAGCGGTGAAGGAGCGGTGTGTTTACCGCTCCTCCACCGCTGCTGCCCATTGAAATCAATGGGGCAGCGCTGTAATGCCGCCGGCAAAACGCCGCTATTGCGGCGTATTGCCGGCGGTTTTAACCCTTTCACGGCCGCTAGCGGGGGGTAAAAGCGCCCCGCTAGCGGCCGAAATGCGCAGCAAATCCGGAGGTAAAACGCCGCTAAAAATAGCGGCGTTTTACCGCCGCCGCTATCAGCGGTGTGGTGTGAAAGGGGTCTAAAAGTCAGCAGCTGCAGTATTTGTAGCTGCTGGCTTTAAAAAAAAAAAAAACGCGGAGTCCCGGCGGACTCCCGCTTTAAGGAGAGCTATAATTGGGTCTGGAAAAATTGGATGGTCAAAAAATTTTGTAATTATCAGAAAGATCTTTTTCCAAAATGATTGTACAATTGGGCAATGCCACCAGGTATGTATATAGGTACCTTTTTCTGGACAGCCACGAAAGCAGAGGCCAGTGTTGTCTGTTGAGAATTTGGCGATTCTCGCAGGAACCAAATACCAGCGTGTGAGGACTTTATATGATGATTCAGACGCCAATATATTTATAGAGGAAGATTTCTCAATTTGAAAGATTTTGTCTCAAGGAACCACATGCTAAAGGTCGTATTACATTATTGTATACACAATTGATATCTGATTCTAATACTGTTATACCTAAATATGTGGCCAAGTGGGAAAAAGATCTGGATTGTACGATCGATTCTAGGTCTTGGTCCAACATATGGTGAAAGACCATATGTTGGACCAAGACCTAGAATCGATCGTACAATCCAGATCTTTTTCCCACTTGGCCACATATTTAGGTATAACAGTATTAGAATCAGATATCAATTGTGTATACAATGATGTAATACGACCTTTAGCATGTGGTTCCTTGAGACAAAATCTTTCAAATTGAGAAATATTATGTAAGTTTACATTTAAATTGAGAAGAGGAGTGTAAAAAATTTTGATTTGGAGATATCTGAATATTTCTGATTGTGGAAGCTTATATAATTCACATAGATCTGTAAAAGATTTTATTGGTGTAGTTCAGGGGTGCCCAACCAGTGGCCTGGGGGCCACATGTGGCCCGCGGAGCCCTCTGATGTGGCCCACGACCTCCTGCTCTGGGTTAGAATAGAAAGAATACTGTTATTAAAGGTCAGTTTATTACTAAAATCAGAGTGTATATATGGGCATATCTGTTTTGCAGTGGTTACTGGGCTACTTTCAAACTGATCCGCAGGTGCAGAGCAATTTACCTGCGGGTTACCTGCACTGAGCCATAGACTTCTATTATTACCTGCGAGTTTGGTGAGCTTTCTGAAAGTGCACCAAACCTGCAGAATATAATAGAAGCCTATTGCAAACTGCAGGAAAACCAAAGGTAAACTGCGTTGCACACATGGTGCAGGTAAACCACAGCGCATCAGTGTGAAAGCAGCCTTTGACCACTTTCACATGGCCAGTCTGACAGTCCAACCAATTGGACCCTCCATTCACTTCTAAGTAGTGGAAGACATAAACCGACCTGTGTTCTACCTCCAATACGATCTGCTAAAAAGTACCATGGGCTGTGTCCGCTCTCCAAATGCAGGGTGGACACGGATATGCCATCCACCCGCTCCGCTCATTGTGGCCCACGACCGGTTACCAAGTCGCTTAAATGGCCCTCGCTCTTCAAAGGGTTGGGCACCCCTGATGTAGTTGAAGTTAAATTATATAGACAAGTGATACCAGCCTTAGACCAAGCTTTAAAAGTATTGGGATATTTCCAGGCTGGGTAAAAAGTCGGATTCTTGTGAAAAGATAATAGCGGATTTTGTGGAGATTGCAGACCATGTGAATTTCTATACCTATCCCATATAGATAGAGAGTGCTTAGAAATGGGGTTATTTATAGACTTACGATCCGCAGGTTGTAACCATAATATATTGTTTATAGGAAGAGGATCAAAGTCTACAGCTTCAATGAGGACCCATAAAGGAATCTCTGTAGAAGGGTGATATTTTTGTTAATTGAGATAATTGAGCTGCCTTGTAATATGTGTTAAAATCTGGAAATCCCAAACCACCCAAAGCTTTGGGGTGAACAAGTGTTTTTTTGTGAAGTCTGGGTTTTATTTTCCCCCAAGTGAATTTCGTAACTTTTTGTTGGATCAGCCTAAGAAAATATGCAGGAATATGAATCGGGAGAGTTCTGAATAAATATATAAAAATTTTGGAAGAACAGACATTTTTATGATATTGATTTTCCCAAACCATGATAGAATGCTTATTTTTCAAGCTGCCTGTTCCATTGCCCTCCCTCCAGGAGATGACTGATCTAACAGTAGAGGACTGCCAAGGCGAGTATAGTTGTACACATTCAGTCCTGCCCACCCTTTCTTCCTCCCACCCATCCCTACGTATCTGTTATGTTGGGTTCTCTTTAAAATACATACTTCCGCCATCTTGGTCCTTCTTAGCCAGCTGCTGGGTTCAGGCAGCCTAGCCCCCCCCCCCCCCCCCCATGAAGCAATCAAACTCCCTACCTGGCTAAACTGTGAATGGGTTCCTGTGGCCTCCTGGGATATGTGATGGGGACATCCCAGGTAGCTGAGGAAGCTCGACACACCATTCCCACCTAGATGGGAGAAGGGGCAGGGGAAAAAAAGAAGAAATTCTCCCCAAAAGAAAAATAAAAACAGAATATTTCTATTGCAGAGGGGGGTAGACCTAAAGTTAGTTTGTAGACTGAATATCCACTTTAGGGCATTTTGGGTTTTATTGTCTGTCATTGAGATCTACCTGTTTTTAGGTTGTTATTAACATTTAACAAATGGAAACCTGTAATTAGATTTTTTCCCCTTTTTTTTGATCTTTATTATTTCTAATTTTCAGCAGGTCATTCATTCATGCTTACCACTGTTCATTAATTTTTACCACTGTTTGCAAAGTTTATTTAAGAAAAATAAAATTGTCCAAGGTACACCTTAGACCAGTGGTTCTCAACCACCATGGTCTTCCTCCTCTCTGGCCTTTAGTCACCTGCAGCTCCCCTAACCTCTCACAGTGCCTCCCAGCTCCCACAGTGCCACCAAACCTCCCATAGTGGTACACCATGGCCCTCTCAACCCCCGCGGTGCCCAGGCCCCCTAAGTACCCTCAGCCTCCACATTGCCCCCCAACCTCCCACAGTTCACTACCAGCCCTGTGCAATGCCCACTTCAGCTTGCTGAAGAGCCTCCAGCCCCCACAGTGCCCCCAACCTCTAACAGTGTCCCACAGTGCACTGCAGTCCCTGCAGTGCACTGGAAAGCCCTCAATACGTCTACAGAGATACAAAGTTCTCACAGAGACCACATTCCCCACAGTTGCCCCCAGCAACCTCCAGAGCCCTCTAAAGACCCACAAAGTCTGCTGCTGAACCCCCATTCCTCCACAGCGACATACAGCCACATCCAGAGACTTCTAACATCTCCATACATATTTTGCATTGCCATACTTTTATTGTGTTAGTATGAATTTTTTTTTTTAACTGTTGGTGTAAGGGAAGTTTTGTGAATATTTACTGGATCCTAGTCTCAATAAGATTGAGAATCACTGTCTTAGAAGCATTGCATAGATATAGAAAGTACATGCAATAACAGAATAACATTATTTATCTACATGAATATCTATCAGTATATGAAAGCAAAGGTCAGGCTTAATTCAGAGGGATTGTACATGTCTATTTGTGATACCAAATTATTTTTACCTTACATTAAAACGTAATGTTGTCCTGGAATACAGCCCATATTGCCAAAGTAATTTGTGTAAGGTAGTAAGGAAAGTAAGTGGAAGTTCGTGGCTTAAAAACCTGGTGAAATTAGTCAAGGAAACTGTCCAATATGAGAGCCAACTTCCTGTACGGCATAATCATACTGATCATGATAGCTTGAGAAATAGATACATTATGTTTATACTGTAGGACAGCATTTTTCAAAATTTTCCCAATTTTTCCACTCTTTAGAAGTATACAAATTCTCAAGGCACCCCAGCCTAAAGTGTAGAAAATCTAAATGTTACTTATCAATGGGAAACCTGAGGCTGGGTTGATGCACACAACAGCCTTGATCAAATTAACTTCATATTGGAAGCCCCTCTTCACATCAAAGGTTCCCTCATCACATTGGAGGTTCCCCCATATCACCAGAGGTTTCCCCATCATTTCAGAGGTCACCTCATTAACATCAGAGGCCCCTCATCATGTCAGAGGGCCCCCCCCCCCCCATCATATCAGCTTTCACATTAGAGGTCCTCACATCACATCAGAGGCCACCCTCAATATATTGGTTTTAGCAGGGTTCCTTAAGACCTAGACATTATTTTAAGAGTTCCATTGGGGTAAATGATTGAGAAAGCTTGGTCTACAGAAACATCCTCCAGTTAGTTTGAAATGTATTTGAGGTCTAATAAATGGATATTTTGGAAGGCATTACTATTGATAGATATGCATAGGTATAGGAGGTCCTTGAGTCATCAAAGATGGAACTCCCATTTAATGGTACCTGCATTCACTTGGCAGAGCAATCAGCATGATACCAGAGATCTTGGAGAGAGGGTGGCATCCAGGCCACTAATGTAAGGGGGCATTCTTCTACCTGACCACTAATATAAGGGGACACTCTTCCAACTGACCACCACTGTAAGATGGACATTCTTTCCATTGCCCTTTAATATATTGGTTGTATTGTTGTATGTTGGGTTCCTTGAGACATGGTCATTATTTCAAGAGTTCCATTGGGGTAAAGAGGTTAAGAAAGGCCGTTGTACAGGAATATCCTCCTTCAGTTTTTGTTTGAACTTAATCAGAGGTCTAATAGGTGAAATATTTGGAAGACATTACTACTGAAAGGTATGTATAGGTATAGAGGTTCCTTGAGCTGTCAAAGATGGACCTCCTGTTTCTTCCAACTGGCCACTAATGTAAGGGGGCACTCTTCCAACTGACCACGAGGGTAAGATGGACATTCTTCCCTCAATATATTGGTTTTAGCAGGGGTTCCTTGAGACATGGTCATTATTTCAAGGGTTCCACTGGAATAAAGAGGTTAAGAAAGGCCGTTCTACAAGAATGCCCTCCTTCAGTTTTTGTTTGAACTTTATTAGAGGTCTAATAAGTGAAATATTTGGAAGACATTACTACTGATAGGTATGCATAGGTATAGAGGTTCCATGAGCTGTCAAAGATAGACCTTCGGTTTCTTCCAACTGGCCACTAATGTAAGGGGGCACTCTTCCAACTGACCACAAGGGTAAGATGGACATCCTTCCTACTAACCCTCAATATAATGGTTTTAGCAGGGGTTCCTTGAGACATGGTCATTACTTCAAGGGTTTCACTGGGGTAAAAAGGTTATGAAAATCCGTTCTGCAGGAATGCCCTCCTTCAGTTTGTTTGAACTTTATTAGAGGTCTAATAAGTGAAATATTTGGAAGACATTACTACTGATAGGTATGCATAGGCATATAGGTTCCATGAGCTGTCAAAGATAGACCTCCGGTTTCTTCCAAATGGCTACTAATGTAAGGGGGCACTCTTCCAACTGACCACAAGGGTAAGATGGACATTCTTCCTACTAACCCTCAATATATTGGTTTTAGCAGGGGTTCCTTAAGACATGGTCATTATTTCAAGGGTTCCACTGGGGTAAAAAGGTTATGAAAGTCCGTTCTACAGGAACGTCCTCCTTCAGTTTGTTTGAACTTTATCAGAGGCCCAATAAATTAATATTTTGGAAGGAATTATTGCTGATAGATATGCATAGGCATATCTAGTTCTCCAGCACTCAGCAGTGTTCACTTCCATTGCTATCAGCAGACAGTAGGTTTTTTGCTGTCACCAGCCCTTCTTGATAATTGCTGCCTTATTAGCGGTTCTGGTTGCGAACTGGACATTCTTTTACCATCACGTTGACTGTCACCTGCCATCCTCTCTGTCTAACACGTCTTTTTGAGTTCTAAAAATGGTTGAGCCTCTGTGACACGGATTTGAATTTCCTTTCCATCTCCTTTCCGAGAAGCCTTTTAAATGTTAAAAGCTCAGTCTTCAGAACGCAGACGCCGTGTTTCATCTTCCTTTTTAGGCTAACAATCTCTCTGGTGGCTCCCACAGAACTAGCAGAATTTATTCAAGAGGCAGGTGGTATAAATAACACTTCCTATCAGATGTATGGGATTCTAATCTGTCATTATTCAGATACATGTCAGCCTCTTGCTCCCTTGTGTCTTTATAGCAGCGGGGGTCAGGAGATGTCCCCGAGATTGGCAGAAAGATGCTGAGTTTTCCCCATCAAGACTTTTCAGAAAAAAAAAAAAAGGATAGCGACTCGGACCTGCTAAAAAAGCTCAGCATTTCTCTCTGAATCCTCACTATCTCTCCAATGGTAATTCATCACTTTACAAGACAGTCACTTTCATAGCGTGTCATTGAAGGTCACAGCACTGCGTACTTGGGACAATACCACAAAACTGCTAACTAGTTTCTTGCAGTGGAATATTTTGGGAGATTTTAACTGGAAGTCCATTGGTTCTAAAATGAGAACCGTTTGCATTGTCCTATAGCAACCAATCTAACTCAGGCTTTAACCACTTCAATACCGGGGAAACCCCCCCCCCCCCCCCACCCAGGCCAATTTTACGCTTTTCAGTGCTCTCGCTTTTTAAATGACAGTTGCGCGGTCATGCTACGCTGTACACAACCAACATTTTTATCCTTTTGTTCCCACAAATAGAGCTTTCTGTTGGTGGTATTTGATGATCACCTCCTGGGTTTTTTTTTTTTTTTGCTACGTCAATTTTGAAAAACAAACGTTTTTCTTCGTTTCTGCTATAACATTTTGTAAATAAGTAAGTTTTCTCCTTCACTGATGGGCACTGATTAGCACTGATAGGCACTGATGAGGTGGCACTGATGGCCACTGATTAGGTGGCACTGATGGGCACTGATTAGGTGGCACTGATGGGCACTAATATGCAGCACTGATGGTCACTTATAGGCGTCACTGGGCACTGATATGCAGCACTGATGGGCACTCATAGGTGGCACTGATGGGCACTGATAGGCGACGACACTGATGGGCGCTGATAGGTACTTATGGGTGGCGCCAATAGGCAGCACTAATGGGCCCTGATAGGTGGCACTGGATACTGATGGTGGCACTGATGAACACTGATAGATGGCACTGATGGGCATCACCGATAAGGAGGCACTGGCAGGCATTACTGATGGGCACTGATTGGCATAATTTGTGGGCACAGATCGGCATCCCTGGTGGCCATGGGTGGCATACAGGGCCGGACTGGCCTACCGGAATACCGGGAGATTTTCTGGTAGGTTGTCTGCCCTGGAGCCGCTTTGCAGCTGCACTGATCCGCTCTGTCCTGCTCCTGTGTGTCGCAGAGCTGGGTCTGTGTTTGGCGGCCACGCTGTAACGCGGCCCCACCCCCCTAGACCGGCTCGTGTTATAGTAGAGAGAATCAGTGATCACACAAGCCGGTCTAGGGGGGTGGGACCGTGTTATAGCGCGGCAGCCAAACACAGACCCAGCTCCGTAATCCACAGGAGGAGATGCCGCCCTGTGTGCCTGGAAAGGAGGATTGGCATATCGAGGAAATGAGCTTTCTATATTCCTCCATGCAGCCGCTGAATGTCTGCTGGAGGGAGAGAAGGAGAATCAAGCAGTCAGCGGCTGCATGGAGGAATATAGAAAGCTCATTTCCTCTATATGCCCCGCTTCTCCTCCTATCCAATATAACTTCTTTTACTGCCCCCCACCAGTTCTCCTTGTGCCCCCCCCAGTGCTCTCCTCCCCCCACCACACTCTCCAGCCCCCCCCCATAGTTTTCTCAACCCCTGTTCTTTCTGCATCCCTCCAGCTCTCCCCATCCTTCTCTAGCCACCATCCCAGTGCTCTCTACCCCTGTTCCCCCCCTCCCAGTGCTCTCCAGCTCTCCCCATTACTGTCCAGCCCCCACCCAAGTGCTCTCCACCCCCAACAGTGCTCTCCAGCCCCCCGTGCTCCCCACCCCCCCAGTGCTCTCAAGCCCCCCCCCAGTGCTCTTTGCCACCCCACACTCTTAGCCCCCCCAGTGCTCTCAGCCTCTTGTGCTCTCCACCCCCATTCTTTTTGGCCCCCACCATTGCTCTCAAGTTCCCCCCCAGCACTCTCCACTCCCCACCCCTGTGATCTCCACTCCCCCCTGCTCTTTGCCCCCACCCATGTGCTCTCCAACCCCGCCAATACTCTCTGCTCCTACTTCTCTCCAGCTCCCACCCAGTGCTCTCCACTTCCCCAGGACCAGATGACAGGCTGACTGGGCCAGAAAATGAGGTTGGCTGAAGGTGCAGGTGCCAGGGACCACTCCATCTCACAGCAAACAGATGCTCTGGAAGGAGCACCGTCCCCTTCCAAAACGAGAACAGACCCTGCCTGCTGCTGGCCGTCATGGATATCCTGCTGGCATGCAAGGTACCGTACCGAGCATCAACAACACACCTTCCCACAGACATTGACTTCAGACTAGGACATGGGGCACAGGAGGGTCTGCAATGATGGGCACAGTGAGGCTGCATTCATGAGCACAGTGAGACTGCATTCACGGCACAGTAAAGCTGCATTTGATGGGCACAGTGAGGCTGCATTTGATGGGCACAGTGAGGCTGCAATGATGGGCACAGTGAGGCTTCAATGATGGGCACAGTGAGGCTGCATTCATGAGCACAGTGAGACTGCATTCATGGCACAGTAAAGCTGCATTTGATGGGCACAGTGAGGCTGCAATGATGGGCACAGTGAGGCTGCAATGATGGGCACAGTGAGGCTGTATTCATGGGCACAGTGAGACTGCATTCATGGGCAGATTAAAGCTGCATTTGATGAGCACAGTGAGGCTGCATTTGATGGGCACAGTGAGGCTGCATTTGGGCACTGGTGAGGCTGAATTGAGCTCTTGTTTCATGTCTGCAGTCTCTGACCATCTCCTGTATCATGTCCCCAGTCTCTGAGGGAGTCTGGAGAGGAGTCAAGAGTGGGAGCGCCGCCGGGATGGGGCTCATGGGAGAAGTCAGATTTGTGTGGACTGTGGAGAGGAGACTATAGGATAAAACCAGAGCCACCAAGCTGGAGCCAACTGACTGAGCCTTGCAGAATGCACCCGAGAGGAGGTCAGTGGCAGTGCCGCCAGGCCAGTCTGAAGGGGGGTGTCACTGATGTAAGAGGGGAGTGAATACGATAATGGCACCGATATAAAGGGTTTCCCCCTTATATCAGTAACCCACCCCCCCTTGTCAGAACTTGTCAGAAGTGACTCATGCTGATAACAGGGGAAGGAGGCAGCAGAGAGAAATTACACCTAAAGTGTTTGTAAACCTTCAATGTCATATTTAAAAATTAAGGCTGGACGCTTTTAAGCAGTTACAACAATCATTTTCTTAATTTTTAAATAAATGAATAAAAGCTGACCATTGTAAGCACCCCCCCCCCCCACCATCAGTGTCAAATGGTTTGTACCAACCCTCAAACCGCCACTTTTGCCGGACAGCGTTTGTGCGTATTCGCACGTTTGTTGCACGATTTTCTTCTCAAATGAAAGTTTAAAAAAAAAAAATAGTAATAATATATGAATAAATAAATATAAAATTAACACACAAATAACTAAAAACCATTATAAATAAGTAAAATTAAAAAATGAAATAAAAAAAATTAAAAATTAAAATGAAAAAATTTAATTAAATTGAAAACTTAAAATTAAAATTATGCAATAATACATTAATAAATAATAATTAACCTCTAACCTTTAAAAATATTGAATACGTTATTATTATTATTAATATTAATATTATTATTATTATTATTAATAACAATAATAATAATAATAAATAATAATAAAATAACAATAAACACCCAAACTCAAACAAAAAAAATACTATATAATAATAATTGATTTTGTGCTAGGGTGTTTAGTTATGTATTATTATTATTTATTTACTTATTTTTAAGGGCTAAGGGTTAAAGTTAAGGGTTATTTATTTATTTATTGTTACTTAGTATTCATTTATTGAATTTATTTATTTTTTATTTATTTGTGCATTTAGTTTACATTTATTTATTATTATTCATATAATAATAAATAAAATAAAATAAAATAAAAACCACCCCTTCTCTCCCCCTCATCCAACCAGAGAATGCTTTGCTTTCATGTGTTCAAAAGCAGCAGGGCAGCCGCTCGGCACAGGACCCGAAAGCGAGTGGAGATCACTGGAGTAGCGGCAGGGGGCTTTTTGGCAGTGGGAACATGGGGGGAGGGGGGAGGGGACACAGCTCTGACATCTACTGCATGGAGTGTATATTACACCGAAGGGTACTGGGGGGGTCTATTAATGCTTGTTGCTGAGGACTCTATTGTCACTAAAGGGGGGATCTATCATTGCTGGGAGGTCTAATGCTGTTGGTGGGGGGGAGGGGGGGGCAATTGTTGATGGGAGAGATCTACTGTCCTGGGCAGACCGGATATAGTGAATGCAGAGTCCTGGGGAGACCAGATATAGTGAATGCAGAGTCCTGGGGAGGCCGGATATAGTGAATGCAGAGTCCTGGGGAGACCAGATATAGTGAATGCAGAGTCCTGGGGAGACCAGATATAGTGAATGCAGAGTCCTGGGGAGGCCGGATATAGTGAATGCAGAGTCCTGGGGAGACCGGATATAGTGAATGCAGAGTCCTGGGAGACCGGATATAGTGAATGCAGAGTCCTGGGGAGACCGGATATAGTGAATGCAGAGTCCTGGGGAGACCAGATATAGTGAATGCAGGCGCCTGGGGAAACCAGATATTGTGAATGCAGACGCCTGGGGAGACCAGATACAGTGAATGCAGGGTTCTGGAGAGACCAGATTTTTTGAATGCAGGCTCCTGGGGAGACCAGATACAGTGAATGCAGGCTCCTGGGGAGACCAGATTTAGTGAATGCAGGCTCCTGGGGAGACCAGATTTAGTGAATGCAGAGTCCTGGGGAGACCAGATTTGGTGAATGCAGGCTCCTGGGGAGACCAGATACAGTAAATGCAGGGTTCTGGGGAGACCAGATACAGTAAATGCAGGGTTCTGGGGAGACCAGATACAGTAAATGCAGGGTTCTGGGGAGACCAGATACAGTAAATGCAGGGTTCTGGGGAGACCAGATACAGTGAATGCAGGGTTCTGGGGAGACCAGATATAGTGAATGCAGGCTCCTGGGGAGACCAGATACAGTGAATGCAGGCTCCTGGAGAGACCAGATACAGTGAATGCAGGCGCCTGGGGAAACCAGATATTGTGAATGCAGACGCCTGGGGAGACCAGATACAGTGAATGCAGGGTTCTGGAGAGACCAGATTTTTTGAATGCAGGCTCCTGGGGAGACCAGATACAGTGAATGCAGGCTCCTGGGGAGACCAGATTTAGTGAATGCAGGCTCCTGGGGAGACCAGATTTAGTGAATGCAGAGTCCTGCGGAGACCAGATTTGGTGAATGCAGGCTCCTGGGGAGACCAGATACAGTAAATGCAGGGTTCTGGGGAGACCAGATACAGTAAATGCAGGGTTCTGGGGAGACCAGATACAGTAAATGCAGGGTTCTGGGGAGACCAGATACAGTGAATGCAGGGTTCTGGGGAGACCAGATATAGTGAATGCAGGCTCCTGGGGAGACCAGATACAGTAGATGCAGGCTCCTGGAGAGACCAGATACAGTGAATGCAGGCGCCTGGGGAAACCAGATATTGTGAATGCAGACGCCTGGGGAGACCAGATACAGTGAATGCAGGGTTCTGGAGAGACCAGATTTTTTGAATGCAGGCTCCTGGGGAGACCAGATACAGTAAATGCAGGGTTCTGGGGAGACCAGATACAGTGAATGCAGGGTTCTGGGGAGACCAGATATAGTGAATGCAGGCTCCTGGGGAGACCAGATACAGTGAATGCAGGCTCCTGGAGAGACCAGATACAGTGAATGCAGGGTCATGGGGAGACCAGATTTAGTGATATATAGTGATGAATGCAGAGTGCTGGGGAGACCAGATATAGTAAATGCAGAGTCCTGGGGAGATCTGATACTGAATGCAAGCTTCTCGGAAGACTAAATATAATGAACACTGGGTCTTGGGGAGACAAGTTATAGTGACTGCAGGCTCCTGGGGAGACCAGATATAGTGAATGCAGACTCCTAGGGGAGACCAGATATAGTGAATGCAGGGTCCTCGGGGGGGACCAGATATAGTAACTGCAGGCTCCTGGGGAGACCAGATATAGTGGATGTAGGTTTTAGGTTTAGTAACACTTTAAAGCTGGACTTATGTGAAAATATCCACATCTGGAATTTTTTAACTGTCCAAATGGGACCAGCCTGGACAAAAATGATAAGTGACGAACTTTGGTGGGCGTGTGATTGGCTGACTAGTTATACAGATGTGGGTTTTGACGACAGAAAATATAAAGGTCTTCAACCAGGGCTCAAGTCCAGCGGGAACGCATGGGAACGGAGTTCCTGTACTTTTCCATAGCAGGAACTCAGTTCCCTTTAGCAGGACTGGCCTTTGAACAGGGGCGGGCTGAGCTGGGAGGGCAATCTGCTGCGCTGCATTCTGGGAGTTGTAGTCCGGACCACGCTCAAGTTCCTGATGGCGGTGGGTGGAGAATGGAGAGAAGTGAGCAACGCAGGAGGAAACTAAAACTCCTGAGTCCCAAACACCGGCTGTGAGTGTCCTGGTGTAATGGCAAACGTCGTAGAATCGGCATGCCTGGTGTGTGATGTCACAGGTGTGCCCCATTCCACTCTCCTTCCCAATTCCTCCTCCTTCACCCCGCTGCCGCACACATCTCCACTACTACTGATACCACCTAGCCTCCGCTCTACGGGGCCACCGCTGCCACCTCATGGTCAACGAAGGAACAGCACCACACCGCTGTCAGCTCATCACCTCGCTGACAGGTCAGTTGAGATCTCACCAGCCCCCACTCGTCCAGGAACTGGAAATAACTGGGGGGGGGGGGGGGTGAAGGGGGGCAGAGGACATTACTGGGGGGTGAAGGGGGCAAAGGACATAACTGGGAGTGGGAGTGAAGGGATGTTAATGGGGGGGCGTGAAGGGCACAGAGGACATTACGGGGGGGGGGGGACGGAGTGAAGGATACAGAGAACACTAGGGGGCAGAGTGAAGGGGGCAGAGTTCCCGGCATTGCCCTTTACATCAGAGTCTGCAGGATTCCCCCTTACACTGCAAGGGGGAACTCTGCGGACCCTGATGTAAAGGCGATATACACACATTTTGTATTTTTGAGGTGGGGGGTGGGGGATCTTGGGTGAGTTCCTTTACTTTTTTTTCCCAGGACTTGACCACTGTCTTCAACTATAATAAGTTGATTTTCTCACTGGCTTCCTTCATTTCCCGGTACAGACCCAAAACATATCCCCAACGCCAAAACGAAACAAGGACGTGGGAAAATCGTTCTTCACTCCAAAGCCTGTCTGAAGCCAAAACGATTTTTTAGGTCTAGATATAGGAGGGAACTGTTGGGGGGGGGGGGGGGGGTGTCGAGATTTACATTTCTTTTCCCAGTGACACAACAGGAAGTTCCGGTAAAGTGAGGCAGTTGTCACTGGAACAAATGTCCCCTTTGAAAGGTTTCCCCTCTCTTGCTTTACTGGTGTCAGCTCTGACATCTCGGATTTCCGGTCGCTCTCTGTTCTAGTGACAAAAAGGTTTTAAAAGAAAAGATGAATTTTGCCGGCAGGAACATCGACAGCAGTAAGGATCCGACCGAGGTCCCCACCATGTCCCCCGCTCAGATTTAGATTTACTATCGATACGGAATTTTCGTTTCCTCTGCAGATATTTTTTAAAGGGTAACTCCACATTTATGGGGAGAAATATAATAATACTATAACATATGTACAATTGTGACAAAATCCATATTGTTTTTGAATGTTATGAAAAATTACCTTTTCAATCTGCAGCTCTGTAAAATGCAACATGGCCACCTGGAGGCGCTCTGTACACAGATGGTATACAGAGAAATATCATTTCCTGCTTGTGTGATTGGCTCCCTGATTTTCCCAGAAGTCTGCACTAAGACACAAGTCAGATTTTGGGCATCCCCTGCAACAAAAATTCTATTTTTGGTGATATATTTCCAAAAGGAATGCACGGGCGCACGCACATTTAAGGATTGACACCAGGGCTGGACTGGGACAGAAATTTGGCCCTGGACTTCATCCAGATCGGCCCACTTACATTTTGAGTGTCCCATCACCAGCCCCCTTACATCAGAGTGTCCCATCAGCAGCCCCTAACATCAGAGTGTCCCATCAGCAGCCCCCTTACATCAGAGTGTCCCATCAGCAGCCCCCTTACATCAGAGTGTCCCATCAGCACCCCCTTACATCAGAGTGTCCCATCAGCACCCCCTTACATCAGAGTGTCCCATCACCAGTCCCCTTACATCAGAGTGTCCCATCACCAGTCCCCTTACATCAGAGTGGTCCACTGAGCCATCGGCCCACCGGGAAACTCCCGGTAGTCCCGATGGCCAGTACATGCCTGATTGACACTTTGGGTATCGATTTACTCTGTGCAACCCCATCTTTTATATTTTACCAAAAATTGTGTGATTTTTGCATTTTTTGTGCCCCCTTAATTTAACTTTACTGTGTTTTTTTTTTTTATTGAAATTTTTCAGTAATATTGTGTGACATAAAAAAAATTGGAACTACCATTATTTTATTCTGGATGAGCGAGTTTGGGGGGAAAGAGCTTGACTGGCCTGCACAAAGCTATAACAGCTTCAACTCTTCTGGGAAGGCCGTCCACAAGGTTAAGGAGTGTGTCTATGGGAATGTTTCACCATTCTTCCAGAAGAGCATTTGTGAGTTGGACGAGAACGCCTGGCTCGCAGTCTCCGCTCTAATTCATCTCAAAGGTGTTCTATTGGGTTGAGGTCAGGACTCTGTGCAGGCCAGTCAAGTTCCTCCACCCCAAACTTGCTCACCCGTGTCTTTATGGACCTTGCTTTGTGCGCTGGTCCAAGTCATTTGGTGGAGGGGGGGGGATTATGGTGTGGGGTTGCTTTTCAGGGGTTGGCCTCTTAGTTCCAGTGAAGGGAACTCTTAAGGCGTCAGCATACCAAGACATCTTGGACAATTTCATGCTCCCAACTTTGTGGGAACAGTTTGGGGATGTCCTCTACCTGTTCCAACATGACTGCGCACCAGTGCACAAAGCAAGGTCCATAAAGACATGGATGAGTGAGTTTTGGGGGGAGAAACTTGACTGGCCTGCACAGAGTCCTGACCTCAACCTGAAAGAACACCTTTGGGATGAATTGGAGCGGAGACTGCGAGCCAGGCCTTCTCATCCAACATCAGTGCCTGACCTCACAAATGCGCTTCTGGAAGAATGGTCAAACATTCCCATAGACACACTCCTAAACCTTGTGGACGGCCTTCCCAGAAGAGTTGAAGCTGTTGTAGCCGCAAAGGGTGGGCCAACTCAATGTTGAACCCTATGGACTAAGACTGGGATGCCATTAAAGTTAATTTGTGTGTAAAGGCAGGTGTCCCAATACTTTTGGCAATATGTGTACACCACAGTTTGTGGGCTCCTTAACTTTCCTACAGACTAAATAATATACACTGATTTGGGTTATTTGTACCAAAGAAATGTAGCAGACTACAGTTTGGCCTAAACTTACGAAGACTGATTATTTATTGTCAAAAATATATAACAGAAATTAAAAGAATTCTTTTTAAATGTTTATTTTATTTATTTATTTATTTTTATTTAGCAAAAAATAAAACCCCAGCAGTGATTAAATACCACCAAAAGAAATCTCTATTTGTATGAAAAAAAAATGATAAAAATGTCATAATAATACAGTGTAGCATGACGGCGCAATTGTCATTCAAAGTATGACAGCGCTGAAATCTGAAAATTGGCCGGGGCAGGAAGAGGGTGCCTGGTATTGAAGTGGTTAATAGCATTTATTGCAGGTACAGCATGTAATAATATCATAATATTATAATTTACCGGTAATTATATGTTATTATTCATTATTGTTATTGATGTATTTATTTTTATTATAATATTTATTTAATATTATATGGTGTTGTTATATAGAACATAATAATAATAATAATAATAATAATAATAATATATTTAATATCACATTATATTACTAGAATTGATAATGATAATATCATTAATAATAACATTGATGTGGTGCATAATAATATCTAATATTATTTTAATATTATAGTTTTATTATATTTTATTATTTATTATTATTATTATAATAATTATTATTATTATTATATTTTATAAGTTTATCATTATTTTCTTAATGTTAAAATATAACATAATAATAATATATTTAATATCCTAATATATTACTAGAATTGATAATGATGATAATATCATTAATAATAATATTGATGCGGTGTGTAATAATGTCTAATATTATCATAATATTATAGTTTTATTATATTTTCTTAAGTATTATTATTATTATTATTATTTAATACTATATTATTATTATATTTAATACATTTATCGTTATTTTAAAAATAATAATAATAATAATAAATAATTAAAAAATAATAATAATAACTATTATTATTATTATGATTTAATACTATATTATTATTATATTTAATACATGTATCGTTATTTAAATAATAATAATAATAATAAATAATTAAAAAATAATAATAATAACTATTATTATTATTCTTATTATTATTATTAATAATAATAATTATAATAATAATAATAAGGTTTAATGTGATTTGATATAAAATGAATGTTTTTGGTTTGGAATTATTAATGTAAAGAAGATACCGCGATATGCGCTCTGCACAGTTTCTATTGGTGTGGCGACACAAAATCGCTGCAATTATGAATAAACACTTGAACCTCGCGCTTCTCTCTAAGAGGAGACAGTGAAGCACAGTGCGTTGATTTGCATGCTGTGTAGAAGGGTAGAGGGGGTGCAGCAGTGCATGGAGATGCGCCCCATCCCCCAAGAGTCTCATTCGCAGCGCCGCGTCTCTCATTTCCACCAATATGCGGCCATCGCCTTCTCGCCTCTCACTGATTAGATCCGGCCAACAAGTTCTTCATAATTAATGAAGAGAATCTCTGGGCACAAACCTTGGAACCAGAAACTGCAGAAACAAGAGGACTCCATGCCATGAACATCTCTGGGGGGGGGTCGACGCCTCAGGAATTTAACCCTTCCATCTCTGGAAGATCCTTTAGGCTGCATTCACACCTGAGCAATAGCGTCATTGAGCGTTTTTTATGTACGATTTTGGCAAATTCTTAAGCGCAACTTGCGCATTTGTATGCAGCGTTTTTGAGTTTTGACCTTTTTTTATTTGCCAATAGAGAACTATCATCGAATGCATCATTGGTTGTTAGGTATTTCAGCTTTTTTATGTTATTACATTAGCTTTTATTTTTTTATTAATATTATTCACGATAAGGGGTTAGAGTTAAAGTTAGGTAGGGTTAGGACTTGGGGTTAGGATTATTTATTTATTTATTGGTTAGGGTATTTCTTCTTCTTCTTCTTTCTCTTCTTCTTCTTCTTCTTCTTCTTCTTCTTCTTCTTCTTCTTCTTCTTCTTCTTCTTTCTTCTTCTTCTCCTTCCTTCCTTCCTTCCTTCCTTCCTTCTTATTCTTATTCTTCTTCCTTCCTTCTTTCTACTTATTCTTCTTCCTTCCTTCTTTCTTCTTATTCTTCTTCCTTCCTTCCTTCTTCTTATTCTTCTTTCTTCTTTCTTCTTCTTATTCTTCTTCCTTCTTTTTCTTCTTCTTCTTCTTATAAATGAATAAATAAATGTAAAATAAATACACAAATAAATAAAAATCATAAATAAATATAATAAATAAATAACCACAAACCTTAAAGTGGTTGTATACTCAAATTTTTAACTTTTACCTACAGGAAAGCCTATAATAAGGCCTATAATAAGGCTTACCTGTAGGTAAAAAAAATTCCCCTCGGTATGCGCCGCTGACTGCAGCGGCGCATGCGCACGAGGGGATTCTCGGCCTGAAAATCCGGCAGTGGCCGGCCGGAATGAAATCTCCCGTGCGCATGCGCGGGAGTGACGATATCGCGGCTCCGGCCTCTCACAGCGCCGGAGCCGCGATACCCGGAAGAAACGCCGAGGGAGCATGTCAGCTCCCTCGGCGTGGATCGGGCCAGATGTCGGGGTCTCGTTCTAAGGTAAGTATTTCATAATGAGCTAGTATGCGGTGCATACTAGCTCATTATGCCTTTTGCTTTGCAGGTTTAAAAAAAAAATTGCGGGTTTACTACCGCTTTAAACCCCTGGCCCTTAGAAAATAAAAAATAAATAACTAAACACACTAACACAAAATAAGTAAATAAATTATTATTATTCATTTATTTTTTTTGTTCAAGTTTGGGTGTTTATTATTTATTATTTTTTTTAATAATATTATTTTTTAAAACATTTAAGGTTGGGGTTAATTATTGTTTATTTATGTATTGTTACATATTATTCAATTATTTTAGTTATGACGATTTTTACTTATTTGTGTATTTAATGTACATTTATTTATTCAGATAGTATTACTATTTTATTTTTTACATTTTTTTTATCATTTGAGCAGATAATCGGGCAAAAACGCACAACAAAACACGCAAATACGCACAAATGTTGCATTTCTATTCATTTCTATGAGAATGAAAACACAGCAAAATCATTGATTCCAGCTAGAGAAGAAGCTCCAGAACCTTTTTTGAGCTTCGGACGACTTGGAGTGGAGATGTGAACCGTCTCCATAGAGAATCATTTTTTTTTTTTTTTCTCCTCCAGACTTTTGGAGTTTTGAGGTTTAATCTGCTGGTGTGAATGGGGCCTTATTGGGGGGGGGGACCCAACCACCTGCTAGTTATTAGGAGGAATTACCCGGATCTGACTTGGTATCGCCCTCTTGCAGTCTCTGTACGGCGGATCTCAGACTGGGGGAGGGAGAAGCTACATAATGGGCTAATCCAGGCATGATGGGATTTGTAGTTTCAAAACAGCTGGGGAGCCGAGGTTCCCTACCCCTTGGCTAATCCATCCTGCGGCTGAGCAAGTAGCGTGATGATAGGAGGAGAGAGCAAAGTAACTGTGCTCATCAGTCTTCTGATTCTCCAGAAGAACCTTTACTAGGGAACAACCCACCTGAACACCCAAAAACCCGGGGAGTTAAACTCGCCCGTGTGTGTAGCCCGAGTGTTACTGGATTGCAGGAGAGAAAAATGAGGTCAACTTCCCTGCCAGAAAGGCCATGCAGTGTGGCAGAGCTGTGTAAATTTCAGAACTGGATGGACTCAAATACAACTTCATTGGCAGGAAAATAGTCTGTATTTATTTCATCTGCATGTTTAGCTGTTTGCCTGTTTTATTTATTTATTTATTTATTTATTTATAAACTAGGAAATCGCATTTTCACCAAGGCTCACCTCAAACATCTCATGAAGTGGGGAAAGCCTTGGTGTAAATACAAAATATTTTATTATACATCCCATAATTTATAGGTAATCTCCACTCGTGCTAACCTGAAACAATGTATCTAGTAAAGGAAGCTCGAGGGAACAATTACCTTCTCCTGGGAACACGAGATATTTAATTAGAATAAATCAATTTCTGTGCCACGCAAGCAACCCTGTTTAACAAATTAATTTCCACTCTGGTTATTACACAACTTTGGTAATGCACAAGTCCCCGCTGTGAGGATTCTACAATCAAAGAAGGAAATGTTACATTTCTAACATAAATAAATAAATTATATATATATATATATATATATATATATATATATATATATATATATATATATATATATATATATATATATATATATATATATATATTTATTTTTTATCTAAAATAAGTTAATATTTTTTTATGAATTATTATATATTTTTCTAAAATAAAAAAATATCATTGTTGAAAATGAATAATTATTATAATGCTACAATGCGAGATTTAAAGAAAGAAATGTTACATTTCTAAAATAATTTATTTTACAAATACATATCTATATATATATCTATATATTTATATTTGTTTCTTTATTTGGGTGTAGCATTCGAATAATTATTTATTTTCAACAATAATCATTTTCTATTTTAGAAAATATAATACTAATTATTTTTAAAAATAAATAATAATTATATATTTTACAAATATATATATATATATATATATATATATATATATATATATATATATATATATTTATATTTATATATATATATCTATATATTTATTGTTATTTCTTTTTAAAAATAATTATTATATTTTCTAAAATGGAAAATGATTATTGTCGAAAATAAATAATTATTCTAATGCTAAATTCAAATGTTATATTAATTTTTCTAATGCTACATTCAAATGTTATATATATATATATATATATATATATTTTTTTTTTTTTTTATGTATAAAAAGATATAACAATATATAGATATAATAAAAAAATATATATCATTATTATTTCTTTTAAAAAAAATAATTAGTATTATATTTTCTAAAATAGAAAATTATTATTGTTAAAAATAAATAATTATTCTAATGCTACATCCAAATAAAGAAATGTTACATTTCTAGAATAAAATAATAATAATAATAATAATAAAAATATATTTATATATATATATATATATATATATTTTTTTTTATATTATTATTATTTTATTCTAGAAATATTAGAATAATTATTTTTAACAATAATCATTTTCTATTTTAGAAAATATAATACTAATATATTTTTTTTAAAAGAAATAATAATTATATATTTTTTTAATTATATCTATATATTGTTATATCTTTTTATACATTTCTAGAATAAATAATAATAATAATAATAATAATAAAAAAAAAGATATATATATATATATATATATATATATATATATATATATATATATATATATATATATATATTTTTTTTTTTTTTTTTTTTTATTATTATTATTATTATTATTTATTCTAGAAATGTAACATTTCTTTATTTGAATGTAGCATTAGATGTAATGTAATATTATATATATAATATAAATATATATATATATATATATATCAAATGGTTGTCACCGCTTACAAATCAGGGATAAAAAAATGGGCCCGGGTGCACAGCAAAGACTGTAGTATAATAATATAAACCAAAAAAAGAGAGCGCCACTCACGGGTCTTGAAAGGTGAACACACGATGGCGGATTTAATTCGACCTTTCGATGAGGCACAGGCTCCCGAGGAAGATGAGCTTGTGCCTCGTTATATGCACTTACAGTATCTGACACTTTTCATGTGACAACACTGAAGAAATGACACTTGTCTACAATGTAAAGTAGTGAGTGTACAGCTTGTATAACAGTGTAAATTTGCCGTCCCCTCAAAATAACTCAACACACAACCATTAATGTCTAAACCGCTGGCAACAAAAGTGAGTACACCCCTAAGTGAAAATGTCCAAATTGGGCACAATTAGCCATTTTTCCTCCCCGGTGTCATGAAACGCATTCGTGTTACAAGATCTCAGGTGTGAATGGGGTGCAGGTGTGTTAAATTTGGTGTTCTCGCTCTCACTCTCTCATACTGGTCACTGGAAGTTCAACATGGCACTTCATGGCAAAGAACTCTCTGAGGATCTGAAAAAAAAAGAATTTTTGCTCTACATAAAGATGGCCTAGGGCCAGGGATATGCAATTAGCGGACCTCCAGCTGTTGCAGAACTACAAGTCCCATGAGGCATAGCAAGACTCTGACAGCCACAAGCATGACACCCAGAGGCAGAAGCATGATGGGACTTGTAGTTTTGCAACAGCTGGAGGTGCGCTAATTGCATATCCCAGGCCTAGGCTATAAGAAGATTGCCAAGACCCTGAAACTGAGCTGCAGCACAGTGACCAACACCATACAGCGGTTTGACAGGAGAGGTTCCACTCAGAACAGGCCTCACCATGGTCCACCAAAGAAGTTGAGGTCACGTGCTCAGCGCCATATCCAGAGGTTGTCTTTGGGAAATAGACGTATGAGTGCTGCCAGCATTGCTGCAGAGGTTGTAGGGGTGGGGGGGTGAGGGGTCAGCCTGTCAGTGCTCAGACCATACGCCACACACTGCATCAAATTAGTCTGCATGGCTGTCATCCCAGAAGGAAGCCTCTTCTAAAGATGATACACAAGAAAGCCCACAAACACTAACACTAAGGACATGGATTACTGGAACCATGTCCTGTGGTCTGATGAGACCAAGATAAACTTATATGGGTCAGATGGTGACAAGCGTGTGTGGGGGCAACCAGGTGAGGAGGACAAAGACAAGTGTGTCTTGTCTACAGTCAAGCATGGTGGTGGGAGTGTCATGGTCTGGGGCTGTATGAGTGCTGCCGGCACTGGGGAGCTACAGATCATTGAGGGAACCATGAATGCCAACATGTACTGTGATATACTGAAGCAGAGCATGATCCCCTCCCTTCAGAGACTGGGCTGCAGGGCAGTATTCCAACATGATAACCACCCCAAACCCACCTCCAAGACATTGAGCATCTGTGGGACATCCTCAAACGGAAGGTGGAGGAGCGCAAGGTCTCCAACATCCACCAGCTCTGTGATGTCATCATGGAGGAGGGGAAGAGGACTCCAGTGCCAACCTGTGAAGCTCTGGTGACCTTCATGCCCAAGAGGGTTAAGGCAGTGCTGGAAAATAATGGCGGCCACACAAAATATTGTCACTTTGGGCCCAATTTGGACATTTTCAGTTAGGGGCGTACACACTTTTGTTGCCAGCGGTTTCGACATTAATGGCTGTGTGAGGTGTCAACCATTGGGTATCATATATACAGTGTGTGTAATAAAAAAAAATATATATATATATATATATATATATATATATATATATATATATATATATATATATATTTATTATTATTATTATTATATTTTATAAAATAAAAATTATTATTGTCAAACATAAATGATGATTATGATTTCTAAAATAATGATCTTTTAAAATAAATACATATTACTATTCTCTAAAAGACAGTAAATAATTATTATTAGCTAAAAATGTTGTAAAATAAAAAAATGCATTATATGCTTAAATAAATAATTATCGTTAATTTATAAAATGAATAAATATTACTTCCTAAAATAAATAATAAATAATTATTATTTTGTAAAATAAATATTATTTTCTAAAATAAATAATTATTATTACTTTCTCAAATAATTATTATTAATTTCTCAAATGAATAATGGTTATTAATGTATTTGCTTCTAAAATAAATTATTATTATTTTTCAAAATTATACATTTTTCTAGATATCAATTATTTTTAAATAATTCAAAAATAAATCATTATTTTTAGTTTCAAAAATAAATAAATAATGAATACTTTCTAAAATAAATAATAAATATTTTTAAAATAATTAGGTGAGGTCGAAAAAAGACACAAGTCCATCAAGTCCAACCTATGTGTGTGATTATATGTCAGTATTACCTTGTATTATCCCTGTATGTTGTGGTCGTTCGAGTTGTCATTAGGAGCACCTTCTTACATTGACAGGACCAATCTGTGTACCACATGATCACCTACTTTAGCCAGTCTGTGGTAGCCAAAAGTAGTGTTGGTTGGTAGGGGACCAAATACTTATTTTACTCACTGACCTACAACTCAAATTATAGCATTTGTTTTTATGAGGTTTTTTGGGGGGATTTTCGGTTGATTTTCTGTCTCTATCATTTAAAATACACCTATGATAAAAATTATAGACCCATAATTTCTTTCTTTGTAAATGGGCAAACTTACAAAATCTGCCGGGGATCAAATAAATATTTTCTCCACTGTACTTTGTAAATTAATTAATATTACTTTCTCAAAAAAAAGAAAAAAAAAGAATGTATTATCTTCTAAAATAAATATTATTATTTTCTAATTTATTATTTCTTCTAGATATAAATGATTATTATTTTTTAAAATAATAAAAAAAATAAAAAGTTAATATTTTGTAAAATAAATCATTATTTTGTAAAATAAATCATTATTGTCTTCTAAAACAATTATCATTATTTCTAAATATTTCTAAATATAAATAATTATCATTTCAAAAATTGGTAATTATTATCTTCTAAAATAATATCTTCCAAAATAAATAGTAATTATCAGTTTGCAAAATAAATAATTATTGGCTTCTAAAGTAAATAGTCATCAATATTTTCTAAAATAAACAGTTATTCATTTTTAAAATAAATTAATATTATATTTTAAAACAAATAATTATTATTTGTTTCTAAAATAATCATCTAAGATAATTATCTTCTAAAATAAATTATAATTATTACCTAAATTAACTCTTTATTAATTATTTATTTTAGATGATAAATTAAATGCTTCATAAATAAAGATAATGCCACATTTACTGTCGCAGGTTTGAATTAATAGTTGGACACATTTTATTGATCTATCAGCATTTTCTTTACAGCTTCTGTGTCAAATTTGCTGCCACTTCCGGTAATGAAGATTTCTGGGAATCGTGCGGAAAGCCGCGATTGTGCTGTGTTAACTATTCTCATGCCAACACTTAATGCATCACATGGCGGCGGGGCAGGCCGGGACATGGCACAGCGAGCGGCGCCCAGAGTGCTGCTGTCTGGGTTTTCCAAAAGACAAAAAAGAATAGAGATCTGGCAGGGATAGGCATGGCACGTAGAATGCCCGGGTTATCTGCCAGGCCTGGCACAAGCTGATTCTCTGGGGTTCGGTGGCTGCTGCTCGCCTCTCTCTGCTGTCTCCAGCACCGAACAGCAAATCAATAACATCACAAAGTCTGCAGCTGATCAATATTCTCTGATTAATCCGCTCCCAGCTGTCGGGTATATTTAGCGGATCATAATTAGAATTATTAATTAGAAATAGGAAATCGATTGTCACATGTATGCCAAAAACAAGTCATCACAGGCGGAGGGACACATTGATGGCTTAGGCTTTATCGTCCTGACATTGTGTCTCTGTGACCTCGGCCTATATCACAATACTATACTCCTCATATACATTATCGAGCAAAACACGGCAGTTGTACTGAAGTCTTTTTTATCTTTGCAATGTCATTACTGAAATATATATATGACTTTCATGATATGTATGTGTGGGGCCTGATCTACTAAGGTTGTAAATGTGCTTTTCAAGACATTATTTACCAAAGCTAAACACTATGATACGCAGGTGGCCGTATGATCTACAATCTGAATGCTCATTCTTCTTGATGCCGGCCATACACTCTACAATCTGAATGCTCATTCTTCTTGATGGCGGCCATACACTCTACAATCTGAATGCTCATTCTTCTTGATGGTGGCCATACACTCTACAATCTGAATGCTCATTCTTCTTGATGGTGGCCATACACTCTACAATCTGAATGCTCATTCTTCTTGATGGCGGCCATACACTCTACAATCTGAATGCTCATTCTTCTCAATGGTGGCCATACACTCTACAATCTGAATGCTCATTCTTCTCAATGGTGGCCATACACTCTACAATCTGAATGCTCATTCTTCTCAATGGTGGCCATACACTCTACAATCTGAATGCTCATTCTTCTTGATGGTGGCCATACACTCTACAATCTGAATGCTCATTCTTCTTGATGGTGGCCATACACTCTACAATCTGAATGCTCATTCTTCTTGATGGTGGCCGTACACTCTACAATCTGAATGCTCATTCTTCTTGATGGTGGCCATACACTCTACAATCTGAATGCTCATTCTTCTTGATGGTGGCCATACACTCTACAATCTGAATGCTCATTCTTCTTGATGGTGGCCATACACTCTACAATCTGAATGCTCATTCTTCTTGATGGTGGCCGTACACTCTACAATCTGAATGCTCATTCTTCTCAATGGTGGCCATACACTCTACAATCTGAATGCTCATTCTTCTTGATGGCCGCCATACACTCTACAATCTGAATGCTCATTCTTCTCAATGGTGGCCATACACTCTACAATCTGAATGCTCATTCTTCTCAATGGTGGCCATACACTCTACAATCTGAATGCTCATTCTTCTCAATGGTGGCCATACACTCTACAATCTGAATGCTCATTCTTCTCAATGGTGGCCATACACTCTACAATCTGAATGCTCATTCTTCTCAATGGTGGCCATACACTCTACAATCTGAATGCTCATTCTTCTTGATGGTGGCCATACACTCTACAATCTGAATGCTCATTCTTCTTGATGGTGGCCATACACTCTACAATCTGAATGCTCATTCTTCTTGATGGTGGCCGTACACTCTACAATCTGAATGCTCATTCTTCTTGATGGTGGCCGTACACTCTACAAAAGCCTTTCGTAACCTTTTCAACACAGAGGACCCCTTGAAATAGTTCTCCGGTCTCGGGGGAACCCCTACTTAAAATGTAGAAATCTACAACTCATGATGCATTAGTGTGATGGTCAGTGGGAAGAACGGTCCTTACACTTGTGGTCATTGGGAAGAATTACCTCCTTACAGAGAGCTAAAAAGATCAATGGTGTTGGTGGGAACTTATCTGAGAGGCAGAAATTGCCCAATGCTGAAGAAACCCCTACAACCTCTGGAGGAACCCTGGTTGAGGATCACTGCTCTCGAATCTGAAAGTTCTTTCTTCTCAATGGCAGCCATACATTCTACAATATGAATGTTTATTCTTCTCAAAGGTGGCCGTGCGTTTTACAATCTGAATGTTCATTCTTCTTGATGGTGATCATAAATTCTACAACCTGAAAGTTCATTCTTCTCAATGGTGGCCATACACTCTACAATCTGAATGTTCATTCTTCATGATTGTGGCCATACACTCTACAATCTGAATGTTCATCCTTCTTGGTGGTGGCTGTACACGCTACAATCTGAATGTTCATTCTTCATTATGGTGGCCATACACTCTACAATCTGAATGTTCATTCTTCATGATTGTGGCCATACACTCTACAATCTGAATGTTCATTCTTCATTATGGTGGGCGTACACGCTACAATCTGAATGTTCATTCTTCATGATGGTGGCCATACACTCTACAATCTGAATGTTCATTCTTCATTATGGTGGCCATACACTCTACAATCTGAATGTTCATTCTTCATTATGGTGGGCGTACACGCTACAATCTGAATGTTCATTCTTCATGATGGTGGCCATACACTCTACAATCTGAAGGTTCATTCTTCATTATGGTGGCCGTACTCTCTACAATCTGAATGCTCATTCTTCTTGGTGGTGGCCGTACACTCTACAATCTGAATGCTCATTCTTCTTGGTGGTGGCCGTACACTCTACAATCTGAAGGTTCATCCTTCTTGGTGGTGGCCATACACTCTACAATCTGAATGTTCGTTCTTCTTGATGGTGGCCGTACATTACAACATGGTATGTTCAGTCTTCTTAATGGTGGGCATACACTCTACAATCTGAAAGTTCATCCTTCTTGGTGGTGGCCATACACTCTACAATCTGAATGTTCATTCTTCTTGATGGTGGCCGTACATTACAACATGGTATGTTCAGACTTCTTAATGGTGGGCATACACTCTACAATCTGAATGTTCTTCCTTGCAGAGCAGTGTGTACTGTCAAGCACACACCAGATTCACATGGTTGTGACATGGTCGCCTGGTCTTCACCTGGCTGCTGTCTCTGGTCTGGATGGGATTCCTCACCTCAGCCCCAGGGGAGATCATCATCATCCCTGTCCTTTGTCTTCCCTTGGACATAGGCTGGGTGCCCTACTGGGCCGCATTGTAATTTATAGACCTTTATTTTGAGAGATTGTTCTCCGTTTGAAGGCAATCCTATATTTATAGATATCACTGATTTAATTTCAGAGCACTTTACTCCTGATGATTGGTGTGAGCCCATCAGTGCCGCCTATCAGTGCCCATCAGTGCCACCTATCAGTGTTATCCATCTGTGCCCATCAGTGCAATCTATCAGTGCCCATAAAGGCTGCCCATCAGTGCAGCCTATCAGTGCCATCCATCAGCGCCCATTAGTGCAGCCTATCAGTGCCACATATCAGTGAACATCAGTGCCCACAAAGGCTGCCCATCAGTGCCACCTGTCAGTGCCACCTATCAGTGCCCATCATTTTTGCATATTATTGCCCTCTCAATAGTGCCACCTCATAAGTGCCCATTAGTGAAGGAGAAAAATGTATTTATTTACAAAACTTTATAACAGAGACAAAGAAAAACGTTATCAGCAGTGATTATCAGTGCGGGCCCATCAGCGATGCCCACCTGTGATACCAAGCATTACCCATCAGTGGTGCCTCCTCATCAGTGCCCATCAATGCTGCCCATGAGTGCCTCATCATCAGTGCCACCTATTAGTGCTCTCTATCAATGCCCTTCAGTGCTGTCCATCAGTGCTCATCAGTGCATATCAGTACCCATAAAGGCTGCCCATCAGTGCCACCAATCAAAGCCACCTATCATTGCCGATCAGTGCCCATCAGTGGCCAATTAGTGCCAACTATTAGCGCCGTCTAACAGTGCGGTCCATCAGTGCCACCTATCAGTGCCCATAAAGGCTGCCCATCAGTGCCACCTATCAGTGTCGTCCATCAGTGCAGTCTATTAGTGCCACCTATCAGTGCCCATAAAAGCTGCCCATCAGTGCCATCTATCAGTGCCATCCATCAGTGCCACATATCAGTGAACATAAAGGCTGCCCATCAGTGCCACCTATCAGTGTCGTCCATCAGTGCAGTCTATTAGTGCCACCTATCAGTGCCCATAAAAGCTGCCCATCAGTGCCATCTATCAGTGCCATCCATCAGTGCCACATATCAGTGAACATCAGTGCCCATAAAGGCTGCCAATCAGTGCCACCTATCAGTGCCCACCAGTCTCACCTATCAGTGCCATCTATCAGTGCCCATCATTGCTGCATATTATTGGCTCCTTAATAGTGCCACCTCATAAGTGCTCGTCAGTGAAGGAGCAAAATGTATTTACTTGCAAAACTTTATAACAGAGACAAAGAAAAACTTTTTTTTTTCGGGCTTTCTTCATTTTTTTTTAGCAAAAAACAAAACAAATGGTGATTAAATATCACCAAGAAAAATCTCTATTTGTGTGAAAAAAATGTAAAAAAATGTGTTAAGCCTCATACACACGGTCGGACTTTGTACAAACTTTTCCGTGGACTTTTGTACAAAGGGCGTGGTCCACAAGTTTGTATTGCATACACACGGTCGGACTTTTTGACAACAAACACGAACGTAATGACGTCACAACGTACTGACGCCACTTCAAAAGAGGACGTTCAATGACTCCAGCGCCACCTTTGGTGAACTTCTGTATTGTAGTCTGATCTTTTGCATTGGTTCTGAGCATGCATGTTTGTACCTTGTACAAAAGTCTGATGGTTTTGCGTACACACGATCGGACTTTGCTCCATCGGACTTTTGTTGCCAGAAAGTTTGTCCGTTCGCACAGCCAACAAACGTCAGATGAAAACAGAAAAAGTTTGTCCGATGGAGCGTACACACAGTCGGATGTTGCTCCAAAACAGCTAATTTGCATGTTTGTTGTCAAAAAGTCTGACCGTGTGTACGGGCCTTTAGTGTGAATACAGTGTTGCATGACCGCGCACTTTTTATTCAGAGTGTGACAGCGCTGAAAGCTGAAAATTGGCCTGGGCAGGAAGGGGGTGAAAGTGCCCGGTATGGAAGTGGTTAAAGCTCCCCCATCCCCTCGTGCTTGCGTATAGAGGCAAACTCATACATACGTCGCGCCCGCATATGTAAACGGCATACAAACCACACATGTGACCCGTAATCGTTAAGGCCCGTACACACGGTCTGACTTTTTGACAACAAACATGCAAATTAGCTGTTTTGGAGCAACATCCGACCGTGTGTACGCTCCATCGGACAAACTTTTTCTGTTTTCATCGGACTTTTGTTGGCTGTGCGAACGGACAAACTTTCTGGCAACAAAAGTCCGATGGAGCAAAGTCCGACCGTGTGTACGCAAAAGCATCGGACTTTTGTACAAGGTACAAACACGCATGCTCAGAACCAATGCAAAAGATCAGACTACAATACAGAAGTTGACCAAAGGTGGCGCTGGAGTCATTGAACGTCCTCTTTTGAAGCGGCGTCAGTAAAGCCTCATACACACGATAGGACTTTGTACAAACTTTCCCTTGGATTTTTGTACAAAGGGCGTCGGCCGTGAACTTGTATTGCATACACACAGCAGGACTTTTTCAGCCAACTTTCACCAAATCACTGGGTTTTTCTGCTCTTTACCGCCACCTTTGGTCAACTTCTGTATAGTTGTCTGATCTTTTGCATTGGTTCTGAGCATGCCTGTTTGTACTTTGTACAAAAGTCCTATGGTTTTCTGTACACACGATCAGACTTTGCTCCATCGTTGCCAGAAAGTTTGTCCGTTCGCACAGCCAACAAAAGTCAGATGAAAACCAAAAAAGTTTGTCCGATGGAGCGTACACACAGTCGGATGTTGCTCCAAAACAGCTAATTTGCATGTTTGTTGTCAAAAAGTCTGATCGTGTGTATGGGCCTTAAGTTGTAACGTCACTACGTTCGTGTTTGTTGTCAAAAAGTCCGATCGTGTGTATGCAATACAAACTTGTGGACAACGCCCTTTGTACAAAAGTCCACGGAAAAGTTTGTACAAAGTCCGACCGTGTGTATGAGGCTTTAGAGTGAGAGCAATAATTCTAGCACTGTAAAGCCCCATACACACGGTCGGACTTGTACAAACTTTTCCGTGGACTTTTGTACAAAGTGTGTTGTCCACAAGTTTGTATTGCATACACACGATCGGACTTTTTGACAACAAACACGAACGTAATGACGTCACAACGTACTGACGCCGCTTCAAAAGAGGACGTTCAATGACTCCAGCGCCACCTTTGGTCAACTTCTGTATTGTAGTCTGATCGTTTGCAATGGTTCTGAGCATGCGTGTTTGTACCTTGTACAAAAGTCCGATGCTTTTGCGTACACACGGTCGGACTTTGCTCCATCGGACTTCTGTTGTCAAAAAGTTTGTCCGTTCGCAGAGCCAACAAAAGTCCGATGAAAACAGAAAAAGTTTGTCCGATGGAGCGTACACACGGTCGGATGTTGCTCCAAAACAGCTAATTTGCATGTTTGTTGTCAAAAAGTCAGACCGTGTGTACGGGCCTTAACTCTAAACTGATAACCTGTGAACGTTTTTAAAGCGACATGTTAGGGATCTATTTATCCAGCATAACATCATCTTTCACATTATGCGAAAAAAAAAAAAAAAAAAAATTGGGGTAAATATTGTGGTTTCTTATTTATTTATTTATTTTTTCAATTCATGAATGTGTTTTTTTTTTCCCCCGCCAAAAAACTGTGCAAATACCGTGTAATTGCAATAACTGCCATTTTATTCCCTAGGGTCCCTGCTAAAATAATATATCTTTCATCACCTTTCACATTTATGCAAGAAAAAAAGTAATAAAAATTGGGGTTTCTTTTTTTCTTTTCCTTTTTTTTTTTTTTTAATTCATGAATTGTTGTTTTTTTTTTTTTTTTCACCAACAAAAAACTGCGCAAATACCATGTAGCATAAAAAAAATTGCAATGACCGCCATTTTATTCCCTAGGGTCTCTGCTAAAATAATATATCTTTCATCATCTTTCACATTATGCAAGAAAAAAATAAATAAAAATTGGGGTTTCTTTTTTTTTTCAATTCATGAATTGTTTTTTTTTCCCCCCCCCAAAAAAACTGCACAAATACTGTGTAATTGCAATAACTGCCATTTTATTCCCTAGGGTCTCTGCTAAAATAATATATCTTTCATCATCTTTCACATTATGCAAGAAAAAATAAATAAAAATTGGGGTTTCTTTTTTTTTTTTTTTTTGTTTTTTTTTCCACAAAAAAAAAATCTGCGAATACCGTGTAGCATTAAAAAATTGCAATGACCAACATTTTATTCCCTAGGGTCTCTGCTAAAATAATATATATAATGTTAGGGGGAGTAAGTGTGTGGGGGGGGGGGGGGGGGGGGGGGGGGGAGTCTGTGTAATTTTCTAGCAAAGATAAGATGATTTTTACAGGAATAGGAGAGGAATGCCAGACTTGGTTTATTTGTATCCAATCAGGCGGGTCCTTGCACTACATAGTTGTTGGTAGAACGAAAGGAGATTGTACAATCAGATCTCAATGTGTGGTGAGTTGTTAAGGGCTCTCGTGTTTTTTTTTGAGTTTTTTGGTCTTTTTTTGCCACAAAAACAACCACGGTTTTAAGAACAAAATATCAGAATTTTTGAGTCGTTCGCAAAAAAAAAAAGTCGGAAACTTTTTCTGCAACTTATACAAACAAATGTTCTGTCTGGAGAATTCACAAAGTCGGACTTGATTTACGAATTCATTCCCGAGTAATTCCAACGTAAATATTCACCAGACACTTATCTCTGGTTGTTGGACTGTGACCGCCTTCGCCTTTATACTCTTCTGGCGGCAAATTTCTGCTTTGTACATTATGGTCATTACTGTACGTAGATTCATACTGTACACTCCGCAAGTTATTTGCACACCCTGAAAGGGGAAGATTCATACAGCTTTATTAAATCCAGACACGTTCACTGCACATTGGCGGCAACATTCACCACATTTTTTTTAATGCAGTGAATGTGTATCGGTGAATGTTCAACCCCTTAATAGATAAATGGACAGCAGGGGGCAGGTACCCCTTTTTCTCTCTCCCTCTTTGTCTCCGTCCCCTGCCCACCTCCAAGGACCATCCCTTGTCACCGCCCCCTGCCCACCTCCGAGGACCATCCCTTGTCTCCGCCCCCTGCCCACCTCCGAGGACCATCCCTTGTCTCCGTCCCCTGCCCACCTCCGAGGACCATCCCTTGTCTCCGCCCCCTGCCCACCTCCAAGGACCATCCCTTGTCTCCTCCCTCTGCCCACCTCTGAGGACCATCCCTTGTTTCTGCCCTCTACCCGCCACCCAGTTTCGCCCCTTTTACAAAACACAGAACTAAGTATCATTTTGTGGTGATAAGTCCTTTGTATGGAAGTTGGTAATGATAACAAGAAAGTCGGTAAAATAGATCCCTTGCAACCAGCAAAAATAGCCCCCCACCCCCCAGCAACTATAGTTCCACCCCAGTAACCAGTGGTGGCCCAAAATGCAGGGCTCAGAGGCTCCTCCCCCCGATTCATGCGTCCGGCCCCCTAATCTACATGCAGGGCACCGGACGCGTGGATTCCAATGAGGTTTTCTTTCTTTTTAGAAACACATGATTAGAGTCTGAGGCTCTAAATGGCTTAAAAAAAGGGTGGGCACAGCGCTCTGCGCCCCCGAGCCCTCCCAGTTGTATGACAACCATAATAGATCCCCCCAGCCATTATTAATATTTACTATTGTCTTCTTGATTCTCCTTCCAGCCAATCAGGAAGCAGGTCCTGAGATCCGCCACCCAATTGGCAGTGGCGAATGAATTGTTTGCCACCCCCCCCCCCCCCCAAAAAAAATATACCACCAGCCGCCACTGCCAGCAACAATAGTTTCCCCCTGGCAACAATGGAACTATAGCTTTCCCACAGGCAAATACTCCGGCAACAAAAGACCACCCCAGCAATGATAGTTCCACCCAAGTAACAATAAAGTACCCCTTGCAACAATAGACCACCCCAGAATAATAGTTTCCCCCCCAGCAAAAATATATTTTCATCAGCAATAATCCCCCACCAGCAACTATAGCTTCTCACCCAGTAACAATAGATCCCCCCCAGTCATAATAAATCCTCCCCAGCAGCAATAGATTCACTCCAGCAACAATAGACCGCCCCACTAACAATAAACCCCCCAGCAACAATAGACCCCCACAGCAGCAATAGATCGCCCACATGCAACATGTGTCGGGTTGTCTGTAGGGGGCCCAGAGTCTGGATGGAGTCCCGTGTCAGGTTGTCTGTAGGAAGCACCAATGTCAGATTTTCCAGAAAGTGTCTTTTATTTATTCAAACAGTAAATACAAAAGCCAACAGAAGCGAAAAAGTGACACGAGTACATAAACCAAAAGTATTGTTCAGTCTTATATAAGTACAATTAATAAAACAATGCACAAACATAGCAATAAGCCCACCTCCTAGTACTGAATGGTGTGGCCTCGAGAATCAAATTGTCTCTCATATTGTGGATGATCTTGGTATAGGGCCTCGAGTGTGCGTCCTGCAAAGCTAGTTGGGGAGATAAAGTGTTTTGTTGTCAGTGGAGATGGCTACGTTGAAGGCTCGTGTGACAAACTCTACATGTGAGATGGTGCGTAAGTAATTTGGCAAGGTGTATAGGGGGGGGAGAGTGGTAAGAAGACAGATCAGTTGGGATGGAGGGGAGGAGGGGTGGAAAGAAGAGGAAGGGGGGAGGGAGAAAAATAAAACAAATGGACAAATAAATATAAAGGGGAAAGGGGACCCAATGTCAGGTTGTCTGTAGGAGGCTCCAGTGTCAGGTTGTCCGTAGGAGGCCCCAGTGTCAGGTTGTCTTTAGGAGGCCCTAGTGTGAGGTTGTCTGTAGGAGGCCCCAGTGTCAGGTTGTCTTTAGGAGGCCCCAGTGTCAGGTTGTCTGTAGGAGGCCCCAGTGTCAGGTTGTCTGTAGGAGGCCCCAGTGTCAGGTTGTCTGTAGGAGGCCCCAGTGTCAGGTTGTCTGTAGGAGGCCCCAATGTCAGGTTGTCTGTAGGAGGCCCCAGTGTCAGGTTGTCTGTAGGAGGCCCCAGTGTCAGGTTGTCTGTAGGAGGCCCCAGTGTCAGGTTGTCTGTAGGAGGCCCCAGTGTCAGGTTGTCTATAGGAAGCCCCAGTGTCAGGTTGTCTGTAGGAGGCCCCAGTGTCAGGTTGTCTGTAGGAGGCCCCAGTGTCAGGTTATCTGTAGGGGGCCCTGTGTCAGGTTGTCTGTAGGAGGCCCCAGTGTCAGGTTGTCTGTAGGAGGCCCCAGTGTCAGGTTGTCTGTAGGAGGCCCCAGTGTCAGGTTGTCTATAGGAAGCCCCAGTGTCAGGTTGTCTGTAGGAAGCCCCAGTGTCAGGTTGTCTGTAGGAGGCCCTAGTGTCAAGTTGTCTGTAGGAAGCTCCAGTGTCAGGTTGTCTGTAGGAGGCCCTAGTGTCAAGTTGTCTGTAGGAAGCTCCAGTGTCAGGTTGTCTGTAGGAGGCCCTAGTGTCAGGTTGTCTGTAGGAGGCCCTAGTGTCAAGTTGTCTGTAGGAAGCCCCAGTGTCAGGTTGTCTGTAGGAGGCCCTAGTGTCAAGTTGTCTGTAGGAGGCTCCAGTGTCAGGTTGTCTGTAGGAAGCCCCAGTGTCAGGTTGTCTGTAGGAGGCCCCAGTGTCAGGTTGTCTGTAGGAGGCCCCAGTGTCAAGTTATCTGTAGGGGGGCCAGTGTCAGGTTGTCTGTAGGAGTCCCCAGTGTCAGGTTATCTGTAGGGGGCCCTGTGTCAGGTTGTCTGTAGGAAGCCCCAGTGTCAGGTTGTCTGTAGGAGGCCCCAGTGTCAGGATGTCTGTAGGAGGCCCCAGTGTCAGGTTGTCTGTAGGAGGCCCCAGTGTCAGGTTGTCTGTAGGAGGCCCCAGTGTCAGGTTGTCTGTAGGAGGCCCCAGTGTCAGGTTGTCTGTAGGAGGCCCCAGTGTCAGGTTGTTTGTAGGAGGCCCCAGTGTCAGGTTGTCTATAGGAAGCCCCAGTGTCAGGTTGTCTATAGGAAGCCCCAGTGTCAGGTGGTCTGTAGGAGGCCCCAGTGTCAGGTTGTCTGTAGGAGGCCCCAATGTCAGGTTGTCTGTAGGAGGCCCCAGTGTCAGGTTGTCTGTAGGAGGCCCCAGTGTCAGGTGGTCTGTAGGAGGCCCCAGTGTCAGGTTGTCTGTAGGAGGCCCCAGTGTCAGGTTGTCTGTAGGAGGCCCCAGTGTCAGGTTGTCTGTAGGAGGCCCCAGTGTCAGGTTGTCTGTAGGAGGCCCCAGTTTCAGGTGGTCTGTAGGAGGCCCCAGTGTCAGGTTGTCTTTAGGAGGCCCTAGTGTGAGGTTGTCTGTAGGAGGCCCTAGTGTCAGGTTGTCTGAAGGGGACCCTATGTCAGGTTGTCTATAGGAAGCCCCAGTGTCAGGTTGTCGGAAGGGGACCCCGTGTCAGGTTGTCTTTAGGAGGCCCCAGTGTCAGGTTGTCTGTAGGAGGCCCTAGTGTCAGGTTGTCTGAAGGGGACCCATGTCAGGTTGTCTATAGGAAGCCCCAGTGTCAGGTTGTCTGTAGGAGGCCCCAGTGTCAGGTTGTCTGAAGGGGACCCCATGTCAGGTTGTCTATAGGAAGCCCCAGTGTCAAGTTGTCTGTAGGGGGCCCCAGTGTCAGGTTGTCTGAAGGGGACCCCATGTCAGGTTGTCTGTAGGAGGCCCCAATGTCAGGTTGTCTGTAGGAGGCCCCAGTGTCAGGTTGTCTGTAGGAGGCCCCAGTGTCAGGTTGTCTGTAGGAGGCCCCAGTGTCAGGTTGTCTATAGGAAGCCCCAGTGTCAGGTTGTCCATAGGAAGCCCCAGTGTCAGGTTGTCTGTAGGAGGCCCCAGTGTCAGGTTGTCTTTAGGAGGCCCTAGTGTGAGGTTGTCTGTAGGAGGCCCTAGTGTCAGGTTGTCTGAAGGGGACCCCGTGTCAGGTTGTCTATAGGAAGCCCCAGTGTCAGGTTGTCGGAAGGGGACCCCGTGTCAGGTTGTCTATAGGAAGCCCTAGTGTCAGGTTGTCTGAAGGGGACCCCATGTCAGGTTGTCTATAGGAAGCCCCAGTGTCAAGTTGTCTGTAGGAGGCCCCAGTGTCAGGTTGTCTGAAGGGGACCCCATGTCAGGTTCAAAGGCGGATCCAGAGTCAAGTCTCGGGAGGGGCACTGCCAGAAAATAAGGTGTTGCTTATTGGTGGTGGTGATGTTAACCCCTTCCCTGCCAGTGTCATTAGTACAGTGACAGTGCATATTTTTTAGCACTGATCACTTTATTAGTGTCACTGGTCCCCAAAAAGTGTCAAAAGTGTCAGTTAGTTGTCCGATCTCTCCGCTGCAAGGTGGCATTACTGCTACAAATCACTGATCGCCACCATTACTAGTAAAAAATAATGAAATATAAATGCCATAAATCTAGTATGTAGGCGCTATGAATTTTGCGCAAACCAATCAATAATCGCTTATTGCGATTTTTTTTTTACCAAAAATATGGAGCAGAATACATATTGGCCTAAACTGAGGAAGAAATTTTTTTATAGCAAAAAAAGATTTTTTTTTTTCAAAATTGTCACTCTTTTTCTGTTTATATCACAAAAAATAAAAACTGCAGAGGTGATCAAATACCACCAAAAGAAAGCTCTATTTGTGGGGAAAAAAAAGAACATCAATTTTATTTCGGTACAGCATTGCATAACCGCACAATTATCAGCCAGCTGCAGGGGTGAAGATTAAACAAGTCAAGACTAAAAGGGCATTTTTTTCATACATAATGGCACACATGTATTTTGCGATTTGTCACATGACATGCATTCATACTTTTACTCACGTTTAGTCAATTATTTTGGTGCTCTGATGAGGGGAGGGGTTCCCATGCAGGAGCAATGGAGTGGAGATTGATGGGATGGATGGATCCAGAAATCTTCTCAATAAGTCTTCTTCCTGTAATACTGTATTCAAGTCATGAACTTGCAGACTGCGAAAGGTGGAGAATATGGAGGAGGTGGGTGGAGCCAACACTAACTCAGGGGCAGCAGAGGCCTGTAGCGTGGACAAGATGGAGGGAGGAGGGTGCGTGCCGGTGGGTGGGGCCAACACAGTCAGGGACAGACTCGGCGGAGAAAGAAGAATGCTGGCTCTGCAGTCAGTCACAGAATGACTGTGGATGCCAGCAGCTGGATAATATGATTATGATGATTAGTGTGACTGCACTGGTCTGCAACTACTACCTTCTCTCCTCTCCCTGGCCGGTTCTCCAGCAGCTCCGCATTATACAGTGACTGTGAGTCATGTCGGCTCTGAAAGTGAGACTGGATTCCGACGTGACTCACTGACGTCACTCGTTGCTAGACGCCAGGCGGCCCAGGCGTTAGCAACGAGTGCAGGGAAGAGACTCCACCCACCTGTTCCTCCTGCTGTTATCAAGTCTCTCTCTCTGCGCCGCTGATCGGCTGACGTGAGAGAGACTTAGCAGCGGCAGCCGCAGAGTCCTGAAGCGAGTAAGACATGTCATGCCATTCATTGTCACGTCAGTCAGTGCTATTTCGGGGGGGGGGGGGCAAGTGCCCTTTCCCCCCCCCCCCTTGGATCCGCCCCTGGTCAGGTTGTCTGTAGGAGGCACCAGTGTCAGGTTGTCTGTAGGAAGCCCCAGTGTCAGGTTGTCTATAGGAAGCCCCAGTGTCAGGTTGTCTGTAGGAGGCCCCAGTGTCAGGTTGTCTGTAGGAGACCCCAGTGTCAGGTTGTCTGTAGGAGGCCCCAGTGTCAGGTTGTCTATAGGAAGCCCCAGTGTCAGGTTGTCTGTAGGAAGCCCCAGTGTCAGGTTGTCTATAGGAAGCCCCAGTGTCAGGTTGTCTATAGGAAGCCCCAGTGTCAGGTTGTCTGTAGGAGGCCCCAGTGTCAGGTTGTCTGTAGGAGACCCCAGTGTCAGGTTGTCTGTAGGAGGCCCCAGTTTCAGGTTGTCTGTAGGAGGCCCCAGTGCCAGGTTGTCTTTAGGAGGCCCTAGTGTGAGGTTGTCTGTATGAGGCCCTAGTGTCAGGTTGTCTGAAGGGGACCCCGTGTCAGGTTGTCTATAGGAAGCCCCAGTGTCAGGTTGTCTGAAGGGGACCCCGTGTCAGGTTGTCTATAGGAAGCCCCAGTGTCAGGTTGTCTGAAGGGGACCCCGTGTCAGGTTGTCTATAGGAAGCCCCAGTGTCAGGTTGTCTGAAGGGGACCCCGTGTCAGGTTGTCTATAGGAAGCCCCAGTGTCAGGTTGTCTGAAGGAGGACCCAGTGTCAGGTTGTCTGAAGGGGACCCCAGTGTCAGGTTGTCTATGGGAAGCCCCAGTGTCAGGTTGTCTTTAGGAGGCCCTAGTGTGAGGTTGTCTGTAGGAGGCCCCAGTGTCAGGTTGTCTGAAAGGGACCCCATGTCAGGTTGTCTATAGGAAGCCCCAGTGTCAGGTTGTCTGTAGGAAACCCCAGTGTCAGGTTGTCTGTAGGAAGCCCCAGTGTCAGGTTGTCTGTAGGAGGCCCCAGTGTCAGGTTGTCTGAAGGGGGCCCATGTCAGGTTGTCTGTAGGAGGCACCAGTGACAGGTTGTCTGTCGGGGGTCCGGTGTCAGGTTGTCTGTAGCAGGCCCTGTGTCTGGTTGTCTGTAGCGGGCCCCATGTCAGGTTGTCTGTAGGGGGTCCCGTGTCAGGTTGTCTGTAGGAGGCACCAGTGTCAGGTTGTCTGAAGGGGGTCCCATGTCAGGTTGTCTGTAGCGGGCCCCGTGTCAGGTTGTCTGTAGGGGGCCCCATGTCAGGTTGTCTGTAGGAGGCCCTTTGATTTCTAACAGCAGCCCTGCCTCCAGTAATTGTTTTATTGTTTTATGCAGTCCATGGTCACACTTGCATCTCTTTGAATGTGGGGAATATTGGGTATAAGGCTTCAAAGCGCAGACTATTTCTGACACTTCCAGTTGTCTTCGGCTCCTGCAATCTCTTCTGTAATAAACAGATTACATCAGATTAATATTTCCATCTCTCTCTCCCGGCTTTTTTTGTTGCAACGGAAATTCTCTTTTCACTTTTAAATCAGTTCTCCGAATCCTGTGTCTCCCCGCCTGCCATTTATTTTGATTATGTGAGTACCGCTAAAGCAGAATACAAATACCATTTGTATTATTTTAGATAACTTATCCAGTGTAGAAAGATGGCCGTCTGTCCCGATACCGCTGTGCAGTACCAGAATGCAACACAGCGCCACCTAAAGGTCATTTATATAAAAAAAATGCAACAAATTGGGGTTGTGTGTAAATAAATGGTTTGGTGGGAGTCTGAGGACTTACTTTGACGCATTTCGCCATGCAAGTTTCAATCAGCAGATGAGTTTATTTGCGTTGTGCGTGTGTTAGACCCGGTGGGCTTTCATCCAAACTGTAGCAAATAAAGTTTGGTTTTATGATGAGTGATCAGTGTTTTTCTACATCCTATCTATCTAAATTTCCCCAGCAGAAACGCGGCTGGAATATATTGGCTTTTGCCAAGGCTGCTTTTTACCTTCCTGTCAGATTTTATAAATGTTATTGGGTTTTTATTTGGTAGCACAGCACAAAGCACAATAAAATGCCGTAACCTCTGGCAGCCATTCAAGAAGCAGATTTCAGTAGTTGGCCGAGCGGAGAGAACGCATTTTTTGTGCAGCCCGTGCTTTGCACAAAGGTCCAAAAGAACAAGCACCCCCCCTCCACCAGACGAAGCGTGAACAAGGCTTTGGATCCAACTCTTTAGCCAGTAGGTGGGGAATCGGAAAGCCTAGGTTTGACAGCTCTCCTCAAAATGGGGGTTCCTCCCAGATATGGGGGTCACCCTCCTTTTTAAAGTGGTTATAGACCCTTCCATACAGGGCATCATCAGGGTATTCACAGCGCTTCACTTTTTCCATGTTTCGTTATGTCACAGCCCAGGGCCGTCTTTAATATTGATTGGGCACTGGGCAAAACTTTTCTTGGGGCCCCAGCTAACAGTTAGACTCAAAATCAGTTTACTGAATCAGATCAAGCAGCTATTGCGACTGTTAGCCAGAGGTTACAGTGTATCATTACCACTCGCTGACTGGTTGCTAGAGGTTACAGCACACATTACCGCTTGCTGACTGGTTGCTAGAGGTTATAGCACACATTACCGCTCACTGACTGGTTGCTAGAGGTTACAGCACACATTACCACTCGCTGACTGGTTGCTAGAGGTTACAGCACACATTACCGCTTGCTGACTGGTTGCTAGAGGTTACAGCACACATTACCGCTCGCTAACTGGTTGCTAGAGGTTATAACACGCATTACCGCTCGCTGACTGGTTGCTAGAGGTTACAGCACACATTACCGCTCACTGACTGGTTGCTAGAGGTTACAGCACACATTACCGCTCGCTGACTGGTTGCTAGAGGTTACAGCACACATTACCGCTCGCTGACTGGTTGCTAGAGGTTATAACACGCATTACCGCTCGCTGACTGGTTGCTAGAGGTTACAGCACACATTACTGCTCACTGACTGGTTGCTAGAGGTTACAGCACACATTACCGCTCACTGACTGGTTGCTAGAGGTTACAGCACACATTACCGCTCACTGACTGGTTGCTAGAAGTTACAGCACACATTACCGCTCACTGACTGGTTGCTAGAGGTTGCAGCATGCATTACCGCTCGCTGACTGGTTGCTAGAGGTTACAGCACACATTACAACTCACTGATTAGTTGCTAGAGGTTACAGCACATGATTTCTGCTTGTTGCTAGAGATTACTGTGGATATGACCTTAGGGGGGCATGATATCTCCTATTTACATATGAATGCCGCCTCTATTTACATATGAACGCCGGTAATTTACATGTAAAAGCAGGTTCTGCAGGTGAGTCATCTTTACACAACAATAAGGCAGAACTGGGCAGCATTAGTAGCAGCATTTGACACTGAGATATTGGGACACAGCACCAGTACTAAAACCTCAAGGGACGAGGGAATTTAAACCAGTATGAGGCAGCTGCTTTGGGCACCGTAGCAATGACAGGGCCCAGGGCAGATGCCCCTTTATCCCTGCCTTAAAAACGGCCCTGTCACAGCCTTGTTCTAAAACGGATTCAATTCATTATTTTCCTCAAAATTCTACAAACAATACCCCATAATGACAATGTTTGCTTGAAATCTTTGCAAATTTATTTAAAAAAAAAAAACGCATCCTTTGCTCAATACTTTGCTGAAGCCCCTTTGGCACCAATTACAGCCTCAAGTCTTTTTGAGTATGATGCTACAAGCTCGGCACACCTATTTTTGGGGCAGTTTTTCCCATTCTTCTCTGCAGGCCCTCCCAAACTCCATCAGGTTGGATGCTATAGTCCAGCCTAAATAGGCCGCTGGGCTTCAGTGCACGCACATATGCGCATTCTGTCTAATGTCAAGCTAATGCGTTTTGCATGTGCATGCCAATGCTCATTCTCTAGTGACAACATATGCCCCGTACACACGGACGGACTTTCCCAACGGAAAATGTGCGATCGGATCGCGTTGTCGGGAAAATCCGATCGTGTGTGTGGGCTCCATCTGACTTTTTTCCGTCGGAATTTCGGACGCACAAAGTTTGAGATCTGGATCTAAAAAATTTCCCACAACGAAATTCGATAGTTTAAATTCCATAGTTACATAGTTAGTAAGGTTGAATAAAGACACCAGTCCAACCTAAGTGAGTGTCTACAATTGTCCCTATCCCTGTACATTGCACACTCACATCGGTCCCTACCCTCAAGGAGCCCACAATCCAAGGTCCCCATTCATATACTAGGGCCAATTAACCTACCTGCATGTCTTTGGATTGTGGGAGGAAACTGGAGTACCCGGAGGAAACCCACGCAGGCACAGGGAGAACATGCAAACTCCAGGCAGGTAGTGTCGTGGTTGTGATTTGAACCAGCGACCCTTCTTACTGCTAGGCGAGAGTGCTAACCACTACACCACTGTGCCGCCCCAGTGTCAGGGGCGGCACAGTGGTCACTCCGATCGTCCGTAGACAGTTCCGATGGACAAAGTGCAGCGCATGCTCAGAATGAATTACGAGACGAAAGCTATTGGCTACTGGCCTCTTTATAGTCCCGTTGTACGTGTTTCTACGTCACCGCGTTCTGAACGATCGGATTTTCCGACAATTTTTGTGCGACCGTGTGTTTGCGAGTTTGGACGAGTTTGGGCCAAAAATCTGTCGGGAAAAAAAATCGGACGGATTTTGTCGTCGGCATGTCCGGCCGTGCGTACGGGGCATAAATAAAAATGTTTTTCCTATATATTTAGACTGTATATCTCTATAGTATCCATAGAGGGTGACAACATTATTGCACATATCACATACTGGTTTATTTAACCCCTAGGCGGGGTATTTATAATAAAAAAAAAAGAAAAAAATTGGTCTCACTGGGCAGTTTTTGTGTTGTGTTTTTTACTTTACACATTTTATTCACGCGGATCCTTTTTTTGAGTATTTTTTTTTTGCCCACCTTTAAAGCGGAGCTCAATCCAAAAGGCCACGTTTTGCATATTTCGGGGGGAGGGGGAGGGGGGTATCTCCGCTTTAAGTAATAATTTCGTATGAAGTGTTTTGCACTGATACTATGACCGGTTTATTGGTTTGGAGTGGCACCGCATTGCCTTTATTTTTGTTAATTCGTTTGATGTTTATGCTGGCAGCTGTTCGTTCGATATCACACGAGGGAGGTCTGCGCGGTGGTTGTTTAGTTATATTGTTTATTTGATACATTTTTGCATAAAGAAAAATTTCCACAGGCGGCCCTAATTAACTTATCTTTAATTAAACGTAAAATGAGGAAAACTGCCTTTAGGTGACCTTGTACACCGAACCTTACATACATGCGGTTGGCGACAGTAATTAGCAGCCAGCCTACTTTCTAACCAATCAGAGTGCAGTTAGGCCACACTAACTGATTGCTATCTACACTTGATGTCTGTTTAGTTTAGAAAATACTGACCTGCTGACCTTAACCACTTCAGCCCCCCCGGACCATTTTGCTGGCCAAAGACCAGACCACTTTTTTGCAATTCGGCACTCCGTCGCTTTAACTGACAATTGCGCGGTCGTGTGACGTGGCTCCCAAACAAAATTGGCGTCCTTTTTTTTCCCCACAAATAGAGCTTTCTTTTGGTGGTATTTGATCACCTCTGCGGTTTTTATTTTTTGCGCTATAAACAAAAATAGAGCAACAATTTTGAAAAAAACGCATTATTTTTTACTTTTTGTTATAATAAATATCCCCCAAAAATATGTATAAAAACATTTTTTTCCCTCAGTTTTGGCCGATACGTATTCTTCTACATATTTTTGGTAAAAAAAAAAAAAATCGCAATAAGTGATTATTAATTGGTTTGCGCAAAAGTTATAGCGTTTACAAAATAGGGGATAGTTTTATGGCATTTTTATTAATATTTTTTTTTTTTTACTAGTAATGGCGGCGATCAGCAATTTTTATTGTGACTGCGACATTGTGGCGGACACATTAGACATTTTTGACACATTTTTGGGATCATTGTCATTTATACAGCTATATAAATGCAGTGATTCCTGTGTAAATGACACTGGCAGTGAAGGGGTTAACCAGTGGGTGGCAGTGTAGGGGTTAACCAGTGGGTGGCAGTGTAGGGGTTAAGTGTTCCTAGGGGTGTGTTACTAACTGTTGGGGGGCTGGGCTTTCATTTAGTGAACACTGATCTCTGCTCCAATTACATGGAGCAGAGATCAGCGTCACTAGTTGCTAGGCAGAACGGGGAGATGCTGTTTACAACGGCATCTCTCCGTTCAGCCGCCCCGGTGAGACGATCGTGGGTATGCCCGCGGCAATCGAGTCGGCGGGACCCGCGACCGGACTCAGGGGGCTCCCAACCAGCACGCGAGCGCGCCGCCGCCGGCGTGCTCGCGATGGCAGGGCGGCATTAAAGATTGGACGTACCTGTACGCCAATATGCCTGCCCGTGCCATTCTGCCAACGTACATCAGCGTGTGCTGGTCGGGAAGTGGTTAAAGAGGAAGTGAAGTCTCGGGGGGGAAAAAAATAAAAAATACACCCGGCAAGGCAAAGGCATAACGAGCTAGTGTGCATAGCATACTAGCTCATTATGAATAACTTACCTGAGATCGAAGCCCCCGAAGCGACCCTCATTCGCCTCCTCTGACGCCGCCATCTATCCCGGAGTGACTTCCAGGTATCGCGGCTCCGGCGCTGTGACTGGCCGGAAATGCGATGACGTCACTCCCGCGCATGCGCGCTGGGGCCGCCGCTAACAGTATGATCGCCGCTAGAAGCAGCATGCTCAGAGCGCCTGTGCCCGATGACATCACTGCGGCTATTTCTGCAAATATCTCCTAAACATTTTAGGTTTGGGAGATATTTCAAGCACCTACAGGTAAGCCTTATGCCCCGTACACACGGTCGGAAATTCAGACGGGAAAAAGTCCGATCGGATTGTGTTGTCGGAAAATCCGATCGTGCGAGGGGCTCTATCTGACTTTATCTGTCGGAATTTCCGACGGAAAAAGTTTGAGAGCTGGGTCTAAAATTTTTCCGACAACAAAATTCCGATCGTACTTTTTCCGCTCGTGTGTAGAGAATTCCGACGCACAAAGTGCCACACATGCTCAGAAAAAAAATTTGAAGACGAAAGCTATTGGCTAGTGGCCTCTACGTAGTCCCGTCGTACGTCTTAGGCCGCGTACACACGGGCGGACTGTCTGCCCAACTTAGTCCGCCGAAACACATTTGAGCGGACAGTCCGCTCGTGTGTGGGCTTCAGCGGACTTTTTCAGCGGACAGTCTGACGAACAAAGTCTTACGGAATTTCCGTAAGATTGTCCGTTCAAACTTGGTTTGAGCGGACAGTCCGCCCGTGTGTGTGCCAGTCCGCTGTACTTTCGAAATGAGCGGACTTTTCCCGCCCGGAGAAAAGTCCGCTCATTTCGAGCGGGTATCCAGGTAGGCGCCTGGTATGGACTTAAAGGGGAACCCCAACGCCGAAAAAAATCGGCGTGGGGGTCCCCCCCAAGTCCACAACAGACCCTTGTCAGAGCACGCTACCCGGCCGGCCAGGAAAGGGGGGCGAGCGAGCGCCCCCCCTCCTGAGCCGTACCAGGCCGCGTGCCCTCAACATGGGGGGTGCCTTGGGGAAGGGGGGGGCCGCGCGGCCCCCCCACCCCAAAGCACCTTGTCCCCATGTTGATGAGGACAAGGGCCTCTTCCCGACAACCCTGGCCGTTGGTTGTCGGGGTCTGCAGGCGGGGGGCTTATCGGAATCCGGGAGCCCCCTTTAATAAGGGGGCCCCCGGATACCGGCCCCCCACCCTATGTGAATGAGTATGGGGTACAATGTACCCCTACCCATTCACCTGTGAAAAAAAGTACAAAAAAAAACACAACACAGGGTTAAAATATTTTATTGCACAGCTCCGGGGGTCTTCCGTCTTCGGGGGTCTTCTCGCCGGACTCCTCCGCTATCTTCTTGTAGCTCTTTTGCTAGCGGAGGAGTCCGGCTTTCTTCCTCCCCGCCGCCGGCCTCTTCTCCCGACTTCGGGGGTCTTGTCCCCCTCTTCGGTTCTTCTGCCGGGCCACCGCGCCTTCTTATAGCTCTTTTACAGGCGGTGGCCCGGTCTTCTGTCGCCGCCGCCTTCCGTTCTTCTTCTTCTTCTTCTTCTTCTCCAGGAGATGTTGCCTCGACGATCTCTCCGGCCTGGAATGCCAGAGCCGCGATGCGCGGCCACTTATATAGTGACAATGGGGCGGTGTCACATGGTATATGTCACATGGGTTGGTCACATGGGTTGATGTCACATGGGGACTATGACATCGTAAGGGGGCGGGGTCACCATGTGACACCACCCATGTGACATATACCATGTGACACCGCCCCATTGTCACTATATAAGTGGCCGCGCAGCGCGGCTCTGGCATTCCGGCCGGAGAGATCGTCGAGGCAACATCTCCTGGGGAAGAAGAAGAAGAAGAAGAACGGAAGGCGGCGACGGCGACAGCGGCGACAGAAGACCGGGCCACCGCCTGTAAAAGAGCTATAAGAAGGCGCGGTGGCCCGGCAGAAGAAGCGAAGAGGGGGACAAGACCCCCGAAGTCGGGAGAAGAGGCCGGCGGCGGGGAGGAAGAAAGCCGGACTCCTCCGCTAGCAAAAGAGCTACAAGAAGATAGCGGAGGAGTCCGGCGAGAAGACCCCCGAAGACGGAAGACCCCCGGAGCTGTGCAATAAAATATTTTAACCCTGTGTTGTGTTTTTTTTGTACTTTTTTTCACAGGTGAATGGGTAGGGGTACATTGTACCCCATACTCATTCACATAGGGTGGGGGGCCGGTATCCGGGGGCCCCCTTATTAAAGGGGGCTCCCGGATTCCGATAAGCCCCCCGCCCGCAGACCCCGACAACCAACGGCCAGGGTTGTCGGGAAGAGGCCCTTGTCCTCATCAACATGGGGACAAGGTGCTTTGGGGTGGGGGGGCCGCGCGGCCCCCCCTTCCCCAAGGCACCCCCCATGTTGAAGGCACGCGGCCTGGTACGGCTCAGGAGGGGGGGGGGGCGCTCGCTCGCCCCCCTTTCCTGGCCGGCCGGGTAGCGTGCTCGGACAAGGGTCTGTTGTGGACTTGGGGGGGACCCCCACGCCGATTTTTTTCCCCTTTAAGTCCATTCCAGGCGGCGGGGTCAGCGCGTCTCCTTCGCGGGCCCCGCCTACCTGGAGACGCGCTTGAAATGAGCGGACTTTCCTCTGCGTGTGTGGGCGAGTCCGTTCATTTCAAAAGTTGAGCGGATTGTATGGCGGACTTAGTCCGCTGTATTAGTCCGCTGAAAAAGTGCCGTGTGTGGGCAAGTTCGTTCATTCAAAAGTTTGAACGGACTGTCTGTCGGATTGTCTGGCCAACTAAGTTCGGCAGACAATCCGACAGACAGTCCGTTCAAAATTTGCATGAACGGACTTGACCACACACGATGAGCAGACAGTCCGCTGAAAGCGTGCGTGATGACGTGTACAGCACGTACGACGGGACTAGAAAAACGACGTCCTATACACTGCAATGCAACCTTCGGCCGTGTAAATCCTTTCTGAGCATGCGCCATACTTAGTCCGTCCAACTTGCCTACACACGAGCGGACTGTCCGCTGAAACCAAGTTTGGACGGACAAAATTACGGAAATTCCGAAAGACAAAGTCCGTCAGACTGTCCGCTGAAAAAGTCCGCTGAAGCCCACACACGAGCGGATTGTCCGCTGAAACACGGTTCAGCGGACTAAGTTGGACAGACAATCCGCCCATGTGTACGCGGCCTAATACGTCACCTCATTCCGAACGATCAGATTTTTCGTCAACTTTGTGCGACCGTGTGTATGTAAGACTAGTTTCAGCCAAAATCCGTCTTGAAAAAATCAGACGGATTTTGAGGTCGGAATGTCTGACCGTGTATGTGGGGGCATTGATCTAGGCTTACCTGTAGGTTAAAGTGGTTGTAAAGGGTTTACAACCACTTTAATGCTTCCCCGAACTCGCAATCTTTGGAGCATTGCATCTTCTTTAAGATAATCCAATCAGCCTACCACAATTCCACTCCTCGTGACTGAAAAAATTTAAATGGGAAAATATATTAAACATGGCTTGTACAGTGCCTTAAAAAAAGTATTCATACCCCATGAAATTTTCCCCATTTTGTCATGTTACAACCAAAAACGTAAATGTATTTTATTGGGATTTTATGTGATATATAAATACAGATGTTCTGTGAAGCCCTCAGAGGTTTGTTAGAGAACCTTAGTGAACAAACAGCAACATGAAGGCCAAGGAACACATCAGACAGGTCGGGGATGAAGTTGTGGAGAAGTATAAAGCAGGGTTAGGTTATAAGAAAATATCCCAAGCTTTGAACATCTCACGGAGCTCTGTTCAATCCATCATCCGAAAATGGAAAGAGTATGGCACAACTGCAAACCTACCAAGACATGGCCGTCCACCTAAACTGACCGGGCCGGGCAAGGAGAGCATTCATCAGAGAAGCAGCCAAGAGGTCCATGGTAACTCTGGAGGGGCTGCAGAGATCCACAGCTCAGGGGGGAGAATCTGTCCACAGGACAACTATTAGTCGTCTCTCCACAAATCTGCCCTTTATGGAAGAGCAACAAGAAGAAAGACATAAGAAGACCCTTTTGCAGTTTGTGAGAAGCCATGTGGGGGACACAGCAAACATGTGGAAGAAGGTGCTCTGGTCAGATGAGACCAAAATTTTACTTTTTGGCCTAAAAGCAAAATGCTATGTGTGGGGGAAAACTAACACTGCACATTACCCTGAACATACCATCCCCACCGTGAAACATGGTGGTGGTAGCATAATGTTCTGGGGATGCTTTTCTTCAGCAGGGACAGGGAAGCTGGTCAGAGTTGATGGGAAGATGGATGGAGACAAATACAGGACAATCTTAGAAGAAAACCTGTTAGGCCGCGTACACACGCGGGGACTGTTCGCCCAACTTTGTCCGTCAAACAGTTTCGGCAAACAGTCCGCTCAAAATTAGCATGGACGGACATGGCCACACACGACGGACGAACAGTTTGCTGAAACCGTGCGCGATGACGTGAACGGCACGTACGACGGGACGAAAAATACGACGTCCTATACACTGCATTATAACTTTCGGCGTGAAAATCCTTTCTGAGCATGCGCGCAACTTTGTTTGACGAACAAGCCTACACACGCGGGGACTGTCCGCTGAAACAAGGTTTCAGCGGACAGTTTTTCGGAATTTCCGAAAAACCTTGTTCAGCGGACTGTTCGCTGAAACTGTCCGCTGAAAGCCCACACACGAGCGGACTGTCCGCTGAAACTTGGTTTCAGCGGACAGTTTCAGCGAACAGTCCCCGCGTGTGTACGCGGCCTTAGAGTCTGCAAAAGACTTGAGACCGGGGCGGAGGTTCACCTTCCAGCAGGACAACGACCCGAAACATCCAACCAGAGCTACAATGGAATGGTTTACATCAAAGCATATTCATGTGTAAGCCCTTGTACACACGGTCGGAGAATCCGTCGGAATGTGTCCTATTGGACCGCGTTGTCGGATAATCCGACTGTGTGTGGTCTGCATCGGACTGTTTCCGTCGGAATATCCGTCGGACCAAATTTTCCAACTTGTTGGAAATATTTTTTTCCGACAAACTGGTCAGATTGGACATATTCCGATCATGTGTAGAGAATTCCGATCGGACAAAGAGCCACGCATGCTCAGATCAAATTCCTACATCAAAGCTATTGGCTACTAGCCTGAATGTAGTCCCGTCGTAACGAAATTACATCATCACGTTCTGAAAGATCGGATTTTTCGACAACTTTGTCTGACTGTGTGTATGCAACAGTTTCGGACACAATCCGACTGACAAAATCCATCGGATTTGGTTGGCAGAATGTCCGACCGTGTGTACGGGGGCTTAGAATGGCCCAGTCACAGTCCAGACCTATGCTCAGGGGGGAAATGCGAGTGGTAGAGGATTTGTGCAAGGAGAGGGTAGTTGGTAGTTGGAGGGAGATATTTGAGTTAGGAAGGGGAATTGGGGGATTTGTGTTAGTAGGGATGATTGGGGGATTTGTGCTAGAAGAGGAATTTTTTTTTTTTTTTTTGGGGGGGGGGGGTTAGTGCTAGGAAAGGGGATTTGGGGGCATTTGTGCTGGGAGAAGGGAATTTGGAGTGGGGAAGAGAATTTATGCTCAAAAGGGAAAATTTGAGGGGTAGGGGATTTATGCTGGGGGGGGGGGGGATTTGAGCTGGGAGGGGGATTTGTACTGGAAGAGTAGGAATTTTTGTTTGGGGAGAATTGTGGCTTGCAAATGGAATTTATGCTTAGGGGGTAAGTGTGACAATTAGTGCTCAATTTTTTTTGGAGAGGAGAGAGGGGATTCTTGCTGACACATAATGCTCATACATTTTTTTTGAGGGGGAGGGCGCACTTTGGTATCATCGCCCGGGGCACTAGATGACCTTGTCCCGGCATGTTTTGGAAAATGTATGTATGTATATTATAACGTCGCCTGTGTAATTATTGCTTTTAGTGGGTATATTTACAATCTTACCATAATTACCTTTGGAGAAACCATATACATCCTTTTAAAATGTCCAGATTTCTTTGATCAACGACTTGAGGAAAAACAAGCTTTATTGTCAGAGGTCAGAAATTCAATTAAAATCAGAGCGGCACATAAAATTCCTGCCCCTATTTGGACCACAGTTTAGAGTCTGGAGTTTTTGTATGAATTTACATTCTCATTCCATCCTCTCCTTCTGTGATTTAAAGTTCCCCATCAATACCATAATCATGAATCATGACATCATTTATTCTCTGGCCTCTTCTGCATAAAGGATGACTACGGAAACATCTATTTTGTTGTTAAATGTGAATCTATGAAGGTACAGTGGATGGCCGAAGGTCTGACCCATCTCCCCAATGTAGACCCATCTCCCCAATGTAGACCCATCTCGCCAATGTAGACCTGTCTCGCCAATGTAGACCCATCTCGCCAATGTAGACCCATCTCGCCAATGTAGACCTGTCTTGCCAATGTAGACCCGTCTCGCCAATGTAGACCCATCTCCCCAATGTAGACCCTTCTCCCCAATGTAGACCCATCTCCCCAATGTAGACCCATCTCGCCAATGTAGACCCATCTCGCCAATGTAGACCTGTCTTGCCAATGTAGACCCGTCTCGCCAATGTAGACCCGTCTCCCCAATGTAGACCCGTCTCGCCAATGTAGACCCGTCTCGCCAATGTAGACCCGTCTCGCCAATGTAGACCCATCTCCCCAATGTAGACCCATCTCGCCAATGTAGACCCATCTCCCCAATGTAGACCCATCTCGCCAATGTAGACCTGTCTTGCCAATGTAGACCCGTCTCGCCAATGTAGACCCATCTCCCCAATGTAGACCCTTCTCCCCAATGTAGACCCATCTCCCCAATGTAGACCCATCTCGCCAATGTAGACCTGTCTTGCCAATGTAGACCCGTCTCGCCAATGTAGACCCATCTCCCCAATGTAGACCCTTCTCTCCAATGTAGCCCCATCTCCCCAATGTAGACCCATCTCGCCAATGTAGACCCATCTCCCCAATGTAGACCCTTCTCTCCAATGTAGACCCATCTCCCCAATGTAGACCCGTCTCGCCAATGTAGACCCGTCTCACCAATGTAGACCCGTCTCGCCAATGTAGACCCGACTCGCCAATGTAGACCCATCTCCCCAATGTAGACCCTTCTCTCCAATGTAGACCCATCTCCCCAATGTAGACCCGTCTCCCCAATGTAGACCCTTCTCTCCAATGTAGACCCATCTCCCCAATGTAGACCCTTCTGTCCAATGTAGACCCGTCTCCCCAATATAGACCCATCTCCGCAATGTAAACCCATCTCCCAAATGTAGACCCATCTCCCCATTGGAGGGCATTTTGTTGCACAATATCAGGTATACCACATTTGAGAATCTGCAGCAACATAAACCCTCTTATCTATACCCCAGCTGTTATCCCGGACCAGTTAAGGTACTTTATAGGTGCTGTGGATATGTAGCAGGTGTATTGGTACCCCCCGAAAGGGCTGCCAGTTGATATTTTTCACAAGAACAGTCACTGTAGATATGCTAATGGAGACTGGGGTTCCCCCTCACAGATGCAGAGGCTGCCAGCACACTCAGAGCAAGGTTTTAATTTTTGGGTAGCTTGGATTGCAGTGTAGGGTAATATGGGATACTCCAGAACCACTCCTAGAAACAGGAGGACACAATGTTCTAGAATACAAACTTCAGGTACAAATTTTATGCTCAACTCAGAATGCCTCATGTATTAGAGTGGTGGAGGCCGGAGGTATGTACCCCTCAAGAGGGGAACTACTTGACTTCAGTTCAGAGGCTGATTCTCCCACCCGAGACCAAAGAGGGCTAACAATATGAACCTCTGAGGAGAGGAACTATACAAGTCTTTTCCATAAAACTAAAAGGGACTTGTCAGTATGTACCTTCTCAGGAAAGAAACTACGTAGCCAAGCCATTCCAATAGTGCAGAGTCACCAGGATCTTGCAAGAAAACAGTACTCACGAGGCTAGGGATTTCATAAAACTGGGATTATATAAGGTGGGCCTCTGATGTGAAAAGAAGACTGTATGATTGAGGAAAGCCGGTTAATTGCAACCATGTACACAGCTCAATGCACACTTCAGATCCCATGGTCCTTAGTCCATCTTCTTGGAAACAAACGCGAGAGGTTGGCTACGTTCCAACATACAGTGCGACCATGGAAAAGGATGTAGCCACTGGAGATGGGTTGAACACCCCTGGTTCGGTTCACGCCAGAACTCTTGAACATCGATAAAGTTCGGACCCAAACCGCAAATTCTATTAAAATCTATGGGACCCAAACTTCAAAAGTCCCCATTTTGAAGGCTTATAGGCCAATTGTTGACTATTAAAAGGGTATGGGAGCCCAGATACTGCCCTAGGGGACATGCACCAATGCAAAAAAAAAAATTTATTTTAAAGGAGCAGTGATTTTAATGGTGCTTAAACAATGACAAAAAAAATCTTTTACATATAGTGCCGAGAAGGGAGGGGCCCTTAGTCTGCCTGTAAAGTGCCTCATCTGTAGCATGCATAGAACCTGCTGCAGCAAAACTGACATTTATAAAGAAAAAAATGACATTGAAATTGATTTTCCCTGCAAGCTTTCTTTATTTTGTAAATAACGGCTTGGGGAGCCAGTCTGTATGATGAGGCCACAATTTAGTGCACTCGGAACATAATTAGAGATTTTTTGGGATCATTTCTGGTGTCTCTTTGGCTGACTGTGGATGAAAATAAAGTTTTGCATGACAGTGAGCAAGCCTTATGTGAAAAAGCCAAATTATAGTACACTCAGGCCATGATTAACAATTTTCTGTCTGGTATCACCTTCGCAGACTTTGGATAAAAGCAACAGGTGTGTAAAAATTGGGCTTTGGGTGTTGGTGGTGCCTACACCACGTAACCCTATAGAGGTACTCTTGATGAAAGCAAGAATTGACCTTGCTGTAAAACATTTAAATGTTATGCCCCCTTACATAATTGCAGAAAAATTGGTCTTTGGATGTTGGTGGTGCCTTCACCCCGTAACCTTCTAGAGCAGGGATATGCAATCAGTGGACCTCCAGCTGTTGCAAAACTACAAGTCCCATCATGCCTCTGCCTCTAGGTGTTATGCTTGTGGCTGTCAGAGTCTTGCTATGCCTCATGGGACTTGTAGTTCTGCAACAGCTGGAGGTCCGCTTCTTGCATATCCCTGTTCTAGAGGTACTCTTGATGAAAGCAAGAATTGGCCTTGTAAAAAAAAATTATTTGATCCACCTCTCAAACAGGTGTGGAAAAAGTGGCCCTTGGTGTTAATTCTGCCTATTAAACCTATACCCAAAAATGACTGCTGCTAATTCAGGACTGATTTATTTTGACAAATGTCAGCTGGTCTACGAAGTCTGTGGACAGACATGTTCTTTTATCTGTCACAAAACCTCCAGCACCACTGAATGCCCCTTGGAAAAGCACGCTGAATGCAAGGCAGCCCAGTAGATCAATTGCATATTGGGCAAGTTATGGCCAGTGGTCTATTCTCATGACCCAGAAACCAGGTGGATCGTCAACTGGAAAGCTCTCCATGTCTGTTTTCGGCCCTAGATAATCTTCCACCCTATGCTTCATCCAATTGGGGCCCCAGAATGCACTCTGCAGTGTGCATTAATTCGGGGTGTTTGCCTAAAAGGCAATGTTTGGGCCTTTGCTCGGCTCAAACCATTCACCCAACACTAGTAGCCACCCTCTAACAGGAAGTCAGACCACAGCAGCAAAAACAAAGGAGAGTTGGAGGAGGTTGAGAGCAATGGAAAGGAGATGTGTCACCTTAAACTGGTTGTAAACCTCAGACATGAAATATGAACAAAGCATATGCCTCTACAACGTGGGCTTGTCTCAATCTAGAGTAGTGATGGACGAACTTCCGACGGGACGTTTCGCGAACGCGAAACGCGAACGGACACAAACGTTCGCGAAAACGACCGTTCGCCGCGGGCTCCATTGACTTCAATGGGAGGCGAATTTCGCAAACCTTTAGGTCGAATTTGCGGCCACGGGGTAATTATTAGGGGGTAGCACGTAGTCCCACCACCTGGACAATAGCATAATACATGTATGAGGTGAATTTGGGATCGATAACTACAAGCATTTTTTTTTTATTTGGGAAATTGTTCTGACAATTCAGGACTATGGAGCTAATGAAGGCAATGGAGGAGAGGGAAGGTCAGGGACCAGGGTAGGCAAACAAGAGGGTGCAGGAGATACAGAGCACTGACAGCAGCACCGTAATACAGAGCACTGACATCAGCACCGTGACATACAGCGCTGACAGCAGCTCCGTGACATACAGCGCTGACAGCAGCTCCGTGACATACAGCGCTGACAGCAGCTCCGTGACATACAGCGCTGACAGCAGCTCCGTGACATACAGCGCTGACAGCAGCTCCGTGACATACAGCGCTGACAGCAGCACCGTGACATACAGCGCTGACAGCAGCTCCGTGACATACAGCGCTGACAGCAGCTCCGTGACATACAGCGCTGACAGCAGCTCCGTGACATACAGCACTGACAGCAGCTCCGTGACATACAGCGCTGACAGCAGCTCCGTGACATACAGCGCTGACAGCAGCACCGTGACATACAGCGCTGACAGCAGCTCCGTGACATACAGCGCTGACAGCAGCTCCGTGACATACAGCGCTGACAGCAGCTCCGTGACATACAGCGCTGACAGCAGCTCCGTGACATACAGCGCTGACAGCAGCTCCGTGACATACAGCGCTGACAGCAGCTCCGTGACATACAGCGCTGACAGCAGCTCCGTGACATACAGCGCTGACAGCAGCTCCGTGACATACAGCGCTGACAGCAGCTCCGTGACATACAGCGCTGACAGCAGCTCCGTGACATACAGCGCTGACAGCAGCACCGTAAGCAGCCCCAGGAGGAAGTCAGCACAGCACAGGGATGGTGTGATCCCCTCATAATAAGAACCCCCAGGAGGAAGTCAGCACAGCACAGGGATGGTGGGAGCCCCTCATAATAAGAACACCCAGGAGGAAGTCAGCACAGCACAGGGATGGTGGGAACCCCTCATAATAAGCAGCCCCAGTAGAAATATGACACCGCTCAACCTCTTCAAAGAGGAGGGTAGGGGCATATAGTACGGTGTGCTTTTTTGGGTCAGGGAAGTGAGCCAAATGAATTAAGAAGGTCTGTGTGCTTGATTCCAAAAATTGTTTATAGACATATACATGGTCTACTGATCACATGTGTTGAATTCCTCCGAGATCCATGCCTCATTCATTTTTAGAAATGTGAGGTAGTTAACACTGTGGTGAGCTAGGCGAGTACGCTTATCGGTCACAATCCCCCCTGCTGCGCTGAACGTCCTTTCGGACAGGACACTGGATGAGGGGCAAGCCAACAGTTCGATTGCAAATTGGGCAAGCTCTGGCCAGAGGTCAAGCCTGCCCACCCAGTAGTCTAGGGGTTCATCACTCCTCAGAGCGTCCACATCGGCCGTTAACCCAATGTAGTCGGACACCTGACGGTCTAGGCGTTCCCTGATGCTGGATCCGGATGACACCTGTCGATGGGTCGGCTGAAAGAATGACCTCATATCCGAAGTCACCAACACATCTTCAAACCGGCCTCTTCTTGCAGGCGCTGTTGGATTGGTACCCGCAAATCCTTCTCTGGGAGTGGGAATTGCTCCTCTGCCAGCGCACGCAAAAGCAGAATGCAGCATTTCTCGAAGCAAGGCCTGGAAGTGCTGCATTCTGACAGCCCTCTGCGACGGCGGTAACATTTCCGCCATTTTGTGTTTGTACCGGGGGTCTAAGTACGTTGCCACCCAGTACTGGTCCTTGACCCTCATGCTTTTTATACGGGGGTCCCTATTAAAACACTGGAGCATGAAGGCCCCCATTTGCACTAAAGTGGAAGCGGTGTGGTGGCCTGGCTCCTGCTCATCATCCAGGATAATGTCGTCCTCTTCATTCTCCTCTCCCCATCCTCGCACAACAGGGATCCCAGAAAGGTTTAAAGCATGCTCTTCTTGCTCCTGCTCATCCGCCCCGGCACCATCCTCCTCTGACTCCTCATCAGACTCCTGTTGTTGACTTGTCTCAGATAGAGTAGCCCCCCCTGGGAATTCATCCAGCATTGCGACTTCCTCATCTTCCCGCTCCTGCTCCTCCACAGCCTGATCAATGACACGACGCAATGCACGCTCCAGAAAGAAGGCATAAGGTACCATGTCACTGATGGCGCCATGGCTGCGACTGACCAGTTTGGTGATCTCCTCAAATGGCCGCAGAAGTCTGCATGTGTCGCGCATGAGCAGCCACTGGCGCGGTGAAAAAAAACCCAGCTCCCCAGAACCGTTTCTTTCGCAGAGTTCATACAGGTAGACGTTAACTGCACGTTTCTGCTGGAGCAGCCTATCAAGCATATAGAAGGTTGAGTTCCATCGCGTCGGGCAATCGCAAATAAGACGTCTGACCGGCAGATGGTGTCGCCGCTGAATGTCAGCAAGGCGAGCCATGGCCGTGTAAGATCTTCTGAAATGGGCCGAGATTTTCCTTGCCTGCCGCAAGATGTCCTGGACCCCAGGGTATTTGACAAGGAATCGCTGCACGACCAAGTTTAAGACGTGTGCCATGCACGGCACGTGCGTGATTTTGCCCTGTTTCAATGCGCTAAGCAGATTGGCACCGTTGTCACACACCACTTTACCAACTGTCAAATTGAGCGGTGTTAGCCACTCATCTGCCTGTGAACGCAAAGCTGAAAGGAGTGCCGGGCCAGTGTGGCTCTTTGCTTCCAGGCACAACAGACGCAGCACGGCATGGCAACGTCTCACCTGGCATGTGGAATAGGTTCTGGGGAGCTTGGGCGGTGCAGTGGAAGAGACGCTAGCAGCGGAAAAGGAGGAGGCAGCTGAGGAGGAGAGGGAGGAGGATGGAGTAGGAGGAGGAGAAGAAGAGTCAGGCCTGCATGCAATCCGTGGCGGTAAAACCAAATCTACACGGGTGCCACGGGTTACATGCTTGACGGCCGTCAGAAGGTTCACCCAGTGGGCAGTAAAACTGATATACCTTCCCTGCCCGTGTTTGCTAGACCACGTGTCTGTGGTCAGATGTATCTTGGCACCGACACTGTGTGCCAGAGATACATTCACTTGCCGCTGAACATGGCCATATAGCTCTGGGATGCCCTTCTCTGAGAAATACTTCCTTCCTGGGACCTTCCATTGTGGTGTTCCAATGGCCACAAATTTGCGAAAGGCCTCCGAGTCCACCAGTTTATATGGCAGTAGTTGGCGGGCTATGAGTTCTGACAAGCCAGCCGCCAACCGTTGGGCAAGAGGGTTATCCGGCATCATCATTTTTTTACGCTCAAACATTAGGCCCACGGAAGCCTGCCTTTTTGCAGAAAAATGTGAGCTTGGCGTGATGGAAGGTGGAGTGGAGGACAATTGTGAGGAGAGAGGAGAAGGAGAAGTAGAAGACGAGGCTGGACGGTGAGAGCCTGCAGTGTGGCTTTGTGTGTTCCGTTGCTCCCACTGGGCTCGGTGATGGCTGCTCATGTGCCTTCTTAAGGCGGTCGTCCCTAGGTGAGTATTGGGCTTACCGCGACTAACGCGTTGACTGCAAAGATTGCAGATGGCAACGCTATTGTCAGCAGCGGACACGTTAAAAAAAGCCCACACTGCGGAGCCATGTGCCGGTGTCCTGGGAGCGCCAGATGTGACCGTACATGGTCGATGACTCGCTCCTGATACATTTGCAGTCTGCTTTGTCCCTGCTGTGCAATGTAAGTCATTGCTGCTTCTCCTCCCTATCTGCTGGTCCATATCTCCCTCTGAACTCCCCTCCTCTTCCTCTCTTGTGGGCACCCACGTGACATCACTAGACACGTCATCATCAACGTCACCTTCCCCACCGCTATAAGTAGAGATCTCGGAGTAGGCAGCAACACCGGGGACCAACCTCCTCCTTGGGCTGATCTGGGTACTGGCGTCAGACTGCTGAGTAGCGCTTGTTGCTACCTCCTCTTCCTGATCCAATACCAAGAGTGGCTGCGCATCAGAAATGTCCTCTTGATATGGATCGGAAAATAATTCCAGTGACTCAAGCGGAAGGTATGTGGTGGTGGTGGTGGTGGTCGTGTTGTTGGTGGTAGTGTCTTTGGGGGTGCACATAGCAGAGAGTGAAGAAGAGGGTGCAGATCGAGAGGATGAGGAGGGTGCAGAAGAGTAAGGCTGAGCGAGCCACTCAACCAAGTCTGGTGCATCCTTTAAAGTAATTGAACGCACCTTCTGCAACTTCCCACTTTGGCTCAAGCCTGTTGCTCCTGCCCTACCCCTACCACCCCTGCGGAAGGGCCTGCCTCTTCCTCTGCATGTCATTTTTTAAATGACCCTGTGACAAAACTCTTAGTCCCTATACCGCTGAAGGACTGCTGCAGTATAGGTGAGCGGTCAGCAGTGGTGCACGTCAACCCTATCTATTGTGGACCTATAGCGGTCCTTACAGAACAGCAGACTGTACCGCACTCAAGCCTATGTACCGTAGCACCCTATACCAAGTTACCAGTCCTTATAAGAACTTTTGTGGACCAAGCAGGTTGTGTATTAGTGTTTAGCAGACTGTACGTCAGTCCCTATACCGCTGAAGGACTGCTGCAGTATAGGGCAGCGGTCAGCAGTGGTGCACGTCAACCCTATCTATTGTGGACCGATAGCGGTCCTTACAGAACAGCAGACTGTACCGCACTCAAGCCTATGTACCGTAGCACCCTATACCAAGTTACCAGTCCTTATAAGAACTTTTGTGGACCAAGCAGGTTGTGTATTAGTGTTTAGCAGACTGTACGTCAGTCCCTATACCGCTGAAGGACTGCTGCAGTATAGGGCAGCGGTCAGCAGTGGTGCACGTCAACCCTATCTATTGTGGACCGATAGCGGTCCTTACAGAACAGCAGACTGTACCGCACTCAAGCCTATGTACCGTAGCACCCTATACCAAGTTACCAGTCCTTATAAGAACTTTTGTGGAACAAGCAGGTTGTGTATTAGTGTTTAGCAGACTGTACGTCAGTCCCTATACCGCTGAAGGACTGCTGCAGTATAGGTGAGCGGTCAGCAGTGGTGCACGTCAACCCTATCTATTGTGGACCGATAGCGGTCCTTACAGAACAGCAGACTGTACCGCACTCAAGCCTATGTACCGTAGCACCCTATACCAAGTTACCAGTCCTTATAAGAACTTTTGTGGAACAAGCAGGTTGTGTGTTAGTGATTAGCAGACTGTACGTCAGTCCCTATACCGCTGAAGGACTGCTGCAGTATAGGTGAGCGGTCAGCAGTGGTGCACGTCAACCCTATCTATTGTGGACCGATAGCGGTCCTTACAGAACAGCAGACTGTACCGCACTCAAGCCTATGTACCGTAGCACCCTATACCAAGTTACCAGTCCTTATAAGAACTTTTGTGGAACAAGCAGGTTGTGTATTAGTGTTTAGCAGACTGTACGTCAGTCCCTATACCGCTGAAGGACTGCTGCAGTATAGGTGAGCGGTCAGCAGTGGTGCACGTCAACCCTATCTATTGTGGACCGATAGCGGTCCTTACAGAACAGCAGACTGTACCGCACTCAAGCCTATGTACCGTAGCACCCTATACCAAGTTACCAGTCCTTATAAGAACTTTTGTGGAACAAGCAGGTTGTGTATTAGTGTTTAGCAGACTGTACGTCAGTCCCTATACCGCTGAAGGACTGCTGCAGTATAGGTGAGCGGTCAGCAGTGGTGCACGTCAACCCTATCTATTGTGGACCGATAGCGGTCCTTACAGAACAGCAGACTGTACCGCACTCAAGCCTATGTACCGTAGCACCCTATACCAAGTTACCAGTCCTTATAAGAACTTTTGTGGACCAAGCAGGTTGTGTATTAGTTTTTAGCAGACTGTACGTCAGTCCCTATACCGCTGAAGGACTGCTGCAGTATAGGGCAGCGGTCAGCAGTGGTGCACGTCAACCCTATCTATTGTGGACCGATAGCGGTCCTTACAGAACAGCAGACTGTACCGCACTCAAGCCTATGTACCGTAGCACCCTATACCAAGTTACCAGTCCTTATAAGAACTTTTGTGGAACAAGCAGGTTGTGTGTTAGTGATTAGCAGACTGTACGTCAGTCCCTATACCGCTGAAGGACTGCTGCAGTATAGGGCAGCGGTCAGCAGTGGTGCACGTCAACCCTATCTATTGTGGACCGATAGCGGTCCTTACAGAACAGCAGACTGTACCGCACTCAAGCCTATGTACCGTAGCACCCTATACCAAGTTACCAGTCCTTATAAGAACTTTTGTGGACCAAGCAGGTTGTGTATTAGTGTTTAGCAGACTGTACGTCAGTCCCTATACCGCTGAAGGACTGCTGCAGTATAGGGCAGCGGTCAGCAGTGGTGCACGTCAACCCTATCTATTGTGGACCGATAGCGGTCCTTACAGAACAGCAGACTGTACCGCACTCAAGCCTATGTACCGTAGCACCCTATACCAAGTTACCAGTCCTTATAAGAACTTTTGTGGACCAAGCAGGTTGTGTATTAGTTTTTAGCAGACTGTACGTCAGTCCCTATACCGCTGAAGGACTGCTGCAGTATAGGGCAGCGGTCAGCAGTGGTGCACGTCAACCCTATCTATTGTGGACCGATAGCGGTCCTTACAGAACAGCAGACTGTACCGCACTCAAGCCTATGTACCGTAGCACCCTATACCAAGTTACCAGTCCTTATAAGAACTTTTGTGGAACAAGCAGGTTGTGTGTTAGTGATTAGCAGACTGTACGTCAGTCCCTATACCGCTGAAGGACTGCTGCAGTATAGGGCAGCGGTCAGCAGTGGTGCACGTCAACCCTATCTATTGTGGACCGATAGCGGTCCTTACAGAACAGCAGACTGTACCGCACTCAAGCCTATGTACCGTAGCACCCTATACCAAGTTACCAGTCCTTATAAGAACTTTTGTGGACCAAGCAGGTTGTGTATTAGTGTTTAGCAGACTGTACGTCAGTCCCTATACCGCTGAAGGACTGCTGCAGTATAGGGCAGCGGTCAGCAGTGGTGCACGTCAACCCTATCTATTGTGGACCGATAGCGGTCCTTACAGAACAGCAGACTGTACCGCACTCAAGCCTATGTACCGTAGCACCCTATACCAAGTTACCAGTCCTTATAAGAACTTTTGTGGAACAAGCAGGTTGTGTGTTAGTGATTAGCAGACTGTACGTCAGTCCCTATACCGCTGAAGGACTGCTGCAGTATAGGGCAGCGGTCAGCAGTGGTGCACGTCAACCCTATCTATTGTGGACCGATAGCGGTCCTTACAGAACAGCAGACTGTACCGCACTCAAGCCTATGTACCGTAGCACCCTATACCAAGTTACCAGTCCTTATAAGAACTTTTGTGGAACAAGCAGGTTGTGTATTAGTGTTTAGCAGACTGTACGTCAGTCCCTATACCGCTGAAGGACTGCTGCAGTATAGGGCAGCGGTCAGCAGTGGTGCACGTCAACCCTATCTATTGTGGACCGATAGCGGTCCTTACAGAACAGCAGACTGTACCGCACTCAAGCCTATGTACCGTAGCACCCTATACCAAGTTACCAGTCCTTATAAGAACTTTTGTGGAACAAGCAGGTTGTGTATTAGTGTTTAGCAGACTGTACGTCAGTCCCTATACCGCTGAAGGACTGCTGCAGTATAGGTGAGCGGTCAGCAGTGGTGCACGTCAACCCTATCTATTGTGGACCGATAGCGGTCCTTACAGAACAGCAGACTGTACCGCACTCAAGCCTATGTACCGTAGCACCCTATACCAAGTTACCAGTCCTTATAAGAACTTTTGTGGAACAAGCAGGTTGTGTGTTAGTGATTAGCAGACTGTACGTCAGTCCCTATACCGCTGAAGGACTGCTGCAGTATAGGTGAGCGGTCAGCAGTGGTGCACGTCAACCCTATCTATTGTGGACCGATAGCGGTCCTTACAGAACAGCAGACTGTACCGCACTCAAGCCTATGTACCGTAGCACCCTATACCAAGTTACCAGTCCTTATAAGAACTTTTGTGGAACAAGCAGGTTGTGTATTAGTGTTTAGCAGACTGTACGTCAGTCCCTATACCGCTGAAGGACTGCTGCAGTATAGGTGAGCGGTCAGCAGTGGTGCACGTCAACCCTATCTATTGTGGACCGATAGCGGTCCTTACAGAACAGCAGACTGTACCGCACTCAAGCCTATGTACCGTAGCACCCTATACCAAGTTACCAGTCCTTATAAGAACTTTTGTGGACCAAGCAGGTTGTGTATTAGTTTTTAGCAGACTGTACGTCAGTCCCTATACCGCTGAAGGACTGCTGCAGTATAGGGCAGCGGTCAGCAGTGGTGCACGTCAACCCTATCTATTGTGGACCGATAGCGGTCCTTACAGAACAGCAGACTGTACCGCACTCAAGCCTATGTACCGTAGCACCCTATACCAAGTTACCAGTCCTTATAAGAACTTTTGTGGAACAAGCAGGTTGTGTGTTAGTGATTAGCAGACTGTACGTCAGTCCCTATACCGCTGAAGGACTGCTGCAGTATAGGGCAGCGGTCAGCAGTGGTGCACGTCAACCCTATCTATTGTGGACCGATAGCGGTCCTTACAGAACAGCAGACTGTACCGCACTCAAGCCTATGTACCGTAGCACCCTATACCAAGTTACCAGTCCTTATAAGAACTTTTGTGGAACAAGTGAGTTGTGAATGTTTAGCAGACTGCAGCAGAAGGGCAGCAGTCAAGTATAATATCCTTTCTATATTTGGAAGAAAGAATATTATACATGTACAAGCCTATTACTGTACCACTGATACCAGTCCTGAAAAGAACCTTTGTGGAACTAATAATAACAGCAAGTCTTTAAAATTACCCTCACTGCCTGACAACACTGCTTCCTTCCTGTCCCTATACAAATTGGCAAAAAAAGAGAACGATTAGTGGTTACTGGAACAGCTCTTTTGTGGACCTTGATAGTAACAGCTAATGATGATGATGATGATGATGATGATGAAAGACTAATCTGGCTGTCCCTGTAGCATACACCGTCCTTTCCCTTTCTCTAAACTAACAAAAGACACTCAGGCTGCTGCAAGAATCAGCAGCACAGCAAACCTATCAACACCTAACACCTATACCAGTCCTGAAAAGAACTTTTGTGTACCAAATAGCTAGTGGTTTATCTCTCCCTACTCCACACAGGAACCTGTCCCTATCTTAACAGAAGAAAGAATGTAAAATGGCCACCGGATCGGGTGTATTTATAGGTTAGGGGGAATGTACAAGTGTCCATGTGCTGTCATGTCTCAATTGGCTGTCCTGTATCACATGATAAACGTGTCACCAAAGGTTAAAGTTCTTGTATACATTAAACACGTAAGTCCGCCGCGGCGAACGACGGAAAAAGGCGTTCGAACGTGCGGACCGCGAATGTCGGAAATTCGCCGCGAAACGACCGCCGGGCGAACCGTTCGGCCATCACTAATCTAGAGCACTAAGTGTAATTTTCTGTCTGCTGCCTCCTTCCTCTGGTCTTCCTCTGGCATGAGTCACTTCTGACACGTTTTCCTGACACCAAGAGAAAACAGGTGATGGAGGGGGGGCTCCAGCACACAGCCTGTGATTGACAGCCTCAGCTCTGTTCCTGTGTGCTGTGTGAAATGGGGTATGTCCCTTCCCTCCAATTAGCCCTCCTCATTGAGTGTAGCTTCAGCTTCCCACCCCCTTTTTTTTTTTTCCAACAGCTAAGACAAGTTTTATAAATTCAAAACTTTGAGCAGATGTAGAGAAGAGAAGAATGCAGGTAAACAGGTACAACTTAGTAGGGGGATTTGTTTCCTCTCTGTGTTTCACTTCACTGGGTATATGTGAGGGTTTACAACCTCTTTAAAGTGAATCTTCACTCTACCAATCAACATTGATTATTTATAATCCTTATGCTGCTATATTAGTAAATAGATAGGAAAGTATATATTATTTACTAGTTTTTTTTTTTTTCACATTTCTTCAGTTACACCCTGGTTTCTTGCCTAGGCAAATTATGTTGTATATCCCAGGAGTCTTCTGGAGGGAAGGAGAAGAGGAGGGGGTTTTCTCAGCTAAGCACACCCTCCCGTTTGCATGCCTGAGCTAGGGGCAGTCGGATTCCAGGAAGTAAATGCTACATGAATCATCTGCCCTTACTCAAGATGGCCACAGCTAGAAATGCTAGGGGCTGGGGGTGTTTTTCAAAGTGATTTCTCAACAAAAAATCGATGGGGGGGGGGGGGGGGGGCTTGCATTGTATATTAAAAATGTATAAAATATTGTATTTGGTTGGTGGTGCCCAGATGCAGTGAAGACCATTAGCTTAGTGAACCCAGAGAGGGAAAGAAACAGATAAAGAAGTGAAGAGCTCTCCGGGGCCCCTCTGCCATTAAATTTCTTGGGGGCCCCAAATATTCATTCTGCTCCGAATGCGATTATTGCTTCCACGGTCGTAGATTTTAAATTTTGAATTGCAGGAAAACGGTAAATAAAAGTGGAGTTTCTCTTCGGTCTCAGGAGTTGGTTGACTGTATTTTAGGAGCTTTAAACCCGGATAATAAACTTGGCGTTTACTATGTTATTGATTGTTTCTGTTCCATCAACATTATTGTTTTCTTGTTCGCCCCGGCACCGAGAAGCTATAAAATGTTCAGATACCGACCACAAATCTGAAATGTTTGGAAGCCGAAAATCCGACCTCCGTGCTTTTCCTGAGCTGAACCATTAAAATATTTTTACAAAGAGCATTGATTAATAATTTAACCCTTTCCCGCCGAGCGTACGCAGATATGCGTACTCGGCTTCCGGGCGGTATACCGGGATGATGCCCGCACCTGCAGGCATCATCCCGGTACCGTTTTTTGCAGCAGGCGATTGGCTATCCAGGCATAACAACCGATGCGGCTAAAAGCCGCTCGGCTGTTATGCCGGAGGAGCGGGAGGGGACGTCCCCCCCTCCCACCGCCTCTCGCCGCTGTTACCGGTACTCCCGCTCGATCGGGAGCACCGATCAGAGATCCGACGCCTCCGGCTGCTGCGGAGGAACTGGAACGAAGCCGTAATCGGCTTCGTTCCAGTCTCCTCATCGTAAACACGGAAGCGACGTCATGACGTCACTTCCCGTTTACTCGGCTGCCAATGGCGCCGGTTTAAAAAAAAATATCCGGTATTCAGAATCGCCGCTTTCGGCGATCTGAATACATTGAAGTGTAAAGGAGGGGTGGGGGGTCTTTTAGACCTCCGATCCCTCCATAAAGAGGACCTGTCACCACCTATTACTGTCACAAGGGATGTTTACATTCCTTGTGACAGCAATAAAAGTGATCATTTTTTTTTTTTTTTTTAAACAATTTAGTCATTTTAAAATAAATTAAAAAAAAAAATTTTTTTTTAAAGTGCCCGCCGTCCCCGCGAGCTCGCGAAGCAAAGAAAACGCATATGGAAGTCGCGCCCGCGTATGTAAACGGTGTTCAAATTACACATGTGAGGTATCGCCACGATCGTCAGAGCGAGAGCAATAATTCTAGCACTAGACCTCCTCTGTAACGCTAACCTGGTAACCGTAAAAAAAAATTTAAGCGTCACCTATTGAGATTTTTAGGTACCGTATTTTGTCATCAATCTACAAGTGCGCGCAATTATAAAGTGTGACATGTTTGGTATCTATTTACTCGGCGTAACATTATCATTCACATTACGCCAAAAAATTGGGCTAATTTTACAGTTTTTTTTTTTTTTTTTATTCATGAAAGTGTCCCTTTTCCCAAAAAGTTGCGTTTAAAACACCGCTGCGCAAATACCGTGTGACATAAAATATTGCAACAATCGCCGTTTTATTCTCTAGAGCCTCTGCTAAAAAAATATATATAATGTTTGGGGGTTCCAAGTAATTTTCTAGCAAAAAATATGGATTTTAACTTGTAAACACCAAATTCCAAAAATAGGCTTAGTCATGAAAGGGTTATTATACCGCCGAATTAAACACCACAAGTGACCGGTTGCCGGGGATTATATCAAATTCAGATTACAGGATAACTGGTGTAGAATTTGTATTGTCGGCATACCGTCTCTTCTAGATTTAAAGTTGAACTCCCGGGAGAAGTAATTATTGACTAAATCTATTCGGCATGCGCGTTTTCTTCCTTGAATTTTGGTGGGGTTTTGTTGTATCCACTTCGAAAAATCGAAATTCGGACAATTTTTTTTTTTATTACAACAGTAACGAATTTAAAACGAATCCGAAATAACGAAAAAAAAAAAAATTCCGACGAAATTGGAATTCGAAACGAATTCAAATCAAATTTGAAATGTTTTCAAATTAAAATTTCCAAATAGAAAAAAAATAGAATAGATTATAAAGGACTAGGGTAGAAAAGAATAGAATAGAAAAAAAAATAGAATAAAAAATGAAATAAAAAAATAAAGGTATAGAAAAGAATAGTGTACAAAATAGAATAGAACATTTTAAAAAACTGAAACGTTCCCAAATAGAATAAAATAGAGTAGATAATAATAATATGATAGTAATAAAGGAATAGAATAGAAAAGAGTAGAATAGAAAAAAGCAATATAATACAATAAAATAGAAAGAATAAAACCATCTTCTGAAATTCACATTTTGAATAGAATAAATTCAGATTCAAATGGAATTAATTTGAATAGAATATAAAAGAATATAACAGAATAGAAAAAAAATGAATAGAATATAATAGAAAAGAATAGAATAAAAAGAATAGAAAATAAAATAAAAATGTTCTCAAGTTAAAATTTTCAAATAGAATAATATAGAATAGACGATAAAGGAATAGAATAGAAAAGAAAAGAATAGAATAGAGAAAATATTGAATCAAAAATAAAGAAATAGAATAGAATAAAAAGAAAATTTGAATAAATTCTGAAATTCGAATTTCAAATAGAATAAATTCAAATTGGAATAGAATAGTATAGAAAAGAATAGAAAAAAAAAACAATACAATACAATAAGATAAAACCATCTTCTGAAATTCCGATTTTCAATAGAATACATTCAGATTCAAATAGAATAAATTTGAATAGAATAGAAAAGAATATAACAGAATAGAAAAAACTGAATAGAAAATAAAGGAACATGAGAATATAATATAATGTAAAAGAATAGAGAAACAGAACAAAATAGAATAGAAAATAAAAAACGGAATAAAAAATAAAAGGAATAGAATAAAAAGAAAATTTGAATAAACTCTGAAATTCGAATTTGGAATAGAATCGTATGGCATAGAATAGGAAAAGAAAAACAATAGAATACAATGAAATAAAATAGAAAGAATAAAACCATCTTCCAAAATTCAAATTTTGAATAGAATCAATTCAGATTCAAATGGAACAAATTTTAATAGAATAGAACAGAATAGAAAAATAAAAGAATACAATAGAAAAAACTGAATAGAAAATAAAGGAATAGAACAAACCAGAACAAAATAGAATAGAAAATAAAAAATCTGAATAAAATAGAATTAAAAAAGGAATATAATAGTATATAACCATCTTCTGAAATTCAAATTTCAAATAGAATAAATTTGAATTGGAATATAATAGTATAGAAAAGATTGGACTAGAATAGAAAAAAACAATAGAATACAATAAAATAAAATAGAATAAAACCATCTTCTGAAATGTAAATTTTGAATAGAATAAATTGGAAATAAATTGGAAATTTACTTAGAATAGAAAAGAATAGAACAGTATAGAAATAAAAGAATAGAATAGAATAAAATAGAATATAACCATTTCCCAAAATTCAAATAGAATAAATTTAAATAGAATAGAAAAGAATAGATTAGAATAATAAACAGAATATAAAAAAAGCAATAGAATATAATAAAATAGAAAAAGAATATAATCCAAATCTTCCGAAATTAGAATTTCAAATAGAATAAATTCAAATTAAAATAGAATAAATTTGAATAGAATAGAATAAGAATATAAAAGAATATAAAAGAAAAGAATAGATTAGAAAAGGATATAAAAAAATAATAGAATAGGAAGAATATAAACATCTTCTAAAATTGTAATTTAGAATAGCATAAATTTGAATTCAAATAGAATAAAAAATAAAAAATAGAATAGAAAAGAATAAAACACATAAAACAATATAATAGAATATAATCATCTTCCGAAATTTGAATTTTGAATAGAATATATTTGAATAAATTAGAAAAAAAAATCGAATATAATAGAAAAGAATAGAATAGAAAAAAAAAGAATAGAAAAAACTGTGGAGTTGAAAGAATATAACCATCTTCCAAAATTCGAATTTTGAAATAGAATATATTTTAATTTGAATGGAATTCAATCAGAGTCAGAATTCTATTTGAATTTTCCAAATTCAGTCAAATTTAGTTCAGTTCAACTGAATTTGGGAAATTATAAATTAATTTGAATGAATGAAACGAATTCCGTAAACAAATTAAATGAATGCACCAAAATTAAATTATGTAAATAAATGGAAACAGAACAATTTTTTTTCTGTCTGCACGTGTCTAGCTTCAAGTGGTTATACCGGGATGATGTCCGCAGCAGAAGGCATCATTCCGGTATTGTTTTTTAGAGTCAGCGGTTGGTTATCTTGTAAAAGTGATCCTAGCGGCTAACTAGCCTCTGGATTGCTTCTACAAGCCGCCACTCCCCTCCACCCCGCTGCCTTCTGTGACTTTCCCGGGAACTCCTGTCCCACCAGGACACCCGATCGACCAGCTGGCTCTTCCCCCGGTTGATCATGGAGGCAAACAGAGACCGGATCTACGATCTATTATATGATACAGGAAACCGGAAGCGATGGGCATAATCTCTTTCCCTGGATGTAAACAGCGGCATTTTTTTAAATGAAAACTATCTGATCTCACTGATCTTAGTGTAATCAGATGCTTTTAAGTGCAGAGGAGGAATCTGGGTTCTAATAGACCCCAGATCTCTCCATAAAGAGGACCTGTCACAGGCCTATTGCCGTCACAAGGGATATTTACATTCCCTGTGATAACATTAAAAATAATATTTAAAAAAAAGCAACAATGTAACAATAAAAATAAATAATTAATTTAAGAAAAAACATTTTAAAACACCCCCCCGTGATTGCATGCAAAGATGATGGGCAGTAATTCTAGCGCTAGACCTCTGTAAATTTAAAGTGGTAACTCGTTGCTTGTTGCCGTTGCACAGGCGTACGCAATTTTAAAGCGTGACATGTTTGGTATCTATTTACTCGACATAACATCATCTTTTCAATTTTACCAAACAATTGGGTATTTTATTGTGTTTTTGTGCATTCGAATTTTAAAAAATGTATCCCCCCCCCCCCCCCAAAAAAAATAGTGTTTTGAAAAACTGCTGAGCAAATACCATGTGACATAAAAAATTGCAAGACCCATCAATTTAATCACTAGGGCCGCTACTTTAAAAAAATAAACAAATTAAAAATAGTAAAAAAAAAACTATATCTCTCTGTCTCTCTCTATATATATAGATATAGATATATATATATAGATAGATAGATAGATAGATAGATAGATAGATAGAGATATATAAAAAATATTTATATTTAATAATATACTGATGTAATACATGTAAACAAAAAGCACCAGAAAAGGCCTGGGGGTCAAGTAGGTATTTATTCCGGATCTGTGCAGTAATCCAGTGTGAGACTTCCTGTAATAAAGACCGCTCACTGCTGCTCTCTCTCCTTGTGCAGGGTGACTGGTCTTGTCTCCGCCCCACTGCTGGAGTTTTCTGGAGGAAGCCCATAGTAGGTGGAGCCTGTTGGGCCCCTCCCACAGCTCTGCTCTCTCTCTCTCTCTCTCTCTCCTTGTGCATGGCGATTGATCATTTGGGTAGTTTCTGTTGTCATTATGATTTAAAAAGAGTAAACACAGCTGATTGATAATAAATGGCTTCAGCCAAACACTAACTATGAGTGAAAGAAAAGTTTTTGTGTTATCATTCATATTCTCTGAAAAATGGCCAAGAAATCATAAACTTGGCCAGGGTATGTAAACTTATGAGAACAACTGTATTTAAATGAAAGCCTTTGCGTCTGAAGTTCGGCTTTAATTAGTAGTACACTGATTGAATTGACTTTATTACCTGGGGTTTCACATTAAATATAGACGATTGATTGTCTAATAAACCGATTGAACTCCTTCTCAGATAGCGGGCATCTCCTTCACAGATTGTTAGCATTGCTGCAGGTTACTGTGATCTATTATATCATAGTTACGTATATGTCATAGTTAAAGCGGAACCAAAGTTTTGCTTCTTTTTCACGGAGAAGAGGCCTGACTCTTTATTGCAGAAGAAAGATGTAATGTAATGAGAGCCCATAGCCTGAGGCTGCGGGGGCAGTGTTCCTGGGGCCAGTCCTGCTAGAAGAGACCACATGCAGGGGCTCTGCCCCGGGGGGTTAGGATATCTGGAGGTGCCATCTAAAAGACATTGAGGTCCCAGTTTAGAGTTCCAATGGGGGGGCCTATTCTCAATGCCTAGTCCTGGAGATCGTTTGGGTCTGGAGAAGGTCACAGGGGAGTACCAGGAGGAAGCTGAGGGAAAGGTGTCCAGCTCAGAGAAATTACAGAACAGTCCTCAAATAGAAGGCATATCATGCCGTGTTGGCTGCGACAGACCCAACCAGGACAGGGGCTTTTGGAGGTGACTGCACGGTAGCCATTTGCCTACTGGCTTTGGGCTCTGGCTTTTGAGGAGGGGGGGGCCTGTTCTTGGGAGGTGTGTGCCTGGGGGACCCTTGGTGTGGGCTTGCTTCGGATTCAGCATTGTTTCCCTGAAACATGCAGACTCTGAAAATATTGGCCCCGGTGTCAGGAACCGGTGTGACCGGAAATGCGTGGACTGTCACAGAGAATATCAGGCATGAGAAGAATGTGGAATAATATAATTTATTTTAAAAATAGGTAAATAACACAAAAGTAAACGCACCTCCAGTATTCTAAAACTAAAAGTAGGGACACAGAACGACCAACCCCTAAATTGAGCCCTAAATTGAGCTCGGGGATCCTTCGGCCTGCATCTACCTTCTCATCCACTTGCCTTCCTGTAGTGACTGAGTGTGCTGAGCGGAGGGGGCTGCTGTGGGGGCTGCAGGGTGTGCACTGTGGCCTGGTGTCTCCCTCCCCAACGTCCATTCTGCCCCCCCTGCCTGCGGCCTTCCCTGACCACTCTACCAGCTATATCTCCATCTCCATCTGCCTCTGCTCTGGTGTTTGCTGTGGGGGGGTTGCAAGTGACTGTTATCTGCCCGCCTGGACTGTGACATCCCCCCCCCTGGCTGGGTACCTCGTGCTCCCCTGGGCTGTGAGTGGTGGTCCCCCTTGCTCCTGTGTTGGGGTCTCCCCCCTTCTCTGTGTCCCGTCAGATGTCACCCCCCTCCAAAAAAGGGAAAAAGCACTTCAAGGCTGTAGAGACTGACTCCCCACCCCGACTGCCTCCACTCTCTCCTGATCCTAGCCAGCCGGACCATTTGCTTGTGGGGAGACTCCGGGCCTTGCTGTCTGAGATGGAGATGGGCACTACGGAGGCACCGGCAGCCACGGGGTCGGCCCCCCCGCCGCAGGACAGCACGGCCACCATTCTTGCTGCAATCGAGCAGAGCAGAACGTCACTGCTTGTGCGTATTGACCACCTGGCAGAGGAGTGCAACTTTATCAGGAATGACCTTGATAAAATCAGAGGGAGAATGACTGAAACTGAGACCAGAGTCTCCGCCACGGAGGATCTTACTGCTGCACATACCTCCTCCATTGCTGAGCTGCAGCGCACAGTACAGTCCCTTGTCGCGAAGTCAGATGACGCCGAAAACCGGCTCAGACGGAATAATGTTAGAGTCCTGGGGCTTCCTGAGAAAGAAGAAGGGGATCACCCGGCTGTCTTCGCGGAAGGGTTCTTTAAAAATCTCCTGGATCTCACCGATGTCCCTCCTACCTATGTGGTTGAAAGGGCCCATCGGGTGCCCTCCGGACGTGCCATCCCTGGGAACCACCCCAGGCCTTTCTTGGTCCGCTTCCTCAATTATCGAGACAGAGACAGAATTCTATCGGAGGCCCGCAAGCATCCTACTCTCACATATGGAAACGCATCCATTCATCTTTTCCCTGACTTCTCGGCTGACTTACAGCGGAAGAGGAAAACATTCAATGATGTTCGTAGACGGCTCCGGGACAAGAACATAAAGTATAGTATGCTTTACCCTAGCCGCCTGCGTGTCCAACATGATGGAACACTCAGATTCTTTGATAACCCAGCGGACGCGGACAACTGGCTGACCACCTTGCATTGATGGCCTATCCTCGTGACGATCTCTGGTACGCAGAGTGACCCTGGACCTGGCTTGTTCTTCTTGGCGCAATCTCCTCTTAGTACCGGAGCCACTTCACAGGTACTTGAATAGGTGACCCCCACTGAACCCCCTACGATTGGGTTCATCTACACGAAGTTGGGAACCAACTGCTCTCCACCCACTTGGAGGCATTCTCACTGAACTCTTTTGCCGTGGAAGGATATTACTCCCCCCCCACCCTATGTTAGGGGGCCTCTGTATACCAAGGGGGGCTGTTCAGGCCCTTCGGAGGACTTCCATGGTTCAAGGGAACATCAGTGTGTTGGTACCGAATACACGCCTCAAAGGTTGAATCCGCGGTTCTGCGGAGGACTGTAGTGTGGCCTAGAGTTTGGGTTCACACTCCACAATGTTACGGTTAGTTTTGGGTATAGACCGGTTCCTGGTCCACCCCCAGTGTTTTTGGGGGGCACCGGGTACCGGTAGGAAAAGCACCCAGTGCTTGGGAAGTTGTATAGTTTTGTATGGTTTGTATATGTTATGTGCGGTTGGCTCGTGCTCTTTCGCTGCTTGTCGGGTGGGTCTCAGGTGGGACTCGATCATCCGGTTGCTAAACTCTCCCCCCTGGAATCATGGCATCACATGATCTGGGTACTTGGTCGGTGGTATCCTGGAATGTTAGGGGCCTCAACTCTAAGTTTAAAAGGGCACTGATGTTCCAGTATATCAGGACGCACAACCCACACATATTGGTCCTACAGGAGACCCACCTGATGGGGAGTAAGTTGTTGACTCTGAAAAAACATTGGGTTCAGAAGACTTTTCATGCCACGTATTCCTCATATGCCAGGGGGGTCTCCATTCTGATAAACAAATCCTTTATGTGTACAGTGGAAGCTGTTCACACGGACCCTCATGGCAAATTTGTAATTGTGGTACTCACGGCCTGGCAACAAAGGTATATTTTGGTAGGGGTGTATATTCCGCCACCTTTTAGACCGGAAGTGTTGTACACTATTTTGGAGAGGATTACCCCGTATTGTCCAGCTAAATTACTAATCCTGGGAGACTTTAATAACACCCTCTCTCCTGATCTTGATAGGCCCACTCCATCGCAAACCTCTAGGGGAGACCTGATGGGGTGGACAGACGCGGCGGGGGTTACGGAGGTGTGGAGATGGCTGCACCCACGTACTAAGGCTTACTCGTGCTTCTCTACGTCCTACAAAACCTCCTCTAGAATAGATTATGCGTTCGCAAATCAACTTATGTTATCGGACGTGGTAGAGGCGACATACCTGCCTAGTGGGCTGTCTGATCATTCCCCACTCAAAATTGCTATGCGGGCGACGGAGCGTCGCAACAGATCCCTATGGCGCCTCGGGGTGCAGTGGATCTCCCATGAAGAGATAGCGGGGCAAATCCCACATGCACTGCGAGAATACTGGGAACTTAATGTGGGGTCATCCTCTCCTCCCACAGTTTGTGATGCCTTTAAGGCATACACTAGAGGGCAATATATGTCAGAAATTAAGGCGGTCAAGGTAACTCAACAGGCCACAAAAACCCAGTTGGAGGGAGAGATCGAGGAGGCAGCTGCTGACTATGGGTCTGACCCCTCGGTCTCCAATTTTGATCGGCTTCATTCCACAAAACGGTGTCTCCACCTCCACCTCTCTGAGATTACCCGTTTGGAGGTTTTTCACTCTAAACAAAAGTTTTTTGAGCAGGGTGATAGGAATGGTAGGCTACTGGCAATGATGTCTCACCATGATACCCCTATGACCCTGATTCCCGAATTGGTTTCTCCTACCGGGGACTCTATTACATCCCGGGAGGACATCCTAAGGGAGTTTCGGGCCTTCTATCAGACATTATACACTTCCACGCTCCCTCCTGCTGTAGATCCGGGCGGGATGGCGCCTCTCCTGGACCCCCTGGCCTTGGGGTGGCTCTCAGATGAGGAGAGGTCCCATCTGGTCCGACCTATTACTGCGGAGGAAGTGCATGCTGTTATTAACTCGCTCGCAGCTGGGAGGGCCCCGGGCCCGGACGGTCTGCCCGTCGAGTTCTACCGATCCCACGTGTATCTTCTGGCCCCTCTGCTGGCTGACCTGTATACCCAGTGTCTGGAGGATGCCCATGTCATTCTAATTCTCAAGCCCAATAAAGATCCCAAACAATGCGCCTCATATAGACCCATTGCTCTTCTTAACACTGACTTTAAAATTTTATCTAAATTAATCACGGTTCGACTTAACCCCCTTCTGCCCTCCGTTATAGACCCTGACCAGACTGGGTTCATGGCCCAGAAATCGACGGATATCAACCTCCGCAGACTTTTCACCAATCTACATGCCAAACATGATAATGTGGGCACTAGAACGGTTGCCTCCTTTGATATCGAGAAGGCATTCGATTCGATCGAGTGGCCTTATCTCTGGGATGTTCTGCGGAGGATGGGGTTTCCGTTGGTTTTTATTGGGTGGCTACAGACTCTGTACAGATCCCCCAAGGCGGCCATTAGGCTGGCGGGGGATGTTTCTGCTCCCTTCCCGTTGTCCAGGGGTACCAGGCAGGGCTGCCCTCTCTCTCCAGCACTTTTCGCCATTGCTATGGAACCGGTGGCGGAGGCATTGCGGGTCTCGCCCCATATAAAAGGACTGAAAATGGCTTGGCTGGAGGAGAGGGTGGCACTGTATGCTGACGACCTCCTGCTTTTTCAGAATGACGCGGACCCCTCTCTTAGAGGAGCGCTGCGAGTACTGACTGACTTTTCTAGGATAACTGGACTGCGGGTGAACTGGACGAAGTCCCAGTTACTTGCTATTGACCCTGAGGCAAAACGACTAGCCCCGCCAAATATCCAACTGCAATGGGTAGAGGACATGGTGTACCTGGGAGTGAGGGTCTCGAGAGACGTATCCAGCTTTATCCCCCTCAATCTAGATCCGGTGGTCCAAAATGTCAAGGCCAGGTTGAAAGCCTGGGAAAACCTTCCCCTATCCCTCTTAGGCCGCATTAACCTAATCAAGATGAAGATAATCCCTAAATTTACCTATCTATTCCGTAACTCCCCACAATGGATTCCTTCCTCATTTTTTACGAAATTGAATCGTTTGTTCTCTTCCTTCCTCTGGGGCTCCGGCCCCCATAGGTTTAAACTATCCACGCTGATGCGTCCGGTGCTGCGGGGGGGGTTGGCGTTTCCTGACTGCCAGAAATATTTTCTGGCAGCACAGTTGGTCACGGTAGTCTGGTGGATGGCACCAGACATGTCCAACCCTGCGGCGGTTCTGGAGGCTGCGGTGGTCTGATCCGTGGAGGCCCTGACACACTTACCCCTGCGGGGTCCCAGAGCCCCCTATGACCTGACACCCTCTATGCACACAACTCTAAGGGCCTGGCGGGCGGGACTGGGACTGGAGGGGTTTCCGGGGACTGTAATCTCCCCACACACCCCCCTATGGAATAATCCTACCTTACCTCACCTCTACTCACTACCAGACCCCAAAATTTGGGCCAGATGTGGCATAAAACTCATATCTGACCTCACGTCAGGTACGACTATACACCCCTTTAATCACCTGGTATCTCGCAATAATGTACCCCCCTCGCATATATTCCGCTATATGCAGCTATCCCATGCTTTCAAGGCCCAAGTGGTACCCAATACCACGCAAATTGTGCAATCCGCCCTGGAAAAGGTTACAAGATCTGAATGTACTAGGAAGCCGACTTCGGTCCTCTATGCGCACCTTATTAGGGTCTCTTTTCCAGATCTGTCAAAGCTCCGACGGAGATGGACTCAAGACATTCCTGGATTCCGAGGACTGGGAGGACATGTGGGACTTTCCCTTCACCATCCTGGTCTCTCTTCGAGACCGTCTCATACAATACAAAATTCTACACCGGGCATATATTACCCCGTATAGATTACATAAAATGAGAACCTCCCTGTCCTCGGAGTGCTGGAGATGCACTGGGGATCCGGGTGACTTTATACACATCTTCTGGTCCTGCCTGGTAATTCAGCGTTACTGGTCACAGGTACTATCCATAATTCATGAAGTGGTGGGAATAGATGTAGCCCAGACCCCGCGGATATGCCTTCTGGGATTGGTGGAGGGGGTGGCCCCCAGGATAGCAGACAGAACCCTGATAGGACTTCTACTCTTTTATGCCAGGAAAATGATCACCTTATGCTGGAAAAAGCAGGCCCCGCCGTCATTACAACTGTGGAAATCCCATGTCAATAAAGTCTTGCCACATTATAAGGAAACATATCATAACAGGGGTTGCCCCAAAAAATACATGAAAGTGTGGTCTAAGTGGCTGGCTGATGCCTCCACAGTGACTACAGATTAACATGTCCGGGATGTCATCCTGAGGGAAGATGGGAGTGTGGTTGGGGTGGGTCCCTGATATTGCTCCACTTCACTGTCTTATGTTATTTAGTGTAGCCAATACTATGAACCTAGTTCACTTATTCTGGTGCCCCTTGCGGCCCGACTGCAGAATTTGGTCCTAAGTTGTTATATGGAGTGGGAGCCAACCTAGCACTAAGTTAGTTGTTGTGGATGTGCTACAGGTGTCGATCATTCTGTTGGAATCGCTTGATGGCCCCTGCGTGGGTCTAACCATAATACTGTGGCATGTCACTGTTCTTTGTTGAATGTTTGTTTGTCTGTCTAAAACTCAATAAAAAAAATTTTCAAAAAAAAAAAAAAAAAAGGTAGGGATCAGGGTCCAGGAGCAGAAAACAAGATGCAGGATACAACATTTGGAGGGAGAGGGAAATGGGACGTTAAATCCCTGCAAGATGCAGGATACAGGAACACTGGAACACAGGTCAGGGACACATGGAGACAATACCAAGGCAGGGAGAAATAGCATTCACAGGGTTTAAATACACTTCCTGCAATCAGCAACATGTGATGACTGATTGCAGAACATGTCAGCTTCTGACTGTTGAGAGACACCTCTGGTGGACACCGAAACTTCAGCCTATAGATCTTGAAGCCACAGTGCCACCAGCAGGTGATCTCTTTCCTGACACCCAGATACATATTTGGGTCCTTTGTGCCCAAACCAGCAATGAATGCTTTAGACTGTGAGACTCAGAGCAGATGTTACTATAATCAGCTCAAACAAACCTGATACTGGGGTCTCCTGCTGTAGTTATGTGTTTGTTGTTAAGAATGTCTCTCCCCTTGTATGCCTCCTAGGTGTGAATTCCTATTGTTAATTGAGTCACCTATTGTTTCTGTCTGTCTGCTCATCTCTTGGAGATGTGATTAATATTGTATCCACTTTACCTTTTGTTAATGAACCTGTGTATCCAGGGTTGTGGGCTGGGTGTCAAACGGTCTGAGCACCTAGGCTTGTTTAACCACTTGCTTTCTGAGCACTTAAACCCCCCTCCTGCCCAGACCAATTTTCAGCTTTCAGCGCTGATGCACTTTGAATGACAATTGCGCGGCCATACTACACTGTACCCAAATGACATTTTTAGAATTTTATTCCCACAAATAAAGCTTTGTTTTGGTGGTATTTAATTACAGCTGGGAGTTTTATTTTTTGCTAAACAAACAAAAAAAGATGCAAAAAAAAAAATCATGTTTAATAGTTTGTTATAAAATTTTGCAAACAGGTCATTTTTCTCCTTCATTGAAGTGCACTGATGGGGCGGCACTGGTGGGCACTGATAGGCTGCACTGGTGGGCACTGATGGGCATAGTTAAGGCGGCACTAATAGGCACAGATAAGGTGGCACCGATAGGCACAGATAAGGCAGTACTGAGGGGCACAGATAAGGCGGCACTGATGGGCAAAGATGGGCACAGATAAGATGGCACGGGTGGGTGGCACAGATGGGTGGCACGGATGGGTGGCACTAAGGGGCACTGATAGGTACCACTGATAGATGGGACTGATGGGCACTGATAGGTGGCACTGATAGGTTGCACTGCTGGGCACTGATGGGCGGCACTGATGGGCACTGGTAGATGACACTGATGGGCACGGATATGTGGCGCTGGGGTGCAGCACCGTTGTTGAGGTAGATTGTGGGCACTGATGGGTGGCACTGTGGGCACTGATGTGGGGCACTGTGGGCACTGATGGGTGGCACTATGAGCACTGATGGGGGCACTTTTTTTATTACTTAGGTGGCACTGGAATGGGGCAGGTGGGCACTGGTAAGCTGGCCGTGATCGGGACTGATGTCCTGATCACTGCCGCCGGTGATCGGGACTGATGTCCTGATCACTGCCGCCGGTGATCGGCTCTTTTTTTCCGTCAAAATTTCTGACAAAGTTTAAGAGCAGGAAAGCGGGTCAGAATTTTCTGACAACAAAATCCGATCGTTTAAATTCCGAAAGTGTGTAGACAAGTCTGACGGACAAGTGCCACGCATGCTCAGAATAAATTAAGAGACCACAGCTATTGGCTACTGGCCCGTTTATAGTCCCGTCGTACGTGTTGTATGTCACCTCATTAAGAACGATCGGATTTTCCGGCAACTTTGTCCGACCGTGTGTATGTGTAAGGTAAACCGGACCCCATCACTAAAAGGCCACTGCGGATACCTGCTCATGCTCGTACACATTGCACACGTGCTAATATTCATAAGCAAAGGACCAACATAATGCTCGCATTGCCAGTTCATTGCGCACGGATATGTGCACATGCGCACATTGATGCGCGAACGAGTGTGCATGTGCGCGCGTGTGTGCAATTAGCACTTGGTGCCCAGTGGCCTATTTAAACTGCTCTGTCACTGCAAACAAGTGCTGGATAATCTTCAGCTCCTTCCTGACCCACCGAGTCCTGATCCGTTGCTCCTGTTTGTTTGTGTATGACCCGGCTCCCCTTTGGACTTTCCCTCTGCTTGCTTCTTTACTCTGTTACCTGGTATCCTGACTTCGGCCTGTTTATTGGACTTGATCTGCCTGCTGACTTGGTACCACATTGTCTGGCTGTTACTCGACCTTGGCCTGGCCTCTAGACTTGCTTTTGTCTGCTGATTCGGTACCCTGCTGCCCGGTTGCTGCTGACGGCTGCTCTCCTTCTGGTTTCGCTCCTGTCCACACTCTGGTGCCCAGCTGCTTCTACTTCCTGCTCCAAGAACAGTGACTGCCAACTCTACCCACCTTCAGAGGGGACATCACCAGCCAGCTACCTGGCACTCGTGCCACTCCTTGCCTTTACACTTTCTGTTCCCACCTTCAGGAGTATAGGCGGAAGGAGCAAGGGAGGCCTCTATCACATTCCAGTCTCCACCAGGTACGTGATAGTATGCAAGACACAAAATCCGTCTGAAAAAATCTGATGGATTTTGTTGTCGGAATGTCTGACCGTGTGTACAGGGCATTAGGCTTCAAAAAGGAAACAAATCCATCAGAGCAATAGCAGCAACATTAGGAGTGGCCAAATCAACAGTTTGGTACATTCTGAGGAAAGAACAATGCACTGGTTAGCTCAGCAGCATAAAACGGCCTGGATTTCCATGGAAGACAACAGTGATGGATGATCACAGGATCCCCTCTATGGTAAAGAAAAACTCATTCACAACATCTGGACAAGGGAAGGACACTCTCCAGGAGGTGGGCGTATCATTGTCAAAGTCTACAATCAAGAGAAGACTTCACAATGTCAGGTCACCTGAGAGCAGGTGACAGATGCACTCCGTAGGAGTCGGAAGTGCACCGCTAGGTAGTGGACCTTAGGACTGACTGCTGCAGATTGTACCCAGGGAGATTCAGGACACAGGTCTACAGGATCACTAACGCAGATCCCAATGGGAGCTGGAGCATAGATTCCCCAGGGCGCGGAGTCTAAGAGCCAGCGGGTGTTCGCCAGAGCCTCCAGTGGTGAGGATGGACTTTGCTGCAGTCTGGCTCCAGGTCGCGACCCCTAGGGTCTCACAGCTCACGCTCACAGTAGGATACAGGAGAAGGAAGCAGCAGGCTGGAACAACAAGGATAGTAAGTGGATACGGCAGGTCAGGGCAACTAGCAGACAGGAACAACAGAGTACACAACAAAGGTTCAGGGTCACAGGCAGACAGGGATGGTCGGAGACATGCAAAAGGTCAAGGTCACAAGCAGACAGGAATCGTAGAGAACACGCCAAGGTCGGTAACAGAGTCAAACATAGAGCACACGGCAAGCAGTTACCAGGAAGCCAAACACACAATGAATACACAATGGTTGATCAGCCCCGCTGGCTTGCAGTGCAAAGGGTAATATAGGGTTCCCTGATAGGGCCTGGGGTGGAGCCACGCTTAGAGGAGAGGTTATAAAAACCACCAGGTGAAAGTGGCTGGCCTCTTAGTCACAACACATGGAGGGGAGGTAAGCAAACAGAGGAAGATCACTGCATAACCATGACACACGAGAGCAAATACAGAGGGTTCACCACAAGGTGCAAACTATTCATAAACCGGAAGAATAGAAAAGCCAGATTAGGACTTTGCCAAAAAACATCTAAAAAAGCCAGACCAGTTCTGGAAAAGCATTCTTTGGCTGAATGAATCTAAGATTAATGAATGAATGAATGAATGAATGAAATACTTATATAGCGCACAATGCGAACTGAATCGCCTCTAGGCGCTGTGGCGAGCTTTGATCATCTGCTAAAAGAGGAAGGTCTTGAGTTTTTTCCTAAAAGCCAGGTGATTTTCTTCCAGGCGGATGTTGATTGGTAGAGCATTCCATAGCCGAGGCCCTTGGACAGCGAATCTCCGATCCCCCTTGGATTTATACCGGGCTTTGGGCACGAGGAGGAGGTTTTTGTTGGCTGATCGAAGACTGCGGTTTGGTGTGTAATGATTTATTTTCTCCATTAGGTATTGCGGAGCTTCTCTATGAACGCATTTGTGGGTGAGGCAAAGGGTCTTGAACGTGATCCGATTTTTTACGGTTAGCCAATGTAAGCTCCTCAGTGAAGGAGAAATGGATTCCCAGGGTTTTTTTCCTGTTATCAGCCTTGCCGCTGTGTTTTGGATCAGTTGTAATCGCGCAAGTTGATATTGTGGTAATCCTATGTAAAGCGAGTTTGCGTAGTCCAGTCGTGAATTAATGATTGTTCCAACTACCACTGCTTTGTCATTCTTTGGGATAAAAGGGAGGAGTCTGCGAAGCATGCGCAGCAGATGGTGAGATCGACTGACTACTGCTCCTATTTGCGCATCCATTGACATTTGTGCGTCTAAAATAACCCCGAGACTCTTCGCTTTGGTCTTTGGGGAGATAGTCTGCCCAAAGACGGTTGGTGGAGACCAGGAGGTTTTGGTTGCGGGCTTATGATTTTGGTGTAAGATAAGAAGCTCTGTCTTTGATTGGTTCAGCTGGAGGGAGTTGGTGGTCATCCAGTCCTCTATTGATTTGAGGCAGTTTTCAAGTTGTTGTTGGTGATCTTTTTTTCCATTGATCCGGAAATAAAGTTGCGTGTCGTCAGCGTAAGAGTGGAAGCAGAGATCTGAGCATCTGATGATTTGAAGGAGTGGGCGAATGTAAATGTTGAAGAGAACGGGTGACAAAGGAGAGCCTTGAGGGACTCCGCAGGTGACTGCCCGAGTTTCGGAGAGGAATTTTCCTAGTTTCACTGTCTGTGACCGATTTCCTAGGAAGGACGCGAACCATTGGAGATCTATGTCTTGGACTCCGGCTACTTCTGTGAGGCGGACGAGTAGAGTATTGTGATCTACTGTATCAAACGCTGCACTTAGGTCTAGCAGTACGAGGAGACACGGCTCTCCGTCATCTGCCGCTTCAAGGGCGTCATCCCAAATCTTGAGGAGAGCTGTTTCTGTTCCATGACCCGGGCGGAAGCCTGATTGCAGCGGGTCCAGGAGTTTGTGAGTATCCAGGTGAAGTTGTAGCTGATGTACTACAGCTTTCTCCATGATCTTAGAAATGGTGTTGAGGCTTGTAATTGGCCTACGGTTGTTTGGATCCTGAGGGTCCAGGTTTGGTTTCTTGAGTAGAGGTTTGACGATGCCTTGTTTGAGGATGCTGGGAACAATCCCTGCATTAATCTGTACCAGAATGGCGGGAAGAAAAAAGTGTGGAGAAGGCTTGGAACAGCTCATGATCCAAAGCACACAACCTCATCTGTGGTTACATGATGGAGCTGGGTCAATGGTCATTGGGTCATTGGTGTTTATTGATGATGTAACAGAAGACAGAAGCAGCCAGATGAATTCTGCAGTGATTAGAGATATACTGTCAGCCCAGATTCAGCCAAATGCAGCAAAGTTGATTGGACGGCGCTTCAGAGTACAGATGGACAATGATCCAAAACACACTGCAAAAGCAACCCAGGAGCTTTTTTTTACAATCCTTTATATTTGTGTGCGACATGTGAAAATGCATAAGATGAAACAATCCAAATACAAGACCAAGCGTACAAACACCACATTATAGTAGTAAATGAACCACAATCTCAGGGAAACCACCCGTGGACTTAACCCAGGAGCCTTTGAAGGAAAAGAAGTGGAATATCCTGCAATGGCCGAGTCAGTCACCTGATCTCAACCCAGTCGAGCATTTCACTTGCTGAAGGCAAAACTAAAGGCAGAAAGAGCCACAAACAAAGAACAACTGAAGAAAGCTGCCGTTAGAGCCTGGCAAAGAATCAGAAAGGAGGAAACAGTCTTTGGTAATGTCCATGGGTCCCAGACTTCAGGCAGTCATTGCCAGCAAAGGATTCTCAACAAAATATAAAAAATGAACATTTTATTTATGATTATATTCATTTGTCCGATTTACATTTGAGCCCCTGAAAATGGGGGGGGGGGGGGGGCTGTGTCTAAAAATGATTGCAGTTCCTAAAATTTGTACTTTTGTATTTATGTTCAACCCCTTGAATTAAACCTGAGAGTCTGCAAATCAAATTCATTTGGATTGCTTTGTTTTAATTTTATTGCGATGGCATACAGAGCCAAAAGTATGTGTGTGTATGTATATATATGAATGTATGTATGTATGTATGTATGTATGTATGTGTGTATATATATATATATATATATATATATATATATATATAATAAACACAAACACATATATATGTATATGTATGTGTATATATATATATATATATATACACATACATATGTGTGTGTGTGTGTGTATGTATATATATATATATTTTTTATATATATATATATATATATATATATATATATATGTGTGTGTGTGTGTGTGTGTATATATATATATATATATATATATATATATATATATATATATATATACAAAGAAAATATATAAATATATATATAACTCATGCTTCTCTTTTAATCTATTTATTTAAATTGTATTGTAATTATTTTATTATAGACTGTATTTATTTGAACTTTTTATTTTATCTGTAGAATATAAAATTTTAATTGTTTTTTTTATTTATTTTTACGTTGGCTATCAAGGGACGAGACACATCCTGTGTGTCAAGAACTGGAGTAAATTTAATTTACCACAACATATACTTTATTTTTTTGTATTTTTGGCATCTCTATAAATCATCAAAATTTTCTTGTTTTTGACTATTGAATTTTTATTTTTTTTCCCTGTACGTTGTTGAGCTGTGTGCTTTATAGAGAGACAGATGCGGTCCCTCTGGACATACATAAGCAGATGACAAAATACAGCTCGGGGCATATTATTTTCCTGCACTATCTCGGTTGTATCTTTCTTCCTTTATCCCGCTCTTTTATGTTGGTGTTTAGGAAAAAAAAAAAAAAAATCTTGTTTACTTCTCCAGCATATAGAGCAAGGGATAGATTAACATGACATGTGTAGATCCTTCTAATCTGTGTGAAGAATGCGGTAAAGGCGCTTTGTGAGTCTGCCATGCATTGTGTCTAGTAAATGAACAGATTGGTTAGAATGGCGGGTTATCAATGCACAATAGTTAATGTAGAAGTATTTGTATTTTTGTTACCCCCGAGCTGTCAAGCTGTCAGCATGTACCATGCGGCTTCTTAAACTCTTACATCCAAATTATGTTTATGGATCAGCTGTGCAACCTATTGTGTATTTTCTCATTAATAATGCACCTTGTTTTTTTTTTTTTTCGTTTTTTTTGGCTTACAGTATAAGCATGCTATTGTCAAATGACAAGGAAGCATGAATTATGGGGAAATAATATAAAATGTTACTGTAAGGAATTTGTATAAATATAAAGTTTTCATGTGCAGAGGTTGTCCCTGATTGGATTTCTGCCATTTGCGTTTTTTTAATCACCCCCCCCCCCCCCCCTGTACACCCCCTATGGACCCGAGCAATTTTTACATTTCTGCTATGGACCTGTTTAATCAGCAATATCTTTGTCAGTACTTAAGATAACAAAGTAATACCTATACCGATTTGCCATAGGATTGTATCCACCCACCATAGGGTGGTATGGACACCACTAGGCCTCTGAAGGTATGCTGTGGTATCCGGTACCAAGCTATCAGTAGCAGGTCCTTTCCTGTAAGTCCTGTAAGTTGGGAGGTGGGGCCTCCATGGATTAGAATTGTTTTTCCAGCACATCCTATAGATGCTCGATTGGATCAAGATTTTGGAGAATTTGTAGACCAAGCCAACATCTCAAACTCAATGTGTTCCTCAAACCGTTTTTAAATTCATCAGACCGGCTACCTTCTTCCATTGCTCCATGGTCCAGTTCTGATGCTCATGTGCCCATTGTAGGTGATTTTTTGCCATGGACATGGGTCAGCATGGGCACCCTGACCGGTCTGTGGCTATGCAGCCCCATACACAAGAAGCTACGATGCTCTGGAGGTGGGGGCCCCAAGGATTGGAATTGTTTTTCCAGCACATTCCATAGATGCTCGATTGGATCAAGGTTTTGGAGAATTTGTAGGCCAAGCCAACATATCAAACTTGGTGTGTTCCTCAAACCATTTTTAAATTCATCAGACCAGGCCACCTTCTTACATTGCTCCGTGGTCCAGTTCTGATGCTCACGTGCCCATTTGTAGGCGATTTTTGACCACGGATACAGGTCAGCATCGGCACCCTGACTGGTCTGTGGCTACGCAGCCCCATACACAACAAACTGCAATGCTCTGGAGGTGGGGCCCCCATGAATTGGACTTGTTTTTCCAGCACATCCCATAGATGCTCGATTGGATTGAGATTTGGGAGAATTTGGAGGCCAAGCCAACATCTCAAATGCTGTGTGTTTTTAGATGTTTTTTGGCAAAGTCATAATCTGGCTTTTCTATTCTTCAGGCTTATGAATAGTTTGCACCTTGTGGTGAACCCTCTGTATTTGCTCCTGTGAAGTCTTCTCTTGATTGTAGACTTTGACAATGATATGCCCACTTTCACTTGTCCCCACCTCCTGGAGAGTGTCCTTCACTTGTCTGGATGTTGTGAATGGGTTTTTCTTTACCATAGAGAGGATCCTGCAATCATTCACCACTGTTGTCTTCCGTGGACATCGAGACCTTCAATATCTCAATGTTGTGTTCCTCAAACCATTTTTTAATTCATCAGACCAGACCACCTTCTTCCATTGCTCTGTGGTCCAGTTCTGATGCTCACATTCTCATTTGTAGGCGATTTTTGGCCAAGGACATGGGTCAGCATGGGCACCCTGACCTGTCTGCGCCTAAGCAGCCCCATAAAGAACAAACTGCGATGCTCTGACATCTTTCAATCAGAACCAACATTCACTTTTTCAGCAATTTGAGCTATAGTGGTTCTTCTCTTGGTTTGGACTACACAGGTCAGCCTACCCTCCCCACGTGCATCAGTGAGCCTTGGCCACCCATGATCCTGTTGCCAGTTCTCCAGTTTTCCTTCCTTGGACCACTTTTGGTCGATCCTGACCACTGCAAAGCGGGAACATCCCACAAGAACTTTAGTTTTTAAGTTGCTCTGACCCAGGAGGTATATTGTTGCTGGGGGGAGGAGGGTGTGTATTGTTCCTGGGGGGAATCTATTCTTGTGGAGGAAAGTCTATTGGTGCAAGGGAGGTCTGTGGTTGCTGGGGGAGGAGGGGTTAATTATTCCTGGGTGGGATCTACTGTTGAGGGGAGGGTCTATTGCTGTTGGCTGCTGGAGAATCTGTTGATGCTGCCTGCTCTGAGATCTGTTGTTGCTCTGGTGGATCTATTGTTACTGGGGGTATTTTCTTTCAGGGGGTATATGATTGCTGGTGGTCTAATGTTGCTGGCTGCATGCGGATCTATTTTATTGCCTTTCTTGTTATCAATAACAAATTTCCATAAAAATTACTTAGCTCCACAAAATTAAAATAGTCCTGTTTTTTCTAAAAGGGGCAGTACTGGGAGTATAGGGGGTGAAACCAAGGGAGGGTGCTGAAGGTAGGTAGGGGGCGGAGACAAGGGGTGACTCGGAAGGAGTACCTGCACCTATTCTCTGATAAAAAGTATCACATATACTTTGTCCCCTGGGGGAAAAAACACTGTAATAAAAAATAAATGAAAAAAATAGGCTTCTTCTTAAAATTACCCTTGACTGCATGTTTAAAGTGGTTGTAAAGTCTTTTTTTGACTTTTACCTACAGGAAAGCCTATAATAAGGCTTACCAGTAGGTAAAAAAAATATCTCCTAAACCTGTATGGTTTAGGAGATATTCTCCTCGCAATGCGCCGCTGACTGCAGCGGCGCATGCGCACAGGGGATTCTCGGCTGGAAGCCCGGCAGACGCCGGACCCTGCCGGGAAGAAATCTCCCGTGCGCATGCGTGGGAGTGACGATATCGCGGCTCCGGCCACTCACAGCGCCGGAGCCGCGATACCCGGAAGAAACGCAGAGGGAACATGTCAGCTCCCTCGGAGTAGATCGGGCCAGATGTCGGGGCCTCGTTCTAAGGTAAGTATTTCATAATGAGCTAGTATGTGGTGCATACTAGCTCATTATGCCTTTTCCTTTGCAGGTGAGAAAAAAAAAAATAATTCAGCGGGTTTACAACCGCTTTAAGGTGAAGAACAATTTCAACGTGAAAAAAAAAATACTTTTTGCTAAATCACTCCCCAATTGATTGTTTTATTGTACATTGTGCTGTTATAGGTTTCTTTCATGTTTTTGTATCACCTGTACATGTTTTCCTAATTGCACTCATTTGTGATGATTGACTGCTCGTAGATCAGTACCATGTTGGGTTAGGGTTGTAGATGTGATGAATTACCACTTTATACTGTCCACTTAGCATGTGTAATTTTTTACGAGAGCAGTTCTTTTTATTTGTATAGTGTCAGGTTTTATGACAGTCTTGTATGGCACAGTGAGAATAATTTATTCTGCGCATTCTTCCTTTTGAGAAAGAATCTTGTTTCAGTCCACTTTACAGCTAATTCAAGATATATTGAGACTGTATAAATTATGTCGAGATTCTTTCTTACACTACATAAAACATATTTAAAAAGACTGAAAGAAAGAATAGTGGAGGTGTCATCTATGATAATCGGTCAGATATTAGCGTTAACTCTGCAACACGAACAAAAAAACTAAACAAAAAAACAGCAGCTAACACCTTAATTATCACTGTGGGCAACATTTTCCCTTTATCCATTGTATTCCATGTTTTTTTTTTTTTTTTTTTTACTTGATCCTAAAGCCGCGTACACACGGGCCGATTGTATGGCCTACTTAGTCCGTCATACAATCTGACGGACAGTCCGTCATACTTTCCAATGAACGGACTTGACCACACACGGATGCACAAACAGTCCGTTGAAAGCTTGCGCGATGACGTGTACAGCACATACGACGGGACTAGAAATAGGAAGTCCAATACACAGCAATGCAACCTTCCGCCGTGTAAATCCTTTCTGAGCATGCGCCATTCTTAGTCCGTCGAACTAGCCTACTCACGAGCGGATTGTCCGCTGAAACCAAAGTATGACGGACAATATTACGGAAATTCCGAAATACTTAGTCCGCCAGACTGCACGCTGAAAAAGTCCGCTGAAGCCCACACACGAGCGGACTGTCCGCTAAAATGTGTTTCGGCGGACTAAGTAGGCCATACAATCCGCCCGTGTGTACGCGGCTTTACATGTACTAGACTTTCTAGGAGCATTTGTCAAGGGAACCTGGCAGGTAAGACATGGTGGGGTAGCTGCCATGGCTGCTACCCCCATCTTTTTGAAGGTGCATTCTTCAGGGCCTTTATGGTCAGTCTTCAAGTCATTAACTAAAACCCATAAGAGGTGTCCAGACACCCAATGTAAACATGGATGTTCTAGATCACTGGGTTTTAAAGATGGGATCAGGACTGCTCTAGAACATGTGCCTTTTAAGAATGAATTAGCAAGGGCAGCTTCTAGATTCCTTTGAAGGATTATTTTTCTTTACGGACTGGGCAAGTTGTATGTGCTAAATATTTTGTAGCATAGACCAAAAGAGGCTAGTAGGTCTCACTGGTAGAGAAGAACCTAAGAGGCTAGAAGGTTACATTTTTAGAAGACCTGCAGAGACTAGTAGGTGACAAATGTAGAATAGATCCTAAGAGACTAGTAGTGTACATTTCTAGAATAGACACAAAGAGGCTAGTAGGGTACATTTGTAGAATATATCCTAAGAGGCTAGTAGGGTACATTTGTAGAATATATCCTAAGAGGGTAGTAGGGTACATTTGTAGAATATATCCTAAGAGGCTAGTAGGGTACATTTGTAGAATATATCCTAAGAGGGTAGTAGGGTACATTTGTAGAATAGATCCTAAAAGATGAGTAGGTTGCATTTGTAGAAGACCCATAGAGGCTAGTAGGTTACATTTGTAGAATAGAGGCTAGTAGGTTATATGTAAAGACATAAAAAACTAAGAGGGTAGTAGGTTACGTTTGCTGAATAGAACCGAAGAGGTTAGTAGATTACATTTGTAGAGTAGAAACTAAGGCTAGTGGTTTATTTTTGTAGATAGACTCGAAGAGGCTAGAAGGTTAAATATGGAGAATTAACACTAAGAGGCTAGTATATTCAATTTGCAGAGTAGACACTAAGGCTGCGTACACACGGGCGGACTGTATGGCCTACTTAGTCCGTCGAAACACATTTCAGCGGACAGTCCGCTCGTGTGTGGGCTTCAGCGGACGTTTTCAGCGTGCAGTCTGGCGTACTAAGTATTTCGGATTTTTCGAAATTCTGTCCGTCATACTTTGGTTTCAGCGGACAATCCGCTCGTGAGTAGGCTAGTTCGACGGACTAAGAATGGCGCATGCTCAGAAAGGGTGCATTGCTGTGTATTGGACTTCCTATTTCTAGTCCCGTCGTACGTGCTGTACACGTCATCGCGCAAGCTTTGGACGGACTGTTTGTGCATCCGTGTGTGGTCAAGTCCGTTCATTCGAAAGTATGACGGACTGTCCGTCGGATTGTATGACGGACTAAGTAGGCCATACAGTCCGCCCGTGTGTACGCGGCTTAAGAGGCTAGTGTGTTATTTTTGTATATATATCCTAAGAGGCTAGTAGGTTACATTTGTGGACTAACCCAATGAGGCTAGTAGGGTTTTAACCTGAAAATAAAGGTGAAACACAGTCTGAGACCCCTCTGTTTGTATATCTGAGTCCCCTTTCCGTAGCATTATTGCTTAACAAATGCCTGAACTGTATAGATTTATTAAGTTAAGCAATGGAAGGAGCATTTTTCTGCAGAAGAGGTGAATCAGTTACTGTCATTGTGAATCAGGAATGTCAGTTTGTTTATTGCCCTAAAAAAATTGCTCTTCATAAATCCTACTCTACTATTCATATTTATAAAATTTTGAGGCTGCAACACGGTTATATCACTGTGGATCACAAATCACTTAAGCTGCTACATAATGAGGGTCTTGCTGGTGTTCATACAGAGAAAAACCCCTTTAAACATATGTTAATTATTGCATTTGGCAGATTTATTGGTCTGGATGTCTTAATCTTTTTGTTGTGTTCTTCTTTGTCAGGCTGTGACAGTGAGCACTGGGGTCCACACTGCAGTAACCGCTGCCAGTGTCAGAATGAGGCACTGTGCAACCCCATCACCGGTGCCTGTGTATGCTCTGAAGGGTACAGAGGATGGCGCTGTGAAGACTGGTGTGACCCCGGGACCTACGGCAAAGCTTGTCAGCTGAGGTGCCAGTGCCAGAACGGAGCAACGTGTGACCACAGGACTGGCGAGTGTCACTGTGCCCCTGGATACACGGGAGCCTTGTAAGTAGCTAAAAGACACATTCAATTATCATTAATGATCTTATATTTGGATTTGACCTTTTTAAAAAATGAAATCTCTGCCAAAAGACACAGTATAAGCGTGTAGGAAGGGGTTAACCTATCCTCATTAGTTTGGGCCTTTATTTGCAGGAAGTGGCCTGCTAATCCTGCTCTTTTGGCAGGAATCCAGTAAAGAGGGGAGAATTGCATACCAGGAAGAGGAAGGATCTGAGTGCTAAGTAGAACTGTGTTTGGTTCCTCCACATGGGCTTCTCTAGCTATGGCTCTTGAGACACCCAAAACTTTGTAAGGACTTAACACTGCACCAGAAGATTTGCTTTGCCAATGTTGGGAAGTTGTACACCAATATTGCCAAGTAAAAGAAGAAGAAATTTGCTTCTGGATGAAGGTGTGTTATTTTACGAGGCTGCCTGATTACCTGAGTAGACATACCCAGGGCCGTCTTTAAGGCAGGGCAAAAGGGGCAGCTGCCCTGGGCCCTGTCATTGTTGTGGGGCCCAAAGCAGCTGCCTCTTACTTGCCAACTATCCCAAGTTTACATTCCCTTGTCCCTTGAGGTTTTAGTCCTGTGCTGTGTCCTGATATCTCAGTGTGAAGTTCTGCTATTAATGCTGCCCAGCTCTGACCTATTGTTGTGTACAGATGACTCACCTGCAGACCCTGTGTTTACATGTAAATGACCAGCCTTCATATGTAAATAGCAGTGACATGCATATGTAAATAGCTGAAGCCAACGGCATTGATATGTAAATAAAGGCAGCATTCATATGTATATCATGCACCCTTGCAGTGAGGAGATGATGTACTGTAACCTATAGCAACCAGTGAGCAGTATTACTGTACAGTATCAGTGTATCAGTGACCCTTAAGGAGTGCTGTAACCTCTAGCAACCAGTCAGTAGGCAGTAATGATATGCTGTAACCTCTGGCAACCAATCGCAATCGCTGCCTGATCTGATACAGTAAACTGATTTTAAGTCTAGCTGCTATTTATTGTATGTCTCAGAGAAGATGGAGAGCGAAATTGCATGGGGGGAGGGGGCCCTAAGAAAAATTTTGCCCAGGGTCCAATCAATATTAAAGAAGGCCCTAGACATACCGTATGTAATTTGATAAGAGTTGGACAGGTGCAACCCGTAACATACTACACTGGTGTAGGTGCACAGGATCCTGAATCAAAAGTAGACATGGTTGTGTCAGGAGTTGGTGGTGGCTAGTGGGAGAGGTCTACCCTCCTGATGGTGAGTAGAGGGCACCTCAAATGGAGCATATATTGGGTGACCTGAGCCCTTGTCCCCCATAGTGCCCCATAGGGCCCCAAGTACATAGTGAGATGTCCACAGCCTGTAACCGCAGGATATGAATGCAAGGCCTTGTGAAGGAATAACTCTCAACCAGAGGAGGAGTTGGTGCTGCGCTGGACTGAGGGGTGGCATTGGGGGGGTTATTAGCAGAATACAAAACACTCCTGCGCACAAGTCAGTACTAGATGGACTAGATCTTGTGATGGATAATGTCTCTGGTCTTGCTGCCCTCAAGGATAGGGTTTCCCTTTGGGGGGGGGGGGGGGGGGGGAGTTATTAACCTGTCAGCTGTACACACAGAGAGAGGAGTTTGAATTTAGGTATGGTATAAAGAAATTGGCCTCCTGGATATCATTGTGGCCTCTTAGTGGAGAATGACTACATTGGTCATCTAGGGGGTGGCCTACATGTAGCCTCGCATTTCTGAACTCTGTCTTAAAATTCTAACTGTCTGGCTGTTTCTGGCTTCAATACTTTCCAAACCCAAAACAGATAAGCTCATAGTGAAGTTCTACCCGTTTCAGCTCAGTGACTCCAAAAATCATTGAAGCCATTAGATCAGTATAGCAGACGAGCAGTAAGATCTTTACTATTAGAAGTAGCCCATATATTTTGGATGAACTCAGGGTTCCGTTAGGATTCTAAACTATTTATGGTGCGTTGTATACAAGTGTACTGAAGCCAAGAAGACACATTTTAGTTGTAGAACGTCTTTGTGCTCTTTTGTAAATTCTTACGTGTGATTGTTTTTTTTTTTTTGTTTTTTGTTCACATGGTAGTTGTGAGGAGCTGTGCCCATCAGGAAGCCATGGGGCACTATGTGAGCTTCGCTGTCCTTGCCAGAACGGAGGTGTGTGTCATCATGTGACGGGCGAATGTTCCTGTCCAGCAGGATGGACGGTAAGAACATATTCATTTTGCCTAAGCAGTAAACTACAAACTGTACCCTTTTGCCCTGAATGTCTCCTAAAAAAATAGCAGTGCACTTTCTGTGTCTAGGCACCTTTGTTCTGTAGTCTCGTAGCTGTATATATGTGCAGTGCAAGATTATCTCACACCTTACCAACCATTCTGGGGCCGCCACCCCTCTTTGCCAATCTTTCCACTCATTTCTGCTCTTCCAAAAAATTAAATTCTAAATAATAACAACAAACTACAAAGCCATCCACAACTCGGCCCCAACCTAACCAATCTCATCTCAAAATATCACCCAAATTTGACTCTTTGCTCTTCCCAAGACCTCCTGCTCTTGAGCTCCCCCATCACCTCCTCCCATGCTTACTTCCAGGACTTCTCCAGAGCCTCTTCCCATCCTCTGGAATTCCCTATGCCATTCTATCCAACTATATCTTACTTTGTTCCTGAAAACTCATCCCTTCAGGGAAGCCTAACCTGCCTTTCAGGTCAGTGACAATATTTTTATTCTCTTCTATTGGTTGAAGTAGATGGACTTGTGTACTTTTTCAACCTGAATGTGTCCATATTAGGTCACTGATGTCACAAGCATCCCCGTCCCATTGTATACATCATCTGCAGGGCAAGGAATCTCTCAATGTTACTTAACCACGCAGTTGAAAAAGATAGTGGAAAAGCCCACTTTACCCTGAGTTCCCTACACTCTCAAAGTGTGAGCCAGCTATTTAATGCCACCTAAAAGTAGAACCCATACTTTTTAATGTTTATTACATATAAAAGTGTTAAACAAGTCATTTTGTAATTTAAGGTAGCAATGAAGTCTCCTTTAAACGTTGCCACCCATGTCATTTTATAAAAATGTAAAAAAAAAAATTCACACATAGCTTCCTTGAAATAATGTAACTTGAAGGTGTCTCGGATCCCAATGGTGTACCAAATACACCCAGAAATTTCACTTTCTACTTGTATGATTATTGCACTGCTTTTCCATGAGGTCTGCCCAAAGTTATATGTCTGGCATCCCCTACAATGAGTTAAATTGTTTTATGAGAAACCCTCTTTGGCTCACCCTCCCCTAACGTGATGTAGACATTGATGCTTTTCCCATTACAACTCAGACACTGGACCAGGTGGGTATGATGAAAGCTAAGACTTTGTACCAGGTGGGTATAATAAGGGCTATGATTGGACCATGTGGGTATAATAAAGACATTGGACCAGCTGAGTATAATGAAGGTTAAGACATTGGACCAAGTGGGTATAATGAAGACATTGCACCAAGTAGATATAGTGAAGACATTGGGCGTGGGTGATTATAATGAAGACATTGGGCCAGGTTGGTATAATAAAGGTTAAGACTTTGGACCAAGTGGGTATAATGAAGACACTGGACCAGGTGGGTGTAATGTGGGCTAAGGTTGGACCATGCGGGTATAGTGAAGATACTGGACCAGATGGTTATAGTGAAGGCTAAGACTTTGGACCAAGTGGATATAATGAAGACATTGGGCCAGGTGGGTATAATGAAGGCTAAGGCTTTGGACCAAGTGGGTATAGAAGATATTAGACTGGGTGGGTATAATGAAGGCTAAGACATTGGAACAAATGGGTATAATAATGATATTTGACCAGGTGGGTAAAATGTAGGCTGAGACTTTGGACCAAGAGGGCAAAATTAAGACATTGGACCAGGTGGGTGTAATGAGGGCTAATATAGGACCATGTGGGTATAATAAAGATATTGGACCAGGTGGGTAGAATGAGGGCTAAGATTGGACCATGTGGGTATAATGAAGAATTTGGACCTAGTGGGTATAATGAAGACACTGGCCCAAGTTGATATACTGAAGACATTGGGCCAGGTGGGTATTATTAAGGCCAAGACTTTGGACCAAGTGGGTACATTGAAGCCATTGGACCAGGTGCTTATAATGAAGACACTGGACCAAATGGGTATAGTGAAGGCTAAGACATTGGACCACGTGGGTATAATTAAGACATTGAACTAGGGAGTATAATGAAAACATTGGATCAAGTGGATATAATGAAGACATTGGGCCAGGTGGGTATAATGAATCTAAGGCTTTGGACCAAGTTGGTAAAATGAAGATATTAGACTGGGTGGGTATAATGTAGGCTAAGACTTTGGACCAAGTTGGTATAATAATGATATTGGATCAGGTGGGTATAATGTAGGCTAAGACTTTGGACCAAGTGGGTATAATAATGATATTGGACCAGGTGGGTATAATGAAGGCTTAAACTTTGGACCAGGTAGGAATAATGTAGGCTAAGACTTTGGACCAAGTGGATATAATAATGATATTGGACCAGGTGGGTATAATGTAGGCTAAGACTTTGGACCAAGTGGGTATAATAATGATATTGGACCAGGTGGGTATAATGTAGGCTAACACTTTGGACCAAGTGGGTATAAAGCCTCATACACACGATAGGACTTTGTACAAACTTTCCCTTGGATTTTTGTACAAAGGGCGTCGGCCGTGAACTTGTATTGCATACACACAGCAGGACTTTTTCAGCCAACTTTCACCAAATCATGTGGTTTTTCTGCTCTTTACCGCCACCTTTGGTCAACTTCTGTATTGTTGTCTGATCTTTTGCATTGGTTCTGAGCATGCCTGTTTGTACTTTGTAGAAAAGTCCTATGGTTTTCTGTACACGCGATCAGACTTTGCTCCATCAGACTTTTGTTCCCAGAAAGTTTGTCCGTTCGCACAGCCAACAAAAGTCTGATGAAAACCAAAAAAGTTTGTCCGATGGAGCGTACACGCGGTTGGATGTTGCTCCAAAACAGCTAATTTGCATGTTTGTTGTCAAAAAGTCTGATCGTGTGTATGGGCCTAAATAATGATATTGGACCAGGGGGGTATAATGTAGGCTAAAGCCGCGTACACACGGGCGGACTGTCTGTCCAACTTAGTCTGCTGAAACACATTTCAGCGGACAGTCCGCTCGTGTGTGGGCTTCAGCGGACTTTTTCAGCGGACAGTCTGGCGGACTAAGTCTTTTGGAATTTCCGTAATACAGTCCATCCAACTTTGGTTTCAGCGGACAGTCCGCTCGTGAGTAGGCTAGTTGGACGGACTAAGTATGGCGCATGCTCAGAAAGGATTTACACGGCGGAAGGTTGCATTGGACGTCCTATTTCTAGTCCCGTCGTACGTGCTGTACACGTCATCGCGCAAGCTTTCAACGGACTGTCTGTTCATCGTGTGTGGTCAAGTCCGTTCATTCAAAAGTAGGACGGACTGTCCGTCGGATTGTCTGACGGACTTAGTTGGCCAGACAGTCCGCCCGTGTGTACGCGGCTTAAGACTTTGGACCAAGTGGAAAAATGTAGACGTTGGACCAGCTGGGTATAATGCAGACTAAAGCCCCATACACACAATCAAATTTTCTGACAGGTAATGTTGGATGTGAGGCTGTTGGTGGAAAATCCGACCGTGTGTACGCTCCATCGGACAAATGTTGTAGAATTTTCCACCAACAAATGTGTGTTGTCAGACTTTCTGATCGTGTGTACACAAGTCTGTTGGACAAAAGTCCAAAGTACAAACACGCATGCTCGGAAAGCAGAAGCGGTCGGTCTTGTAAACTAGCGTTCGTAATGGAGAATTAACATTCGTGACGCAGCAAATTATGAAATCTGTAAATGCAGCGCACAATTCTCTTCTTCTTTAATGGGATAATAATGAAGCTGCTTTGCTGGTGATACTGATGCAAACACATTTTCAAAGGCTTTTTGTTTTCTAGTGATATCAAGGATAATATTATTATGTTTTTTTTTTTTTTTATTTGTACAATTTACCACAACACCATTATCCCGTAGTTTTTAAGAACAAAGATACAACTATGTTGGTGTCCCTTGTCAATTTTACATTGTAATTTTTAAAATGTAACTGCCTACTCCCAAACTGTCACTTGAATTTTCTAAAAATGTAAAAAAAAAAATTCACACATAGCTTCCTTGAAATAATGTAACTTGAAGGTGTCTCGGATCCCAATGGTGTACCAAATACACCAAGTAAAACACATAGCCAAGTATTATCCTACACAATTTTTTTTTATTGTGCATTAAAAAAAGAAAACAAATAAAATAAGGCCGCGTACACACGCGGGGACTGTTCGCCCAACTTTGTCCGCTGAACAGTGTTTGGGCGGACAGTCCGCTCGTGTGTGGGCTTTCAGCGGACAGTTTCAGCGGACAGTTGGACGGACAAGGTTTTTCGGAAATTCCGAAAAACTGTCCGCTGAAACCTTGTTTGAGCGAACAGTCCGCCCGTGTGTAGGCTTGTTCGTCAAACAAAGTTGCGCGCATGCTCAGAAAGGATTTTCACGCCGAAAGCTATAATGCAGTGTATAGGACGTCGTATTTTTCGTCCCGTCGTACGTGCCGTTCACGTCATCGCGCACGGTTTCAGCAAACTGTTCGTTCGTCGTGTGTGGGCATGTCCGTCCATGCTAATTTTGAGCGGACTGTTTGCCGAAACTGTTGGACGGACAAAGTTGGGCGAACAGTCCGCGCGTGTGTACGCGGCCTTAGACATGAAATCTGCCAATTAGGGATGAGCTTCGTGTTCGAGTCGAACATACGTTCGGCTCGAATATCGGCTGTTCGCCCGCTCGGCGAATTCCGAACGTTATGGGCCGTTCGCGCCAAATTCGTGTGGCGCTCACGGCCCACAATGCACTGCGTCATCGCAGTGCATTGCTGGCTCATGATTGGCCAAGCATGCACTGTGACCCCGCATGCTTGTCCAATCACAGCGCCAGCAGCGAGGAGAGCCATGATTGGCCACAGGCAGGATGCCTGTGGCCAATCATAGCTCAGGCTGTGTAGTACACGCCCCACACTATATAAGGCCGCCAGTGCGGCGGCCTTGTGTAGTGTGTTGGCGTCTGAAGCAGTTAGTGGGTGTTCTGTGTACCTTCAACACAGTATACACCGATCGTTATCGGCCGATTTGCGATCTTGCTCTTCTGTAGTGGTTGTTGTCTGCTTGCCCTGACCGCAGTATACACCGCTATATTCACCTCACCTATATAGCTAGTGATCTATCTTTTATAATAGAGCTTGCAGTCAGTAGTGTTAGGAGCTTGTGCGTGCTGCCTGCATGCTCTGTACCCAGTACACACCGCTATATCCACCTACATAGCTCTTCTCTATTTGAGCCCACTTGCCATCTGCAGGAGTTATTGGAAGTTGTGTGTGCCTCCAGCACAGCACAGTATACATCTGTATATACCCCTTTATCTCTGGTGTTCTATAATAAAGGCATCTGCAGGAGTTAGTGGGTGTTTTGTGCCTCCAGCACAATATACACCTGTATCTACCCTTTATTGCTGTTCTCTAATAGAGCCATCTGCAGGGCTTAGTGGGTGTTGTGTGACTCCATTACAGTATACCACTTTATCTCTGGTGTTCTATACTAAAGGCATCTGCAGGAGTTAGTGGGTGTTGTGTGCCTTCAGCACAATATACACTACCCAACTGCTGTTTTACCCAACTCCCTTCAGGCCATTACCATGTCTGGAAGGCCAGCAAGGAGAGGCAGACAGGCGCGAGCCGATAAAAGAGGGAAAGCAGGCTCTGTGTCTAGAGACAACAGTGCTGGTCGTGGACGCGGTGTATTGTCATCAGCACGTGGCCATGGGACACGCTTGTCCTTCTTTTTTTCGGCAGCTGGACATGTTGAACCGCAACATGCCAACGACTTGGTAAAGTGGATGACCAAGCCCTCTTCATCCTCCTCATCCTCTCTCACCCAGTCTCAGGGTACTAGCAAAGCAGCTGCCAACGCATCGTCTTCCCTCGTCTCAATATCATCATCAGTGACTCCTTCCCTAGACCCACCACGTCCTCCTGAGGAGTCTCCAGAACTCTTTGAGCACAGTGTTGGGTAAATGCTCCAGGAGGATGCCCAGTGTTTTGTAGGCTCTGATGATGACACTCAGCTAGAGGAAGGCAGTAGCGTGAATGCAGAGAGAGGGGATGCTCAAGAAGGACAGCAATCTGGCAGTCATGTTCCACAAGCTGCAGCATATTGCCAGGTTTGCTACAGCGATGAAGAGGGAGGGGATGATGAGGGCACTGACTCCACGTGGGTGCCTGGTAGGAGAGAGGAGGAGGAGGAGGAGGAGGCACATGTCCAACGAGGCAGGATGCCCTCCGGGGGCCAGCTTAGGGGCAGCACACCGACTGAATCACACCGCAGAGCTCCGCCTGCGCAGAGCGCTTCCTCTGCGCGTTATTCTAAAAGTTCTTTGGTGTGGGCCTTTTTTGAGATGAGTGCATCAGATCGCACCACTGCTATTTGCAACATATGTCTCAAGCGTATCTCGCGTGGCCAAAACATCAGCCGCTTGGGGACCACATGCTTGACCAGACATATGTTGACCTGCCATGCAGCTCGTTGGCAAGCGTACCTCAAAGACCCACACCAAAGAACAAAGCGGACCTCTCCTTGCTCCTCATCAGCTGGCATCTCCAACCCCACTAGACCTTTAGTCCTCTCTGAAACCTGCTCTGAGAGGAATGAAGGTGTAGAATTAGGTGTGTCACAGCCAAGTGCTTCCGGGAACTCTGCTAGCGGTACACCCACATCCGATTATAGCAGGCAAATGTCCCTGCCCCAGCTGCTGGACCGGCGAAAGAAGTTCACTCCCAGCCATCCACATGCCCAGCGGTTGAATGCTAGCTTGGCTAAATTTCTAGCACTTCAACTGCTGCCTTTTCAGTTGGTAGACTCGGCCCCCTTCCGTGAGTTTGTACAATGTGCGGTTCCTCAGTGGCAGGTCCCCAAACGCCACTTTTTCTCACGGAAGGCGATTCCGGCTCTCTACCGGCATGTGGAAGGCAATGTCCTTGCCTCGCTGGACAGGGCGGTCAGTGGTAAGGTACATATTACTGCTGACTCATGGTCCAGCAGGCATGGACAGGGACGTTACCTGTCTTTCACGGCCCATTGGGTCACTCTTCTGGCAGCTGGGAAGGATGCAGGACAAGGTGTAGTAGTGTTGGAGGTTGTTCCGCCACCACGCCTCCAAAATGCTACTATTGGTTGTGACACACCTCTCTCCTCCACCCCCTCCTCTTCTTCTTCCTCCATGGCCTCTTCCAGTGCTCTGTCCTCAGAACCAGCGGTGCTCCGTAGGCGTTCCAGGGGCTACGCAAGTACGCAGGCAAAACGATGCCATGCCGTGCTTGCGCTGGTTTGTTTGGGGGACAGGAGCCACACTGGGGCGGATGTTTTGTCAGCTCTGCAGGGGCAGGCCGAGAGGTGGTTGACGCCACGCCAGCTTAAGCCAGGAATGGTGGTTTGTGACAATGGCACTAACCTCCTCTCCGCCCTCCGACAGGGACAACTGAACCATGTGCCCTGTGTAGCTCACGTCCTTAACCTTGTGGTGCAGCGGTTCTTGGGCAGGTACCCCGGCTTACAGGACGTCCTGAAGCAGGCCAGGAAAGTCTGTGTGCATTTCCGCCGATCATTTAATGCCTGTGCTCGGCTGGCTGAGCTCCAAAAGGAGTTGAACCTGCCCAAGAACCGCCTTATATGTGACATGCCCACCAGGTGGAACTCAACGTTGACCATGCTGCAGCGGCTGCACATGCAGCAGAGGGCCATCAATAAGTACCTGTGCGACTACGGAACCAGGACAGGGTCAGGGGAGCTCGGTTTTTTCTCACCACGTCAGTGGGGCATGATCAGGAATGCATGCACTGTCCTGTCACCGTTTGAGGAGGCCACAAGGATGGTGAGAAGTGACAGTGCATGCATCAGTGACACTGTACCTCTTGTCCACCTCTTGGAGCATACGCTGCATGGAATAATGGACAGGGCACTTGAGGCAGAACAGAGGCAGGAAGAGGAGGACTTCCTTGCCTCTCAAGGCCCCCTTTATCCAGACAGTGTTCCTGCTGTGCCACCCATCACACAGGAAGAGGATGAGGAGGAGGAAGAGGAGGAGGAGGATGATTGTGTCAGCATGGAGGTGGAGGCTGGCACTCAGCATCAGCAGCAGCAGTCTTGTAGGGATGATTTACAGTCCCAAGAAACACGTGGACTTGTACGTGGCTGGGAGGAGGTAGCTGCGGCTCATGTTGCCCTTAGTGACCCAGAGGACTCCGGACCGAATGCCTCAGCTCACCTACGCTGCATGGCCACCCTGATCCTGCAAAGCCTGCGGAAGGATCCTCGTATTCTTCGGATCAAGGAGAGGGACCATTACTGGCTGGCCACTCTCCTTGATCCACGGTACAAGGGTAAGGTTGCGGACCTTATCTTGCCATCGCAGAGGGAGCAGAGGATGAGACATCTCCGGGAGGCCTTGCAGAAAGGTCTGTGCAACGCGTTCCCAGAGACTGGGAGGTTACAAACTCCTGGTCCTGGACAACGTGTTGCTGAGGCATCGGTCAGAAGGAGCGGTGGAGAAGGTGGCCGTCTGACTGATGCTTTCAGACAATTTTTTAGTCCGCAGGCCCAAGGTATGATCGGTTCCAGCAACCATCGCCAGCATCTGATTTACATGGTGCAGGAATACCTAGGGGCAAGGTCAGACTTGGACATCTTTCCCACCGAAAATCCTCTGGCTTACTGGGTCTTGAGGATGGATCACTGGCCAGAGCTTGCACAGTATGCAATTGAGCTACTGGCCTGTCCTGCATCCAGCGTTCTTTCGGAACGCACCTTCAGTGCTGCTGGTGGCTTTGTTACTGATCACAGGGTGCGCCTGTCCACCGAATCAGTTGATCGACTGACCTTCATCAAGATGAATCAGTCTTGGATCACCCACAGCTACCAAGCACCTGAAGCTGATGTAACCAAATAATTTTTTTTTAAATATCACATCCCTTCAAGACTGCCTATGCTGATGCTGAGTGACTGTCCTGTTATGTTGATTGTCTATCCTCTTCCTCCTCCGCTGATATGTTGGAAGAACATTTCTGTTTCTGGGTGATGCCATCAGCCCAATTTTTCTGCCCCTGTTTAACAGGGGCGTTTAATTACAATTTTTGATGCAATGCTTTGCAGCAGGGCTAATTCCTGCAATAAAAATTGAGTATATGGGAGAGGTTGCAGTGTGGTGGCACCAGCACCAGTGCCTAAGGCCCAATTTTTCTGCCCCTGTTTAACAGGGGCGTTTAAGTACAATTTTTGATGCAGTGCTTTGCAGCAGGGCTAATTCCTGCAATAAAACTAGAGTATATGGGAGAGGTTGCAGTGTGGTGGCACCAGCACCAGTGCCTAAGGCCCAATTTTTCTGCCCCTGTTTAACAGGGGCGTTTAATTACAATTTTTGATGCAATGCTTTGCAGCAGGGCTAATTCCTGCAATAAAACAAGAGTATATGGGAGAGGTTGCAGTGTGGTGGCACCAGCACCAGTGCCTAAGGCCCAATTTTTCTGCCCCTGTTTAACAGGGGCGTTTAATTACAATTTTTGATGCAATGCTTTGCAGCAGGGCTAATTCCTGCAATAAAACAAGAGTATATGGGAGAGGTTGCAGTGTCGTGGCACCAGCACCAGTGCCTAAGGCCCAATTTTTCTGCCCCGATTTAATAGGGACATGTAATTACAATTCTTGATATAATATTTCACAGGAGGGCCCGTTCCTGTGCCCACCCAGAGTAACTGTGAGGACTTATAGTGTTGTGGCACCAGCACCACAACCACCAAAGGTAAATTTTTCTACCACTGTTCAACAATGGCATGTAATTACAATTCTTGATATAATCGTTCACAGCAGGGCGCTCCAGCGCCCACCAAGAGTCACTTTGAGGGCTTACAATGTTGTGGTAAAACCAACACCTTGTTCCGCCATTTCTGCAGAGCATATAGGGCAGGCCCCTACTTTCAAACATCCAACTTACAAACATCTCCTACTTGCAAATGGAAGGAGACAACAGCAAGTGAGATGAAAAAAGATGGACGGCAAAACAAATTATACAGGGGTGATAACCCTTCCCTATGTTTTCCAAAAAGCTTAAAAATAGTTTTTTTGACTGGAGCTACACTTTCAAAATGTACCAGTTGAAAATTACAAACAGATTCAACTTAACACAACAAACCTACACAGTCCCTGTCTTGTTTGCACCGCCTGTATACTGCTGTTCTGAGTATATAGGGCCTGGGGGCCACACGCATTTCCTTTTTTTTCATATGGGTACGGGGTTCCCCTTAATATGCGTACAAGACCCAAAGGGGCTGGTAATGGGCAGGGAGGGCTACCCATGCCATTGTTCTCAATGATTTTCAACCATATTGCAGGAACCAGATATAACATTAAAACCGCAAGCAGTTTTAAATGACGTTATTTCTGTTTAATGTCAATTTGTGCAGGGACTGTTCTAAACACGGGAAACACGTGGCACTTCACAGGCATACTACAGACACCCCCCAGGCACCATATTTAAAGGAATATTTCACTTTTTTTTTTCACTTTAATCGTCATTAAAATCAGTGCTCCCGCCAAAACGGCCATTTTTAAAAACATTTTAGGCATTGACCCATGTCCCCTGGGGCAGGAGCCAGGTCCCCAAACCCTTTTTAGGACAGTATCTTGCATATTAGCTGTTAAAATTAGCACTTTTAATTTCGAACGTTCGAGTCCCATAGACTTCAATGGGGTTCTAAAGTTCGTACGAATTTGGGGTCCGTTCGAAAGTTCTGGTGCAAACTGAACCGGGGGGTGTTCGGCTCATCCCTACTGCCAATAAAGCTTAACCAAAAAGTGCATTCTATGCATCCAAAAATATAGAAAATATACCAAATCAAATCATTATTCGACGAAAAAAATAATGTCAAAGCAATAACTCCAAGGCCAATAATAAACAACACGTTATCTCATCTCCGATTCCGCAACTGGTTGACGAACGGCCGCTCAGAAACAAACTGAAAAGCCCAAAAATGAAAAGCGCGAATCAACACTCGCCAAACTTCTACTAACACAAAATTAGCAGAAGGAGCCCAAAGGGTGGCGCTAAAGAGCTGAACAACCACGTAGTACATCACTACGTCCATAATTGTTGGCCAACATTTGTGTGACCTTGTGTATGCAAGACAAGTTTGAGCCAACACCCTTCGAAGAAAAAAATCCACGGTTTTGTTGTCGATCGTTGTGTAGGAGGCTTAAGGCAACGAGCCAAGTGAGTATAATGTAAAAATCAGTGAGAAAAGACTCGGTGAAACAAACAGCAATTTCTTCCGAGTGAAGTAAGGTATGAATCTGCAAAAAAAAAAAAAGTTTACAATATATAGTTTACCTGGAGGGGATTGTTTTTTTTTCCCCACAAAACTTGAGTTACAATGCTTTGTTATTAAATCTGGGTCATTGTGTGCAAATACTTCCAATGCTGTACAGGCTGGTTCAATGCGGCAGAGCTTTGTGCAAAGGGCAGTAACCCATTGCAGTCCAAAATTTCGTGGTTTCCCAGACTTGCCTCCATGTACTAATTTACTATGATTTGCATATAATGATTGTTCTTTATATTGCCTTACTGGATAAGCTCTTTAGAGTCAATGTATCCATAGGCAATCACTGTTATCACAGGCGACACAGCTGTGCCTATATTCGGTAACTGTTGTCTATGACAGTGACCAGATTTGATTTGTAGATGGCAGATTACGAATATTTGCTTGGACATGGGAACCAAGAAAAAAAGACTTATTGACACACCATAAGCTAAAAACCAAAACCCTTCAATAAAAAAAAATATTATGGTCTGGGGTTGTTTTTCAGGGATTGGGCTTGGCCCCTTCGTTCCAGTGAAGGGAGCTCTTAAGGCGTCAGCATACCAAGACATTTTGGATGATTTCATGTTCCCAACTTTGTGGGAACAGTTTGGGGATGGCCCCTTCCTGTTCCATCATGACTGCGCACCAGTGCACAAAGCGAGGTCCATAAAGACATGGATGAGCGAGTTTCGGGTGGAGGAACTTGACCGTCCTGACCTCAACCCGATAAAAGACCTTTGGGATGAATTCGAGCAGAGACTGCGAGCCAGGCCTTCTTGTCCAACATCAGTGCCTGGCCTCACAAATGGGCTTCTGGAAGAATGGTCAAAAATTCCCATAGACACACTCCTAAACCTTGTGGATGGCCTTCCCAGAAGAGTTGAAGCTGTTATAGCTGCAAAGGGGGGGCCAACTCAATATTGAACCCTACGGACTAAGACTGGGATGCCATTAAAGTGGTTGTAAACCCTTACAACACACTTTGACCTACAGGTAAGCCTAGATTAAGGCTTACCTGTAGGTCCCAGAAATATCTCCTAAACCTACACGGTTTAGGAGATATTTACTAAAAGACTGTGACAGCTGTCTACGGCGCATGCGCCGTAGACAGCGACGCGCAGGCGCACTGAGCGCGGCACCGTCAACGACGAATATGCCACGCGTGCGCATGCCGAATGACAGCGGTGGAGCAGCGAGACCCACGAGAAGATGGATGCGCCGGACTACAGGGGACAGCGGTGACATCGCTGGCTCCTGTGTCAGGTAAGTGACACATAATGGACTACTATGCGATGCATAGTAGTCCATTATGCTTTACCTTTGCAGGGAATGAAAGAGGAAGTAAACTCATCAGGGTTTACTTCCTCTTTAAAGTTCATGTGTGTTTAAAGGCTGTCGTCCCAATACTTTTGACAATATAGTGTGTATATAGATATATATATTTATTTATACAAACTGTATATCGTTTTTTTTCATACCGATGTAGGCTAAGAAAACAACACACATGCATAAACATCTATAAAGGGCCTAAAACATAATCCAATTTCTCATGATGTCTTCAACTACTTCCAGTGTAATTTTCCACATGCATAAAGGATAGCGATCCCAAGTGTCCAGTGCTGCAAACACACTTCCACACTCTGTGCACCACTTTGGAGTGGATAGATGCTCCCTCACCTTCATATATTGACCTATAGCCAAGATATAGGTATTATGCCCCGTGCACACGAGCGTATTTTCCGTCGGAAAAAACATGGATGCTTTTTCAGATGGAATTCCACTCAAGCTTGGCTTGCATACACACGGATACACAAAAGTTCTCTGAACTTTCGACCGTCAAGAACGCAGTGATGTACAACACTACGACGAGCCGAGAAAATGAAGTTCAATGCTTCGTTTCCGAGCATGCGTAGGAATTTTGCGTGTTGGAATTTGTACAGACGATCAGGCTGTACTTCTCCTTTAAGAGATGCACTCACATATAGTGTATTTAGAATCTTATAGAAAAAGAAGATCCACTCAGGATGCAAGCTCACTTCTGGTCTGCAGGTCCGACGTCACCTGGCTCCGCCCTACGTGTATTGTCACTCGTCGCCTGACTTCATCAGGGTTCTCTCATGAATTGGCCTGAACACATTGGTCTGTGATCTTTTTTTTTACAATCATGCCCCTTACCATGTATATTTGAGAAACCTACATGTCTTAGATAGAAGTCAGGAGAACAACAGTGTGGTTATTTTTCCTGTTAATTTAATTCTCTGTTCTTGAGTGTTATCAATGCCTGTGAGAAGGGAATTCATTTGAGGCCATCTATATTTCTGCTGCAAACAAGTCTGATGGAACAGTCTTTGGTTTTCACCTTGAACTGTCCCTGACCGCAACTAAAATATAATAGTGAATTGATGTAACTGCAATATATGATGAAAAATTTGGCTGGGTATGAAATATTTTAGGTATATACCACTCAGCCATAACATTATGACCACTGACAGGTAAAGTGAATAACATGGATTATCTCGTTAGAATGGCACCTGAAAGTGGGTGGGATATATTAGGCAGCAAGTGAACATGTTGCTCCTGAAATGTGTTGAAAGCAGAAAAAAATGAACAAGCATAAGGATTTGAGTGACTCACGTTCAGACTTTTCGAATGAATCCGTCGGATATTACGATCGTGTATGGGCTCCAGTGGACTTTTTTCCCCAAAAGTCCAACGGACCTAGCAATAAAACATGTTTCAAATCTTTCGAGTCCGGTCGAAAAATCAGTTCGTCTGTGTGCTAGTCCAATGGACGAAAATTGACGCTAGGGCAGCTATTGGCTACTGGCTATTGGCTACTGGCTATGAACATCCTTATTCTAGTCCGGTCACACGTCATCACGTTTCGAATCCATTGAACTTTGGTGTGCTTGTGTGTGGCCAAGTCCGTTCATTCAGAAAGTCCATTGGAACTCCGCCGGAAGTCCGTCTGGAAGCCCGTCAGACCTAGTCCGTTGAAAAATCCGGTCATGTGCACGCGGCATTACAAGGGCCAAAATGTATTGGCTTGACGACTGGGTCAGAGCAATTCCAGAACTGCAGCTCTTGTAGGATGTTCCTGGTCTGCAGTGGTCAGGACCGACCAAAAGTGGTCCAAGGAAGGGCAGCTGGAGAACCGGGGATTGTGTCATGGGTGGTCAAGGCTCATTGAGGTGGGAGGCAAAGGCTGGACTTTATAGTCCAATCCAATAGAAGAGCCACTGGAGATCAAATTGCTAAAAAAGTGAATGCTGGTTCTGCTGGAAAAGGTGTCGGAACACACAGAGCATCGCAGTTTGTTGTGTATGGGGCTATGTAGCCGCAGACCAGTCAGGGTGTCAATACTGACCCACCGGTGTCCACAGCCGAAAGCACCTACAATGGGCAAATGAGCATCAGAAATGGACCACAGAGCAATGGAAGAAAGTGGCCTGGTCTAATGAATTTAAGAAGGGTTTGAGGAGCACAACAAGTTGGAAGTGTTGACTTGACCTACAAGTTCTCCATATCTCAATCCAATCCAGCATCTGTGGGATGTGCTGGAAAAACAAGCCCAATCCAGGGAGGCCCCACCTTACCATTTACAGGACTTAAGGGTCTGCTACTGATTTGGCTTGGCGTCAGATACAACAGAATACCTTCAGAGGTCTAGTGGTATCCATGCTTTGACTGGTCATGGCTGTTTTGGTGGGGAGGACAAAAGGGGGACCGCCTCAATATTAGGTGGATAGTCATAATGTTACGACTGATCGGTGTATATCTATAGAGATCCTGTGATCTGTGCTTTGCCATCATTACGGATAGTTATATATGAAAACGAAGGGTCACTCCAAGCTGGCCGTTTTGGGGCACTTACTGTATATCAATGTTTTATTTTATCATGTGCAGTTGGGTCTGTTTTTTTTTTGTTTTGTTTTAATTTTGGTGGGATAACAAAGTTCTTTTTTTTTTTTTTTTTTTTTTTTTAAATTATTAATCTTTATTAAATTTTCACATTTATACAAACCACATTTTAAAATAACATTACCAGGGTTCAAATACCTCTTTCTTCCCTTCCGAGATCTGAGTTTTAGAGTTCTAGGAAGGGAAGGGGGACATGAAGATACATCCATACATCACATATAATTAGCAAAAAAAAACAAAAGCACATTATCTAAACAGTACCATATCCCCCCTTCTCCTACCATCACTATTTTTGCAATTCCTACGTTTTTCCTATTGTTATAACCCCACCCCTCCCTCCCATCCCTTCTATCAACCCCGCCCCCCCTCCCCTCCCCTCTTATATATATATTGGTGCTTTTATCCTACAGTATAGCATAAATGTGTTATAATAATTCCCAAACCTTTAATGTACCCTACCCTACTCCTTCCCATTACCCATCCCCCCTCCCCTCTTCCCTTTCCTATCATGGTTTAAACTGGGGTATGCATCACTTCTATCCACTCTCGCCAGTTCCTATTAAACTCCTTTAGGTTATTTCGTTTTGCATATACTGCCCTCTCCTTACATAGATAGTCATTTACCGCCCTTGTCCAATCCTCTACTGTAGGGGGTAGCTTTGATTGCCATCTCCTAGCTATCATCCTTCTAGCTTGAAATAAACATCTTAGGATTGCCGTTGTTATTCCCTTCCTTTCTACTTCCTCCTCTCTGTAGCCTAAAATGCACACTATGGGATTTAACTCTATTACCGTCCCAAAAACCCTACTTATTATCTTTACCACTCCTTCCCAGTATCTAAATAATTTGGGACATTTCCAAAGCATGTGCATTAAATTCCCTGACCCCCCACACCTGGGGCAAAAGTCATCTGTTCTCTTACCAAATTTAAATAATTTCTGGGGAGTATAGTATGCTCTATTAATTACCATTAAATGGGAAATCCTCTGAGGAGGAGAGACCGAGACCTTTGGGCATGCCGCTAGGATATTTTTCCACTGTGCTCGTGTTATATTACCTAGGTCCTGCTCCCATTTCCCTTTCTCAACCCTCCCTTTCCTCTCACTATTAATCTGTTCACCCAGCTGGGCATAGAATTTAGATATTAATCCTTTAGTGGGTCCTGCTTGTGCTACTGGGTATAGCAAGGGCATTTCCTCCCATGTTAATAACAGGTTTCCAAACTGGGTCCTTAAAGCATGCCTCACTTGTATATAGGCATAGAATGAATTTTGTGATATCTTAAATTCTCTTTGCAGCTGGTCGAAAGATTTAATACCCTTGCCGCCATATAGATGGCTTAGCCTTACAATACCACATTTTTCCCAATCTGCAATTTTTCCAACCCGCCATATTTCCTGTAGCTTCTTATTGTTCCATAGAGGCGTATACTTTGTTATTTCACTATATCCCATTTTTTTTTTAACTGTACCCCATAGCTTTAACATCATTTTTACTGTAGGACATCTACACTGGAATGAGTCCGCTTCCAGGGTCTCGATCAGGGTACTATGTGGGGAGCCTGTTAATACTAATCTCCCATTTGGGGTTCCTCCGTTCTTCTCATCGATCCCCCCTAGCTGTTGTAATTGGGACGCCCAAAAATAGCACTCCGGATAAGGGACCGCGAATCCTCCTTCCTCTCCCGGTAGCTGAAGCATCCGCAATTTCAATCTAGCCTGTCCTCCCCTCCATATTAGCTCCCTAAACAGCATCTCGATTTTATCAAACCAACTTTTGTTAATCCATATTGGGGCATTGTGTAATATGTATAAAAGTTGGGGCATCCATATCATTTTTATCAGATTGCATCTGCCAGCGACCGAGAGAGGCAATCGTTTCCATATAGCAATTTTTTGTTTAAACTTAGCCAGTAATGGGACTAAGTTATAACTTATATATTGCTTAGGATCCCTTGACAAGGTTACTCCCAGATATTTCAACTTATCCACCATTGGCATTTGGGGGGTTCCCAGGGCCGTTTGCTGACCAATTGGGTCCAAAGGGAGACATTCCGATTTTTCCCAATTTATCTCCAGCCCAGTGAAGCCTCCAAACCTTTGCACCAGTTCCATTGCCCTTGGTAGTGAGTATCTCATATCCCCTAAGAACAATAGGATATCGTCTGCATAAAGTGAGATTTTTTCCTCTCCAGTTTTTCTTACAAAGCCGACAATATCCCGGTTTGCTCTAATTGCACATGCCAGGGGCTCTATGGCCAATGCAAAGAGCAGGGGTGATAATGGGCACCCCTGCCTCGTCCCTCTCCCCAGCTCTATTTTCCCGGATAACTCGTTATTAATTTTTAGTCTCGCACTAGGTTTGTCATATAGCATCCTAATCCATCTTATAAAGGAAGGACCCAGGCCAAATTTCTCCAAAACTTTCCATATATATCCCCATTCTACGCTATCAAATGCTTTCCTTACATCCAATGCCACCACTGCACCCGGAGTATCGTTATCCATTGGGACCTGCAAGTTCAAAAAGGCTCTTCTAATATTTATACTCGTTGACCTGTTGGCTATAAACCCTGTTTGGTCCATATGGACCAATCTTGCTATGACTCGATTAAGCCTAGTCGCTAATACCTTGGCCAATATCTTTGTATCAGTACACAGGAGAGAGATTGGCCTATACGCTGCAACATCTAAGGCGTCCTTCCCTTCTTTGTACAACAGGGTTATAACCGCCTCCATCATTGATGGGGGCAGTTTACCCTCCCCATATGCTCCTCTTAACATCTCCAGAAGTTCAGGAATCAGTATCTCGCCAAAGTTTTTATAGACTTCAATCGGTAGTCCATCCGGCCCAGGCGATTTCTGATTTGGCATACTCGCAACTGCTTCCTGAAGTTCTTTCAAAGTTATTGGGGCTTCCAGTTCCTCTCTTTCTTCTTGTTTCAAACATGGTACCTCTAATTGACCTAAAAATGCTTCCATTTGCTCATCCATCCCCACTTTTTGTGCAGTATATAGGTTTTTATAATATCCTTCAAATGCTTGGGAAATACTCCCCGTTTCTGTTATAACCTTTCCCTCAGATGTCCTAATCGCCGAGATTGAGGAAGGACCCGAGTTATTCTTCACCAGTTGTGCCAACATTTTTCCCACGCTTTCCCCTTCCGCGAAGGAGGCTTGGCGTTGGAACATATGCTGAATCTCTGCTTTCTTTAGGGCTAATAACCTAAGTTCTTCTTGTTTATCTAACCAGATTTTTTCTTTGCCCTGCGTGGGGTCACTAATAAAATCTCTTTCAGCCTCTGACACTTCTCTCCCTATTTGTACCTCCTGTTCCCTAGATTTCCTGTTTATTTTTGCTATTGATTGGATCATAAGGCCCCTTAAGAAAGCTTTCAGAGTGTCCCACAGGATCCCCGATGTTACTGTACCCCGGTTATTTTTTAGAAATTCTTTTAATTCCCACTGAATTCTCTCAGGGCATTCTTCTGTCTCTTTTTTTATCAGTTCTAGCCAGAGCGGGTTCACTTTCCACAACCTCTGTACCTTACGTTCTCTCATTTTTAATACTGCTGTCACTGGGGAATGATCTGAAATCCCCCTGGGCTGATATTCAACCTTTTCCACCATTTGTAAGGCCAGGTCATTCCCCAGTATCATATCAATCCTGGATAACGTAGTATGTGTGGACGAGTAGCAACTATACTGCCGAACTCCCGGGTTCCCAGTTCTCCATAAATCCCGTAATCCTACTTCTTCCAGGTACTGTCCCAACCTCCCCTGCCAAGCTGGTTCCGCCAGTGTTTTTTCTGGGAATCTATCAATTTTAATATCCAATACCGTGTTGAAATCCCCTACTATTATTATAGGGACACCATCTATCCCCACTAAAAATTCCTGTAATTTAAAAAGCACTTCCATTTTAAATGGTGGAGGGATGTAGATGTTTGCCAGCATACATTCTCTATTTTCAATTAGGCACTGTAAGAAAATGTATCTGCCTTTTTCATCCAGGCTAACCCGTTTGCATACAAAATTCACCCCCGTTTTTACCAAGACACTCACCCCTCTGCTATATGTCGAATAAACAGAGTGATATTGAAATTGATATTTTCTGCTCTGCAGCCGGTATATTGTATCTCTATTTAAATGGGTCTCCTGTATGCAGAGCAACTCTACTCCACATCCCTCCAACAAGGATAGCACAGCTTTTTGTTTCAGCCGCGTCCCCAGACCCCTCACATTCCAGGAGCCTATCTTAATTTTACCATCCTGCATAGCCATAAACAAATATAGAGGAGAAAAAGAAAAAAAAAGAAAAACCTAAGGTAGTAAAGAAAGAGAGCGAAATAACCAGTCTACTGATGACACTATTGAGAACCATTTGTCTCCCAGTACCCACCAACTCCCCTCTAACTTCTTTTATTACCTTATACCACACTCCCCATATATTACTCCCTTGTATAATAACAAATTTATTAGGCGTCACCATTAACTCGTATGTTATGTGTCTTTGAATATACATTATACTGTATGATCGTTTATTACCATTTTCCCCCTTGTGATCAATAAATTTTCCTTGTTTTTTACCACCCCTAGTTTTACCACCCCACAGTTTGTGTCCTTTTTTGCTTTGAATTATTTCCTGTACTACATTTATTAGTGCATACTTATATTTTTTTTCCCCCTTCGACCTCCCCCCTATTTTCCCTACTACACCCACCCCCTCTCCCCCCTTTCTACCTCCCTCCCGCCCCTCCCCCACCTTCCTAGGTGTTACCCTAGGGGCTATTAGTGACCTTATACCACTCTCTTCACAACCTATTTGCCACCCTCACCTAGTGCGCTCGCCGTGTATTACCTCCCTCCCACCCCCCTCCCATACAGACACAGACAGCACACACCCAAAAAAATAAAAAAATAAAAATAAAACACACATACTTCATCCCCCCCTCTCCTTCTATCTTCCCATCCCACTCAGTACTAGTAACCCCAGCAACAACTACAACTTTTCTTTATTTTCTTCTATCCATTTTTCCACTTCTATCGGGGAACTAAAAACCTGAGTATGCCCTAGTGCATTAATCCGTAACTTTGCAGGATAAAGCAGAGCATACGGCACCCTGAGCTTCTGTAACCTGCGTTTCACCTGGAGGAACTCTACCCTTTTTCTCTGAAGTTCTGGGGAAAAATCAGAATATAATGAAATTCTAACACCCTTATACAATACATTCCCCATTTCCCTTGCCTTCCGTAATAATACCACTTTATCTTTATAGTTCAATAACTTCATTAATAATGGCCTAGGACGGCCCCCCTCCAATGGTGCTCTAAAGGGTACCCTATGCGCCCTCTCTATTGAGAACGCTGTTGAAAAAACATCCCTCCCAAACAGTTCAACCAGAAGATGCTCCATAAATTCAGCAGGGTTTACACCCTCACTTTTTTCCGGAAGTCCCACTACTCGCACATTGTCCCTCCTGAGCCTATTTTCCATTTCGTCCATTCTTGTTCTATATCCGCCGAACTGCTCCTTCAGGCTTTCTATTTCTTTAATTAGGAATGTTGTATCGTCTTCCAATCTGCTGGTCCTTAACTCAAGTTCTGTCGTCCTTTCCACCACTTTCTGTAGGTCTTGCCTTACCAGCATTAGATCTTCCTTCACTCCCTTCATTTGATTACAGAGTTCTTTCAGTGAGATGTTACATGCGTTTACGGCCAATAACACATCCTTAATTGTTGGCTCTTTTTCAACCGGAGGAGAGTCACCCATTGTGATTTCCATATTCTGTTCCCCTGCACCCGCTTTTTTATTAACTGGGCATTTGGACACTGCTCCGGCCTGTGTATTAATGTTAATGTTCGATTGACCCATGCTTTTCCTTTCAGATATTTCTCCATGCTGCCCCTTTGTCTGCCCTTTTTTTGGAGGGGTCTGTGATGACTGTGCAGGGTTATGAGCATATTGTTCTAATTTAGCTGCTGTGGTAGACTGTTGCGAACTTTTTTCCCCTTTTTCCTTTGCAGAGCGCAAGTGCTGCATCTTAATTTCCTTTTCTCACCCCCTTCCACAGAACAGTCCTGGATATATCGTATTTTAATATATTTTTAACTTTTTAACCCAGCCGCCCCTCGCTCAGTTGATTACTTAGTGCAATATTAACCGTATCTTATAACCAGTTCTCCAGTATTCACTTCATGTATCACCAAAACTTCCTGTTTTAATGCTTCACAGCAGACATTTATTTGCACACACTTAGTTCAGATACCGTTCAACCAATTGATTTTTAGAGCAGCCACCATCCCTCAGTTAATCAATAAATGCGATACTGATCTTATCTTATAGTTAGTCAGTCCACAAGCACTCCATTCACATATCACAGACTTCCTGGTTCGTTGCTTACAGACGTTCGTTTTTACAGCAGGTACTTCTTTGCTTATACTGCCTGGGTTATCATTCGTTCGTCTTAGAGCACAAAACGAATCAATGAATTCCAGGGGACAAAAGCTATAGGTCCTTCTCACCCCCGGCCGGCGCCCTCTTGTTTACTTGTTACCAGTTCTCAGGCATCGCTATGTCCACAACTTGCTCTGCCAGACCTCCACCTGCTATGCCCCTCACACCTCCGCCTTCTTCCCCCCCCCCGCAATCCTGCCGCTTACCTCCTTCCTCCTATCGCGGCTTACTGGAGAGCGGGAGGGCCTCTTGGTGTCCACAGTGTGCGGCGTCTCTTCGGCAGGGTTCAAAAGCGTTCGGCTTGGTCGGGGGTACTCGTGCTTCTTTGGCCGTGCTCGCTGGGGTTCAAGACCCGGAAGTAAGCGTGGATCTCCGAGGGCTCGGCACGATCGTACAGTAATGCGCTGTCACTCCTCCTCCCGTCCAGCTTCAATGTACAGCTCCAGCCCACCGCACGCTACGTCCGACCGAGGCACTAAGCGCTCCAGGCTCTCATCAAGGGGGTCTGGGAGAGAGTCACACACGGCGTCTCACATCTCTCACTCACTCCATCTTGCACATCCGGTCACGCCCCCCCCGAGCATGCACTCTACTTCCCTTCAAGCTGCAAACAATTGACTACAAGTGATACCTGGATAACAAAGTTCTGGACATATATTTTCCTATCATAATAAATATTTTTTGATAGAAATCATTTTGAATTATTAATACAGTTTTTTGTTTTTTTTCAGTGATGGATTTTGGTTTTCCTGATGTTATGTGAATTTGTTTTGTCTTTTTTCCTTCTGTACAGGGTTCTGTCTGCGCCCTGCCGTGCACTTTGGGAAGATACGGAGTAAACTGCAGCCAAGAGTGTCAGTGCCACAACGGTGGACAGTGCGATCCCGTCACTGGAAGATGTCAGTGTGCCGCTGGATACACCGGGGAGAGGTAAACAACCCCCCCCCCAACACCTCACAGTGCTGATTTTATTGCTGCCGTAGACTAGAGATGAGTGAAAGGGGTGAGTGGAAGGGGTGAGTGGAAGGGATGAGGTGGAAGGGATGAGTGGAAGGGAGCGATCCCCAACCCTTTTTGGCATCATGGGCTGATTTCATGGCAGCCAATTTTGTTTGATGGCCAGGTCGGAGTATGTGATATTCACTGAGTCTGTCCCCAGGGGACATGTATCAATGCAAAAAAAAGTTTTTAAAACGCCCGTTTTTCGGGAGCAGTGATTTTAATAATGCTTAAAGTGAATCAATAAAAATTAAATTCTCCTTTAAATATTGTGCTTGGGGGTCCCCTTAGTCTGCCTGTAAAGTGGCGCATCTATCTGATGTGTTTTACTGTGCTGCAGCAAAATTACATTTCTAAAGGAAAAAATGTCATTTAAAATTTTGCTCGCGGCTGTAATGAATTGCCGGATTCCATCAATATACAAAAAAACATTGAAAAAAATGGTGTAGGTTCCCCCCCTCCCCCCAGTCCATACCAGGCCCTTCGGGTCTGGTAGGGATTTTAAGGAGAACTCCCCCCAAAATCCATACCAGACCCTTATCCGAGCAAGCAGCCTGGCAGACCAGGAAAGGGGAGGGACGAGCGAGCACCCCCCCCCTTTCTGAACCATACCAGGCTGCTTGCCTTCAACATGGGGAGTGTGCTTTGGGGTCTCCCCAAAGAACCTTGTCCCTGTGTTGATGGGGTCAAGGGCCTTGTCCCCACAACCCTGGCCATTGGCTGTGGGGGTCTGTGGGCGGGGGTCTTTATCGGAATCTGAAAGCCCACTTTAACAAGGAGGCCCCCCCCTATGTGAATGGGTATCAGGTACATTGTACCCCTACCTATTCACCCAAAAAATTTTCAAAAAAGTAAAAACCACAAAAGACAGTTTTTGACAATTCTTTTATTAAAAAAGAAAAAAAAACAGTGTCCCGCGATGTCCATCCATCTTCAATCATGGCGCCGACAGACCCGAAAAATAGAAAGAGAAACCGAAAATACTCTGCCTCAATGGGAGGCGTCCCGGCGACTGCTGTCTTTTCGCTGTGACAGCTGTTATATAGGCAAGGGCGGGGCCACCACCGATGGAACCGGGTTAACTCGCCCCCCTCTTGCGGTACATGATGTCAGAAGGGGCGGGGTCACTCTGTTATCCTTAAATTATGGACTGGGGGGGGGGGGCATGCCGGGTTTTTTTCTCTTAATTCTGTCATAGGGTTCCCCTTAACCACTTCAATACACTATATTATATACTGTACACTGACTGCACTGTGTATATGTATATATCTATATATAGATATATACTAGACTGCCTGCACTGTATATATAGTCTACACTACACTGACTGCACTGTATAAATATATATATATATATATATATATATATATATATATATATATATATATATATATATATACACATATACAGTATATAACCTGCCTCTAGCTAGCGTCTCTCATTCATAACACTATATACAGCCACTGTGTGAGCAGCCTTATATAGTGTGGGGCGTGGACTTAGCCCCCTGAGCCATGATTGGCTAAAGGCGCCCTCCCTCTGGCCAATCATGGCTCTCACAGCAGATCATGCTGTGATTGGTCAAAGCATACAGGTCCGGTGCATGCTTTGGCCAATCATCAGACATCAATGCCCTGCGATCTCGCTGTGCATTAGGGGGCGTTCCGCGACGCTCAAATTTGCAGCGAAGTTCGGTATTCGCAGAACAGGCGAATATCCAATGTCCGAGTCGAAGGTAACATCAGGCTCATCCCCAATGGTGACTCTGAGTATCTGACGGGGTGGAAGTTACGCCTTCCAGACTTTATGTTTATTCAGGCTGGGGGGGGGGGGGGGGGGATTTTCATGTTTTTCAATTGAAGTAATAATGCCGCATCACCATCCGTACCCCCCCGCAGCATAAAGCGAGCTGCACACCGCTAACCAGAGTATTTGTCAGTAGTAATACCCGAGGCTCGTATTATGAGGATTGGTACAAAAATAACATAAGCCATGCAAGACTCTTCCATCTCCTGCCACATCCAAGAGTCCGCAATATCAGCCGGATTATTAGGCTCATAACTCTGCCGGCCCTGCACCGGGACACACACCGGGTACCGCTACTTCTAAATAGAAAGTGGAATTGTAAATACCGCACTGTCCCTTTAAACAATGAACAGCAGCTAACACGGCAAATAGACAGTTGCAAAAATAACAGAAATAAAAGTGCAGCGCTAGAAATATACAGTATCTCCCAAAAGTAAGTACACCCCTCACATTTATGTAAATCTTTTCTTCTATCTTTTCATGTGACAACACTGAAGAAATGACACTTGTCTACAATGTAAAGTAGTGAGTGTACAGCTTGTATAACAGTGTAAATTTGCCGTCCCCTCAAAATAACTCAACACGCTGATATTGTATATACTGTACCATAGTTTGTAGACATTATAACCAAAGCAATCAATATACACTTATTAGGAATTATTATTATTTTTTTTTTTATCAGAGACATGTAGCAGAATACACTTTGGCTTAAAGTGGTTGTAAACCCTTACAAACCATTTTGACCTACATGTAAGGCTAGATTAAGGCTTACCTGTAGGTCCAAGAAATATCTCCTAAACCTACACGGTTTAGGAGATATTTACAAAAAGACAGCTACCGCTGTCTACGGCGCATGTGCCGTAGACAGCGGCGCACTGGGCAGGCCGCAGATTGCGGCGATATGTCGTGAGTGTTGGCTCCCGTGTGCATGCGCGGGAGTGATGTCATCGGGGCCCTGGCGAATCACAGCGCCGGAGCCGCGAGACCCGGAAGTCGCTCCGGGATCCATGGCAGCAGCGAAGAGGAAGACGGAGGACCTCTTCGGGGGCTTCGTTCTTAGGTAAGTTATTCATAATGAGCTAGTATGCTATGCATACTAGCTCATTATGCTTTTGCCTTGCAGAGTGTTTTTTTTTTTTTTTTCCTTTACTTCCTCTTTAAATTTATGTAGACTTTTTTATTTTTTTTATTATTGGATATGTTTTGAAGCTGAAAGTAAAAAAAGATATTTTTTTTCTTAATTGTTTGTTTTTTATTTTATCGCAAAAAAAAAAAAAACGCAGAGGTGATCAAATACCACCAAAAGAAAGCTTTATTTGTGTGAAAAAAAAATCATTTTGTTTGGGTTACAGCGTTGCACGACGGCACAATGGTCAGTTAGCCTTCGTTCACACTGAAGGCGGGTTTGAAATTGAGCTGAACAATTTCAAATCCGCATTTTAGTGCGAGTTTGGGGGGGGGGGAGATTTGAAAGACATCTGTGTGGGTTCCTGCATACATGTCTATTGAAATTTCCCCCGGAAGTCGCCAAAAGTAGTGCAGGAACTACTTTTGTAAATTGATGTGGCACTGCAAAATCAGCTTTGCACCGATCAGGACAGTGCCGTTGCTGGCAATAGGCTGCGTTTTGAAAAATACAGAGTAACGCGGTTTATGAGCGGTTTATGAGCATTTTGCAAAACAAGCTTTTTTTTTTTTAAATCCTGACTCGATTTGCGAGCGTTGTCTCGCAAGACAAACAAGATTCAAGTCGTTGGTGTGTATAGTACCGCATTTGGTCAGAGGTGCAGGGGAGACACTCTTCTGGCCACATACAGTACTGCATACACCAGCGTCCCCGCACCTCTGGCCACATACAGTACTGCATACACCAGCACCCCGCACCTCTGGCCACATACAGTACTGCGTACACCAGCACCCCACACCTCTGGCCACATACAGTACTGCATACACCAGCACCCCGCACCTCTGGCCACATACAGTACTGCATACACCAGCACCCCGCACCTCTGGCCACATACAGTACTGCATACACCAGCACCCCGCACCTCTGGCCACATACAATACTGCATACACCAGCGTCCCTGCACCTCTGGCCACATACAGTACTGCATACACCAGCGTCCCCGCACCTCTGGCCACATACAGTACTGCATACACCAGCGTCCCCACACCTCTGGCCACATACAGTACTGCATACACCAGCACCCCACACCTCTGGCCACATACAGTACTGCATACACCAGCACCCCGCACCTCTGGCCACATACAATACTGCATACACCAGCGTCCCCGCACCTCTGGCCACATACAATACTGCATACACCAGCGTCCCTGCACCTCTGGCCACATACAGTACTGCATACACCAGCGTCCCCGCACCTCTGGCCACATACAGTACTGCATACACCAGCGTCCCCGCACCTCTGGCCACATACAGTACTGCATACACCAGCACCCCACACCTCTGGCCACATACAGTACTGCATACACCAGCGTCCCCGCACCTCTGGCCACATACAGTACTGCATACACCAGCGTCCCCGCACCTCTGGCCACATACAATACTGCATACACCAGCGTCCCTGCACCTCTGGCCACATACAGTACTGCATACACCAGCGTCCCCGCACCTCTGGCCACATACAGTACTGCATACACCAGCGTCCCCGCGCCTCTGGCCACATGCAGTACTGCATACACCAGCGTCCCCGCACCTCTGGCCACATGCAGTACTGCATACACCAGCGTCCCCGCACCTCTGGCCACATACAGTACTGCATACACCAGCGTCCCTGCACCTCTGGCCACATACAGTACTGCATACACCAGCGTCCCCGCACCTCTGGCCACATACAGTACTGCATACACCAGCGTCCCCGCACCTCTGGCCACATACAGTACTGCATACACCGGCACCCCCACACCTCTGGCCACATACAGTACTGCATACACCAGTGCCCCCGCACTTCTGGCCACATACAGTACTGCATACACCAGCGTCCCCGCACCTCTGGCCACATACAGTACTGCATACACCAGCGCCCCAGCACCTCTGGCCACATACAGTACTGCATACACCAGCGCCCCCGCACCTCTGGCCACATACAGTACTGCATACACCAGCGTCCCCGCACCTCTGGCCACATACAGTACTGCATACACCAGCGCCCCAGCACCTCTGGCCACATACAGTACTGCATACACCAGCGCCCCCGCACCTCTGGCCACATACAGTACTGCATACACCAGCGTCCCCGCACCTCTGGCCACATACAGTACTGCATACACCAGCGTCCCCGCACCTCTGGCCACATACAGTACTGCATACACCGGCGTCCCCGCACCTCTGGCCACATACAGTACTGCATACACCAGTGCCCCCGCACCTCTGGCCACATACAGTACTGCATACACCAGCGTCCCCGCACCTCTGGCCACATACAGTACTGCATACACCAGCGTCCCCGCACCTCTGGCCACATACAGTACTGCATACACCGGCATCCCCGCACCTCTGGCCACATACAGTACTGCATACACCAGTGCCCCCGCACCTCTGGCCACATACAGTACTGCATACACCAGCGTCCCCGCACCTCTGGCCACATACAGTACTGCATACACCAGCGTCCCCGCACCTCTGGCCACATACAGTACTGCATACACCAGCGCCCCAGCACCTCTGGCCACATACAGTACTGCATACACCGGCAGTCACTGTGGAACAAATTATCTGAGTTTCCATTGATTCCTATGGGGAAACTTGCTTTGATATAAGCGTACTTTGGATTTCGAGCATTCTTCTGGAACGGATTATGCTTGTAATCCAAGGTACTACTATAAATATGGTATTCCGTGCTCGGAAGGTGTGCTAGCTGCTGCCCTCCCCAGCTAAAACCACGGGTGTGGATTTAGAGAAAATTTGAAAGAAGGAAAGGGGCAAAGTGGCTCTGCTATATAAAAATGTGAAGTATTAACTAACCACTTCAATACCGGGCACTTAAACACCTTCCTGCCCAGACCAATTTTCAGCTTTCAGCGCTGTCACAATTTCAATGACAGTTGCGCGGTCATGCTACACCGTACCCAAATGAAATTTTTATAATTTTTTCCCCACAAATAGAGCTTTCTTTTGGTGGTATTTGATCAACTCTACGGTTTTTATTTTTTGCTAAACAAATAAAAAAAGACCGAAAATTTTGAAAAAAAATGTTTTTTTTGTTTCAGTTTCAAAACGTTGTAAAGAAGTACATTTTCTCCTTCACTGATGGGCACTGGTGGTGCAGCACTGAGGGGCACTGATAAGGCGGCACTGATGAGGTGGCACCAATGAAGTGGCACTGATGAGGTGGCATTGATGGGCACTGATATGTGGCACTGACAGGCGGCACTGATGGACGACACGGATGGACACTGATAGGTGGCACAAATTGGCACTGATAGCTGCCATGGATTGGCATGGATAGCTGGTACAGATTGGCATGAATAGGCGGCATGACTGGGCATGGATGGGGACTGATAGGTGGCACGGATGGGCACTGATAGGTGGCATTGTATTGTACTGATGGATTCCAATCAGTGCCAAACAATAATGCATGCCAATCAGTGATGCCCATTGTGGGCACTGATTGGCACCCATTGTGGGCACATATTGGCATCCATTGTGGGCACTGACTGGCATCCCTGGTGGTTTAGGGTGGCATACCTGGTGCTGGGCATCCCTGGTGGTCTGGTGGCGTCCCTGGTGGTCTGCTGGCGTCCCTGGTGGTCCAGTGTGGGCATCCTCGGGGGGGGGGGGGCTGTGCTGACAATCGATCAGCACAGACCCCCCCCCCGTCAGAGGAGCAGCCGATCGGCTCTCATCTACTCACGTCTGACAGACGCCAGTGAGGAAAAGCCGATCACCGGCTCTTCCTATTTACACTGTGATCAGCCGTGATTGGATACGGCTGATCACATAGTAAAGAGTCTCCGTCGGAGACTCTTTACTGAGATTGTAGTTGCGGGGTGTCAGACTGACACCCCGCAACAACGATCGGCGCAAAACGCGCCCCCGGGGGCGCGCAGCGGCTCAAAATCCTGAGGACGTCCTATGACGCCCGATCAGGATTTTGAAACCACTTTGCCACCGTCATTTGACAATTGGCAGGCGGCAAGTGGTTAAATAAGTGATATTTATCCCTTTTAAGTCACAAAAAGCGCCCTGATGTGTGAATATATAAAGTGTGCAGGCACAAGTCTAATAATAACTGTAAACAAAGTGCTCAAGTGCTAATGATATAAGACAATAACAAATACATTTCCGTTAGGCCTCATTTAACACTTGTGCGACTTGCCCTGCAACTTGGGAGTGCAAAGTCACATGACAAGTCGTACTCTGTGATTCCCAATGATAACTATTCATATCTGTGGGACTTCAAGTCACCATGACTTCAACGCAGTCCCTGTACTACTTTGGTCCGACTTTAATGCGAGTTGAGGTCCAAGTTTACACAGGCACTCCCTGAAATCATGGCAAAATCACGCCTGCAAAAAAAAACGCGGCTCTCAAGTCACGGCAGTGTGAAAGGGGGCCTAAGGCTCCGCTCACACACCTAGGCGTTTTTTGGGGCGTTTTTCTGCTCTATGCCTCAGCTCTTAAACTGCCCAACAAGACAAATCCCATTCGTTTCAATGGCCCCTGTTCACAGCTGAGCGTTTTTTTGTCACCTGAAGCAAAACACCCGTCGCTCAAAAAAAGTACTGGAGCTTCTATTTTGGCAGATTACAGGCATTTTACTGCTTTTACATTGGTGACCTTTTAACCTTGAAACGCCTGTAAAATATCAACGCCTAGATGTGAACAGAGCCCAAATGTAAAGTGCTCAAGTGCTCATGATATAAGGCAATAACAAATTTATTGCATTGATTTACAATGAGTACCTTTCATATCTGTGCGACTTCAAGTCGCACCGACTTGTACTACTTTGATTCGACTTTGATGCGAGTTGAGGTCCATAGACCTCAAGTTTACAAAGGTATTCCCTGAAATCACGTCAAAATAACATCAAAATCGCAAGCGGCAAAATCGTTGTGCGATTTTGAAGTCGCTGTAGTGCGAAAGGGGCCTAAAAGGGTTCAATACATAAACACTCACCGAATAGATTTACCCCCTGCAAGGGTAAAAAGCCTCACAATGGAGTCAGCTCTCTTGTCTCTCTATATTCCCTCCTCAATATCCATGATCATAATGTGCGATTGCATGTAAGTGGGTAACGAAAGAGGACATCCCATTGTGTAAATCCATATAATTACGTTTTATTGGATAAAAGTTCATAAAAAGCACTTCCAAATAGTGCTAGGAGATAATATACAGCTGTATGTAAGTTTGTCTGGGACGCCTTTGTGTTCCACGGACCAGAAACTCCAAATGACGTAAGTGACATAGTGACGCTGTAAGCTCCCCCTATGTGTTTCGTCACACCGACCGCCATCAGGAGAGACGCCATCTTCGTTCACCTCATGTCTTTTATACCGTGCGGTTGCCCAGCAAACTTACCTATTGGCGGGCATGTTTAGATAGAGCCAAGTGTATCAGGCTTCCGACAATGATATTAACAACGATTATATTAGCCCACTAGAATACACCTGACCGAGGACGTGTTTCTCAGCACTCCCTGTATTAAGGCCTCCTGTATTCATAAAAAAGCACTTCCAAATAGTGCTAGGAGATAATATACAGCTGTATGTAAGTTTGTCTAGAACACCTTTGCGTTCCACAGACCAGAAACTCCAAACCGGAAGTGACGTAGTGACGCTGTAAGCTCCCCTTACGTATTTCGGCACACCGGCCGTCATGAGGAGCTGGGGCCATCTTTGTTCACCTCACGTCCTTTATACCGTGCGGTTGCCCAGCAAACGTACCTATTGGCGGCCATGTTTAGATAGAGTCAAGCGTATCAGGCTTCCGACAATGGTATTAACAACGATTAGATTAGCCCACTAGAATACACCTGACCGCGGACGTGTTTCTCAGCACTCCCTGTATTAAGGCCTCCTGTATTCATAAAAAGCACTTCCAAATAGTGCTAGGAGATAATATACAGCTGTATGTAAGTTTTTCCAAGACGCCTTTGTGTTCTACAGACTAGAAACTCCAAACCAGAAGTGACGTAGTGACGCTGTAAGCTCCCCCTACGTATTTCGGCACACCGGCTGTCATGAGGAGTTGGGGCCATCTTTGTACACCTCACGTCCTTTATACGGTGTGGTTGCCCAGCAACCGAACCTCTTGGCGGCCATGTTTTAATATTGAAAACAATTCGATTAGCCCACTAGCATACACCTGACCGAGGACGTGTTTCTCAGCACTCCCTGTATTAAGGCCCCCTGTATTCATAAAAAGCACTTCCAAATAGTGCTAGGTGTAATATACAGCTGTATGTAGGTTTGTCCAAAACGCCTTTGCGTTCCACAGACCAGAATCTCCAAACCAGAAGTGACGTAGTGACGCTGTAAGCTCCCCCTACGTATTTCGGCAGACCTGCTGTCATGAGTAGCTGGGGCCTTCTTCGTTCACCTCACGTCCTGTATACCGTGCAGTTGCCCAGCAACCGTACCTATTGGCGGCCATGTTTAAATAGAGCCAAGCGTATCAGGCTTCCGACAACGGTATTAACAATGATTAGATTAGCCCACTAGCATACACCTGACCGGGGACGTGTTTCTCAGCACCCCCTGTTTTAAGGCCCCCTGTATTCATAAAAAGCACTTCCGTATGTAAGGTTGGCCGGGACACCTTTGCGTTCCACAGACCAGAAACTCCAAACCGGAAGTGACGTAGTGACGCTGTAAGCACCCCCTATGTGTTTCGTCATGACGTCCGGCATCAGGAGCCGGGGCCATCTTCGTACACCTCACGTCCTTTATACCGTGTGGTTGCCCAGCAACCGTACCTATTGGCGGCCATGTTTAGATAGAGCGTATCAGGCTTTCCGACAACGATATTAACAATAATTAGATTATCCCACTAGCATACACCTGACCGAGGACGTGTTTCTCAGCACTCCCTGTATTAAGGCCCCCTACTGGTAAAATTGCGTGTAATATCACGCCGATGTGAATGAGGGGGCTAAAAGTGATGCAGTGCCGTATCGCAAAAATTGGCCTGGTCATGAAGGGGGGGATAAATCTTCTGGAGGTCAAGTTATTAATGCCGCTTTAATCACCAGAGCTGATCATTTTGTGTGATATAAAAGGTTGCTTTAATGTGTTTCAATAGCCCAATAAGAGGGAACAAACAGGCCCAGCCGTCTGTTTTGCCTCTGCTAAGTATTTCTCTTAGCTCTGTAGTATAAGTATCCATCACGGGGATGTTGCGTTTCTTTTTAATTAACGAATGTGAAATGTTACTCTGCTGATGTAAACGATAAGAGGCTCGGGGCTTTAGAACTGCTGAAGTCACAAGTGCACACTTGGAATGACGCGGAGTTCAATAAAGAAACTCAATAAAGGTATTCTGTTAAAGAGAACGTATTTCACCCCTTCGGTTTGGATTAGATGCATTGGAGGATATTTATTTATTTATTTGCTGATTAACCTTTTATTTTTGTTCATTTAATGCGATAGTAAACGCTCTCAGGCAACATGGACTATCTAGAATCTTGATGCTGCTAGCATTAGTAAATAGATAGGAAGGTGTATTATATTTACTGTATTTATCGGCGTATAACACGCACATTCATTTTAAGAGGGACGTTTCAGGAAAAAAACCTTAAATATTAAATAAGGCACTTTGAAGCAAAATAAGGGTCAGTGCCCATCTGCAGCCTCACCATTGCCATCAATGCAGCCTGATCAATGCCCATCTGCAGCCTCACAAGTGCCATCAATGCAGCAGCCTCGCCATTGCCATCAATGCAGCCTCGCCATTGCCATCAATGCAGCAGCCTCACCATTGCCATCAATGCAGCAGCCTCACCATTTCCATCAATGCAGTAGCCTCACCATTGCCATCAATGCAGCAGCCTCACCATTTCCATCAATGCAGCAGCCTCACCATTGCCTTCAATGCAGCAGCCTCACCATTTCCATCAATGCAGCAGCCTCAGCATTTCCATCAATGCAGCAGCATCACCATTGCCATCAATGCAGCAGCCTCGCCATTGCCATCAATGCAGTAGCCTCACCATTGCCATCAGTGCAGCAGCCTCACCATTGCCATCAATGCAGCAGCCTCACCATTGCCATCAATGCAGCAGCCACGCCATTGCCATCAATGCAGCAGCCTCACCATTGCCATCAATGCAGCAGCCTCACCATTTCCATCAATGCAGCAGCCTCACCATTTCCATCAATGCAGCAGCCTCGCCATTGCCATCAATGCAGCAGCCTCACCATTGCCATCAATGCAGCAGCATCACTATTGCCATCAATGCAGCAGCCTCGCCATTGCCATCAATGCAGTAGCCACACCATTGCCATCAGTGCAGCAGCATCACCATTGCCATCAATGCAGCAGCCTCACCATTGCCATCAATGCAGCAGCCACGCCATTGCCATCAATGCAGCAGCCACGCCATTGCCATCAATGCAGCAGCCTCGCCATTGCCATCAATGCAGCAGCCTCGCCATTGCCATCAATTCAGCAGCCTCGCCATTGCCATCAATGCAGACTGATCGATGCCCACCTGCAGCCTAAAGAGGACAGGAAGGGGGGGCGGGATGATCGCCGACAAATTACATACAGTGAGAATCTCCTATGATAGACAGAACAGTGGTCCGATGGGGGCCCAGGAGACGGAACCTCCTATTACAGAGGCCACCAAGTAAACAGGAGATTCTCACTGTATATAATCTGATGGCGCCCCCGTCCCATCCAGGGCAGCTAAAACTGAAGTATCGGCGTATAACACACACGCGCTATTTGCACCCGATTTTCATGGTGAAAAGTGCCTGTTATACCCCAATAAATACAGTACTTGTTTTGTTATATATATTTTTTTACATTTCTTCAGTTACTTCCTGGTTGCTGGCCTAGTCCAAAATGATGTCATACATTACAAGAGAGTCTTCATGGGAGTAACTAGAACAAGGAAGGAAATGGTTCTATTCTTATATGCCCACATCCTATATTCCATAAATAGAACCAAAAGTGTGTGCAGCAAAGAACTTTAACCACTTAAGGTCCACCCCATGTACATCATATGTACTGCGGCAGGTCGGCCTATAAGCGCAAAATCACATTCCTGTACGTGATCCCTCGGATCGACTCTGGGGCGTGCCCCACGCGGCCGCCAGGACCTGCCGATCGTTCGTAGGAGAGGCAGAACTGCAGTCTGTCTATGTAAACAAGGCCGACCGCCGTTCTGTCAGAGAGGGAGATCTTCCTGCTAATCATGAACACAGATGCATAGCTCCCAACTGTCCCTGATTTGGAGGGACTGTCCCTGATTTGGAGCAATGTCCCTCTGTCCCCCTCATTTGTTCCTCATTTTGGTGTGCGCAAAAGTTATAGCGTCCACAAAATAGGGGATAGTTTTATGGCTTTTTTATTATAAATTTTTTTTTTTTTACTAGTAATGGTGGTGATCTGCGATTTTTATTGTGACTGCGACATTATGGCGGACACGTCGGACAATTTTGACACATTTTTGGGACCATTGTCATTTTTACAGCAATCAGTGCTATAAAAATGCATTGGTTACTGTAAAAATGACACTGGCAGTGAAGGGGTTAACACTAGGGGGCATTGAATGGGGTTAATGTGTTCCCTAGTGTGTGTTCTAACTGAAGGGGGGAGGGGACTGTACAGGGGAGATGACAGATCGCTGTTCATACTCTGTATGAACAGACAATCTGCTCTGTTCTTCCCTCAGAGAACCGAAAACTGTGGGTTTACATACATAGATCCCCGTTCTCGGTGTGCCCCGAGCGAACGCGGGAGCCCCGGTGGTGATCGCATCGGCTCCGTGGGTGAGCCGGGGGCACGTGCGGGTGCCCCCTAGTGGCCGTCTATGTTACCATTGTAACATGGCGCCAATTCGGAGAGCAGAGCCATGTTGCCGCAGTACAACTGCGGCGGCTGGTCTTTAAGTGGTTAAGCATTAGTAGGCTTCTAAATGAAACCCCGCTAGTGCCAAACTGGATGCAAAATGTGCTGTTGACATATAAAGCACATTGCGCCTTATTTCGCACAAGACACGTAATTACAAAGTGTGGTGGAGCAACAGTGTTTGCCTATTGGCACTAAGTCTTCTTTGTGGAGTCCAAGTACAGATTGTATATGTACTAACGGCTTTGATAATATGAGACTGGGATTAGCTGACCAGAAGCTCACATTGGCCTACTAATGCCCTCAGACGGTCCAGCCATTCTCCCAAATGCTAGAATCACCAGATTGCCATTGGAGGCCTAAGACCTGATGACGTAGAGTGGTATGAATGGGTCTGGCCTTGCAGATGGTGAAGGTCGTACAAATGTTTGTAGATTGGCTCCAGTTTGTAGATTGGCTCCAGTTCTGATGCATTCAGAGGTTTGATTATTACAGTTCAGTATCTCCCAACGTACCAAAAACTAAAACTGAGCCATTTTAATGAGTGCTCCTTTTTTGTGAGCCAGCGCAAAAACAAAACGCCAAGTGAACCCAAAATGTTTATTTGACCACACACACAGCAAAAGTGTACTTAGGAAGTGTCATATGGTCCCCACCTAAAGAGAAAGAATTCTTCCCCGACTCCCTTGGGGTGTGAGACTATTGACGGTCGGACAAGGGTCACTCAAGTCCACCTAGCCAAAAGGCCCTTATGATCAGCTGAAGCTGAGCAACGAGTACTAGGTGAGGGGCTCTCCAAAAGAGAGACAACCCCCCAAGGTAAGAGAGGAAGGAACCTAAGGCCACACACCCTCCCCCTATAATTTAGGGTTGGCCCAAGGCCCCGCGCCCTACTATCCTTGAGTGAAGAAGAACACACATATAACTGCAGGTGACATACACTTGAAGAAAAACGTTAAAAGGCTACCAGTGTGTGTGCAGTGTCTAGGCCAGGCTTTCTCAATCTTTTCAACACAGAGGAACCCTTGAAATAGTTCTCTGGTCTCGGGGAAGCCCTGCTAAAAATTAGAAATCTGCAACTCGTGATACATTAAGCCGCGTACACACGGGCGGAATGTCTGTCCAACTTAGTCCGCTGAAACACATTTCAGCGGACAGTCCGCTCGTGTGTGGGCTTCAGCGGACTTTTTCAGCGGACAGTCTGGCGGACTAAAGCCGCGTACACACGGGCGGACTGTCTGGCCAACTAAGTCCGTCAGACAATCCGACGGACAGTCCGTCCTACTTTTGAATGAACGGACTTGACCACACACGATGAACAGACAGTCCGCTGAAAGCTTGCGCGATGACGTGTACAGCACGTACGACGGGACTAGAAATAGGACGTCCAATACACAGCAATGCAACCTTCCGCCGTGTAAATCCTTTCTGAGCATGCGCCATACTTAGTCCGTCCAACTAGCCTACTCACGAGCGGACTGTCCGCTGAAACCAAAGTTGGACGGACTGTATTACGGAAATTCCGAAAGACTTAGTCCGCCAGACTGTCCGCTGAAAAAGTCCGCTGAAGCCCACACACGAGCGGACTGTCCGCTGAAATGTGTTTCAGCGGACTAAGTTGGACAGACAGTCCGCCCGTGTGTACGCGGCTTAAGTCTTTCGGAATTTCCGTAATACAGTCCGTCCAACTTTGGTTTCAGCGGACAGTCCGCTCGTGTGTAGGCAAGTTGGACGGACTAAGTATGGCGCATGCTCAGAAAGGATTTACACGGCCGAAGGTTGCATTGCAGTGTATTGGACGTCGTATTTCTAGTCCCGTCGTACGTGCTGTACACGTCATCGCGCAAGCTTTCAGCGGACTGTCTGTTCATCGTGTGTGGTCAAGTCCGTTCATTCAAAAGTAGGACGGACTGTCCATCGGATTGTCTGACGGACTTAGTTGGCCAGACAGTCCGCCCGTGTGTGCGCGGCTTTAGTGTGATGGTCAGTGGGAAGAACGGTCCTTACACTTGTGGTCATTGGGAAGAATTACCTCCTTATAGATAGCTAAAAAGATCAATGGTGTCGGTGGGAACTTATTTGAGAGGCAGAAATTGCCCAATGCTGACGGAACCCCTAGCAACCTCTGGAGGAACCCTAGGGTTCCACGGAAACCTGGTTGAGAATCACTGGTCTAGGCCAAGGTTTCCCAACCAGGGTTCCGTGGAACCTTTGGGTTCCTTTAGCAGTTGCTAGGGGTTGCCTGAACAATGGTCAATTTCTGCCTCTCAGGTAAGTTCTCAAGGACACAATTGATCTTTTAAGCTCTCTGTAAGGGGGTAATTCTTCCCAATAACCACAAGTGTAAGAAGCATTCTTCTCGTTGTCCATCACACTAATGTAGGATGAGTTGTAGATTTTTCATTTTTAGCAGAGGGTTCCCCAAGACCGGAGAATTATTTCCAGGGTTCCTCTGTGTTGAAAAGGTTGAGAAAGGTTGGTCTAGGCTTTGTGGCTTAGTAACAAAAATGTCCTCAATCTCGGCCAAAAGACCTAACCCATGGTGCCTAGTGCAGAAGAACGCTTTTGGTATTGTGGCCAAAGTGCTGTTTCACACAGTGGGGCCAAACCCATAATGTTACTCTGGCACCCTTCATTGTTCTACTCTCAGTTTACGCTTGACACCACAAGCTCTTTGCCTTCCCAGCCCTCAGCCAGACAAGGAAGCCTCTCGGAATCCTCCACACCAGGGAAATAATCCAGACCTCCACTTTACCCAGTGAATAGAAAGATGAAAAAGGGTAATTGGGATTTTTAAGGTGCCAAATTAGAAAAAAATCATTTTATAAAAGTAAAAATGTATTCAAGCAATAAAAACAAGACATACAATAAGTAAATGTTGATAATACAATACTGACACATGTGCTAACTGATTTCATCTCTACATGTTTCGTCTTGATTTTGGCTTCTTCAGGAGATATAATTGATATACAATAAGCACTAAAAATAAACAGAGTGCTTATTGTGCCTGATATCAATTATATTTCCTGAAGAAACCAATATCAAGGCAAAACATGTAGAGATGAAATCAGCACATGTATCAGTACTGTATTATCAACATTTACTTTTTGTATTTCTTGTTTTTATTGCTTGAATAAATGTTTATTTTTATAAAATTATTTTTTTTCTAATTTGGCACCTTAAAAATCCCAATTACCCTTTTTCATTTTTCTATAAATTTTCTTATTTCATCCTTTTTTTAAGGGATGTGGTATCATTTGTTAGCTGATAGGTAATATATTTTCTCTCCTTACCCAGTGAATGATTCATTTGGTTTCTTTCCCATTGGGAAGATCCCTCAGGACCCCCCCCCCCCCCATAATTTTAAATATTGTTATTTATCCTCCAAAACTTACTGCGTTCTGTGTAATGAATCCTTGGGCTCTGTTTCCACTACTGCAAGTTGTTGTGCGACTTGTGAAGTCACAGGACAAGTCAAAATCCATGCATATCAATGGGCCCCGTTCTAATTAGTGCGACTCGGGTCGCACCGGCTCCAAAAAAGGTTTTTGCACTACTTTTTTCCAACTTCGGTGTGACTTGTTCTCGCATGGTTCTCACCAGTCGCATGACATTGCATCAAAAATCGCATTGCAAAGTCACATTGTAAGTCGCGCGACTTTTGGGGTCACCATGCTGGAAACCTAGCCTAACAGTGAGCCTTAAGACTTTTTAGTGTTCAGAGATCAAAATTGTCCCATCGAGTCAGGGAAAGATGAGTTTGCAGGATGAATTTTCCTGGCCAGACTTTAGTGTTTTTACCCTAGACAGCCAACTCAACTGATATGAGGCACTATTCCGCCCACTGACACCAATAGCGGGGGAATAACTTCCGCCACTGACACTAATGATGGGGTACTACTATTTCTCCCACTAATATCAATGATGGGGCACTGTTCCTCCCAGGAATACCAATGATGGGGCACTATTCCTCCCAGGAATACCAATGACGAGGCACTATTCCTCCCAGGAATACCAATGACGGGGCACTATTCCTCCCAGGAATACCAATGACGGGGCACTATTCCTCCCAGGAATACCAATGACGGGGCACTATTCCTCCCAGGAATACCAATGACGGGGCATTATTCCTCCCAGGAATACCAATGACGTGGGGCACTATTCCTCCCAGGAATACCAATGACGGGGCACTATTCCTCCCAGAAATACCAATGACGGGGCACTATTCCTCCCAGGAATACCAATGATGGGGCACTATTCCTCCCAGGAATACCAATGATGGGGCACTATTCCTCCCAGAAATACCAACGATGGGGCATGAAGATGCGGCCCTTTGCTTGCCTTTATTCGGGCCCTTGGGATAGATTTCATCCCACGTATTTGAGACACTCTCCTGCCCACTGACACAAACAATGGGGCATAATTCCTGCCACTGGCATCAACAATGGGGCACTATTCCTCCCCCTGATGCCAAAGATAGGACACCGTTTACTCCTACTGATGCTGGAAAAATACTCCTATTGGCCACAGTCCGGCCCCCTAAAGTCTGAAGGACAGTAAATTGGTCCTTTGTTTAGAAAGTTTGGACACCCTCGTCCTATAGGTATGCGAGTTCAACAAATGACAGCTTGCATGTTTGTATAGCATTCAATCTTTAAAAACCTAATTTTTTGGTTCCCACCACTTGCTTGAGGCAAGCGCCGGCATGAGGAAACACCTTCTTTTGCATCCCTCTTGCCAGTGCTTGCCCCAGGCAAGTGCTAGGACCCGGAGACAGGCACTTGCTAGCAAAGTAGCTGTCTCCTTGTAATCTGTCCGACATCAGAGCTAGCAAGGGTCTGCTAGTGAACACCTGACTCCCAACATTTACCCGAGGCAGGCACCGGCAGGAGGAATGCAGAGGGAGGTGGTATCTAATGGCGGTGCCTGGCTTGGGAGACTGAGGGAGGCACTCGCTACTAAAGCAAACATTTCTTTGCTAGTGTGGGGCAGCTGTGTGCTGGGGTGGAGGGGGGCACCCTATCCAACATCACAGCTAGCTTTACAGGGTACCTAGAGAATTGGAGCCAAGTACAGTGGAACCTTGGTTAACGAGTAACGCGGTTAACGAGCGTTTTGAAAGACGAGCAATTTTTTTTTTTTAAATTCTGACTCGGTTTGCGAGTGTTGTCTCGCAATACGAGCAGAATTCAAGCTAATAGGGTGTGCAGCAGGGCCGTTTTTAAGGCAGGGCAAAAGGGACAACTGCCCTGGGCCCTGTCATTGTTGTGGGGCCCAAATCAGCTGCCCCATACTTGCCAACTATCCCGGTTTAAATTCCCTTGTTCCTTGAGGTTTTAGTCCCATGCTGTGACCCAATATCTCAGTGTGAAGTGCTGCTACTATTGCTGCCCAGCTCTGCCCTATTGTTGTGTACAGATGACTCACCTGCAGATCCTGTTTTTACATGTAAATTACCGGAATTCATATGTAAATCACGACAGCATTCATATGTAAATATCGACAGCATTCATATGTAAATAGCGGCAGCCAGCGGCATTGATATGTATATCATGCCCCCAAAGGTCATATCCACAGTAATTTCTAGCAACCAATCAACAAGCAGAAATCATGTGCTATAACCTCTAGCAACTAACCAGTGAACTGTAATGTGTGCTGTAACCTCTAGCAACCGGTCAGTGAGCGGTAATGATACACTGTAACCTCTGGCAACCAATTGCAATAGATACCTGATCTGATTCAGGAAACTGATTTTGAGTCTAGCTGCTATTTATTGTATGTCTCAGAGCATGTGCAGAGCAAAACTGCATGGGGGGGGGGGGGGGCCCAAGAAAAGTTTTGCCCAGGGTCCAATCAATATTAAAGACGGCCCTGGTGTGCAGCACCGCATTTGGCCAGAGGTGCGGGGCGGTGACGGTGACACACGGAACGGTTCGGAAATACTCGGAAATACTTGGAAACGCTTGGAAATACTCAGTTCCCGAGTGTTTCCAAGCTTTTCCCAGGCTCTTCAAGTTCAGCCAAGCAGTCCCTGAGTATTTCCGAGGCTCTCCGGCGCCCCCCCCCCCCCACCTCCGGCCCCATGCGGTATTGCATGCAATAGAAGTCAATACGGAACAAATTATCTTCGTTTCCATTGACTTCTATGGGGAAACTCGCTTTGATATGCGAGTGCTTTGGATTACAAGCATTCTCCTGGAACGGATTATGGTCGTAATCCAAGGTTCCACTGTACTACATATACTTTGGTAACGGAATACTGAATATGGAATACTGTAAAAAAAAAAAAGAGAGATAACTTCTTCTTTAAGCCCCATCCTCTTGCATTGGCTGCTGATTTTTGGGTTCAGATATGGCCTTGCTGCACTCCTTCCGCAAGGGCCATAATGACAGTATACAGTATCATTAAATGAAAAAAGAAGCCATGATGAGCACTTTGCGTCATGAAGATCATTGAGAGGATGATCAGGTTGTTTGTTTCCCCCCGTTGTGCTAAATGCTAAATAAAATCAATGTCTTAGCAGTGTGTGGATGAAGGACCACATTATGAGGAGCAGAAGCGTCGTCGTGTCGTTTACAATATTTCAGCTTAATGAAAGCTTCTGTCATTCAAGCACACAAGTTGTAGCTGAGTCAGAGCTGAAGATGCTTCTAAAGTGGTAAATTATGTGTCAGTGGTTGAAAAATCTGACATTGTTGGATGTTTCCTGATTTCTGATGAAAGATCCGCACGCCCGTTTCCCTTCTGTTGTAATCAATCGTATTTTATTGTTGTTTATTTTTTTTATTTTATTTTTTAATTCATATTTATTAAAGTGTAGCACCCTCTTAGGTCAGAGTAGTTTGCTAGGTATATTTCATTTTGGCTCCTCTGTAACCAGAAGAGTAGGGGGTTGATTAATGAGGGCTGCTCAGGGTATCCCAGACTGCTTCTTTGCTACTCCCCCCCCCCCCCCCCGTTTTCCTGAGTGCTCTGTAATATAGTGGGAGGGATGTCAGAGTTTGCAGCCTTATGCCCCATACACACGATGAGATTATCGGACGAATGATCGTCGGTTTTTTATTGCCTGCTAATCTCAGATCTAATCTGATGAGTTTACTAAAGTCCCGAAAATTCCCGCACGACAGACAAAAAATTCGGAAGTGATGTCATGTGTTGTAATGCATTTGTATTGCATTTTCGAAGGATAGCTGTAATGATTAAACGAAAATCGTACGATCTGGCATCGTACGAAAAAAATTTCCGTGCATGTCCGATAGAATAATATCGGATGAACTGTCCTAATCGGCTCTCGAAAGCTCTGTACTAACGATCCGATTATCGTACGATCGCTTCGAAAGCGGTATTTTCCGTAGGATTTTCTGATCGTGTGTACGGGGCATTAAAGGGGTTGTAAAGGTTTGTTTTTTATTTTCTAAATAGGTTCCTTTAACCACTTTCAGACCGGACCATTTTGCTGGTCAAAGACCAGACCACTTTTTGCGATTCGGCACTGCGTCGCTTTAACTGACAATTGCGCGGTCGTGCGACGTGGATTCCAAACAAAATTTACGTCCTTTTTTTCCCACAAATAGAGCTTTCTTTTGGTGGTATTTGACCACCCCTGCGGTTTTTATTTTTTGCGCTATAAACAAAAATAGAGTGACAATTTTGAAAAAAATGCATTATTTTTTACTTTTTGTTATAATAAATATCCCCCAAAAATATATAAAAAAAACTTTTTTTTCCCTCAGTTTAGCCCGATACGTATTCTTCTACATATTTTTGGTAAAAAAAATCGCAATAAGCGATTATTGATTGGTTTGCGCAAAAGTTATAGCATTTACAAAATAGGGATAGTTTTATAGCATTTTTATTAATAATTTTTTATTATTATTTTTTTTACTAGTAATGGCGGCGATCAGCGATTTTTATTGTGACTGCGACATTGTGGGGGACCCATCGGACATTTTTGACACATTTTTGGGACCATTGTCATTTATACAGTAATCACTGCTATATAAATGCAGTGATTCCTGTGTAAATGACACTGGCAGTGAAAGGGTTAACCAGTGGGTGGCAGTGTAGGGGCTAAGTGTTCCTAGGGATGTGTTACTAACTGTGGGGGGGTTGGGCTTTCATTTAGTGAACACTGATCTCTGCTCCAATCGCATGGAGCAGAGATCAGCGTCACTAGTTGCTAGGCAGAATGGAAAAATGTTGTTTACAACGGCACTTCTCCATTCGGCCGCTCCGTGAGACGATCGCGGGGATGCCCGCGGCGATCGAGTCCGCGGGTCCCGCGACCGGACTCACGGGGGTCCCAAACAAGCGCGGGAGCGCGCCGCCGGCGGCCCGCTCCCGATGGCAGGGCGGCAAATTTAAAGGGACGTACAGGTACGCCCATTTGCCTGCCCGTGCCATTCTGTCGACGTACATCGGCGTGCGCTGGTCGGCAAGTGGTTAAGCTAGTGCATTGTTGGTTCGCTTACCTTTTCCTTCGATTTCCCTTCTAAATGTTTTTTTTTTCTTTGTTTCCTTTGTCTAAATTTCTCAATTCCTGTTCCTCCTCAGTAAGCTGTTCAGTAAGCTGTTCTGGCTGACTAAACACCGCTCGGATGATGGTGTGAAGTTTACTGAGGAGAAACAGGAAGTGAGAAATTCAGACAAAGAAAAAAAACATTTAGAAGGGAAATTGAAGGAAAAGGTAAGTGAACCAACAATGCACTAGCTTTAAGGAACCTATTTAGAAAATAAAAAACTAAGCTTTACAACCCCTTTAATATTTATGGGACTTCAGCCAATACCTGGGGAGGTTTGCCCAAATGGTGAGGAAGAAGAGCCCACAAATAGTCTGGGGTCTGAGCAGCAGGGGCAGCTTGCAGCATGTGTGTGTGTGTGTAGGGCAGCCATTCTCAACCAAGGTTCCGTGGAACCCTAGGGTTCCTCCAGAGATAGATAGGGGTTCCTTGAGCTGTGGCTGATTTACCTGCTGTTTGATGGTGCCTCCATACTTCTGAGCCAATGTCACTTGGAGGAGCCAGTGGTATGACACCAATGATTATTATAGCTCTCTGTAAGCCCTTGTACACACAGTCGGACATTCCGACCACAAAATCCGTCTGATTTTTTCCCAAAACTGGTGTTGCATACACACGGTCGGACAGAGTTGTGGGAAAATCCGATCGTTTGGAACGTGATGACGTTCGTTCGTTACGACGGGTCTACGTTCAGGCTAGTAGCCAATAGCTTTGGTCTTGTAATTTGATCTGAGCGAAAATCATGTTGTCGGAAAATTTTATATCCAGCTCTCAAACTTTGTTGGTCGGTCATTCCGACGGAAAAAGTCAGATGGAGCCCACACACTGTCGGATTATCCGACAACACTGTCCGATCGGACATTTTCCATCGGAATGTCCGACCGTGTGTACAAGGGCTAAGAGGGCTGTTCTTACCACCACTGTAAAAAAGAGCATTCTTCTCACTAACCACCAAAGTAAGGGCATTGTTCCCACTGACCCCCAATGAATGGGTTTTACCAGGGGTTCCCCGAGACCTGAAAATTATTTTAAGGGTTCCCCCGGGGTAAAAAAGTTTAGAAAGGCTGGTGTAGGGCAATGTTCCTGGGTCCATCCTGCAGGCTCCTGTTGTAGGGCCTTGTTCTCCTGGGCAGAAGCTGGAGAAGGAAGCCAGCCTGAAGACATGGAGGTCCCAGCTAGGCTTACCTGCAGGGCCTATTCGTAAAGCCAACCCAAGAATCCACAGGGTCAGGAGAGAGCTCACAAGATAGAGCCGGTAGGAAGATGTGGGAAATAGACCAAGTTGTCCAGAGGCGGCGTGAGTCTACATCTCCATCACTAGGAAGAGCTTGGAGGGATATTAGCAGGAGGCTACCAGTGATCCTGGTGGCTGAGTAAGTACAAGACCCAAGTGCTGCAAGGGTGACAGTGAGGTACTTTGGGACTCTAAATAAAGTACAAGCCACAGACAGCTGGAGGTTATATGGGACTTTCCTGGGAAAGTGCAGCCAGAAGTTGTGTAGCATTGCCAAGCAGTTGTGAAATACAGCCGGGAGTTGTACAGTGCAGCCATAGTTTTGCCAGGCCTTCAAGAGTTGGGGAGAGCAGTCCTCAAGTTGTTCAAGTTTCTTCAGTTCTGGGGTATCCCATGGTCCCTATCCCTATCATAAGTATATAAGTTCATTGTTTGCCCCAATAAAAACCAACAAAGGAAACCCCTAGAGTGATTTCTGAGCCAGATGAAGAATGACAAAAATGCTCTGTGCCTGGTTAGGTGTGATCCAAGATTAGTGGAAAAATAGCTAGAAAGAAGTAAAAGGTGTGGCGGTGCTGTGCTCTGCCATGGTGTAAAAAGAGTTTGTTGGCCAGAATTCTCATCCAGGCAGGTGAAGAGGCGTCAGGGAGCTTGTGTCATTCAGGGAAAACTCGCTTTTCAGTTTCTTCATCGGTTGGTAAAACCCAGTTTGAAATCAGGAGCCTGGAGATTTCATCAAGATCTGGGAGGGATGAAATCTCCAATGCCGGGTTTATGTTTTGTGAACAACTGGCGGACTGATTGGACAGGCTTATGCTGGGCTTTTTGTAGAAGCCTAGCCGTGGTTCTGGGCTCCACCTTGGCAAACAGAGCAAGTGTCTGCCCAGGAGTCAGGAGGGCTCCACCTAGAAGAGATAGGGGGAGCAAGAGCCAGCAGGCTGAATAGGACAGAACCGTTTTTAAGGCAGGCCAAAAGGTGCAGCTGCCCTGGGCCCCATCATTGTTGCGGAGCTGCCTCATACTTGCCAACTATCCCAGTTTAAATTCCCTTATCCCTTGAAGTTTTAGTCCCGTGCTGTGTCCCGATATCTCAGTGCAAAGTTCTGTTGCTGCTGCCCAGCTCTGCCCCTTTGCCATGTACAGAGGACAAACCTGCAGACTCTGTGTTTTTAAAGGTAAATAACCATCCTAGGATTTCACCGTCATGGCGGCAGCTCCAGTCATGACCCCGGTATCCTTTTTTTTTTGTTAGAGCTGGTGATGTTCTTTAATGTAAAAGTGATCAGAACGACTATATACCGGTAGTCACTGGATCACTATTACATGTGGCAGAAAGTGATCCCCCCTGCCTTCTGCCGACCTACCTCGGCTCTTCTGTTCCACCGAGGAGCTTGGGACTTACACTGGCAGTTTTGCCAGCTGACCATAAAGATGGAGGAGGAAAGTTCCCCGATCACCTCTATGGTCTGTGTTGATTTTGTCACTCTCAGTTTCGGCTTCTTGTAAACAAGCAATTACCAGCTTGTGAAAGCATCTAATCGAGCCGATCTAGGTTTGATCAGATGCTTTTGAGGGCAGAGAAGAGATATAAGGTCTAAGCCCTTGTACACACGGTCGGACATTCCGACAACCAAATCCGTCGGATTTTGTCCGACGGATTTTGTCCGAAACTGTTGCATACACACGGTCGGACGAAGTTGTCGGAAAATCCGATCGTTCAGAACGTGATGACGTTATTTCGTTACGATGGGACTACGTTCAGGCTAGTAGCCAATAGCTTTGGTGTAGGAATTTGATCTGAGCATGCGTGGCACTTTGTCCGATCGGAATTCTCTACACATGATCGGAGTATGTCCGATTGGAGCATTTTGTCGGAAAATTTTACCAACAAGTTGGAAAACTTGGTCCGTCGGATAATCTGACGGAAACAGTCCGATGGAGACCACACACAGTCGGAATATCCCACAAAACGGTCCGATCGGACACATTCCGTCGGAATCTCTGACTGTGTGTACAAGGGCTTATAGAGCTCAGATGTCTCGGCATAGAGAACCAGTCACTGCCCATGCTATCACAAGGGATGTTGTTTATGCCTTGTGATAGCAATAAAGTTGATAAAGTGTAAAAAAATATATATATATATATAATAAAATAAATAATAATAAAAAAATAAAAAAAATGTAAATGGTGATCCCACCACACTTGTGAGGTATCGCCGCAAACGTCATAGCAAGAGCAAAAAATTCTAGCATCAGACCCCCTGTGTAATTCTAAACTGGTAACCTGTAAAGGCTTTTAAATCATTGCCTATGGAGATTTTTATGTACTGTCGTTTGTTGCCATTCCACAGGCATATGGAATTTTTTAAATATTTATATATAAAGGCGTCTGCTCACCAGTGGTTGGAGACAATAAAGCTGCCATCCTTATGGTGAAAATGATATAAACGTTAAATCAAAAAAAGGATACGGCACTAATACAACCATAATTAGCATAACGTTAAAGAGTGTTATATAGATCAAATAAAAAGTCCATAGACAGGGATGATATATCCCACATCATATAATATGAGCACCACCACAGTGAGAAGTGCGCACTTACCGTTACTCCAGTGACCTCTAAATAAATAAAGGTCAATAAGAGCTTTGGGATATTAGATGGCTCATCCAAATCGATCACAACCTTCACAATCTTCATTAGATCTTCCAAAATTCTCCTATATCTCCCATCACCACTCCAAAGGATACCACCACATTAAACCAGAAAAAGTACAATAGTGTAGTATTTTTATTGCACCAGGTATAAAAAGGTGACAAGCATATTGCACTCACTTGTATATGTGCCCTTACTTGGCACAAATGTATACAGCCTCGCAAGTATTGACACCGCCGCATCTCCCTCGGAAGATCGGCGTGCGTTCCACCAACCCGGATATTCGGCCAGGACGTGACGTCAAAACAGACCCGGAAGTGACGACACCCGTGGAGCCTTGGAATTTAGGAATTTTAAAGCCTGACATGTTTGGTATGTATTTACTCGGCATAACATCATCTTTTACATTTTACTAAACAATTGGGTATTATTTTGTCACAGTGGGGGAGCAACGGGGGCGGGACTTTAAATGAAGTGCGAAATTACAATAAAATAAATTAGTGAACAGTTGGGGAATTTTAATAAGTTCATAAAGAGTATTATTTTGTGTTTTTGTTCATTAAAATTCAACAAAGTGTAATTTTTCCAAACCATCTGTATTAGAAAAACCACTGGGAAAATACCATGTGACATAAAACAAATTGCAACAACCAACCTTTTTTTCTACCGGGCCTTTGTTTTTAGAAAATATATAATGTTTGGGGGTTCCAAGTAATTATGTAGTAAGAAAATGCACATATATGTGGGAAGAGCCTGAATTTGCTTTTGCAGGTGGTGGGTAAGGGCTTTCAAACTAAATTATGCCGCGTACACACCACTGAAGTTTTCGACAGCAAAGGTCCGACGGAAACTAATCCGTCGGACAATTCGATCGTGTGTGGGCTCCATTGGACCTTTGCTGTCCAAAAATCTGATGGACTTTAGAAATAGAACATGTTTCAAATTTTTCCACCGGTCCCAGTTCCTATGGAGAGATCTGCTCGTTCGAAGAACGAAAACCGACGCTAGGGCAGCTATTGGCTACTGGCTATGAACTTCCTTATTCTAGTCCGGTCGTACGTCATCACGTTTGAATCCGTCGGACTTTGGTGTGATTGTGTGTGGCCAAGTCTGTTTATTCGGAAAGTCCATCGGAACTCCGCCGGGAAGACCGTTGGACCTAGTCTGCCGGAAAGTCCAGTCGTGTGTACGCGGCATTAGTTGACTCAACGACTCAACAAGAAAAGAATGTTCTTTTCAAGGGTTCTAAGGGTGGTGAGTGATAAATAGTGAATACTCAAAATGGTCTGGAGTAGTAAGTGGGGTACCCCAAGGTTCTATCCTAGGACCAATCCTGTTGAATTTTTTTCATAAATGATATAGAGGTTGGTATAAATAGCTCAATCTCGGTGTTTGTGGACGATACAAAGCTAAGTAGGGAGATAACTTCACAGAAAGATATAATAACCTTACAAGAGGACCTCAATAATGTAATGGGGGGGGGGGGGGACAGCTACATGGCACATGAGGTTTAATGTCCAAAGATGTAAAGTAATGTACTTGGGGGTAGGGATGAGCCGAACACCCCCCTGTTCGGTTGGCACCAGAACCTGCGAACAGACCTAAACTTCGTGTGAACTTTAGAACCCTATTAAAGTCTATGGGACTCGAACGTTCACAATCTAAAGTGCTAATTTTAAGGAATTTTTAAGGAATTTTTCAAAAGTGTGTTTGTCTTATTTAACCATTTTTACACTTTCTTTGTGAAATGGTAGGGGTACTTTTGTACCCCCTTACCATTTCAAACGGGGGGGGGGCGGGATCTGGGGGTCCCCTTGTTAAAGGGAGCTTCCAGATTCTGATAAGCCCCACGCCCGCAGACCCCCACAACCACCGCTCAGGGTTGTGGGGATGAGGCCCTTCTCCACATCAAAATGGGGACAAGGTGCTTTGAGGGGTCACAGACCCCCAAAGCATCCTCCCAATGTTGAGGGCATGTGGCCTTGTACGGTTCAGGAGGGGGGGGCCCTCTCTCGTCCCCCCCCTCTTTTCCTGCGGCCTGCCAGGTTGTGTGCTCGGATAAAGGGTCTGGTATGGATTTTTAGGGGGACCCCCACGTCACATTTTTTTTTTTATTTGATGCGGTGTTCCCCTTAATATCCATACCAGACCTGAAGGGCCTGGTAATTAAATTTAGGGGAACCCCCACGCTTTTTTTTTTTTTTTTTAAATCAATGAATGAATGAATTGTCGGCTAATACAGAGAACACTCATTGAGTGTTCTCTGTATTACGGGAGCCGACAATTTAGCTGCAAGTGATTTTAAAAGACTTTTTTCCTGCACAAATGACACTTTGTGCAGGGACAGTTCTAAGCACGGGAAACATGCGCCCCTTCACAGGCATACACTTTAATCATTATTAAAATCACTGCTCCTGAAAAAACTGCAGTTTTTAAAACTTTTTTTGCATTGATCCATGTCCCCTGGGGCAGGACCCGGGTCCCCAAACACTTTTTAGGACAGTAACTTGCATATTAGCCTTTAAAATGATCACTTTAGATTTCTCCCATAGACTTGTACAGTATGTTCCGGCTTTTCGAATTTGCCGCGAACAGCCCAAATTGTTCACTGTCCGCTGAACAGGCGAACAGGCAATGTTCGAGTCGAACATGAGTTTGACTCGAACTCGAAGCTCATCCCTACTTGGGGGGCTAAAAATATGAATGGAAGTTACTCACTAGAGGTAGGGCCTCTGGGGGAATCCAGGATAGAGAAAGACCTGGGGGGCCTAGTAGATCATAGGCTCAGCAATGGTGTGCAAGGCCAAGCTGCAGCAAGCAAAGCGAGCAGAATATTGGCATGCATTAATAAGGGAATATACTCTAGAAATAAAACAATAAGCCCACTTTATAAAACCTTGGTTCAGCCACATCATCACAAAATTCCGTCCATCCCTCAGGAAGGATGTGCTGGTGCTGGAGAGAGTCCAGAGAAGGACAATAAAGTTAATAAGGGGACTGGAGGACCTCAGTTACAAGGAATGACTACAAGCATTAAACTTATTTATATTTATTTATTTATTAAAATGCTTAACCTACGCAGTCTTACCCGAAGGCCTCGATGCGCACTTATTCTCTCTGGAGAAGAGACGCTTGCGAGGAGATATGATAGCGATGTACAAATATCTCAATGGTGATCCCAGAGTAGGTTGGAAACTATTCAGTCTCAGGGAGTGTAAGAGGACATGGGGGGACATGGGGTCAAACAATAAGACTGGAGAAGAACCTTAAGCTGCGTAGGAGGTCTTTCACAGTCTGGTCAATACGGATGTGGAACTCTCTTCCACAATTGGTGGTGTCAGTGGGGAGTATTGATAGTTTTAAAAGACTCTTGGACATGCATCTTAGCCCTTGTACACACAGTCGGACATTCCGACGGAAAATGTCCGATCGGACCGTGTTGTCGGATAATCCGACCGCGTGTGGGCTCCATCGGACTGTTTCCATCGGAATATCCGACGGACCAAGTTTTCCAGCTTGGCTATAAAACTTTCCGACAACATGATCCGATCGGACCTTGTCCGATCATGTGTAGAGAATTTCCGATTGGACAAAGTGCCACGCATACTCAGATCAAATTCCTAGACCAAAGCTATTGGCTACTAGCCTGAACGTAGTCCCGTCATAACGAAATTACGTCATCATGTTCTGAACGATCGGATTTTCCGACAACTTTGTCCGACCGTGTGTATGCAACAGTTTCAGACAAAATCCGTCGGACACAATCCGTCTGACAAAATCCGTCGGACAAGATCTGACGGATTTGGTTGTCGGAATGTCCGACCGTGTGTACAAGGGCTATGTGAACAAAACATACGTGGATATGGGAAATGATTATCGACATTGACACACATACACCTACACAGGTTGAACTGGATGGACTAGCGCAGGGGTGTCAAATTCAATTTAATCGCAGGCCGCATCAGCAGTATGATTGCCCACAAAGGGCCAGTTGTATCTGGGGTGCACTACGTACAGAGTTCAGAGTTCAGGAGTGTGTTACGTACAGAATGCAGGGTTCAGGGGTGTGCTATGTACAGAGTGCAGGTTCCAGGGGTGTGTTATGTACAGAGTGTAGTTTCAGGGGTGTCCTATACAGAGTGTAGAGTTTAGGGGTGCTCTACATACAGAGTGGCGTGTCCAGGTGTGGGATATGTGCAAGGTTCAGGGGTGAACTACGTACAGTGAAGGGTTCAGGGGTGTGCTACGTACAGAGTGCAGTGTCCAGGTGTGGGATATGTGCAAGGTTCAGGGGTGCGCTACGTGCAGAGTGCAGTGTCCAGGTGTGGGATATGTGCAAGGTTCAGGGGTGAACTACGTACAGTGAAGGGTTCAGGGGTGTGCTATGTACAGAGTGCAGGTTCCAGGGGTGTGTTATGTACAGAGTGTAGTTTCAGGGGTGTCCTATACAGAGTGTAGAGTTTAGGGGTGCGCTACGTACAGAGTGCAGTGTCCAGGTGTGGGATATGTGCAAGGTTCAGGGGTGAACTACGTACAGTGAAGGGTTCAGGGGTGCGCTACGTACAGAGTGCAGGGTTCAGAAGTGTGTGACACATGACAAGGCCTGGCGGACCTTTTGTTTGACATACGTGGACTAGCGTCCTTATTCAACATTACAAACCTTGAAGCCACTGCTCAAATATTGTGTGACATAGGAAATAGCAACCAACATTTTTTTTTTTTCCCGGGCCTTTGTTTTCAGAAAATATATAATGTTTAAGGGTTCTAAGTAATTATCTAATGCAGAGTTTTTACATGTATGTGAGAGGTATCGGAGTTGGCTTGGACAGTTAGTGATTAAGGGCTTTCAAACAAAATGAGATGACTCAATGGGATTGATTTACTAAAGGCAACTAGACTGTGCAATTACACTCTGCAAGTGCACTTGCTCCAGAGTTTGGTAAATGAGGTAAACCTTCACTTTGCAAAGAATACCCAATTACATGCAAGGAAAATGAAAAAAATGCATTTTTGCTTGCACATGGTTGGATGATGGAAGTCAGAAGAACGTCTGCTCATTTACTAAGATCTGGAGACTAGCAAAGTGCACAGTCTATTTGCCTTTAGTAATGTCACCCCAATGACTCAACTCAGTGACTTAAAGAAGAAAATAATGTTCTAGTCAATGATTTTTTTTTTTTTTTACAAACATTGAGATTAAAAACCTAACCACATATGGCCACCATTTGACCACTCATACAGTGCCTTGAAAAAATATCCACACCCCTTGAAAATTTTCCACATTTTGTCATGTTACACCCAAACACGTAAATGTATTTTATTGGGATTTTATGTGATAGACCAACACAAAGTGGCACATAATTGTGAAGTGGAAGGAAAATGATAAATGGTTTTAATTTTTTTTTACAAATGTGTGAAAAGTGTGGGGGGGGGGGGGGGGGAATTTGTATTCAGCCCCCTTTACTCTGATACCCCAAACTAAAATCCAGTGGAACCAATTGCCTTCAGAAGTCACCTAATTAGTAAACAGAGTCCACCTGTGTGCAATTTAATCTCAGTATAAATGTAGCTGTTCTGTGAAGCCCTCAGAGGTTTGTTAGAAAACCTTAGTGAACAAACAGCATCGTGAAGGCCAAGGAACACACCAGACAGGTCAGGGATAAAGTTGTGGAGAAGTATAAAGCAGGGTTAGGTTATAAAAAAAAATACCCCAAGCTTTGAACATCTCACAGAGCTCTGTTCAATCCATCATCCGAAAATGGAAAGAGTATGGCACAAATGCAAACCTACCAAGACATGGCCGTCCACCTAAACTGACCGGCCGGGCAAGGAGAGCATTCATCAGAAAAGCAGCCAAGAGGTCCATGGTAACTCTGGAGGAGCTGCAGAGATCCACAGCTCTGGTGGGAGAATCTGTCCACAGGACAACTATTAGTCGCCTCTCCACAAATCTGCCCTTTATGGAAGACTGACAAGAAGAAAGACATTGGTGAGAGAAAGTCATAAGAAGTCCTGTTTGTAGTTTGTGAGAAGCCATGTGGGGGACACAGCAAACATGTGGAAGAAGGTGATCTGGTCAGATGAGACCAAAATTTAACTTTTTGGCCTAAAAACAAAACTCTATTTGTGGTGGAAAACTAACACTGCACATCAATCACTCTGAACACATCATCCCCACTGTGAGACATGGTGGTGGTAGCATCATGTGGTGGGGATGGTTTTCTTCAGCAGGGACAGGGAAGCTGGTCAGAGTTGATGGGAAGATGGATGGAGCCAAATACAGGACAATCTTATGCCGCGTACACACGACCGGACTTTTCAACATCAAAGGTCCGACGGAACAATTATTGGATCATGTGTGGGCTGCAGCGGACTTTTGATTTTCAAAAGTCTGACAGACTTTAGAAATGGAACATGTTTGAAATTTTTCCACCAGAACTCCGCCGGACCCAGTTCCTACTGAGAAATCCGCTCGTGTGTGTGCTAGTCCGACAGACTAAAACCGACGCTAGGGCAGCTATTGGCTACTGGCTATGAACTTCCTTATTCTAGTCCAGTCATACGTCATCACGTTTCGAATCCGTCGGACTTTGGTGTGATTGTGTGTGGCCAAGTCCGTTCATTCGGAAAGTCCGTCAGAACTCTGTCAGAACTCCGTCGAAAGTCTGTCGAACCTAAGTCTGGTCGTGTGTACGCGGCATTAGAAGAAAACCTGTTAGAGTCTGCAAAAGACTTGAGACCGGAGCGGAGGTTCACCTTCCAGCAGGACAACGACCCGAAACATCCAGCCAGAGCTACAATGGAATGGTTTAGATCAAAGCATATTCATGTGTTAGAATGGCCCAGTCACAGTCCAGACCTAAATCCCATTGAAAATCTGTGGCAAGACTTGAAAATTGCTGATCACAGACGCTCTCCATCCAATCTGACAGAGCTTGAGATATTTTCTAATGAAGAATGAGCAGAAATGTCCCTCTCTAGATGTGCAAAGCTGGTAGAGACATCCCCAAAAAGACTTGCAGCTGTAATTGCAGAGAAAGGCGGTGCTACAAAGTATTGACTCCGGGGGGCGCCATACAAATGCCCCCCCCAAACACTTTTCACATTTATTTGTAAAAACTTTTGAAAGCCATTTTTTTTTTCATTTTCCTTCCACTTCACAATGATGTGCCACTTTGTGTTGGTCTATCACAAAAAATCCCAATAAAATGAAATTTTACGTTTTTGGTTGCAACATGACAAAAATGTGGAAAAAATCTCAAGGGGTACGAATACTTTTTCAAGGCACTTGTATATAGAACACCCCACCCACCGTCCTCTGTATCTGTATATGTGGGCCATTGCCACCATGAATGGCCAAGTCCGCCGCAAAATTCTGACCTTTATCAATTCAATGGTTAGTCTTCCAAAACCGGAAAAAAAAAAAAACCTTGGCAAAGGTAAGGAATGGCGATGAGAGCGATGCGCACAAAGCCGGGAGAAGACATCTCATCCTCTTGTGATTATCCGTTGTGTTCATTAATAGGGTGTTTGTATAAAATTCATTAGCAGCCTGAGCTGTTTGATCTCTAACTAAACAAGTTAGCAGAATCGCTTGTTTGTGAGTAGGGGAAGGGGGGAGCTAATTATGTAAAGGACATGAGTCGTCAATATTTAATTTCCAGTTGCTGAATCCTTGCGGCTCGTGGAGCATTAACCGGTTGAGCGCCGGACGCAACACACAATGGTTGCGGCTCGGCGCCTTTTTTTTTTTTTATGTGATCCAACCATTAGATTTGCTGAATTTTCTCAGCCATTGTGCAAGCATGGTCATATTAGCTTTTTTTTATTATTTATTTTTTATTTTTTAATTAACATTGCCGCCAAGCTATAAATCTATACACAAATTTTTAAAAATTATAATGGAGTGTAAGATTTGGATCCTCTGTAGCTCATGACGGGTCTCCGCCAGCTCCCTTCTCCATTAAACCCCCGGCAAATAGCTTCATTCTGGATATTTTATAGTATATTTCACATGATATTGATTTTCTGTTTCCCCCCCCCCCCCCAAGGGTCTACTAATCCTTTATTAATGTTGCCAACGGAGCGGGGCAGAAGAGCAGAAAGTGTTAAGTGAGACTTGTCCTTGCTCCGGATGACAAGTAATTAGTATTCACCATGCATTGCCTGGAACCCCCCCCCCCCCCCCCCCCTACCCAGCCCGTGCGGGGGATCTGCTCCCGTGGCCCCTTGAGAGGTCCCTTTCCTGGTATGTGCGCCGCGCACGGAAGGCTGGCTGTATAAAAGGCAGCCCTGCTTTATTGATAATATACCTGGAGCGCTCTGAGAATTTACATTTCAAAGAAAAGCCCCTCCCCCACCAACCCCCATGAAATACCGCAGCATAAAACAAGGTGCAAAATGCAGTAACCCGCAGCCAGGGCCGTCTTTAAGGCAGGGCAAAAGGGGCAGCTGCCCTGGGCCCTGTCATTGTTGTGGGGCCCAAAGCAGCTGCCTCATACTTGCCAACTATCCCAGTTTACATTCCCTTGTCCCTTGAAGTTTTAGTCCTGTGCTGTGTCTTGATATCTCAGTGTGAAGTGCTGCTACTAATGCTGCCCAGCTCTGCCCTATTGTTGTGTACAGATGACTCACCTGCAGACCCTGTGTTTACATGTAAATGATGGCATTCATATGTAAATAGCAGTGACATGCATATGTAAATAGCTGAGGCCAACTGCATTGATATGTAAATAAAGGCAGCATTCATAGGTATATCATGCCCCCCTGCAGTGAGGAGAAGATGTGCTGTAACCTATAGCAACCAGCGAGCAGTATTACTGTACAGCAATCTCTAGCAGCCAATCAACAAGCAGAAATGTGCTGTAACCTCTAGCAACTAGTCAGTGAGCCTTAAGGAGTGCTGTAACCTCTAGCAACCAGTCAGTAAGCAGTAATGATATGCTGTAACCTCTGGCAACCAATCGCAATCGCTGCCTGATCTGATACAGTAAACTGATTTTAAGTCTAGCTGCTATTTATTATGTATGTCTCAGAGAAGGTGGAGAGCGAAATTGCATGGGGGGAGGGGGGCCCTAAGAAAATTTTTGCCCAGGGTCCAATCAATATTAAAGACGGCCCTGCCCGCAGAAGGTAGCGCAAATCGTTCAATATCCTTTGCTTTTTTTTTTTTTTAAGTTTTATCCCATTGATTACTATAAGTTGCTTCACTTAATAAGCCCATATGTGATTTAGGAGTAGTCGATTTATAAAGAATTCCCATAGCCATTTTCCCAGTGAGAGTTCATCTACATTTGTGCCGTGCAAATTGCAAAAAGCAAATGTAACTAGTCCGTGTCTTGCGCCGTTTGAGTGTAAGCGATGGATTTAAAAAAGAAAATACTGCATTTGGCCACTAGATGGAACTAAGTATCATAGGAATTTATAATATTTAGCGCCATCTTGTGGCCAAAACGCAGTATTTTCTGTAAGTAGATACAAGTATCACGTTACAGGCATAAACCCCATTGTGTACTTAAAAGTGGGGTATTTACTAAAGCTGGAAAGTGCAAAATCAGGCTCACTTCTGCATAGAAACCAATGAGCTTCCATATTTTATTACCAAAGCTCTTTGAACAAGCTGGGGTTAGAAGCTCATTGGTTTCTATGCTGAAGTGAGCCTGATTTTGCACTTTCCAGCTTTAGTAAATAAACCACATTGTGTACTTAAAAGTGGGGTCTGCCTGTATTATTATTATTATTATTATACAGGATTTATATAGCACTAACAGTTTGCACAGCACTTTACAATATAAAAGGGAGACAATATAGCAACAATACAATTCAATTCAATAGGGTTAGAAGGGCCCTGCACCTGCAAGCTTACAGTCTATTCGTTTTTTTTTTTTTAAAGTCTTATGTCTTTGATTGCTATAATTTGCTTTACCTTACTATTAATGAATCCATATAAAAGGTTGGCATGTCTTCCTTAATAACATGATACATTTAGCCTCTTTCACACGGGTGTGCCATCAATTTTTGAGGAGGGCCCGATCGGACCATCCATTGACCTCTATGGAGCGGCAGGTGTCTGGATCGGATGGCTGTCAGGTGTAAACAGACAGGCGATCCGTTTACATCCGACTGCCCATAGAGGGTGGGGGCTGTGTCTGCATAAGTGGAAGGAACACCGTCAAGCCATTCTCCTGCTCAGCAATGATCAGTGGATAGATTCCCCATTAAGCATGTGAAGTGGGCCTTAGAGCAGTGGTCATCAACTCCTGTCCTCAGGGCCCACTAACAGCCCAGGTTTTATGTATTATCTTGGGGGAGATGCAAACTGGAATACTGCAATCACCGATCAGCAAATTATATCACCTTTAATGTATTTCAGTTATCTTGGCTTGTTAGTGGGCCCTGAGGACAGGGGTTGATGTTATAAAAAAAAGAAAAAAAAACTTGGACAGCCATTTGACCAGTTAAAGTGCATCCATTCTGTGTGAATGTAGCAAAAAAACCAAAAAAAACCAAATGTAATTAGGCTATATCCTGTGCTGTTCGAATGTAAATCAATGATTTAAAAACTGAAAATACCGCATTTGGCCACTAGATGGAGACGGGTGTCATAGGATTTTTTTCAAAAACTGTTTGCTCCATCTAGTGGCAAAATGCAGGAATATACGCTTTTTGACAATGCTCCCTTGCAGGGTTGCTTTATTGATAATGTACCTGTCCTAGAGCTTGTTTGAATTTCAAAGAAAAAGATCCTCCCCCATAAAATACTACTGCATAAAACAAGAAGCAAAATGCGGGAACCCACAGCAGATAGTCAAGTCCTTCCCTGACCTTTTGCTCTTTAAGTTTTATCTCTTTGATTACTATAAGTTGCAGCGCTTTACTGTTATTGCGTGTGCTGATTGAGGGGTGGATTTATGAAGAATTCACATAGCCGATCGCCCAGTGAGAGTGCGTGTACATTCGTTCTGTGCAAATTTAAAAAACAACAAAAAAGAAAAAAAAACTATGTTACTAGTCTGACTCTTGTGCTGTTTGAATGTAAATCCTTGATTTAAAAATAAAATAAAACATCTTGCCACTGGATGGAGCTAAGCATCGTAGGAATTTGTATAATACATAGCTCCACCTAGTGGCCAAATCCGGTATTTCCTGTAAGATAGAATTATCACTTTTTTTTTTTTTTTTAAGTCTTGATTACTATAATTTGCTGTACTTTACTATTACTGCGTGCACTTCTTCCTTAATAACATGATACAGAATGATTTACTTATAAAGAACCCCCGGCAGCCATTTGCCCAGTGAAAGTGCATTCGTTCTGTGCGAATGCAGCAAAAAAAAAAAAAAAAAACGAATGTAATTAGGCTATATCCTGTGCTGTTTAAATGTAAATCACTGATTAAAAAAAAAAAAAAAATACCGCATTTAGCCACTAGATGGAGCTGAGGGTCACAGGACTTTATATTAGTTAATGCCATCTGGTGGCCATATGCGGAATTTCTGCATTTTTAATATCCTTCTTTACAGTGGTCCTTTTTATTTATAATACACCTGGGAGCCTGCTCAAATTATCATTTTAAAGAAAGGACCCTCCCCGATTAAAACAAGAAGAAAAATGTGGTAACCCCCAGCAGATAGTCAAATCCTTCCCTGACCTTTTTGCTTTTTAAAATCTTTTCTCTTTGATAAGTTGCTGCGTTTTACTATTACTGAGTGCACTGCTTCCTTCCTTAACAAGCCCCACCTGATGTAGGGGACAATTTATGAAGAATTTGGATAACCGTTCACCTGGTGAAAGCGCATATACATTCGTTCTGTGCAAATGAGGCAAAAAAAAGAAACAAAAAAAAAAAAAACGATTGTAAACAGGTTATATTTTGTGCTGTTTGAATGTAAATGATAGATTTCAAAAACTGAAAATACCAAATTTGGCCACTAGATGGAACTAAGTATCAGAGAATTGTCTTCTAATACTCAGGCTCAATCTAGTGGCCAAATGCAGTATTTTCTGTATTCGAAAATCCTCCTATCTTGCGCTGCTCAAAATGTGAATCATTAATTTGAAAAAAAAAAAAAAAAACAGAAAATACCACATTTGGCCACTAGATTGAGCTGAGGATCATAGAAAATTTCCTACAATACTTAGCTCCATCTAGTGGCCAAATGCAGTATTTTAATTTTTTGGAATTAAAAAACAAAATTCTCTCGCAGTGGGTAAAACAAATGTAAACCGGCTACAGCAGGGATATGCAATTAGTGGGCCTCCAGCTGTTGCAGAACTACAAGTCCCATGAGGCATAGCAAGACTCTGACAGCCACAAGCATGACACCCAGAGGCAGAGGCATGATGGGACTTGTAGTTTTGCAACAGCTGGAGGTCCGCTAATTGCATATCCCTGGGCTACAGTATATCCTGTGCTGTTTTAAATGGAAATCATTTATTTAAAACAGAAAATACTGCATAGGACCACTAGATGGAGCAAGATATCATAAGAATATACCTATACTGCTTAGCTCCATCTAGTGGCCAAATACAATCATTTCAGTTTTAAAGCCAAATTAATTTGTAAAATCGCCCCTTGCGGTGGAAAAGAAACAAAAAAAAACGAATATAAATAGGTTATATCTTGTTATATGTAGTATGTTTTATCACTATTTAGGTGTTTTATAGCATATAGCAATATACCTTTACCTTATTATTTGAGGCTACAATCTTTTTAAAGTGGCGGCTACACGATTCTATATTCGCGATCTAGGCGCCACCACCAGCCGTATTGTTTACTTGGTTATATCTTGTGCTGTTCGAATGTAAATCATAAATGTAAAAAATAGAAAATACCTAAATTAGGCCACTAGGTGGATTTTAGTATCATATGGTTTTCCTTTAATACTTAGCTCCATCTAGTGGCCAAACGCGTTTTTTTTTTTCTCTGGGAATTTGGGAAAACCTTCTCTTGCAATTGGAGTGGAAACATTTGTGCTGTTCAAATGTATATCAATTTAAAATAGAAAATACCTAATTTGGCCGCTAGATGAATTTCAGTATTATAGGATTTTTTTTTACTATAATACGTAGCACCACCTAATGGCCAAATCCACCATTTTCTATTTTAAAGCCCAACTTCAAGAATTTTGAAAATCTTCCCTTGCAGTGGGGGGGGGGGGGGGGGGAAACTAATGTAAACGGGCTATATCCTGTGCTGTTTAAATGGGAATCATTAATTTTAAAAAATGGAAAATACCTAATTTAGCCACTAGAAGGAACTGAGAATCATAGGATTTTCCTATAATACTTGGCTCCATCTAGTGTCCAAATGTGGTATTTTACCGCAGGGGTTTTCAAAATCTGTTGCAGTGGGAAGAATTTGCGTACACAGGCTATAATATCCTGTGATGGAAATCATTGATTTAATAAGGAAACTACCATATTCGGCCTCTAGATGGAGCTATGTATTTTAGGAATTTCCTATAATACTTAGCCCCTCCTAGTGGCCAAATGCAGTATTTTTCTCTGGGAATTTTCGAAAACCTTCTCTTGCAATTGGAATGGAAACAGGTTATATATCCTGTGCTGTAAGACAATTTAAAATAGAAAATAACTAATTTGGCCACTAGATGAATTTCAGTATTTTTCCTATAATACGTAGCGCCACCTAATGGCCAAATCCACTGTTTTCCATTTTAAAGCCCAACTTCCAGAATTTAGAAAATCTCCCATTGCAGTGGGGGGGGGGGGGGGGAACAAAACAAATGTAAACAGACTATATCCTGTGCTGTTCAAATGGGAATCATTCATTAAAAAAAATGGAAAATACCTAATTTGGCCACTAGAAGGAGCTGAGAATCATAGGATTTTCCTATAATACTTAGCTCCATCTAGTGTCCGAATGTGGTATTTTACTGCCGGGATTTTCAAAATCTCTTGCAATGGGAAAAATGAGTGTACACAGGCTATAATATCCTGTGATGTAAATCATTGATTTATAATGGAAACTACCATATTTGGCCTCTAGATGGAGCTATGTATTGTAGGAATTTCCTATAATACTTAGCTCCATCTAGTGGCCAAATGCGGTATTTTTCTCTGGGAATTTTCAAAAAACCTTCTCTTGCAATTGGAATGGAAACAGATTATATATCCTGTGCTGTTCAAATGTAAATCAATTTACAATAGATGATACCTCATTTGGCCACTAGATGAATTTCAGTATTATAGGATTTTTCCTATAATACGTATCGCCACCTAATGGCCAAATCCACCGTTTTCCCTTTTTTTTTCCTTTGAAAATATGTTGTTTTGAATATTTTCTAAAATATTTCAATCTCTATCCTCGCACATGTTTTCTAACAACATAACGTTTTCCATTTTAAAGCCCAACTTCAAGAATTTTGAAAATCTCCCATTGCAGTGGGAAAAAAAGAATGTAAACAGGCTATATCCTGTGCTGTTCAAATGTAAATCAATTTAAAATAGAAAACACCTCATTTGGCCACTAGATGGAACCAAGTATTATAAGAAATTCTTTTGATCCTCAACTCCTTCTAGTGGCTAAATGTGGTATTTTTTCAATGCAAAGCCTGACTTTGGGAAGTGTAAAAATCCTCCCTTGCAATGGGGCTGCGCTCCCCGACTGCTGGTTTATTCTAGGAGAAAGTAAAAGCATTTTCACTTACCTGATCCTTTGCTGCCCCCCCCCCCCTCCAACATATGGTGCCTCCCCATGCGCTACAGGTGTACTGTCCCTTGGCGTCATCGCATCCAATGCAGGGCTGGGGACCCTTCTTAATGATGTCAATGCGGGTGCAGCTCCAGTGCGAGGGAATCGTTTTTACATTTCCCAGAATTGGGCTTTAAATCTCACGATTTACATTCAAACACAACAGGATGTAGCCAAATTTACATTCGTTGTTTGGACAGAATGAACATACATGACCTTTCACTATGCAAATGGCTATTTTAATTCTTTCTAAATCAACCCCCTACGGGCATGACTCTGTGAAGGTCGGAGTGCCTCTCGGGGTGATAACGAAGGTTTAACAATGCCATGAAAAAAAAAAGTTTATATATATATATATATATATATTTATATTTATATTTATTTATTTATATTTTATATATTTATTTTATATTTTATTTATTTTGTTTATATTTATTTATTTATTTTATATATTTATATATTTATTTATTGATATTTATTTATTTTATATATTTATTTATATTTTATATATTTATTTATTTATAATTTATATATTTATTTATATTTTATATATTTATTTATTTATATTTTATATATTTATATATTTATTTATTGATATTTATTTATTTTATATATTTATTTATATATATATTTATATTTTATATATTTATTTATTTATATTTATTTATTTTATATATTTATTTATTGATATTTATTTATTTTATATATTTATTTATTTTATATATTTATTTATTTATATTGTATATATTTATTTAATTTATATATATTTATTTATATTTTATATATTATTTTATATATATATATATATATATATATATATATATATATATATATATATATATATATACACACACACACACACACACACCCACACACACACACACACACACACATACATACACAAGTACACCCCTCACATTTCTGTAAATCTTTTCTTCTATCTTTTCATGTGACAACACTGAAGAAATGACACTTGTCTACAATGTAAAGTAGTGAGTGTACAGCTTGTATAACAGTGTAAATTTCCTGTCCCCTCAAAATAACTCAACACACAGCCATTAATGTCTAAACCGCTGGCAGCAAAAGTCAGTACACCCCTAAGTGAAAATGTCCAAATTGTGCCCAAAATGTCAATATTTTGTGTGGCCACCATTATTTTCCAGCACTGCCTTAACCCTCTTGGGCATGGAGGTCACCAGAGCTTCACAGGTTGTCACTGGAGTATGAACTAGCATAATCTTACTAACTTACTAGCATAATCCGTTCCAGGAGAATGCTTGTAAGGCAAAGCACTCGTATATCAAAATGAGTTTCCCCATAGAAGTCAATGAAAACTCAGATAATGTGTTCCAGTGCTACTGCTGGTGTATGCAGTACTGCATGTGGCCAGAGGTGCGGGGGTGTTGGAGACACTCGGAGATGCTCGGAGACACTCGGTAACCATATGTCAGTGCCGTACTCTTTCCATTTTCAGATGATGGATTGAACAGAGCTCAGTGAGATGTTCAAAGCTTGGGAGATTTTTTTATAACCTGACCCTGCTTTATACTTCTCCACAACTTTATCCCTGACCTGTCTGGTGTGTTCCTTGGCCTTCATTATGCTGTTTGTTCACTAAGATCCCCTAACAAACCTCTGAGGGCTTCACAGAACAGCTGTATTTAGTTTAAGTATTGAGATTGTATTGAGATTAAATTACACACATGTGGACTCTATTTACTAATTAGGTGACTTCTGAAGGCAATTGCTTCTCCTAGATTTTAGTTAGGGGTATCAGAGTAAAGGGGGCTGAATACAAATGCCCCCCCCCCCACACTTTTCACATATTTATTTGTAAAAAATGTTGAAAACAATTTATAATTTTCCTTCCACTTCACAATTATGAGCCACTTTGTGTTGGTCTGTCACATAAAATCCCAATAAAATACATTTACCTTTTTTGGGTGTAACATGACAAAATGCGGAAAATGTCGAGGGGGTATGAATACTTATTCAAGGCACTGTATATGTCACATATATTATTTTTTTTCATGGAAATGAATGGGCTGCCCTATGTGTGTGTGTGTTATGTGCACAAAAACGTTTGTTTCAGGCGATCCCAGCTCTGTTTTTATTTGTTGCGATCACAGGAACACGGCGAGGAATTGATAGGATGGATAGGAATTGTTGTCACCTCTTTACTTTTAGATATTATTCAGTCTCAAACTGTAGCAAATTGTAACGAGCAGAATTCATTTTTTTCTTATTTTTTTCATCCTTCGATGATACGTTTCTGGACGGGCGATGTCGTTGAAAGAGTTAACGCGTCACACGGTCCCCCCCGGCTTCCCCTTCTCTGGGCTGGCGGTGTCAGGCGCAGCCATTTGTGTGTTATCTGTGCCAGTTCTCAGCAGGTGTGAGCCGCGCCGGTTGCGCCCCCCCCCCCCCTCTGTTCAGGCAGGAATGAGCGGGGCTCGTGTGCCGGGCACGGCGCGGCGCGGGAGGGCGAGGAGGGCTCAGCGTCTGATACTCCGCACACACACACACAGCCCTCATCAATAGCTCAGACGCACAGAAAGTTCTGTTTATAGAGAGCGAGTGCGGACCCCCCCCCCCTCCCCCTCCAGAGCAAGGCGCAGAGGAGTTTATATAAGGACTAATCTAATTCATATAGAAATAGTCACGTCCTCGTAGCGTCACCTACACGAGGGACCGCCTTCCTGGCGCTCGCTAAAGGTAGAAAGAGTTTAGGCAGAAATATTTATTTTTCTACAAAAATAACCCTCATTAACCACTTAACCTCTGGGAGATTTAAAAACGCAGAGCTGATCAAATACCACCAAAAGAAAACTCTATTTGTGGGAAATAAATTATATCAACTGGCTGCTATGGGGGATCTATCAGGGTGGAGCGCGAGAAAGGAGGCGGTAAATGTGCCATTTACTGGCCCCTTCCTTTTCTTAATGGATAGTCAGTGATCAGTACCGATCACTGTGTTTTTTTTTTTTTTTGTTTTGTTTTTTACTATGCCTCAGTTTATAAATGAACGGGAAGCTCTGTATAGAGTTCTTGCAAAGAAAGTGACTGATGAATCAGTCCTCAATCCCCTTCTCTGTCTCAAAAATGAGACATCAGGGGTCTGTTTAGACCCCTGATATTTCACCAAAGCCCCTAAGGAGGGTTCCTAAAAAAAAAAATAATAATAAAAAAAAATAATAATAATAATAAAAAAACATATATATATATAAAATAAAATGGTAAACAGTAATAAAAAAATAGAACAACAAAAATAAAAAACAAACACTGCTGACACCAGTGGCGGAACTACCAGGGTCACAAAGGATGCACTTGCGACCTGATGAATATGTCCTCAGTCCCCTTCTCTGTCTCAAAAATGAGTGTTTAGACCCCTGATATTTCACCAAAGCCCCTAACGAGCATTTGTAAAAAAATATAAAAAAAAGTAAATAATATAAAATAAAATGGTAAAAAGTAAAAATAAAATAAAACAACAACAACAACAAAAAAAACACTGCTGACACCAGTGGCGGAACTACCAGGGTCACAAAGGATGCACTTGCGACCTGATGAATATGTCCTCAGTCCCCTTCTCTGTCTCAAAAATGAGTGTTTAGACCCCTGATATTTCACCAAAGCCCCTAACGAGCATTTCTAAAAATATATAAAAAAAGTAAATAATATAAAATAAAATGGTAAAATGTAAAAATAAAATAAAACAACAACAAAAAAAAAAAAAACACTGCTGACACCAGTGGCGGAACTACCAGGGTCACAATGGATGCACTTGCGACCGGGCTTTGGCATTCCGCCACTGTGGGGGGACTCCAAGATGGCAGGAAGGTGGCCCGCTGCAGGACGGTAATAAAGGGTCCCATAATGGGAGCAAAATGCGATCAATGTGTGATCAATGGGAAGGGTCGGGGACCAGGGGGGACCCTTCATGACTTCTTGCACCGAGGCCCAGAAGGTTTCTAGTTACACCTCTGATTGGTCCTTTTTGTTTTTTTTGTTTTTTGAAACCAATAGAATATAATGTATTTAAAAAAATAAAAATAATTCATTAGTAACCATAACCAGCACTAAACCCCTATTTCCATCCCAGTTCCATGATGTCACGTGCACATGGCTAGGATTGTATCCAGAAATGACAGTGACATAGAAAACCTTTTGGTGGCCCATTTTACTTCCCTAAGCCAGCAATGATCTCATTATTATCTATCATATTTAGACCTCGTTGACACTGTTTTATATGTTCTTTCTCACCTCTGAGAGCATGGAAGACATGGGAAGTCGGGGTCAGGCGCGGGGTAAGAGGTCCTCCAAAAAAAAGTCCTATTCTGTAATCAGCTCTGATCTCGGTAGGATTAGACTTTGATTCCAGGGCTGATGTAGTTGTAGATTTATCAGTAAGATGAGGATGAGCAAAATCACTTCATATGATGTGGTTAAAAAAAACAAAAAAAAAACAAAAACTGTACAAGCATTTATTGTGTTTCAAAAATATATTCAGGTTGATTTACTAAAGACAAATAGTCTGTTAACTTTACAAAGGAAATTGCACTTAGCTCAGTGAATGTGGTGAAAATTCTCATTGAAAGAAACTAGGAATATACCTATAAAATTTTTTATGCAACGAATATGAATACTGATACCTTTATTTTTATTTATTTTTATTTTTTTTGGTACCTACCGCAACTACTTTGTTTACACTTCAGTTGTCAGCAATGGTACAAAGCATTGAAAAGCTACAAATGGAATAAATGTATTTATTTTTTTTGAGCTTTTTTTTTTTTTTTTTTTTTTTTTCCAATAAAATTTTTTTTTAATTCAAGTTAAATCACATAACAAGCTGAAGAAATCACAGTATGCAATGTAAGAAACAAATAGTGCATAGCAATTATGCTCGTACTCATAGATACAGATATAATTATATAATTATAAATATCTTCTGGTAGCTATAATGTAATCGCGGACTCAAGGTCCGGAACGGCGGTAACAGCTTCCGTGAAAAGAATGAGTACCAGACAAAAAGAGAACAATGTAACAGCACCTATTTAAACAGTACAGTATCCTGTGAACAGATAGTACAACTGCTCTGTAAGGTACATGTTTAACAAGGGGGAAGGGGGGGGGGGGTGAGTTATAGGGGAACAAAGGAGGGTAATGAAAGGGAAAGAGAGAAAAGATAGAAAAGAAATAGAAATAAGTAGTCAAGGAGCAAGACAGCGGTAAAGGCGGTTTTCACACAGAAGTCCACATCCGCGCCCACTGAAATAGGTCAGCAGACACCTAAATAGTCGGTCCACTAAGATCGGGGAACCCATCAACCTGTGGACAAGCTAGCAAATGAGTCCGAATATTTGAACTGGACCCATGGGGACCAGGTATTATGAAATTTTTCAGAGGATTCATTCGCTGTGGCCAGCGTCTCTTCCATTGCGAAAATTCGGTTAACTTCCCGCAACCATTCCCCCACTGATGGGGCTGAGGTCGATTTCCAGTACCTAGGAATCAGGGACTTAGCGGCAATAAGGAGATGCTTCGATAAAGATCTTTTGTATCTGCCAAGAGGCCAATCAGAAATATGAAGCAGGCAGCAAGCCGGTGTCAGAGGTAGGGTCGTATTCGTAATGCGTAAAATCAAGTCGCAAATCTTGCCCCAGAATTCAGAAATCCGGGGGCAATTCCACCATATGTGCAGCATGTCTCCTTTGGCCTCACCGCACCTCCAACAGAGGTCCGTGGAAGCGGGGTACCATCTCTTTACTTTTTCTGGAGTGGCATACCATTGTGACAATAGTTTGTAAGAGTTTTCTTGTAGCCTAGTACTAATAGAGCACTTGTGGGCCAAAATACATGCGTTTTGCCACTGCAGATCCGTAAAGCGAGTCTGGAGGGACGTTTCCCATTGGTCTCTGAAACGCACCGGTTCCGCACTCCCTTGCTGTTGGAGGCATGTGCACATAAGCAAGGTCGTCCTCTCCAGCGGCCCGCCCTCCAAGCAAAGAGTTTCAAAAGGGGTAGGGTCTCTCAGCATCTCTTTCTGTCTCATGGGTGCCATGACATAGTGACGTGCCTGTCTGTAATTCCAGGAGGGGAGCACCCGGGGTTCGGGGCCACCCAGCAAGTCGGCCTGAGAAATAAACTGTCCAGACTGAGTCAGATGTAGAGCCAGAAGGGGTGACGACCCCTTCCAGGCGAATGTACTTGTGTCCACCCCCGGAGGGAAATCCGGGTTGTTCAGCAAGGGGGTCAAAGGTCCTGGTGAAGTAGCAATTGAATACTCTGTAGGATTTATGAAAGGCTTGTAGGGTTGCCCTAATAAGAGGGTGTTGTAACAGATCTGGGGGACATCTAGCCCAGGGTATCCACGGGGAGAATTTTAAAGGAGTGTGGGAACCTGCTTCTTCTAAAGCTACCCAGTCTTTATTTTAAGAAAGACAATGCCAATCTATAACTCTGGCCAAATGTGCGGCATAATAATAAAGCTTAAAATTCGGGAAGCCTAAGCCTCCCGCTGCCTTCGGCCTCATCAACAGGCGAAGGCCAACGCGCGGCCTCCTGCCAGCCCAAACAAATTTCCAGAGCACAGACTGTAATTGTTTAAAAAAGCTGACCGGTACCGTGATTGGTAAGGTACGGAAAAGATAAAGCAGTCTAGGGAGCACCACCATCTTTATTATTGCTGCTCTCCCAAACCACGAGAAGAATTTAAGGGACCATTTCGTTAAGTCAGATTGAATCCGCCTCAGCATGGGTGTAAAATTGCTGGAGAAAGCACTGTCGAGTTGAGAGGGCAGCAAAATTCCCAAGTACTTAAGCGTATTCGCCTCCCATCTAAAGGTGTTATTGGTCTGAGCCTGATCTAAAACCTCGGGCGGGAGTGAAATATTCATGGCTTCTGACTTAGTATAATTAATTTTTAAATTAGAAACATAGCCATAGATAGAGAATGCCTTTAATAGATTGGGGATGGATGCGTGGGGCTGAGTCAAAAAAAAAAACAGATCGTCAGCGTATGCTGCCGTTTTGTAGGATTTAGAGCCGATCTGGAAGCCCGTGATATCAGGATTTTGATTAACGACGCGTATGAAGGGTTCTAATGAGAGTATAAATAGAAGGGGTGACAGGGGGCAGCCCTGTCGCGTCCCATTTTTAATAGTCACCGGTTCTGATAGGGATCCATTGATTTTTAACTGAGCCGTGGGGTTCCTGTACAGGGAGGAGATCCAGGACATCATGTGGGATTTCAGACCTATGTGGGCACAAGTAGCCAACAAATAATCCCACGCGACCCTGTCGAAGGCCTTCTCCGCGTCAGTAGACAGGAGAAGGCCCTCGAGTCCTAATCTGCGGCAGTGGTATGTCAAGTTCAGGGCCTTAATCACATTATCCTTGGCTTCCCTCCCCGGCATGAACCCAACCTGCTCTGGACCGATTATGTGGGGAAGAAAGGGGCGCAGGCGATTCGCGATTATTTTGGCTAGAATTTTTAAATCCAGGTTTAGAAGAGAAATGGGCCTGTAACTTGCACACTCCGATGGGTCCTTGCCTGGTTTAGGGAGCACCGTGATATGAGCTCCCAAAAACGTGGCAGGAATTTGGTGGGGGTCCATAAGAAAGTTAAGTGTTTTTAAAAGTGGGGCTTCCAAACGGTCCCGAATGTCTTATAATAAAGGGCCGACAGCCCGTCAGGCCCCGGGCTCTTCCCGGGCTTGAGATTTTTGATGGTAAGCAATAGCTCCTCTGAGGAAATCGGTTGCTCCAGAGACTCCGCATCCTCAGGGGAGAGCGATGGGAGGCCGCTCTGCTGCAAATAATCCTGAATGATTTGAGCCCTGTCACCCCCCAACTCCCCAGGTTTGTGTTGGTGGGGAATGTCATAGAGTTTTGAATAAAAACGGTGGAAACTCTCCGCAATCTCATCCGTTCTGTTTGTTAGCGGGCCGTCACTGGTTTTAATCGCCATAATGTTGTTAACTAAGGAGGCCTCTTTTAACGCCCTCGCCAAAAATTTCCCCCCCTTATCTCCGTGCTCGTAATAAATTTTGTGCTTAAGGAAAAGCGCGCGTTTACTGCGAGCTTCCAAGATATCTCGGAGCTCGCCGCGTGTCGCCAAAAGTTCTTGTGCTTTTTGAGTGTCCAGAGATTGTTTATGCTGGACCTCCAGACCGGCAATTTTGGCTGAAAGGGTCTTAATCTGTTTTTCGGCTTCCCGCTTGCGGGCAGCCCCTACTCCGATGAGCTCCCCCCTCATCACGCACTTGTGTGCTTCCCAAATTGTTAAGGGGGAGAGATCATCAGAGCTATTCTCAGAAAAATAGTGGCGCAAAACGTCAGTCAGTTTTGGCAGTAGTTCAATATCTAACAACAAGGAAGAGTTCAGGCGCCACATGCATGGCTTCGGCCTGCGATCTGTACGCTCGATACAGAGGGAGGTGGGAGCATGGTCCGAGATTGATTGGATACCTATGTGCGCCTCACTTAACACCGGCAAATCCTTTTGCGTAATAAAAATGTAGTCGATGCGCGCATATTTATCATGGGGTGCTGAGTAGCAAGTAAAATCTTTACCGGACGGGTTTAAGGTGCGCCACGAATCTACCAATGTTACCGAGTGCAAGAGATCCTTGATACGTTTCAAAGTACCGTAAGTCACACTGGATTTGCCCGAAGACGTATCTTGAGAGGGGTTTAGCGGTATATTGAAATCCCCTCCGAGCAAAATACCTCCCTCTGCAAAACCTTTGAGTTCCTCAATAAGGTGTCTGCAAAAAGTTATATGAGCCCTGTTTGGGAAATATACGTTAGCTAGCGTCAACGGAACCGTTCCCCAAGTCCCCTTCAAGAACAGGTACCTACCGTCAGGGTCTACTAGTTGCTGAGTGACCTCGAAACCCGCCGCTTTATGCAGCAAAATCGTGACTCCCTTGGTCTTAGCCAAGGGGTTTGTGGCATGATATGCCATAGGGAAATTTTTATGCCGTAGAGTAGGAATTTTAGTGGACTGGAAATGCGTTTCTTGTAAAAAAACAAACATAGGTTTTACCTTGTTAAGTTCTCTGAGCAAGGAAGAGCGCTTCTCTGGGGTATTCAGACCTCGGACATTGTGAGATATCAGGGTAGGGCCGTGGCCCAGCCCTGAGTACGCCATTGTGTAGGCACTCCACCCTCTCCTCGCCGCCTTGCAACCTGAAAGAAAAAGAAACAGAAAAGGGGGGAAGGCAGAGAAAGAAGAGATTAGGGGAGGGATAAGAGGAGAAGGAAAAAATGAGGGGAAATAGGGATCTAGCCCGTGGGTTCAGGCTATATATCGGGGGAAAAACAAACAAGAATCTGCCTGCAGTACACAAGACTGCAAGCTCTATAATAGGATGTGAGCAGTACCCGTGCGCAATCACGGCACGACACTACTCACTTGCGGGGTAAGTGGGAGGAACTCCGAGCAGAGGATGCTAGGGTACGTCTGAACTATATGCAATCTACAACGTGTACCAAAACAATCAACCAAACTGAGATCCATATAGGAGAGCTAGAATCAGAAGGCCCCGCAGTCCAGCAATTCTGAAAATGAAAACACAAATAAGAGTTCCTTGGCAGTATAAAAAACAGGACTAAATTAAGTATAAATGATTCATAAAACAATAAACGGATCGACACAAGATAAAAACTAGGATATCGACCAGGGGTATAGAAAAACTTCAGGCTGAGTCTCAATAGGCAGTCAATCAGCCGCTCGGACTATAAACTAAAGGCCACAGCCAGCAGCCTCCGGATAGTAGCCCATCCATCTCGAGTTCTGCAAACGGGGAGAGAAGGAGAATGCCAACTAGGCGTCAACGTAGTAGTGGTGAGAGTCCTTAGTATAACAGGGGAAAAAGACAACACGAACAACAGTTACCATGTAATGACCACGGTGTAGGGTAGCAAGGACCATCTCACTGGGTCGAGCAGGTTGCTCAGGGGCAGTCACGCTGTCTAGGAGGGTGAACCGAAAGGGATGAACGGCTCGGGCCTTGGCCTCCAGATTTTCCCACTTTGCTTCTCTTAGGCGGAGGTTTAGCAGGGGGTGAGTGGGGTGTGTTCACAGGACTGCGATCCGTCGGAGGAAGCCTGAACTCCGCATACCAGTCAGGTAGCTCGGTGTACGGGATGTTTAGGGCATTACAAAAGTCTGGCAGCTCTTCCGGCATCCGCAAAACGAATTGCCTCCCATCCAGCGTGGCCTGCAAGGCAAAAGGGAATCGCCACTTGTAAACAATCCCCTTGTTCCTGAGAGCCTCCAGAAGTGGGCGCAACGCCCGCCTGTTGCGCAAAGTGATAGGTGACAAGTCCTGGAACAGGGAGATCTCACTGTCATTAAAGAACACATGTTCATTTTTCCGTGCTTGATTTAGGATCTCTTCCTTCAATGGAAAGCTTTGGAGGCAGCAGACAATATCCCTGGGGGGTGCGGAGTCCGTGGGTTTCACTCTCAGGGCCCTGTGCGCTCGCACCAGATCTATAGGGGTATCAATCGCGTTCTCCAATAAATTGTTAAAAATTGATCTTAGGGCGGAAGGAATTTGTTCGGGGCCCACCGACTCCGGTACCCCCCTCACCCTTAGGTTGCTCCTCCTGCCTCTATTGTCGAGGTCTTCTAAATGACGGTTAATTTCAATCAAATGGGCAGAGTGGGATGCAGCGGTGGCTTCCAGCCTGACTATAGCTCTGTCTCTCCTGCCCTCCGCCCTCTCCATAGTAGTCATCTTTTCAGTCAGTGACAATAGGTCCGCTTTTAAGTCAGTGATTGCAGAAAAGAGAGTAGTTTTGATGTCTGCGGCAATGGAGGTCATATCTCCTAATGTGAGAGGATGATTGGGATGCCCTGATCCGCTTACCGCGTCCTCCGCCGCCGACTGGGACCCGTCGCTGAGTTCTTCCTCCTCGCCTCGTGTCAGTGCCATCTTGGTCGGCGTGTTGCGGCCGGAGCGGGTCTGGGTGGCGAAGATATCCTGGATGCTGCGGGTGCATGAGGGAGCGGAGGGCCGGCCCGATCGTGTCCCCGTGTTGTGGCGCCCTGATTTGCTCATTTTCGCCTGCGGTACTGCCAAGGAGAAGGCTACAGGACTGCGGGTCTCCCGGAGCTCTGGGTTCAGGCAGCCATTCTCCGCGCGCGCCAAGCCACGCCCCTTGAGCTTTTTTTTTATGTGAAATGTGTAAATATATGTTAAAAGGTGCAAAATATTAACAAACAAAGCAATTTTTTTTTTTAATTATTAATAGTTTATAAAATAAAGGTGAACAACAAAAAAATCAGGCAGCAAAATAATTAAATGGAGAAGGAGAATAAGGAGTTAATTAAGGCTGATTAGAGTATATTAAGTGTTAATAAGGGGTTAAATATATATAACATTTATCTATATATATGTGTATATATATATATATATATATATATATATATATATATATATATATATATATATATATATATATATAATATATATTTTTTTTTACTAGGTTGCATTAAACTGGCTTCATCTGGAGATCAATGTTCATCCCTTTGATCTGTAGATGAATAAACAGGAAGATACAAAAAGAAACAATGCTTCTTTTTTTATATTTATTTTAATTTTTTTTTTAATCTTTTTTTTTATATTTCTGTTTCAGCAGCTGAGCAATGTTGTTGATAAACATTGCTCGGTTTCTTATTTTTGTTCTGACAGCTCCAATTGCTGGGACTTCATTTATACTTCAGCTGTCCAATCATGTGCAAGATAAATACACTATGTTGTGAAAAGTATTGGGACGGCTGACTTTACATGCAGGTGACCTCTAATGCCATCCCAGTCTTAGTCCGTAGGGTTCAATATTGAGTCGGCCCACCCTTTGCAGCTATAACAGCTTCAACTCTTCTGGGAAGGCCGTCCACAAGGTTTAGGAGTGTGTCTATGGGGATGTTTGACCATTCTTCCAGAAGTGCATTTGTGAGGTCAGGCACTGATGTTGGATGAGAAGGTCCGGCTCGCAGTCTCTGCTCTTAGGCTCCATGCACACTGGGCTTAAAAAAACTCCGGTCCCCCGGCAGATAAAAAACGATCATATAGAGCTTTTTTGTAGTAAGTTTGCATTTTTTCTGCCAGAAAGTTCCAATCAGGAACACAAAGCAGAATGTTTTTTTTTCCTGACGCTAAACATTGAGCTTAAAATATGCATGTAGTCGTCCTAATGTGCATGGACACACATTGAGCTGCTTCTACAGGCAGGAAACAAAACTCCAGTAGAAGCAGCGATTTTTAAGCCGGTGTGCATGCAGTCTAATTCATTCCAAAGGTGTTCTGTCGGGTTGAGGTCAGGACTCTGTGCAGGCCAGTCAAGTTCCTCCACCCCAAACTCACTCATCTATGTCTTTATGGATCTTACATTGTGCACTGGTCCAAATCATTTGGTGGAGAAGGATTATGGTGTGGGGGTTGTTTTTTAGGGGTTGGGCTTGGCCTCTCAGTTCCAGTGAAGGAAACTCTTAAGGCGTCAGCATACCAAGACATTTTGGACAAACATTGTGGACGGCCTTCCCAGAAGAGTTGAAGCTGTTGTAGCTGCAAAAGGCGGGCCAACTCAATACTGAACCCTACGGACTAAGATCGGGATGCCATTAAAGCGGAGCTCCACCCAAAAATGGAACTTCAGCTTTTCCGGTTCCTCCCCCACTCCGGTGTCACATTTGGCACCTTTCAGGGGGGGGGGGGGAGAGCAGATACCTGTCTAATACAGGTATTTTGCTCCCACTTCCGGGCATAGATACCCGTGCCACCCGCGGGTATCTACGCCACTTCCCCCCCAGCTGTCCTTTGGGATGCCAGAAGACAGCAGGGACAGTGGGATAGCACATGTGCAGTAGGGAACCAGGAAGTGTTGCCGCAAGGCTTCACTTCCTGATCCCCTTACCGAGGATGGCAGCGGCAGCACCCGACAGCCGGGTATACAGGGATGGATCTGCTTCGGGTGCCGACATCACGGGTGCCCTAGACAGGTAAGTGTCCTTATTTTAAAAGTCAGCAGCTGCAGTATTTGTAGCTGCTGACTTTAAAAAAATCTGCAGAACTCCGCTTTAAAGTTCATGTGTGTGAAGGCAGGTGTCCCAATACTTTTGACAACCTAATGTATTTTTCTTGCACATGATTGGACGTTGAAAGCCAGCAGAGTTTCACCTTATTCACTAAAATAAGTGCAAATTCCCTTGCAAAGTAAACACTTTATTTTCCTTTAGTAAATCAACCCCATTGATCCAATAGGAAGACCAATGACGCTGTTCCCATGCCATTAACTCTTCTCGCTCTGTACTCTGCAGGTGCCAGGAGGAGTGCCCCATAGGTACATATGGTTACCAATGTACAGAACGGTGCGACTGTCAGAACGGAGCCAAGTGTTACCACATCAATGGGGCCTGCTTGTGTGAGCCGGGCTTTAAAGGCATCCTCTGTGAGGAGCGAGTGTGCGCAGAAGGACTGTACGGCCTCAAGTGTAACAAGAACTGCCCCTGTAACCTGACCAACACCCGCAGGTATGGACCGTGTGTGTTCTAGAATTATCATTCCTGAGTTCTGAAAGTAAAGATGACCTGAGTTTCCATTGCTGACCTCTCCCACTGAATATACTAAACACCTGACTGATCCAGTGGCTTCAATGAAGTATGCTGGGCAGGAGTTCTAACTTCACTGGCTGCATACTTGTTCAAGACCAATAATTGAAAATAGGTTAAAGCCAGGGACAAGCAGGCAAATGGCATTTGTGAAGGTCAACAATGGCTACCAACATGTTTCTCCCCATACAGGTTTTCTCAAATGTCACATAAGTCTGGTGTAGCGCCTCTAGTATGTGTGCCAGATGTAGATATGTTTGTTGTTAATGTAGGTAAAAAATTATTTTAGCTTAGGTCTAGGCTTGAGCTATGAATCTGGATCAGGGCTCAGTGACTCGGGGCTGCATGACTCATCCTAGCAGCCTCTCTGATGCCTCCCTCTATTTTCTGGGACAATGGAGAATGTTCTAGACCTAGTGGGTGGAGGTTAGGAGGAGCTGAGGTCTTCAGCCAATCCCCAGTGAAGGGCTAGTAGAGGGCAGGCCACTTCATAAATAGGCATGAGTCATGCCAGCGGGGCCAGTCGGGTGGGAGATGGAGATATAGTGCTAAGGAGGCTGTCGGTGGTCCGGGCTAGGGTGCTGACACCAACAATGAGGCACCATTCCTTCCACTGACACCAATGGTGGAGCACTATTCAGCCTACCGACCAACAATGAGGCACCATTCCTTCCAGTGACACCAACGGTGGAGCTTTATTCAGCCTACCGATACCAACAATGATGCACCGTTCCTTCCAGTGACACCAACAGTGGTGCACTATTCAGCCTACCGATACCAACAATGAGGCACCATTCCTTCCACTGACACCAACGATGGAGCACTATTCAGCCTACTGATACCAACAATGAGGCACCATTCCTTCCACCGACACCAACAATGGAGCACTGTTCAGCCCACCAGCACTAACAATGGGACATTATTCTTTCCACTGACACCAACGGTGGAGCACTATTCAGCCTACCGACCAACAATGAGGCACCATTCCTTCCAGTGACACCAACGGTGGAGCTTTATTCAGCCTACCGATACCAACAATGATGCACCGTTCCTTCCACTGACACCAACGGTGGAGCACTATTCAGCCTACCGACCAACAATGAGGCAACATTCCTTCCAGTGACACCAACGGTGGAGCTTTATTCAGCCTACCGATACCAACAATGATGCACCATTCCTTCCACTGACACCAACGGTGGAGCACTATTCAGCCTACTGATACCAACAATGAGGCACCATTCCTTCCACCGACACCAACAATGGAGCACTGTTCAGCCCACCAGCACTAACAATGGGACATTATTCTTTCCACTGACACCAATAATGGCTCATAATTCCTCTCACTGATATAAACAATTGAGCCCCAATACCAGTGATGGGTTACTATCCTACTGACCCAAAGGCGCTATTTTTTTTTTTTTTACTCCCTAAGACCACCAAGCCTGAGACATTGTCTACTCCCACTCCCACTGTTTAGCCCCCCCCCCTCCCCCTAAAGTCTGATGGACAGCAAACTGGCCCTTTTTTTCTTTTTAGAAAGTTTGGAGACTCCTTCTCCGGAGGAACCCTTAAAATAATTCTCACAACCCCGGAAGTCCTTACCAAAACAAATTCATCAGGGGCAATGGAAAAAATGCCCCTTTCTTTGGGAGTCAGTGGAAAGAAAACCCTCCTTATAATGGCGAACAGAATGCAAATAGGGTTGCCACCATAACCCTTTAAACCCAAACACATATTAATTACACAGGTTGTGTGGCTGATCGAGGTGGTAGTTAAGCTCACCTAGTGCCTGCATTAAATTAGCCTCAGAACCTGTGTAGCTCATATGTGTTTGGGTTTAAAGGGATGAGGTGGCAACCCTAATGCCGCGTACACACGAGCGGACTTTTCAACATCCAAAGTCCGACGGACTGAGTCCGTCAGACTATTCAATCGTGTGTGGGCTGCAACAGACTTTTGACTCGCCAAAGTCCGAAGGACTTTAGAATATGGAACATGCTTCAAATTTTCCCGACGGAACTCCGCCGGACCCGGTCCCTTCGAAAACTCCGCTCGTGTGTATGCTATTCCAACGGACTAAAACCGACGCTAGGGCAGCTATTGGCTACTGGCGATGAACTTCCGTATTCGAATCCAGTCGTACGTCATCACGTTCGAATCCGTCTGAGTTTAGTGTGATTGTGTGTGGCCAAGTCCGCTCCGCCGAAAAGTCCGTCAGAACTCCGTCGGAACTCCGGCAGAACTCCGACGGAACTCCTTCGGAAGTCTGTCGGACATAAGTCCGCTCGTGTGTACGGGGCTTAAATGCAACCATTACAGAAAGCCAAAAAGACTTTGGTGCCATGCTGCTGGTTCTGCCAAGTGGCATTGGTCTGGGAATTAGGCAGGCATCGGCATCAGATGGGATGACGGTCAATCAGTCCCAGCTCCAGAAACCCAAAGCAACCTCTGGAAGAACCTTAAGGTTTCACGGAATCTTGAATGAGAATGGCTTCTGTAGACAGCCTATTGCTTTTAAAAGGACTCTCATAAACGTAGAGTACATTGAAAACGGCATATTATACATAAGGATTGTTCACAATGAGCTGGTCTCTTTCACATTCATATTTAAAAAACATTAAACAGACTATATATAGTTCTCCTTTAAGCTGCCCATACATATGCAGTGCGGTGTTGCTCCGCAGAATCTGAATTAAACAGATCACAACAGTTAACCGAAAAACACCTGGCGGAAAAATCAAACCGACACGTTGAAAAATGATTGTTCCAATTACCTGGGGCTGCCCATAGAGAGACGTACAGTGGATGGGCATGGAGGACAACAAAGGAATCTTCTTTTATAAAATAATTAGATGCAGAGGCGTAACTAAAAGCCAGGTTCAAAATCTGAACAATGGGCTTCCAAAATTTCATGCAAAGCCACTTGAATGTTCTGCTTAACTCCTGGCTTGATAATATATAATTATGTGGTAGTACAGTATATTATTTTCAGTATTATTATCATACACACAGTGCAGTTACAATACAATTCAATACAGAAGGGTTACAAGGGCCCTGCTCATGAGAGCTTACAATCTAAGGGTAAAAAGAAGTGATTCAAAAGGTAGTAACTGTGCGGGGAGGAGTTTGAGACAGTAAAATGCGTTTTTTGGGAGGAGACGGGATGGGCTTCTCTGAAGAGAAGGTTTCAGGGATCGCTTAAAGGTGGACAGAGAAGGAGTTAGCCCTTGTACACATGGTCGGAGATTCCGACGGAATGTGTCCGATCGGACCGTTTTTTGATAATCCGACTGTGTGTGGTCTTCATCGGACTGTTTCCGTCGGAGTATCCGACCGACAAAGTTTTCCAACTTGTCGGTAAAATTTTCCGACAACATGAACCGATCGGACTTTGTCCGATCATGTGTAGAGAATTCCGATCGGACAAAGTGCCACGCATGCTCAGATCAAATTCCTACACCAAAGCTATTGGCTACTAGCCTGAACGTAGTCCCGTCGTGACGAAATAACATCATCACGTTCTGAACAATCGGATTTTCCGACAACTTTGTCCGACCGTGTGTATGCGACAGTTTCGGACAAAATCCGACGGATTTGGTTGTCGGAATGTCCGACCGTGTGTACAAGGGCTAACAGTAGCTGGTCAGATTTGGGTAAAGAGTTCCAGAGGGAGAGGCTCCTGGAGACAAGCATGGGAGGAGGTAACAAAGGACCTAGAGATTAGGAGGCCTTGGGAGGGGCAAAGAGAAATTTCCAGTTGATATTTCGAGATGAGGTTGGGGATGTAGCTCTGGGAAGGGTCCTTTTTATGTCGTTTATATTTTGAAATGTATTAACTGAGCGACTGAAAGACATCGAAGGGATTGAAAGATTGGGGGTGGCAGATGCTGGGTTGGTTGGTAATAGGGATGAGTTAAGGTTCGGGCCAAGCTCGCAGGAAACTGTCAAATGATAGTAAGTCGCCAGCCCAGTCAGTTGACACATGGCTATACCGGACAATGTCGTTGGCCAAATCTGGCCAGGTGCCCAGATTAGGTCAATGATGTCACCACCACCCCCCCCCCCCCCCTTTTTATGTGTGGCTAGGTGGTTGGGAATTCCCTGGATACAGCTGAATAAACAAGTGGCCCGCTGCCATGTGAATGCTTCCTGCAGGTGTAGCTCAACACTATTACCAATTGCTCAGTATGTACCACCCCTTTCTGTCAATCCCTCAATCTGGCCTGACCTTTGGCTCAACCATATTACCAACTGATCAGCATTTACCAACCCTCTCGGCCAATCCGTCAGCTTGGCCTGAACCTTAGCTCAACACTATTACCAACTGCTCAGCATCTACTACCCATCTCGGCCAATTTGTCTAGCTGGCCTGAACATTAACTCAACACTATTACCAACGGCTTAGCATCTACCACCCATCTTGGCCAATCCATCAACTTGGCCTGAATCTTAGCTCAACATTATTACCAACTGCTTAGCATCTACCACCGATTTCAGTCAATCCTTAAACCTGTCCTGAATCTTAGCTCAACACTGTTACCAACTTCTAAGCATCTACCACACATCTCAGGCAAATCTCTCAACTTGTCCCGAACCTTAGCTCAACACTATTACAAACTGCTCAGCATATACCACCCATCTCTGCCAATCCCTCAACCAGGCCCGAACCTTAGCTCAACACCATTACCAACTGCTCAGCATCTGCCACCCTCTCCGCCTTTCCCTCCCCCCAGCCTGAACTTTAGCTCATCACTAGTGGCTAAGGTGTATGAATCTGGCAGCAGCATCTTCATAGACTCCAAAGGCCTATTGGAGACTCATAATCCTCTTTGCAGGGGGGGCATGGTTTTAAGAATGTCATGTGGGCATGTAGCTATTGTGGGGTAGAAGAAATTCTGTGGCCATGCTCCACATGTAGGCCAGTAAACACAGGCCTTGTACACACTGCCTTGGCGAGGCAAAATTGGTAAAAACAGGTTGCACTTGGCATGCGGTACCACCACCAAACTCAACCCATTCAAGTAAATGTAGAAAGAAAACAATACCCACGCTCAACCACAAAAACTGTTTCTTGTGTCCGAGAACCAGTGCTCTGGCTTAGGTGCCTCCACACTCCAATAGTAGCACTTGTAGTAAAGTCAAGCCAGCTACTTGATACCAACCATAAAATGCAAGTCTTTACTGGCTACATAATGGAACACATCTGTAACAAGCTAACGCTTTTCGGGAGGAGGCTACTATAGCCCAAACGGTTGTTACAGTTGTGTTCCATTGTGTAGCCAATAAAGACTTGCATTTTATAGATGGTACTGAGTAGCTTGACCTTACTATACATTGAAGTGAATGGTGCTGCAACTGCGCTACAACAGCGTGTTAGGCATACAGCTGCAGTCAGGGGCAGACTGACAACTCATGGGGCCCCCAGGCAGTAGGAGAGTATGGGGCCCCCAGACAATCAGAGATTATGGGGCCACACAGTATACACACACACACACAGTATACACATACATGTACACACAGTATACGCATACATCTACACACAGTATACACATACATGTACACACAGTATACATAGACATGTTTCTATTGGCTGAGAAGGTACTGGAGAGGTGGGGAAGCTATAATCTCTGGATTTTTAGACCAAAAGTATGTCGATAAGGGACATTTCAGAGACAGATGTAAAAAAAACACAGATTTTTACATACTGTCCCTGGTTTTACTGAGGCTGGCAACCCTGATGGGGCCCCCTAGTGGCCCAGGGCCCCCGGGCAGTGCCCGAGGGGCCGAATGGTCAATCCGCCCCTGGCTGCAGTAGAATGAGGAGGCATCACCAGCACTACTTTGCAATCGTATACACTTTTTTCAGGGCAATGCACATTAGTCAAGAAGGCCCATGATTTGGGGCCATGCAGGGTCAAAACAACGTAGTGACAAAGTGTATATGATTGCAACAGAGTGCTGGTGACGTCTCATCATTCTACTATGGTTTATCTGGAACCATCTACTATTTTCACTGTGAGCACCAATCTGTCACCAAGGTTGAGCACGCTAAGGAGTGTAGTCCTCATCTTCTGACTGATGTGATCTCTCAGGCGTGCAAATTGCAGCACCGGAGGCTTTCGATGGTTAACATAGGCATTATGGAGGTAATAGATCACTTCTGAGCCGACCCCGTCAAATGCCTCTGATCCACCGTGGATCGCTTTTCAGAGACCTTCTTGTGCTGCTTTTTCCTTCCCCCATTCTGAGGGATTACGAGAGACTAATACCAAGTCCTATTCAGGTACCCAAGTCCTATTCATCTCCACGGAGTTCCGCTTTTAAAAGAAATTATCCACTGAAGAAATACTCAACAGCGAGATATAAATGACGTACCATTCGATTTTAGACACCAATGTGACACTATATACATTTCCCAAAAATCCAAGAAAACACGAAAAGGTGTTTTTATATTTCAGTATGGTGGGTGGATGGGAAGTTATTTTGGCCGGAGAGGGTTGTATGAATTTCTCCGGATCTGCCTAGCTCAGCTGTTTTGAAATTGGCTTTGGCTATGGGTATTTCAGAACCTCTGATGCCGTGTACACACGACCGGACTTTCCAGCAGACCAGGTCAGACGGTCTTCCCGATGGACTTTCGGCAGAGGTCCGTCTGACTTTCCGAACGAACGGACTTGGCTACACACGATCGGACTAAGTCCGTTCGAAAGTCTGTTTGTTTTGAACGTGATGACGTACGACGGGACTAAAAAAGGAACTTCAATAGCCAGTAGCCAATAGCTTCCCTTGCGTTGTATTTGGTCCGTCGGACCAGCACACAGACGAACCGTTTTCCCGATAGGAATTGAGTCTCTCGGACAGATTTGAAACATGTTCTATTTCTAGGTCCGTCGGTTTTTTTTTTGGTTTTTTTTTACAAAAAACGATCGAATTAGACCACACACGATCGGGTTGTCCAACGTACTGATTCCGTCAGACCTAGTCTGCCGGAAAGTCCAGTCGTGTGTATGCGGCATGACGCTAGTAGATAATGTCGCGGTTGACTCCGGGTGTACATATAGGATTTCCTTTACAATGCTGCTGTAACTGAAGGAAGGTTCTCCACACTCACATACCATTAGATACACTCTGCCATGTAATGTATCTAATGCTGCGTACACACGGGCGGACTGTATGGCGTACTTAGTCCGTCGAAACACATTTCAGAGGACAGTCCGCTCGTGTGTGGGCTTCAGCGGACTTTTTCAGCGTGCAGTCCGGAGTACTAAGAATTTCGGATTTTTCGAAATTCTGTCCGTCATACTTTGGTTTCAGCGGACAATCCGCTCGTCATTATGCTAGTCGGACGGACTAAGAATGACGCATGCCCAGAAAAGATTTACACGGCGGAAGGGTGCATTGCTGTGTATTGGACTTCCTATTTCTAGTCCCGTCGTACGTGCTGTACACGTCATCACGCAAGCTTTCGAAGGACTGTTTGGGTATCCGTGTGTGGTCAAGTCCGTTCAGTGGAAAGTATGACGGACTGTCCGTCGGATTGTATGACGGACTAAGTACGCCATACAGTCCGCTCGTGTGTACGCGGCATAACCAGAATATACATGACATGGAGAATTGATGCTAAAAAATAGAGGAAGGTTACCATTTTCAGACACAAACGCCCTTATTAATAGGACAACGTAGAGAGGCCATCTTTAATATTGATTGGACCCTGGGCAAAACTTTTCTTGGGTCCCCCCCCCATGCGGTTTTGCTCTCCACCTGCTCTGAGACATACAATAAATAGCAGCTAGACTCAAAATCAGTTTACTGAATCAGATTAGGCAGCTATTGCGATTGGTTGCCAGAGGATACAGTACCATTACCGCTCACTGACTGGTTGCTAGAGGTTACAGCACACATTACAGCTCACTGGTTAGTTGCTAGAGGTTACAGCACATGATTTCTGCTTGTTGATTGGTTGCTAGAGATTACTGTGGATATGACCTCAGAGGGGTATGATATACATATCAATGCAACCGGCCGCCGCTATTATATATGAATGCCGCCACTATTTACATATGAGTGCCGGTGATTTAAATGTAAACACAGGGTCTGAAGGTGAGTCATCTGTACACAACAATAGGGCAGAGCTGAGCAGCATTAGTAGCAGCACTTCACACTGAGATATCGGGACACAGCACAGGATTAAAACCTCAAGTGGCGAAGGACTTTAAACCAGGATAGATGGCAAGTATGAGGCAGCTGCTTTGGGCCCCCACAACAATGACAGGGTCCAGGGCAGCTGCCCCTTTTGACCTGCCTTAAAAACCTGCCCTGCTAACAACCCAGAGCATCCATCAGATTTCCATTGATTGTAGTCGATTTATTGAAAAATTAAATGTCTTTGGACAACCAAGGTACGTTTATAAACGTCCTGGTATTCCAGGGGTTTAGACAAGCTCGCAGCTGCCGCAGGATCCTTGAGTTTGGTACTGATTTGTTCATCCGGCTCCCAGCTTTCAATTAAAAGTGTAAAAGTGATCTGGGTGGCTGTAGAGGGTTTGTGAAGCGCCTCCACCAAACTCGCTGAATGAAAAAATAATAATAAATTACTCCGGCAATACAAAAATGTGAACAAATGGTGTGAACCCCCCTCCCACCATTCCATACCAGGCCCCTTGGGTCAAGTATGGATTTTAAGCTGAACCCCGTGCCAAAATATAAATAAAAAGGTGTGTGGTCACCCCCAAAACCCATACCAGACCCTCAGCTGAGCATGCAGCCTGGCAGGCAAGTAAAGGGGAGGAGGAGTGAGTGCCCTCCCCTTCTAAAACATACTAGGCCACATGCCCTCAACATTGTACCCCTACACATTCACCCAAAAAAAGTGTCAAAAAAGAAATAAAAAACATACACAGTTTTTACAATTCTTTTATTAAAAATAAAAAAACAATGTCCCCCGATGTAGATCCATTGACGTCCGCCGCACCTCTGGACCCCCAAAAAAAAGCCTGTAAAGAAGGCTACCGCTGTCTGCCTGCTCCACCATGTGAAGTTCTTAAATAGGTGAGGGGCGGATCCACCTGTCGATGTCACCTGGTGGCACCGCCCCTGTGACGTCACTGACTGGTGCATGCTGGGCCGGTGACATCACAAGGGGCGGTGCCACTAGGGGACGTCACTGGGTGGCCCCATCCCTTGCCTATTTAAGAACTGTCACATTGCGGAGCAGGCAGATGGCTGTTGTAGGCGGAGCTTCTTCTTTTTTTTGGGGGGGGGGGTCTGGCAGTGCAGCGGGCTTCATGACTGATGATTGATCTACATCGGAGGACATTGTTTTTTATTTTTAATAAAGGAATTGTCAAAAACTGTGTGTGGGGTTTTATTTCCTTTTGACACTTTTTTTTGGTGAATGAGTAGGCGTACAATGTATCTCCTACTCTTTCACATGGGGGGGGGGGGGGCATGCAGGGCTCAAGTCCAGCGGGAACGCATGGGAACGGAGTTCCTGTACTTTTTCCATAGCAGGAACTCAGTTCCCTTTAGCAGGACTGGCCTTTGAACAGCGGCGGGCTGAGCTGGGAGGGCAATCTGCTGCGCTGCATTCTGGGAGTTGTAGTCCGGACCACGCTCAAGTTCCTGATGGCGGTGGGTGGAGAATGGAGAGAAGTGAGCAACGCAGGAGGAAACTAAAACTCCTGAGTCCCAAACACCGGCTGTGAGTGTCCTGGTGTAATGGCAAACGTCGTAGGATCGGCATGCCTGGTGTGTGATGTCACAGGTGTGCCCCATTCCACTCTCCTTCCCAATTCCTCCTCCTTCACCCCGCTGCCGCACACATCTCCACTACTACCGATACCACCTAGCCTCCGCTCTACGGGGCCACCGCTGACACCTCATGGTCAACGAAGGAACAGCACCACACCGCTGTCAGCTCATCACCTCGCTGACAGGTTAGTTGAGATCTCACCAGCCCCCACTCGTCCAGGAACTGGAAATTACTGGGGGGGGGGGGTGAAGGGGGGCAGAGGACATTACTGGGGGGGTGAAGGGGGCAAAGGACATAACTGGGAGCGGGAGTGAAGGGATGTTACTGGGGGGGGCGTGAAGGGCACAGAGGACATTACGGGGGGGGGGACGGAGTGAAGGATACAGAGAACACTAGGGGGCAGAGTGAAGGGGGCAGAGTTCCCGGCATTGCCCTTTACATAAGAGTCTGCAGGATTCCCCCTTACACTGCAAGGGGGAACTCTGCGGACCCTGATGTAAAGGCGATATACACACATTTTGTATTTTTGAGGTGGGGGGTGGGGGATCTTGGGTGAGTTCCTTTCCTTTTTTTCCCAGGACTTGACCACTGGGGGCATGATCTATGGGCCTCTTTGTTAAAGGGGGCTTCCATATTCCGATATGCCCCCCGCTCCCAGAGACCCCCACACCCAGGGTTGTGGGGAAGAGGCCCTTAATCCCATCACCATGGGGACAGCTTGCTTTGGGGTGGGGGGCAGAGACTCCCCTGCCCCAAAGCACCCCCCATGTTGAGGGCATGTGGCCTGGTATGGTTCAGGAGGGGTGCGGGCCATATGGTATGGATTTTGTGGGGGATCTCACGCCATTTTTTTTTTTTTTTACATTTTGTCAGGGAGTTCCCCTTAAAATCCCTGCAACGTTTTATTTCACTTTTTTTTTTTACCGGCAAATGTTTTTTTTTACATTCAGTTGTCAGCAGGGAAGCCCGCTGACAGCTGATGACTCATCCGTTGTTAAGGACACGGCAGCTGCCTTCTCTGCCCCGCTCCTTAACAACCAGCAGCATATTAGAAGAAATATTACAAAAGAGTGATTGAAAAAGTCCAGGATCTGCTGCTGATTGGTGAAAAAGTCTGGTGATACTATTTATAGTATTTTTTGCCTACACCTGTGTTAGACCCTCAGTGATAAACCTAATTCTAATTAGTCTTTGTTAAAAAACAAAGTGATAAGGTGTAGAAACTATGTTATCCCTAAAGTGTTAAGGGGAAAAATAGAAGAAAAGATTTAACAATTACTTATGTGATGTGTTAAAATGTGTTAGACCCCCCTAATCAATTGACTGGTGAAATAAATTAAATAAATAACATCTACACCTCATCACTTTGTTTTTTATAGTTGGCTAATTAGAATTAGGTTTATCACTGAGGGTCTAACACAGGTGTAGGCGAAAAAAAATACTATAAATAGTATCACCAGACTTTTTCACCAATCAACAGCAGATTCTGGACTTTTTCAATCACTCTTTCGTAATATTTCTTCTAATATTTTTCTTTTAACATTTTTGATTTTGATTTTTTGGGCCACATATATCTACGACACAGAGGGTCCAACACATTTTCATTCATTTTTCTTTCCATTCACCCATATTTTACCATATTTCTTTTGATCATAGTAGGAGTGAACAAGCATACTCATAATCATATTCATTTTTCACCTTGACCACTTTCTTCGGCCAAAACTTCTGTCAAACACCAGACAGAGGGTCCAACATGGAAATCCATTTATTTGTGGTATTTTTTTCTAGTTTTCTTTTTGGATTTTATAGGCCGACTTCACACAGAACTTTTTATGTAGCAGCACTTTGTAAGCATATTATATATCAACATATCATATTTTTTCTTCCATTGGGTCAGAGGGTTAGCGCCATTCCTACACTTTTTCTTTTTCTCATTTCTCTTACTCTACCTGTGGGTAGAAGTAAATTGTAGAGGCAGTTTCTCCCCTCTAAACCATAATTGCACTTTTTCATATACTCAGTGACGCAGTATCATCTTTTATTTTTCTTAAGGGGGAACTCTGATGGGGACACTGATGTAAGGGGAAAACTCTGGGGACATCTGATGTAAGGGGGAGTTCTGATGGGGAGTCGTTTGTAAAGGGGGGTATTGATGTAAGGGGGGACTAATGGAGACATTGATGTAAGGGGAGTCTCTGATGGGCACTGATGTAAGGGGGAAACTCTGATGGGGGACACTTATGTAGGGGGGAATGCTGGTGGGGACACTGATGTAAGGGGGAAACTCTGGGGACACCTGATGTATGGGGGGAACTCTAGGGACACCTGATTTAAGGGGGAGTTCTGATGGGGAATCCTTTGTAAAAGGTGGTATTGATGTAAGGGGGGGACTAATGGAGACATTGATGAAAGGGAAGTCTCTGATGGGCACTGATGTAAGGGGGAAACTCTGATGGGGACACTTATGTAGGGGGGAATGCTGGTGGGGACACTGATGTAAGGGGGAAACTCTGGGGACACCTGATGTAAGGGGGAAACTCTGGGGACACCTGATGTAAGGGGGAGTTCAGATGGGCAATCCTTTGTAAAGGGGGGTATTGATGTAAGGGGGGACTAATGGAGACATTGATGAAAGGGGAGTCTCTGATGGGCACTGATGTAAGGGGGAAACTCTGATGGGGACACTTATGTAGGGGGGAATGCTGGTGGGGACACCTGATGTAAGGGGGAAACTCTGGGGACACCTGATGTAAGGGGGAGTTCAGATGGGCAATCCTTTGTAAAGGGGGGTATTGATGTAAGGGGAGACTAATGGAGACATTGATGTAAGGGGGGTCTCTGATGGGCAATGATGGGGGGGGGTGGCGACTTTATTTTATTCTCTTCTTAATCAAATCATGCTGGTTACAAAAAAAGATGCTAATAAAATGAATACATTTTTTTTTTTTCGGGCCGCAAATATTTGTAAAATATAGAGTGTGGCCCTTGTATGGAAAAGTTTGGAGCCCCTCTGATCTGAACAGATGCTGCCCATCAATATGCAATGCTTCAGAATCCCTGAAAGTTTTCAGTCTGATCCGGAATCGAAGTCTCGGTAGGATTACGCCTCTTATCTGAGCCGCAGTTTTCCTTCCTATTTCCTTTGTTTGCAAAATAATCTCTCTCTCTCCCTCCTTCTTCGCACATTTAAATAATAGATTTTTCTCCCCGAGGAGCCAGGTTACGGCAGATGAATGAACTGCAGGGCTACTGCGGGTGAATGAATTGCAGGAAGTAGGGTCCCAGCCTTGCTGGCCGCTGACACCACGATGTATGGCTTTAATTAGTGCTCCAGCGCACCCCACCGTTCCATACTGACAAGTCTTTCTCTGTCTCTCTCTTTTCTCTCTTCTCTCACAGCTGCCACCCTCTGTCTGGGGAGTGCACCTGCAGGGCAGGTTGGAGCGGCCTCTACTGCGAGGAACCCTGCCGCCCCGGCTTCTACGGAGAGGGCTGCCAGCAGCTGTGTGCTTGCTTCAACGGGGCCGACTGCGACGGCGTGACCGGGAGGTGCCTCTGCGCTCCAGGATACACGGTAGGAACAGGGTCAAGAATTCAGTTGGGCTTTAAAAAAAAAAAAAAAAAAAAAAGGAAATGGCAGTAACCTGTAGCAACCAATCAACATTTATTAATCCGAGTTCAGCGGAGGGGAATTAATCGTTTTTTCCTGGGCTGCTGCGCTTTGCACATGGCCATTGTTCTTTGCACGCCTTTATTTAACCAAAGTCCAATAGCCGGGCCTAGTCCGGTCTCTGGGGGAGTCAATTGGAGCCTTGAGCCTTATATATCTTTGTTTCAAGTGTTTATGTCTTAATATTTCTTTATAATTACATTGAGTTGTGTAGGAAAGTGTGCCTTGGGCTTCAAACGGAGGTCCTAGACTAGAGGCATGCGTGTTTACGGGCTGAGAATCGGTAACCTTTTATACAGGGAAGCATAACATTACAGTCATATGTGAAATTAAGCGATACGATACGTATTGATTTTCTAAGTGAGAAGAAGTTAACGCAACTCCTGCAGGGGACGGGTTTTAAGCTTAACTCCAGGGACAACATACACTATATTGTCACAAGTATTGGGACACCTGCCTTTACATGCACATGAACTTTAATGGCATCCCAGTCTTAGCTGCAGGAGAGAACTGATTCTTCCACATGCTGGTCCAGCCGCCTCCCTATCCCTGTGCTACTGCGCCCCTCCCCCCTGCAGCGCTGCCGGGGGTTTCCCCCCTCCCGCTTGCTGCTGCAGGGCATCTATCAGGAGGGACAGTGAGAAAGGAGGCGGTAAATGTATAATTTACTGGCCCCTTCCTTGTCTTAATGGATAGTCAGTGATCAGTACCAACCACTAACTGTTTTTTTTTTTTTTTTTTTTTTACTATGCCTCAGTTTATGAATGAACAGGATGTACAGAGCTCTTCCTGTTCATTCTTTCTGTGCAGCTGAGTCTGCAAAGAAAGGGACTGATGAATCGGTCCTCAATCCCCTTCTCGGTCTAAAAAAATGAGACATCAGGGGTCTGTTTAGGGCGAGAAAGGAGGCGGTAAATGTATAATTTACTGGCCCCTTCCTTGTCTTAACGGATAGTCAGTGATCAGTACCGATCACTGTGTGGATTTTTTTTTTTTTTTTACTATGCCTCAGTTTATGAATCAACGGGAAGCTCTGCACAGAGCTCTTCCTGTTCATTCCTTCTGTGCAGCTGAGGCTGCAAAGAAAGGGACTGTCAGAAACCATGAATCAGGCCAAGACAGAAGTTTAGTTACATAACACCTGTTTAATAATAAAAGAAAAAAAGAACAGATGTAGTCAAAACATAATCAAAGTTCAGTAACCGGAATGGATAGTCAGCCAAGCCAGAAGTCAGGGATCAATGTAGTGGAACAGCAAGCAGGATCTGGAGACAGAAGAGATGTCATCAAAGCAAGTCTTGAACAGGATCGCAGGAGAATGTTTCTGTGATGTTGACCAAGGCGAAGGCAGAGAACCTCTGGACTGGACAGCTTAAAGAGGAAGTAAACTCTGATGGGTTTACTTCCTCTTTGTTTCCCTGCAGAGATAAAGCATAATGGACTACTATGCATTGCATAGTAGTCCATTATGTGTCACTTACCTGACACAGGAGCCAGCGAAGTCACCGCTGTCCCCTGTAGCACGAAGCGTCTATCTTCCTTCCGGGTATTGCTGCTCAGGCTCTGTGAGTGGTCGGAGCAGTGATGACATCAGTCTGGCGCATGTGCGCGGGAGCCGTAATGTTTGCCTTCACTTGCGGCGCGCCCAGTGCACCTGCGCTGTTGTCTACGGTGCGCATTGCGCCGTAGAAAGCGGTGCCCTATTTTTGTAAAATATCTCCTTAACCATGTAGTTTAACCACTTTCAGACCGGACCAATTTGCTGGTCAAAGACCAGACCACTTTTTGTGATTCGACACTGCGTCGCTTTAACTGACAATTGCGCGGTCGTGCGACTTGGCTCCCAAACAAAATTGACGTCCTTTTTTTCCCCACAAATAGAGCTTTCTTTTGGTGGTATTTGATCACCCCTGCGGTTTTTATTTTTTGCGCTATAAACAAAAATAGAGCCACAATTTTGAAAAAAACGCATTCTTTTTTACTTTTTGTTATAATAAATATCCCCCAAAAATATATAAAAAAAACATTTTTTTCCCTCACTTTAGGCCGATACGTATTCTTCTACATATTTTTGGTAAAAAAAATCACAATAAGCGATTATTGATTGGTTTGCGCAAAAGTTATAGCGTTTACAAAATAGGGATAGTTTTATAGCATTTTTATTAATAATTTTTTATTATTTTTTTTTTACTAGTAATGGCGGCGATCAGCGATTTTTATTGTGACTGCGACATTGTGGGGGACCCATCGGACATTTTTGACACATTTTTGGGACCATTGTCATTCATACAATACTCACTGCTATATAAATGCAGTGATTCCTGTGTAAATGACACTGGCAGTGAAGGGGTTAACCAGTGGGTGGCAGTGTATGGGGTTAAGTGTTCCTAGGGGCGTGTTACTAACTGTGGGGGGGTTGGGCTTTCATTTAGTGAACACTGATCTCTGCTCCAATCACATGGAGCAGAGATCAGCGTCACTAGTTGCTAGGCAGAATGGAGAAATTTTGTTTACAACGGCATTTCTTCATGCGGCCGCCCCGTGAGGCGATCGCGGGTATGCCCGCGGCGATCAAGTCCGCGGGTCCCGCGACCAGACTCACGGAGGTCCCGACCAGCGCGGGAGCGCGCCGCCGGTGGCGCGCTCCCGATGGCAGGGCGGCACATTTAATCTTCAAAGCCAAAAAGGACCACTTCTCATATACAATCTCAACGGCCGCAAACCAACCACGGGAACTGTTTAAACTGGTTAATCAATCAATGAATCCGGTGTGCCTAGAACCCCCAGAAAGCGAATCCCAGGATTACTGTGACAAACTGTCGGATTTTTTCATCGATAAAGTCAAAACCATCAGGGAAACAATTTGTCAGAAGAAAACATCCAACCTCAGACAGCAAATACATAAAGAGGATGTCCGCACCAACATACCGCAACCGCCAAAATTTTCACTATCCCCAATTACCGTAGACACCGCAAAAAACATCATTAATAAACTGCGTGACAGTACCTCACCTATTGACATCATCCCCACAAAACTACTGAAAGAATGCTCCGACATCGTGGCTCCAACCATAACCCACCTCATAAACCGATCATTCCACGAAGGGATTGTTCCCAGCATCCTCAAACAAGGCATCGTCAAACCTCTACTCAAGAAACCAAACCTGGACCCTCAGGATCCAAACAACCGTAGGCCGATTACAAGCCTCAACACCATTTCTAAGATCATGGAGAAAGCTGTAGTACATCAGCTACAACTCCACCTGGATACTCACAAACTCCTGGACCCGCTGCAATCAGGCTTCCGCCCGGGTCATGGAACAGAAACGGCTCTCCTCAAGATTTGGGATGACGCCCTCGAAGCAGCAGATGACGGAGAGCCGTGTCTCCTCGTACTGCTAGACCTAAGTGCAGCGTTTGATACAGTAGATCACAATACTCTACTCGTCCGCCTCACAGAAGTAGCCGGAGTCCAAGACATAGATCTCCAATGGTTCGCGTCCTTCCTAGGAAATCGGTCACAGACAGTGAAACTAGGAAAATTCCTCTCCGAAACTTGGGCAGTCACCTGCGGAGTCCCTCAAGGCTCTCCGTTGTCACCCGTTCTCTTCAACATTTACATTCGCCCACTCCTTCAAATCATCAGATGCTCAGATCTCTGCTTCCACTCTTACGCTGACGACACGCAACTTTATTTCCGGATCAATGGAAAAAAAGATCACCAACAACAACTTGAAAACTGCCTCAAATCAATAGAGGATTGGATGACCATCAACTCCCTCCAGCTGAACCAATCAAAGACAGAGCTTCTTATCTTACACCCAAATCATAAGCCCGCAACCAAAACCTCCTGGTCTCCACCAACCGTCTTTGGGCAGACTATCTCCCCAAAGACCAAAGCGAAGAGTCTCTGGGTTATTTTAGACGCACAAATGTCAATGGATGCGCAAATAGGATCTGTAGTCAGTGGATCTCACCATCTGCTGCGCATGCTTCGCAGACTCCTCCCTTTTATCCCAAAGAATGACAAAGCAGTGGTAGTTGGAACAATCATTAATTCACGACTGGACTACGCAAACTCGCTTTACATAGGATTACCACAATATCAACTTGCGCGATTACAACTGATCCAAAACACGGCGGCAAGGCTGATAACAGGAAAAAAACCCTGGGAATCCATTTCTCCTTCACTGAGGAGCTTACATTGGCTAACCGTAAAAAATCGGATCATGTTCAAGACCCTTTGCCTCACCCACAAATGCGTGCATAGAGAAGCTCCGCAATACCTAATGGAGAAAATAAATCATTACACACCAAACCGCAGTCTTCGATCAGCCAACAAAAACCTCCTCCTCGTGCCCAAAGCCCGGTATAAATCCAAGGGTGATCGGAGATTCGCTGTCCAAGGGCCTCGGCTATGGAATGCTCTACCAATCAACATCCGCCAGGAAGAAAATCACCTAGCTTTTAGGAAAAAACTCAAGACCTTCCTCTTTTAGCAGATGATCAAAGCTCGCCACAGCGCCTAGAGGCGATTCAGTTCGCATTGTGCGCTATATAAGTATTTCATTCATTCATTCATTCAAAGGGACGTACATGTACGCCCATTTGCCTGCCCGTGCCATTCTGTCGACGTACATCGTCGTGCGCTGGTCGGCAAGTGGTTAAGGAGATATTTCTTGGACCTACAGATAAGCCTTAATCTAGGCTTACCTGTAGGTCAAAGTGGTTTTTAAGGGTTTACAACCACTTTAAGTAGGCAGGACTGACGAGCAGGATATCATCAACAGCTGAGTAACTGTGGAGAGATGGGAGCTGGCAATTAGCCGACAGATAAGCAGCCAGCTCAGAGAAAGAAGGGCTGAGCCCAGCCCTGACAGGGACTGATGAATCGGTCCTCAGTCCCCTTCTCTGTCTCAAAAATGAGACATCAGGGGTCTGTTTAGACCCCTGATATTTCACCAAAGACCCTAACCAGGGTTCCTAAAAAAATATTTAAAATAAAATTTAAAAAATAATATAAAATAAAATGGTAAAAAGTAAAAAAAAATAAAAAATAAACACTGCTGACACCAGTGATGGAACTACCAGGGTCACAATGGTTGCACTTGCGACTGGGCTTTGGCATTCCGCCACTGTGGGGGGACTCCAAGACGGCAGGAAGGTGGGCCGCTACAGGACCCACGATGGGAGCAAAATGCCCTGTGATCAATGGGAAGGGCCCCAGTTGGGGACCAGGGGGGGACCCTTCATGACTTCTTGCACCGAGGCCCAGAAGGTCCTAGTTACATCTGTGATTGGTCCCTTTTGTCTTCTGTTTTGCAAAACCAATAGAATTAAATTTATAAAAAAAAAAATAATAATAATAATAATTCATCAGTAACCATAACCAGCACTAAACCCCTATTTCCATACCAGTTCCATGATGTCACGTGCACATGGCTAGGATTGTATCCAGAAATGACAGTGACATAGAAAACCTTTTGGTGGCCCATTTTACTTCCCTAAGCCAGCAATGACCTCATTATTATCTATCATATTTAGACCTCGTTGACACTGTTTTATATGTTCTTTCTCACCTCTGAGAGCATGGAAGACATGGGAAGTCGGGGTCAGGCACGGGGTAAGAGGTCCTCCAAAAAAAAAGTCCTATTCTGTAATCAGCTCTGATCTCGGTAGGATTAGACTTTGATTCCAGGGCTGATGTAGTTGTAGATTTATCAGTAAGATGAGGATGAGCAAAATCACTTCATATGATGTGGTTAAAAAAAAAAAAAAAAAAAAAAAAACTGTACAAGCATTTATTGTGTTTAAAAAATATATTCAGGTTGATTTACTAAAGACAAATAGTCTGTTAACTTTACAAAGGAAATTGCACTTAGCTCAGTGAATGTGGTGAAAATTCTCATTGAAAGAAACTAGGAATATACTTATAACATTTTTGTTGCAATAAATACGAGTACCTTTTTTTTTTTTTGAGTACTCGCAGATACTAATTTCCGATACCTACCGCAACTACTTTGTTTACACTTCAGTTGTCAGCAATGGTACATAGCATTGAAATGCTATGAATAGATATATATATATATATATATATTTATTTATTTATTTATTTATTTGAGCTTTTTTTTGAGCTTTTTTAATGTGAAATGTATGACTAAATATATGTTAAAGGTGCAAAATATTAACAAACAAATCAAACAATTTTTTTTTTTAATTATTAATAGTTTATAAAAATAAAATAAAAACAATAAACAAAATCAGCAGCAAAATAATTAAGAAGGAAGGAAAATAATGAGTTAATTAGGGCTGATTAGAGTATATTAAGAGTTAATAAGGGGTTAAACAGAGGAACATTTAATAATGCTATATATATATATATTTACTTTTTTTACATAACAGATTGCTTTAAACTGACTTCATCTGCAGATCAAAGTTCATGAATAAACAGAAAGATACAAAAAGAAACAACGCTTATTTTTTTTAGATTTCTGTTTCAGCAGCTGAGCAATGTTGTTGATAAACATTGCTCGGTTGCTTATTTTTTTTTTTTTGACAGCTCCAATTGCTGGGACTTCATTTACACTTCAGCTGTCAACAGGGGAACCCCACTGACAGCTAAATGATTCATCGGTTGTTAAGGACGTGGTGGCCCCTCTCCTTAACAACCGCTAAATTTCCATGTTTTTTTAATTTTTACATTTTTTTTTTAACTGTTAGTGGAAGAATCCCGCTGACAGCTGAAAGAACTGAGCATGTAAGTAACAGTTTCAGGTATCGAAACATTTGCATGAGTGCCGATACTTGTGCAAATGCTTAGTATTGGCACTTATATCGGTATCGATAAACCCCTAGAAGAAACCCAAGGAAAATTTAAAAGACAGTATACTATATTGTCAAAAGTATTAGGACACCTGCCTTTACACGCACATGAACTTTAATGGCATCCCGGTCTTAGTCCGTAGGGTTCAATATTGAGTTTTTCAGCTATAACAGCTTCAACTCTTTTGGGAAGGCCGTCCACAAGGTTTAGGAGTGTGTCTATGGGAATGTTTGACCATTCTTCCAGAAGCACATTTGTGAGGTCAGGCACTGATGTTGGACGAGAAGGCCTGGCTCGCAGTCTCCGCTCTAATTCATCCCAAAGATGTTTGGGTTGAGGTCAGGACTCTGTGCAGGACAGTCAAGTTCTTCCACCCCAAATGTTCTCATCCATGTCTTTATGGACCTTGCTTTGTGCACTGGTGTGCAGTCATGTTGGAACAGGAAGGGGCCGTCCCCAAACTGTTCTCCCAAAAAGTTGGGAGCATGAAATTGGCCAAAATGTCTTGGTATGCTGACGCCTTCAGAGTTCCCTTCACTGGAACTAAGGGGCCAAGCAACCAAAACAACCCCCACACCATAATCCCCCCTCCACCAAATGCACAAAGCAAGGTCCATAAAGACTTTATGTTATTAGTAGTCTTTTTACATAGTGTGTGTTTTTATTTTTTTTGGGTTATAATAAATTTTGTACATGTTTAACTTTTTTTGAAGGAACGGTGGTATTCTAGTACCCATGTGAAGTCTGATTTGTACCGTCAATAGCGGTTTTTCTTTTCTTTCTTTTATTTCATTTTGAACTTCCTCTTCCAGCAGGTTGTATTCAGGAGATAAAGGTTTGATATATAATCTCATCTGTAATACAACAGATCTCCCGGAGAGGGTTTAAATTGGCAAGATTTAGGCTTGAAAATCTCTAATTATAGACGACTAATGCAAAACTGTGACAAACGCGCCCCCCATCAAGACCTTGTTCATCGGCTTCTGCTTTTATAATACACATAGTATAGCGCGCACTATGAGAAAGTTATCCATCGATCAGGATTGGCCAAGAATTTAGAGGGGAAATGTATAGCCCCCCAACCACTTTGTAATAGTTCCCCCTTACACCAGGTGTCCCCCTCACAGTTCCCCCCTTACACCAGGTTTCCCCATCAGAGTGCCTCTGACTCCTTACATCAAAGCCCTATAAGTTCTCCCCCTTACGTCAGGTGTCCCCATAAGAGTGCCCCCCCCCTTTACATCAGGTGTCCCCATCAGAATGACCCCTTGCATCAGGTGTCCCCGTCAGAGTTCCCCCTTACATCAGGTGTCCTCATCAGAATGACCCCTTACATCAGGTGTCCCCGTCAGAGTTCCCCCTTACATCAGGTGTTCCCATCAGAGTTCTCCCTTACATTAAGTGTATCAAAGTGCCCCACCTTACATCAGGTGTCCTCATCAGAGTTCCCTCTTACATCAGGTGTCCCCATCAAAGTGCCCCCCCTTACATCAGGTGTCCCCATCAGAGTACCCCCCCTCCCTTACATCAGGTGTTCCTATCAGAATGCCTCTTACATCAGGTGACCCCATCAGAGTTCCCCCTTACATCAGATGTCCCCATCAGAGTACCCCCCCCCTCCCTTACATCAGGTGTTCCTATCAGAATGCCTCTTACATCAGGTGACCCCATCAGAGTTCCCCCTTACATCAGGTGTCCCCATCAGAGTTCCCCCTTACATTAAGTGTATCAGAGTGCCCCCCTTACATCAGGTGTCCCCATCAGAGTTCCCTCTTACATCAGGTGTCCCCATCAAACTGCCCCCCCCTTACATCAGGTGTCCCCATCAAACTGCCCCCCCCTCACATTAGGTTTCCCCATCAGAGTTCCCTCTTACATCAGGTGTTCCCATCAAGGTGCCCCCCTTACATCAGGTGTCCCCATCAGAGTTCCCCCTTACATCAGGTGTCCCCATCAAAGTGCCCCCCCTTACATCAGGTGTGCCCATCAGAGTTCCCTCTTACATCAGGTGTCCCCATCAGAGTTCCCTCTTACATCAGGTGTCCCCATCACAGTGCCCCCCTTACATCAGGTGTCCCCATCAGAGTTCCCCCTTACATCAGGTGTCCCCATCAGAGTTCCCCCTTACATCAGGTGTCCCCATCAAAGTGCCCCCCCTTACATCAGGTGTCCCCATCAGAATGCTGCTTACATCAGGTGTCCCCATCAGAGTTCCCCCTTACATCAGGTGTCCCCATCAAAGTGCCCCCCCTTACATCAGGTGTCCCCATCAGAATGCTGCTTACATCAGGTGTCCCCATCAGAGTTCCCCCTTATATCAGGTGTCCCCATCAGAGTTCCCCCTTACATCAGGTGTCCCCATCAGAGTTCCCCCTTACATCAGGTGTCCCCGTCAGAGTTCCCCCTTACATCAGGTGTCCCCGTCAGAGTTCCCCTTTACATCAGGTGTCCCCGTCAGAGTTCCCCCTTACATCAGGTGTCCCCATCAGAATGCCCCCTTACATCAGGTGTCCTCATCAGAATGCCCCCTTACATCAGTTGACACAGTTGCACAGTATAACACACTACATTCAATCATTATAATGCACACTACATTCGATCCGGCACTACCAAAGTCCTAGACGGTCTCTTAGCGGGGGGGTCTTGCAGTAAACTTATAATTGTGGATCCCTGGTTGTTCTTGGGAAAGAATAAAACATAAAAGGAAGTTGATATCAGCGGCTCCTCTGCACCATCCAGCACCGCTGATCGATTTTTAGATTGCAAGCTCCGTTATTTGTTTTTTGCTCTGCGCACTTTTGAAAAATAAATGATCCTTCAGAGTCGATGTTTCCCCCATGACTGCGGCCTCATTAGTTCTTGTAAAGACTCGGCCCCCTCCTCTTAAATCTTAACAAGTCCGGAGCGCAGGACACTCATGTTTATTTGCTAAGCTCAGCTGTTGGCTCAGAAAATGCTGCAGCTGCAGAAAAGCGTCCAGATCTGCCCACGGAGTTCAAATGCCACCGCGCTGCGAGCGTCTCCAGAGCGGGGAATGGCTGTCCTGGCCTCAGTCTCTGCTCATACCATCTGCCAGGACCGCCATTCACGTAGGACGCCCTGCCAGGCCCTCCTGCTGCTTCACACGGCTGCCCCCTGGGAATCATCCCCTTTGGCCCTGAGTATAATGTCGCTCAGGCTCCACTCACACCTGAGCGTTTGGTAAACGCACGCAACAAGAGCGCGTTTGTGCGCGCTTTTATAAAACGCTTGAAAAATGCACATCGCGTTTGCAGTGATGTTTATTGCTAATGTCACCCCAGCGGTGCATTTTGCTGCATACAAAAACATGCAAAAAAAAAAAACACCGGAAAACGTGCAGTAAAAAAAAATGCGCAAAACTGAATGCGGCAAAAAGCCTTTGCCTTGTTTGTTGCGCGTAGGTCAGCCCACTGAAATGAATGGGCCGGACTATGTGTGTAGCCTGAGAATGCTCACTTAGCTCCATTCAGCCTTCGCAATTTGAAATTGTGGGCAGAATCGGCACAATTGTGCTCGCGATTATAAGGTGCGATGGCCATTTATGTGCCATTGACTTTTAATGGCACCCCAAATGCAACGCGACTGTCGCGTGGCAACACTGGCAAATCACGTGAAGTTTGTCACTTGGAAAGGTGTAGGAGCTTCTTTTCGGGTGACAAACAGTGGCGGCCGTTGCTCCAGACCGCCAACCCCCAACTCCCCCCCCCCCCCGGTTGGTAGGTTGGTCAGTCGCAACCACCCCCCACCCCCCATCGCTCGCTCGCCAGCCCACCATGCATCAGCACTTACCCCATCCAGGTCAAGGGCAGCGCTTCCTCATCGGCTTCACCCAGTATCTCCTCGGCTTCACAGCGGCTTCCCCTACGTCTTCGCCTCCTCCTCCTTGGCTTCTCGGCGGCTTCCCCTGCGTCTTCTCCTCCTCCTTGGCAGCCAATACGATCGCTTCTCCTCTCGGCCAATTGGGTCTCAGGACCTGCTTCCTGATTGGACAGGAGGAGAATCAGGAAGACAATAGCGAATATTATTTCACTATTGTCACCCAACTGGGTGGGCTCAGGGCGCAGTGCTCTGCACCCTGAGCCCACCTTTTTTTGAAAAACTCCATTGGAATCCATGTGTCCAGTGCCCTGCATGTAGATTAGGGGCGGGCACATGGATTAGGGGGACGATGCCCCTGGACACCGTATGGCCCACTGGTGACAAACATCCATAGGACAGCTCATTCAAGTGAATGGGCTGGCCCAATGCGACACTCAAAATCAGTTCAAAATTGCTCTTGGAAAATTTCATAGCGGGATCGCTCATTCCCCTTATGGGGTCTGCCTTTCACACCTAGCATTTGTGAAACACACTCTTTTGCTTTTTTTTTTTTTGCATGACATGCTTAGGGCAGCTCATTGATTACAATGGGTTGCCCTGTGCACAGAAACATGGAAATGTAGCTCTTGATATTATTCTCTGTGTTCTGGTTTGAGCAGATTTTACTGCGCATTTATTGCACATTTTTGTACGTGACAAAACACATATCTGCTTCCCACATTTGGGGTGCACTTAATAATTATTGGCACCACAGGAGTGATGCACTTTTTTGTGGGTTCTGGGAAACATGCAGATGTAAATGGGGCCTTAGAATTCTTGTACTCAGTACTGATATATGAGCATCAGATTCATGGCAGAAATGTGAGGATGGGCTGCATAGTAAATACGCGCATTCGCATGTACACATGCATACAAATTGTTCTCGCTTTCCTTAGGGTGTGTTGTGTACTGGTGAGTCCTCTAGTAGTTCATTGATCTTAATGGACTTCAGTAATGGTAAGCAAGTATGGAAGGTATGGTGGTATGGGAGGTAAGGTGATACAAGAGGTAAGGAAGTACAGGAGGTATGGAGGTACGGCAAGTAGGGAGGTAGGGAAGTAAGGAAGTATGGGAGGTAAGGAGGTACGGTAAGTAGGGAGGTATGAAGGTAGGGAAGTAAAGAGGTATGGGAGGTATGGCTGTACGGGACGTATGTGAGGTTAGGAGGTATGGAAGGTATGAAGGTACGGTAAGTAGGGAGGTAGGGAAGTAGGTATGGAGGTACAGGATATATGGGAGGTAAGGAAGTATGTGAAGTAAGGAGGTACAGAAGGTATGGGAGGTATGGACGTAAAGGAGAAATGGAGGTACAAAAGTACAGGAGATATAGGAGGTATGTAGGTACGGGAGGTACAGGAAATATGTAGGTACAGAAGGTATGTAGGCATGGGAGTTATGGCGGTAAGGAGGTATGGAGGCACAGGATGTATGGGAGGTATGGAAGTAGAGAAAGTAGGAAGGTATGGAGGTAGGGAAGTAAGGAGTTACAGGAGGTTGGGAGGTATAGAGGTACAAGATGTATGGGAGGTAAGTAAGTACGGGAGGCACTGGACATATGGGAGGTACTGGAGGTATGGAAGGTATAGCGTTACGGGAGGTACAGGAGGTATGGGTGGTACAGTAAGTAGGAAGGTATGGAAGTAGGGATGCAAGGAGGTATGAGAGGTATGGAGGTACAGGACATATGGGAGATAAGGAGGTATGGGAGCTATGGGACGAATGGGAGGCAGTGAAATATAGGAGGTATGGGAGATATGTAGGTAAGGGAAGTACAGGAGGTATGTAGGTATGGGAGGTATGGAAGGTATGGGAGGTACAGGAGGTAAGGTGATACAAGAGGTAAGGCAGTACTGGGGGTATGGAGGTATGGTAAGTAGGGAGGTAGGGGGTATGGAGATACGGGAGGTATGGAGGTATTGGACATAAAGGAGGTAAATGAGGTGTTGAGTTGCGGAAGGTACAGGAGGTATGGCATTGCAGGAGGTATGGGAGGTAAGGAAGGTATGAAGGTACGGTAAGTAGGAAGGTATGGAGGTAGGGTAGTAAGGAGGTTAGGAGGTACAGAAGGTATGGGAGGTAAGGGGGTACAGAGCTACAGGAGGTACATGAGGTATGGAGGTATGGAGGTACGGATCCTTGCATTTCACCCGTCATCTTCTGATATCGGGTTCAATGCCTTATGGTTTGTAGCGACAAAAAAATTATAAATGCACATTTTTCCCTGCAAATTCACCTGCATTTTTTTTTTTTTTTTACAAAAGGTAAACTTAGCCTTTCGTTCCCCAGTGGGCAGTGTTGGTGTGATGATGAAGCGGAAGCACGCGCCCCTCTGTATGTGAACGCACGATACATCTATATATATCACAGGTCATTCATTGTAGTGCATTATGGGTTCCTCAATGTTACTTTTCAACATTTACAACCACCATTGTGCTGACTGTAAATGACGGGGAATTAGAAGCTGAGATGGGACTGAGTCACGTCTAGAACATGAGAACAGTGTGCTCAGTGCTAAACATGCGTTCTGCAGAAGGAATTCATAGCCGTATAGTAAATCCTTACTAAACTTTATATCAAACCTGATATCCTGATCACAAGGGGAAGGGAAATACTGCAGTGCGAGGTCAGATTGTATGATCACCTTCTACCATTTCCTTCAGGAAAGATACATTGTCTTATAATGGCGATATAATATACAAGCAATGCAGCAGATTCCAGAATCACGTGGGAGCTTGGAGTCCATGCAGGGGTTACCTCCCGAGCAGTAACCATGTGTGATATTATCAGTGAAATACTCATACATGCAATATCTATTCCCTCAAAGAAAGGGGGCATGTCACTAGGGGCCCCTACAGACGCTAACTTGTGTTTGCCTTTTCCCCTGTAGACATGTGAGGAATGACGTTCAAATTGATTCGTTATGTTACTAGTTTCATTTAGTTTATTTGCTTTGTTTCATTCAGTTCAGTTTATTAACTTTCTAACGAATTCCACATTTTTGAAAAGATTCAAATTTGGATCTGTCGAAAAATGTATTGGCCGATTCAAATTCTGTGAAGAATAGCTGGTTGTTAAGGAAGGTGGCTGCCACGTCCTTAACAACCGGCGGCCACGTCCTTAACAACCGAAGACTCATCAGCTGTCAGTGCGCTTTCCAACTGACAGCTGAAATGTAAACAAGAAAATGCAATAGAAAAGTCAGAAAAAAAACATGTCTGGTATAAAATCTAAGGGAAACCTAGGTCACCCCCCCAGAATCCATGACCAGACCTCTTTATCCGAGCATGCAGCCCAGCAGCAACATGGGAGGGGTGCTTTTGGCTACACCCCAAAGCACCTTGTCCCCATGTTGATGGGGACAAGGGACTCTTCCCCTCAACCCTGGGCTGTAGGGGGCTTACCAGAATCTGGAAGCCCCCTTTAATCAGGCCCCACCCCCCCCCCCCCCGGATCCTGGCTACCACCTATGTCAGTGATGGTGAATCTTGGCATCCCAGATGTTTTGGAACTACATTTCCCATGATGCTCATGCACTCTGCAGTGTAGTGGAGCATCATGGGAAATGTAGTTCCAAAGCATCTGGGGTACCAAGGTTCACTATCACTGCCCTATGTGAACGAGCATTGACCTCAAATGGGACCTTGCAGATTTGTTTTTTTATCATTTTAGAAATGTTTTAAAAAAAATTAACACGATGCGCCCAGCCTGGCATTTCAGACAAAATGGTAATTCTAACCAATTAGATTACAACTGTTGTGTCCACAGCTGGTAATAATGGAAGGCGACATCAGGTTGGCTCGCGCCCCCCCCCCCCCCGTGGTCATGAACCTTTTACATTAAAGGCGCTATTATGGAATTTAAGAAACCATTTTATTTGGAATTCAAAGTTTTCGAAGTCATCACATTTGGGAAGGCGCCTTATCTGGAAAGGTTCACGCGTTCCGGGCATCCAGTGACTGTATTTATTTTCTTCTTCTTTGGCAGTTGGCATGGAGAACCCGAGTGTGCCGCGCCTCGGTGACCAAGGCCGGCGCTCCAACGAATGTTCTACTTTCTCTCCTATGGAGCCGGCGGAGGAGCGCTCTGGCAGTTTATTAATTAAAGAGCTCATAATAATTCTTCTTTTAATATCAGTGTGCCTCCAGGTCAGCGCGGAAGTGACAGAGTGGTCCTGATATGTCTTTTGATGAATTATGCACTGGTGAGAATTTAAGGGTTTATTTATAAACCAGCTTACTCGATAAGCGAAGAGCAATGTAGGGAGAAGCATAGCAACCCATTAGAATTCCTCCTATTCTGATCCCATCCACTAGAATTATGGGGTCCATTTAGTGCAGAACTAAACTCTCTTAATCAACATGGAGTAGTTTTAATGCTTATGCTGCTAGCATTAGTAAATAGATAAAAAAAGGTATAGAATATACAGTATGTGTGTATATATATATATTAGATAAAAAAGGAGGAAGGAATGGGACTTTGTACGAGGCATGTCACTGAATTAGTACCTTGTTCATTGAATTATTTATTGATTACAAATCAAGTTAAAAAGTCAATCTTTGGTAAAGGACACAATATACTGTAAATAACAGTTCACTTGTATGAGTTTACAGTTATTATACAAAGTAAAATACAACATGATTAGCAATGGTGGGGGGGGGGGGGTTGGGGCGACAGGATGGTTATTTTACCCCAGGGCTGGAATGCATGGCAGTCTCCCCCCTTCCCTTTAAACAGGCTTGGGGGCGGGGCCTTACCTCCTATGCATCGGCATCATGATTTGACGCCCTACTCAGTGCATCATCACGCCCCTTACCGGGGATAAAAGCGGCTCGTGCTGGCCAGCTGACCACATGGGCTATTCACACGACAGGGATGCCAGGCATGCGCACATCCACAGAATCACACACGTGGTCGTGACATGTTCACCTGGTCTTCACCTCACCTCAGCCCCCGGGGGGAGATCATCACCCCCCTTGGACACAGGTTTGGCGTCACCATTGGGCTGCATTGTAAGTTATGGACCTTTTTTTTGAGAGATGGTTCTCCGTTTAAAGGGTATCCTATAGTTATAGATATGTTATTGATTTAATTTCCACACTCTGCACCCCCCCCCCCATTACTCCACATTCTACCCCCTCTATATCCCCCAATACTCTTTATTCTGCACCCCTTTCATCCCCGATCACTCCACACTCTGCACCCCCTGCATCCCCATTATTCCCCACTCTGTATCCCCCATTACTCCGCACTCTTTCCTACCCTACATCTCCAATTACTCCGCACTCTGAACCCCCTTCTTCCCCAATTACTTCTGCACCCCCTACATCCCCAATTATTTCACACTCTGCACCCCCTACATCCCCAATTACTACACACTCTGAACCCCCTTCTTCCCCAATTACTTCTGCACCCCCTACATCCCCAATTATTTCACACTCTGCACCCCCTACTTCCCCAATTACTACACACTCTGCACCCCCTACATCCCCAATTACTTCACACTCTACACCCCCTACATCCCCATTATTCCACACTCTGCACCCCCTACAACCCCATTATTACATACTCTGCACCTCCTACATCCCCAATTACTCCACACTCTTCACCCCCTACATCCCCAATTACTCCACACTCTGCACCCCCTACATCCCCAATTACTTCACACTCTGCACCTCCTACTTCCGCAATTACTACACACTCTGCACCCCCTACATCCCCAATTACTTCACACTCAGCTCCCCCTACATCCCCAATTACTACACACTCTGCACCCCCTACATCCCCAATTACTACACACTCTGCACCCCCTACATCCCCAATTACTACACACTCTGAACCCCCTTCTCCCCCAATTACTTCTGCATCCCCAATCATTTCACACTCTGCACCCCCTACATCCCCAATTACTACACACTCTGCACCCCCTACTTCCCCAATTACTACACACTCTGCATCCCCTACATCCCCAATTACTTCACACTCTGCACCCCCTACTTCCCCAATTACTACACACTCTGCACCCCCTACATCCCCAATTACTCCACACTCTCCACCCCCTACATCCCCAATTACTTCACACTCTGCACCCCCTACATCCCAAATTACTCCACACTCTGCACCCCCTACTTCCACCAATTACTCCACACTCTGCACCCCCTACATCCCCAATTACTACACACTCTGCTCCCCCTACTTCCCAAATTACTCCACACTCTGCACCCCCTACTTCCACCAATTACTCCACACTCTGCACCCCCTACATCCCCAATTACTACACACTCTGCTCCCCCTACTTCCCCAATTACTCCACACTCTGCACCCCCTACATCCCCAATTACTTCACACTCTGCACCCCCTACATTCCCAATTACTTCACACTCTGCACCCCCTACATCCCCAATTACTCCACACTCTGCACCCCCTACTTCCCCAATTACTCCACACTCTGCACCCCCTACATCCCCAATTACTCCCCACTCTGCACCCCCTACATCCCCAATTAATTCACACTCTGCACCCCCTACTTCCCCAGTTACTTCACACTCTGCTCCCCCTACATCCCCCATTACTCCACACTCTGCACACCCTACTTCTCCTATTATTCCACACTCTGCACCCCCTACATCCCCATTATTCCATACTCTGTACCCCCTCTATCCCCATTACTCAACACTGTACCCCCTATATCCCCATTACTCCACACTCTGCACCCCCTACATCCCCCATTACTCCACACTCTGCATCCTCATGATTTCCACACTCTGTGCCCCCTGCATCCCCCATTACCCCACATTTTGCAAACCCTGGACCAATGCATCCTCCAACACACTTCACTCTGCACCCCTACATCCCCCTGGCACACTGCGCCCCCTCTAATATTTGGGCTGTTCCCACTCCATGATTTTGAGTGAAGTATTACCTGTAGAGGATTCTTTCTGTAGCAATGGTGATGGTGCACTCTGCACAGCTCACAGCTGACCCTCTGAAGTTGTCATGCGGTGAGCCCCGCCGGGCCATGGCTCAGACCATGCATGTGGGGGATTCTGGAAGTTGTAGGCAGGGATGAGGAGCAGAGATAAGGGGCGAGCTGGGCCTTGTATCCCCATATCAGAGGCCCTGACCACTCAGTGCTGTGCCCAGATGCAGCATAGGTCAGCATAACATAGACAGGTCTAAACTCTGCACCCCGTTCTTCCTGGATGCACAACAATGCCGGGATTGAATGCACAGGGCATAAAGTCCAGGTAAGCTCAGAAAACGATGTTACCTGTAAATCAGGTTGCACAAATTCAAAAGTGGTTGTTAACGCTTACATATACCCAGTGAAGTGACTGGCCTCAGGTGATACACAGAGATGAATAGTGCTGGGCAAGTGATTCGGACCAAGCATAGGTTTGGCCTGAATATCACCTGTTCAGCAAACACCCGAATTTGCGGATGTTCACCCGCTTTGCCCAATCAGGGCATAGTGAATAGTTGGTTGTTAAGGATCGGGCCAGGAGGCCGACTGCTGCGTCCTTAACAACGGATGAGTCATCAGCTGTCGATGGGCTTCCACGCTGATAGCTGAATGAAAAATAGAACATTGCTGGCCATAGAAAAATGGGAAAAAAAGATGGGGGGGAGCACCACACCAATTTGGGGGGTAACACCACACCATTTTTTTTTTTTTTTTTTATGTTGTGAGGGCCCCCCTCCCAAAATCCATACTATCCAAGCTCGCCCCCCTCCTGAACCATACCAGGCTACATGCCCTCAACATGGGGGAGGGGTGCTTTGGGGCAGAGGGAGCTCTGTCCCCCCTCCACCTTAAAGCACCTTCTCCCCATGTTGATGAGGACAAGGGCCTCTTCCCCACAACCCTGGGCGGTGGTTGTGGGGGTCTGCGGGGACAGGGGGCTTATTGGAATCCAGGAGGCTATGTGAGTGAGTACATTGTACCCCTACTCATTCACCAAAAAAAAGGGGGCAAAGAGAAATAAAAACACACAGTTTTTGACAATTCCTTTATTTAAAAAAAAAATAATAATAATAAATGTCCACCAGTGTAGATCCATCATCAATCACGAAGTCTGCTGCCAAGGCTGGACCCAAAAATCGAAAGAAAAAAAAAAACGCTCCACCCGCAATGAAGGCTCACCGTCGCGTGCCTGCTCCGCCATCTGACAGTTCTTAAAGAGGAACTGCAGTCTGCTCACATAATTTGTAATAAAAACATCTTTGCCATTCCGAAGTTTCCCTCCAACTACTTTGCATATTATTCTATATATACTGTGATTCTGTACTTGCCAAATATGCTGCGGAAATCTCCCTCCACTGAGTCTGGCTGCAGCCATTTTAACTGTGGGCAGCTGAAGCTGCTGCCTGTTCACTTCCTGGATTTACACAGACACACGGAGGCATGCCTCCGGCTCTGCAGCCCTCATTGGCCCTCTTATGACTCATCCCTCTCCCTTCCTGGCAAACTCTCAGGAGATTGAGAGAGAGAGAGCTGTGCATGATGTCATAAGCCTAGGCCATTGATGGCCAACCTTGGCAACCCCAGATGTTTTGGAACAACATTTTCCCTCTGTAGTATAGATGAGAATCATGGGAAATATAGTTCCAAAACCTCTGGGGTGCCAAGGTCTGCCATCACTGGCCTAGGCTAATGACCAGACAAGAAACAGGAAGTGAGCTTTATAAGGGATTTACTGGCAGAAAAAAAAAAAAATGTTTTGCTATCCAAAGTTAAAACAACAACAAGGGCAGAAGATTTAACAGATGGAAAGATGAAAAAATTATGGAAGTTTCTTTAAATAAGTAAGGGGCGAGACCAGTTGGCAATGTCACCTGGTGGCAGCGCCCCCATGTGATGTCACCAACCCCCACATGCACCGATCGTTGAGGAAGGGAAACACCTCCTTTCACACAGCACACAGGAAAAGAGCTGAGGCTGTCAATCACAGGCTGTGTGCTGGAGCTCCCTCCCCTGTCACCTTTTTCTTTTGGTGTCAGGAAAACGTGTCAGAGGTGACTGATGGCAGAGGAAGGAGGCAGCAGAGAGAAATGACACTGAGTGTTCTGGAGTGAGACAAGTACGCACTATAGAGGGATGTGCTTTGTTCATATTTAATGTCTGAGGTTTACAACCACTTTAATGGATGCCAGTATTATCCCGGTGTAGAAGTGAAGGGGGCATCTGCATCTTTTGGGAGAACCTCTTTTCATCTGTCGGGTATGAGATTTCGGGCTGGGACAGCTCTTGCGTGACCTCCGCCTTCCATCGCTCTTCTGCATTCATCTGGGGAGATCTGGAGGGAATGCGCAGAGACTGCCTGTGCAAAATATGTGCAGCCTGCTTAATTACACATAAAATGTACAATAACGGCAATTGCTATTATCAATTATGTACATATGCGAGGAAAACATTAACCGAGGCAATTATACATTTCCTGCAATTGCTAAATTAAAAGAACATGCAGAAAAAGCTGGAGAAAAAAAAGTGCTGCGCAAATCCGCACCCCCCCCCCCAACCACCAACGCTTATGTCTTAAAGAGGAACCACACTCTCTTTAACCACTTCAGCCCCGGAAGGATTTACCCCCTCAATGACCAGGCCATTTTTTGCGATACGGCACTGCGTCGCTTTAAATGACTATTACGCTGTCGTATTTTTTTTTTGCGATACGGCACTGCGTCGCTTTAACTGACTATTATGTAGTCGTTGTACCCAAACAAAAATTGATGTCCTTTTTTTCCTACAAATAGAGCTTTCTTTTGGTGGTTCTTGATGACCTCTGCGTTTTATTTTATTTTTTTTAATTTTTTTTAAAAAAGACCAACAATTGGAAAAAAAAACCCAATATTTTTTATTTTCTGCTATAAAACACACCCAATTTAAAAAAAAAAAAATTGAAAGAACTAATTTCTTCATCAATTTAGGCCAATATGTATTCTGCTACATATTTTTTATTAAAAAGAAACAAAAAAAAAAATAAGCGTATATTGATTGGTTTGCGCAAAAGTTATAGCGTCTACAAAATAGGAGATAGATTTATGTCATTTTTATTTTTTCTATTTTTTTTTTTACTAGTAATAACAGCAATCAGCGATTTTTTTTTTAATGTTTTTTTTTTTGTATTTTTTTTTTTTTTAAATATTTGTATTTATGTATTTATTTATTTTTTTCAGGATTGCGGAGGACAGATCGGACCTTATTTACACAGGCAAATCTCTGTTCTGTCAATGCAGGGAACGATCGAAGGTGGCCGGCGGACATCGAGCCTGCCGGTCCCACTGATTGGCTCCCCCGCTGGCCAATGGGCACACCCACAGATCGCGGTGTACGAGCCAAATGTACACCTACGGCGATTTGCACAGCTGAGCCAACCTGCCACAGCAGGGGAGCGGGTACCTCTCAAAACCAGGTACCCCTTACCCCCAAAAAAAGTGCCAAATGAGGGTGCAGACAAGTGGAGCTTCACCTTTTGAGTGGAGCTCCATTTAATGAAGATATTGTACATGTTAGATTAGTCAGTGGTTGCCAACTAATCAAGTAAAGAGGGCCTCAAATGTGGCCCCCTGACATCACCAAAGGAAAAATGTCACCAGCACACCAGGAATTCCCAAAAATGGGTCCAAAGCTTTATTAGCGAGCATATTACAGCAGTAGGCAACGTTTCAGAGCCACACAAGACCCCTTCATCAGATATGCCTGATGAAGGGGTCCTGCGTGGCTCCGAAACGTTGCCTTCTGCTGTAACGATGTGATCGCAAACAAAACTTTTTGAACCGATTTTTGGAGATCCCTGGTGTGCTGGTGACATTTTTTGTTTTGACTTTAAATAGTTGCAGACGTTGGTCACCACAGCACCCAACTCATTTGCACAGCCATTTCAACAGGAACGTATGCACTGGGATTAGTATGCTTGATGACATCACCAAAGGGCACATAATGTTCAATATATGTAAAGCTGGAGAGGACTGTCAGAGACTGCATACCCAATAGAAGAGATGAGGGTCAGAGAGTGAGGACAGGATACATTGTTGGCTGGTGGGATGTTGCAGAAGACAATACGAAACTGGAAACATGTTACATGAGGATAGTAGAGATCAATGCTATTACCCTAATTAATGTTCCCACTACAGATGGCTGAGGTCTGAGGGCTGCACAATTTGAGTTGTTGAGTGGATGGAGCCTGATGGGGAACTCTGAGACTAGTTCCTCATCAGGTCTGCCTGCCAGAGCAGATCACAGGGGTCAGGAGGATAGAGAACAGAGGTTATCAGAGCAGATGACAGGGGTCAGGAGGGTAGAAAACAGGGATTATCAGAGCAGAGGACAGGGGTCACGAGGGTAGAGAACAGGAGTTATCAGAGCAGAGGACAGGGGTCATGAGGGTAGAGAACAGGGGTTATCAGAGCAGAGGACAGGGGTCATGAGGGTAGAGAACAGGGGTTATCAGAGCAGAGGACAGGGTTCAGAAGGGTAGAGAACAGGGGTTATCAGAGCAGAGGACAGGGTTCAGAAGGGTAGAGAACAGGGGTTATCAGAGCAGAGGACAGGGGTCATGAGGGTAGAGAACAGGGGTTATCAGAGCAGAGGACAGGGTTCAGAAGGGTAGAGAACAGGGGTTATCAGAGCAGAGGACAGGGGGTCAGCAGGGCAGAAAATGGGTCACAAGGGCAGAGGTCGGGTATCAGCAGGGCAGAGGTCGGGGATCAGCAGGGCAGCGGTCGGGGGTCAGCAGGGCAGAGGTCGGGGTCAGGGGTCAGCGGGGCAGAGGTCAGGGGGTCAGCAGGGCAGTGTACAGGGTTCAGCAAGACAGAGGATTGTGGTCATGAGGGTAGAGAACAGGGGTTATCAGAGCAGAGAACAGGGGTCAGAAGGGTAGAGAACAGGGGTTATCAGAGCAGAGGACAGGGATCATGAGGGTAGAGAACAGGGGTTATCAGAGCAGAGGACAGGGATCATGAGGGTAGAGAACAGGGGTTATCAGAGCAGAGGACAGGGGGTCCGCAGGGCAGAAAACGGGTCACAAGGGCAGAGGTCAGGGATCAGCAGGGCAGCGGTCAGGGGTCAGCAGGGCAGCCATCAGGGGGTCAGCAGGGCAGAGGTCAGGGGGTCAGCAGGGCAGAGGTCAGGGGGTCAGCAGGGCAGTGTACAGGGTTCAGCAGGACAGAGGATAGTGGTCAGCAGTGCAGAGGATAGGTGTCAGAATGGCAGAGAACAGGGTTCACAAGGGCAGAGGAAAGTGGGTCAGCAGTGCAGCAGACAGGGGTCAGTAGGGCAATGTACAGGGGTCAGCAGAGCAGAAGACAGTGATCAGCAGAGATGAGGACAGGGTCACTCAGTAGATCCCCCCCCCCCCCCCCCCCCACACACAGACCAGTGACATGTCCCAGGAGGTTGTGGAAGTGGAAACAAGTACCTGTCAAGACTAGGTACCTCCTTCCCTAAGTAAATAGGGCAGGAGGAGTAACCAATTCAGGAGAGGAGGCAGTGGTGGCCGGAGACCGATGGGTGGATTGGTGGCTGCATGATCTACCCTTTCTAAGCTGGAGGGACCCCTATGTTAGGGCCCTCTGCATAGCAGAACCCACCTATGGACTGGGCCTGAACCACAGGTGCGTGAGGCCTAGCAAAGTATACAGTAGTTTCTCTCTATTCCTTCAGGTTGAAGCGTAAAGTGTAATTTTGTGTAGAAGAACTGGTGGAGGAAAACCAGTGTTCAGCGTTCCTTTCCTCCAAATGACTTTGTATTCGGTGTCGGGACAGATGTCACTGGCAAGTGTAAAAAGACATTATCCTTCTGGTGTGGCGCTTTGTGCAGTGCTGTGGCCTCAAAGGGATCTAACTTACGCAGGAATATAATTTTATCATGCTAACACTTGACTTTGGTAATAATTATTAACCCGGCAGCATGCGATTTCCCCCACGCTGCCCCACTAGACATGGTTATCTCTAATGATCCTTGGTTCAGCATTTTATCTCCATTCTATTAGGGCAGGGGTCTCCAAACTTTTAAAACAAAGGGCCAACTTATTGTCCTTCACACTTTATGAGGACCAGATAGTGGCCAGTGAGGGCAGAAAATGTCCCAGGCCCGGCATCATTGAGAATTAATATGGCCTCAGGGTTGGGCAATAGGTGTAGTGTGCTTATTAGTAGGAGGAATAGTATCCCATCATTGCTTTCGGTGGAAGAAATGGTGCCCTGTTGGTTTCAGTGGGAGGAATAGCACCTTAAGGGCCAGGTAAAGGCTAGCAAAGGGCCACATCTGGCCCTCGGGCTGCAGTTTAGAGATCCTTGTATTAGGGGTTAGTACTAATTGCAGAGTTTTGGTTTATTTGTTCGGTCTCAGGGTCAGTGTTCTGGGTGATTCCGACATATTATCAGTCTTTTTTTCCTGTTTACCAGCCCTGGTGACCAATGTGTAGCACAATACTCAGATTCTTACCTCCCCTCCAATGTCTTGCAGTCAGCTCTCTATTCCCAACCATTTTCGGTCTCCATGCTGTTCTCCTTCCTTTATAGACCTGCTTGTGTTATCTGGTCTTCCAGCTTCTCTTTATCTAGTTCCTGCTAATCCCTTACCTGTCCCCCGCTCCCCTCCCTGCCAATCCAGGCTGATCCAAGCTCCCCGCCTTCACCTCCCTAGAAATGAACTGCTTCATCTGATTCCCGTCAGTGTGTCGGTGGCCTTTAACCAGTCCTAATCAATGTCCCTGCGCCTCGTTAATGAGGCTTTTATCTCCTTGATTTATTTCCAATATGTCGCGTGTACAGCTGCCCGCTAATCCCAGTGACCTGTCACTCACTGCCCCTCCTGACCGGCAGGAGCTTGGCAGCTATTTCACATCCTCATCGCTTTAAAACTCGTCTTAATTAGACTTGGGCAAAGGCCACTAAATGTCTGAGATCTACTGTACAGTCTGTCCCCGTCCATTGAGATACTAGTGTGCAGGAGCCCGTGGCCTGTCTAGGGCTTGTACGTCGTCCAGCTGCAACCTTTTCACTTGGCAAGGAGAAAATTCCAATAATCAAGATGCCATTTACATGATGTTCTTATACTGCAGGGGTAGTGAATTCAAAATTTAAGGAGGTCCGGTCAGTAAAATCCTCTTCCAGCAGAGGTCCAGATCTCATGCTTGTGCTAGTATAGATGTAGTTATTATATCAAGGTCTATCAAAGTCTATCAAAGAAAAAGCAAGGTACAATGTCCTTTAGGTGTCCCCATCAGAGTGTCCATTTACATGTCCCCATGTGAGTTCCCCCTTATGTAGCCCACCTTCTAAAGAGCTGCTGGTTTGATGGGCCCTCTGAAACTTAGTGCCTTGTATTCTGCAGAGCATACCTCCCTCAACACCGCTCTCGCACACCCCTACTGTTGAGTAAACCACACCAGATTGAGTAAACAAGGTTTCTGTTGGCAAAGATTTTGGTCAAATGGGGCCGAATGGTACAAGCTATAAGCAAAGTAAAAGAACACAATTTCCTATACAGAGCACTTCTAAACCCCCATTGTGCTCAAGGAACCCCACTGTAGGTAACCGGGCCCCCAGATTTTCTTATCAACCAGCTGGAACTTTAACAAGGTCATCCCGGGGCAGCATAGGGACTACTGTGAATATAAACCCCCGGGATCTATGCTGCCTTAGGCCCTTGGTCAGACTCTGCCAGGTTCAAACCTGCCTGAAGGACTTAAGTAAATGAGAACATGACTGGATGGTAAGGTCTAGAAAATGCTGCAAGTAGGGAGGAGTGACCTCCGGAATTAAAAAAAGAACAAAAGAAAAGAAAAAAAAATATTTGCTTCCTGCCGGCATGGTTGGGGCCCATACTGTGGTACAATAATGACTAAACAGCTCCAGTTAAAGGTAGAGGAGGTTTGTTGAAGAGTTCTGCTAGGAAGTACTTGAGCAAGGTTTAACAGTAATGTCGCGTACACACAGTGGGATTTTCCAATGGGAAATGTTGGATGTGAGCTTGTTGGCTGAAAGTCTGACCGCGTGTATGCTCCATCGAACATTTGTCTGCAGACTTTCCGCCAACAAATGTTGGCTAGCAGGTTCTCAACTTTTCCACCAACAAAACTTTGTCGGACTTTCTGATCGTGTGTACACAAGTCCGTTGCACAAAAGTTCACGCATACTCGGAATCGAGTATGAGCCGGAAGCGCTCGGTCTTATAAAACTAGCGTTTGTAATGGAGATATCACATGACTCTTGGACTTCCTTTTTATCGGCTTGTCGTATGTCTCGTATGTCACCACGTTCCGTGTTCGTAATTGTTGTCCAACATTTGTGTGACCGTGTGTATGCAAGATGAGTTGGAGCCAACAACCTTCGAACAAAAATCCACCGTTTTGTTGTCGGAAAGTCCGATCGTGTGTACGGGGCATAAGTCTTCATGTACATTACAGCTCCTAAACTTAAGTTTAAGAGATTTTGGCATTTTTTTTTGCCAAAGCTCTTAAACTTGACTCCATAAAAGCCTTTATGTCCATGTACACATAGGCTTTTTAGGATTGTTTGGGAGCTGCTGTGTTTAGGGGGGGGTTCAACCTCCCTCTCCTGAACGCGGAAAATCATGTTCAGGATAGGAGCGTTTTGACAACTGGCTGCAAAACGCACCAAAATCGGTGCAATTTTACCCTTCCAACAGGTCTGCTCTTCAGTAGCATGTTTCAATGATCGAGGTGGGACACAGACCGAGTTTTTCAGCAGGTTACAGCCAATAGTTATGACTGTACACCTGCTGATCGGCTGTGGCCAATCACAGTTTACAAACACACAGAACTCTGTACGCAGAAATAGATCTGGCTGTTTCTTCTCCCTGAAATCAACTTTGAGTTCAGGGAGAAAAATCGGCCAGATCTGTAAGTAAAAGCAGCACACATTACACTGGTTAGGCACATAGTTAACCCCTTGATTGACCCTTGATGTTAACCCCTTCCCAGCCAGTGTCATTAGTACAATGTATAGTATTATCACTGATTACTGTATCTGATCAGTTTCAGTTAGTGACTCTCCCAGCCAGTGCCTGTTAGCTCCAGATTGCCCCCCACCCTATCAGAATCACACTATAGGTCGCTGATCCACCGCTATAGCGTCTAATATAGTGTGTCTAATGCCGCGTACACACGATCTGACTTTCCAGCAGACTTGGTCCGGCGGACAATTCGATCGTGTGTGGGCTCCAGCAGACTTTTTTTTCCCCAAAAGTCAGACGGACCTAGAAATAAAACATGTTTCAAATCTATCCAATGGACTCAAGTCTGACGGACTAAAATGGGGAAAACCGTTCGTCTGTGTGCTAGTCCGACGGACCAAATACGACGCAAGGGCAGCTATTGGCTACTGGCTATTGAACTTCCTTGTTTAGTCCCGTTTACGTCATCACGCTCAAAACGAACGGACTTAGTCCATTCGTGTGTGGCCAAGTCCGTTTCGTTCAGAAAGTCCACGAACCTCCACCGAAAGTCCGTCAGGAAGACCGTCAGACCTAGTCCGTCGAAAAAAGTCCGGTCGTGAGTATGCAGCATCACATATAGTGTGTACTATAACTCACACAAACCAATCAATATACACTTATTGATATATATTTTTTTTACCAAAGACATAAAGCAGAATACATTTTGACCTAAATTTATGAAGACATTTGATTTTATTGGATATGTTTTATAACAGAAAGTAGAAAATATCGTTTTTGTTTTTTTTTTCAAAATTTTCTGTATTTCTTTATTGATATAATAAAAATCAAATACCAGTAAAAGAAAGCTCTATTTGTGCGAAAAAAAATTATATAAATTTAATTTGGGTACAGTGTTGCATGACCGTACAATTACCAGGTGAAGTATCGCAGTGCTGAATAGAAAAAATAAATGGTCTGGCCATGAAGGGGGTAAAACCTCCTGGTGGTTTTTAAGACAAAGACGAGCATATAAACTGCCGTATCTAACAGCAACCAATCAAGTGTTGCCTTTTCACTCATCTGGCTTTTTGTGAGCTCTGCGATGGGTTATTGCACGTTGTAAATCATTATTGATCTTTGCTCTGCTGTATTCCCCCCGGGAGTTTCACCTCCGTTTGCCCAATATAACTCCACCACATTGTACCTTTTACCTCATTCTCTATTCAGATCAATGTAAAACTAAAAATTAATGAGGAGTTCCTGCCATATCAGAATAAAGGGAAATCTCTCTAATTGATGATTTTCATGTGCTTCCTTCAGGGAGTTATTGATTTCGGTCCCTTAAAAGGGGCTGTTAATGATCCAGAGGCTCTGATGCTAATTGATTGAAGATTATTGGTGAAGGCTCCCTGCTTCGTGTACTGCCCACTAATTAATAGAAGATTTCCTATTTTTAGATGAAAAGTTGACTCAACAAGAGGTTTCCTGCCACTGGATTTCCATCATACAGACTGTCCATCCTATCGATACCCAATACCAATCAGGATTATCATATTTACTAAGACAAAGTGCAATAACCCATGGAATCCTATCACAATTAGTCCAGTCTACTCATACCTGATTGATTGTTATGTGCTGCATATCCTAATTGTTTCTTGCCTTATTAGATAAACAAATATGTTTCTAATAGTGATGCTGCAGATAAAAATTTCAAAATGCTGGTTAGTTGGAATTCCATGAGAGATTAGGCGTTCTCAACCAAGGCTCTGTGGAATATCAGGGTTACTCAAGAGAATCCTAGGGTTCCTCAAGAGGTTCCTAGGCTTTCTTTGAGTAGTGTGGACATCTGTTGTCTAACCATGCAAGTAAGGCTTTCCTGCACTGACCACCACAAATGTAAGTGGGTCCTTCTCCCACTGGACACAAATATAAGGGGGTACTTCTCCCATTGACCCCCAGTGAAAGGGGGTCCTTCTCCCACTGACCCCAAGTGAAAGGGGGTCCTTCTGCAACTGACCACCAGTGAAAGGGGGTCCTTCTCCCACTGACCACCAGTGAAAGGGGGTCCTTCTCCCACTGACCACCAGTGAAAGGGGGGTCCTTCTCCCACTGACCCCCAGTGAAAGGGGGTCCTTCTCCCACTGACCACCAGTGAAAGGGGGTCCTTCTCCCACTAACAACCAGTAAAAGGGGGTCCTTCTCCCACTGACCACCACTGAAAGGGGGTCCTTCTCCCACTGACCACCAGTGAAAGGGGGTCCTTCTCCCACTGACCCCCAGTGAAAGGGGGTCCTTCTCCCACTGACCACTAGTGAAAGGGGGTCCTTCTCCCACTGACCCCAAGTGAAAGGGGGTCCTTCTCCCACTGACCACCAGTGAAAGGGGGTCCTTCTCCCACTGACCACCAGTGAAAGGGGGTCCTTCTCCCACTGACCACCAGTGAAAGGGGGTCCTTCTCCCATTGACAACCAGGGAAAGGAGGTCCTACTCCCACTGACCACCAGTGAAAGGGGGTCCTTCTCCCACTAACAACCAGTAAAAGGGGGTCCTTCTCCCACTGACCACCACTGAAAGGGGGTCCTTCTCCCACTGACAACCAGTAAAAGGGGGTCCTTCTCCCACTGACCACTGGGCCTCTATCGCAAAGTAAACCAGGTATTTCCAATCCAGGCTTGTATCCTGGAGACAAGCCAGGTGCCTCAGAGGGATCCACACTCTACCGGATGTTAACTGCCAACTCAGTGGGCTCTCCTGAGCCAGGAAGCTCCAATATGTGGTCATACGAAACCCAAAAAAGAAGGGCTCACCATAGCATAATTCTGTCTAAACACGTTTAATAAAAGATTAAAAATTGCACTCACAGTGTAAAAGATGAGTATCAGCAAATAGCCGGCCGGCTGTACATGGACGCCCATCCACTAGGACACTGGTACGCAGTGATGTCAGCACGTCAACTCCTCCCGACATACGTTTTGTCAAAACAATGACATTGTCTGGGGAACAATTTGGATTTGTGCCCATTCAGCCTACAGAGCAGGTATTTATGTGGTCCTGATTTGTCATTGGTGTTCCAATTCATCCCAAAGGTGACCTTAAATACAGCTTAGGGGCTCCCACTCAAAAATCCAGTGAGGTGGAAGCCGCCAGAGGGGTGCAGGTCAGAGTGAGACTGTCTAGACCACATGTGTGAAACACGAGGCCTGCGGGCCAAATCTGACCCACCAGACCATTTCATGGGTCCCCCGAACCTCTAATGCAGCTGCAGCACCCCCCCCCCCCATCCCTACCTTGTCTCAGCAGTCGGCAGCAGAGAGCTTTTCCTACAGATCCTGCACCTCTCTGTGCAGCCGCAACACCCCTTTATCTCTGCCTTCCCTGGTCTCGGCATTCAGCAGATTCTGGCAACTGACTCCAGCCCTCCTCTGGCTCTACTGCAGACCCTGCATTTTCTGCCTCCCGGCTTTGCCTCCAGCTTCTTCCCGGCTGCAGTACATGTAAAGTGGATTCACTGTCATGTAAGGGAAGGTGGGGAACTCTTAGCTTTTTATGGTGGGTGGGAGGCTCTTCACATCTGATGTAAGGGGAGGGTAGGGTGCTCTGGACATCCGCTCACAATAATTATGAGAATAATACAATTCTATGCCAGTTGATAAGGAGGTTCCCCAAATGCTGGTATCATTCACAAGAAACTTTTTTTGGAGACTGCTTGGACAGAAAACCATGGCAGATACAACCTGCTCTTTGAGGGCTATTATAATGCTGGTGTGACCTGCGATGAAATTGAGTTTGACACCCCTGGTCTAGACGCAGGATACACTATGAAGATAGAAGCGTATTCCCGCAGCTGCACACCTATCAAGCCATGTCATTATGAAGTAAAAGCAGCCTAAGCTCTTTCCATGAGAAGCCATGCCCCCCAATGCGTTTTGCCCAGCTCCAGTGCTTAATCATGAGGTGAAACTCGTGACCTCTGATGGAGCGAGCTGAAGCTGCTTTTACTTCATAATGACACAGTCAGATAGGTGTGTGGTTCTTCATAGTCATTCCAAAGGTGTTTAAGGGGGTTGAGGTCAGGACACTGTGTGTCAGAAACCATGAAATCTGGCTAAGACAGAAGTACAGTTAAATCGCACTTGTTTAATAATAAAAGTAAAAAGAACAAACGTGGTCAAAACATAGCCAAAGTTCAGTAACCGTAACGGAAAGTCGGTGAAGCCAGAAGTCAGGGATCAATGTAGTGGAACAGCAAGCAGGATCTGGAGCCAGAAGTGATGTCAGCAAAGCAAGTCTTGAACAGGATCGCAGGAGATAGTCTCTGTGATGTTGACCAAGGCAAAGGCAGAGAACCTCTGGACTGGACGTCTTAAGTAGGCAGGACTGATGAGCAGGATATCATCAACAGCTGAGTAACTGTGGAGAAAGATGGGAGCTGCCAATTAGCCAACAGCTGAGCAGCCAGCTCAGAGAAGGAAGGGCTGAGCCCAGCCCTGACACTGTGCAGGCCACCGTGTAACACCTGTAAGGACTGTCTTGATACCCAGAAATTAAACAAAATTGGTTAAAAAAAAAATTACATACATTTTATTTAAAGAAATTGATTTGTTTCATAGTTTCATAGTTAGTAAGGTTGAATAAAGACAACAGTCCAACCTGAGTGAGTGTCTACAATTGTCCCTTCACATTGCACACTCACATTGGTCCCTACCCTCAAGGAGCCCACAATATGCTAGGGCCAATTTTGGACAGAAGCCAATTAACCTACCTGCATGTCTTTGGATTGTGGGAGGAAACCGGAGTACCCGGAGGAAACCCACGCAGGCACAGGGAGAACACGCAAACTCCAGGCTGGTAGTGTTGTGGTTGGGATTTGAACCAGCAACCCTTCTTACTGCTAGGTGAGAGTGCTAACCACTACACCACTGTGCCGCCCCAAAGAATTATTGATGAACAACCAGTATGCAGGTTTATACCATCATAACATAGACAATGTAACATTTAAGTAATGCCCTACCCCCCATTGGAAGGAGAAAAGGAGAAGAAAACTTGTGCCCAAGCTGGTGGTGTCCTCTACTATTTTCGTGACGAAGTCGCTTCTTCAGGAGGTCACTTGGCGCATCTACAATTAAGTGGATACAGTCTCATAGTTATAGTTGATAACTATAACTATGAGACTGTATCCACTTAATTTTAGAGAGACCTCCTGAAGAAGCGACTTCGTCGCGAAACTAGTAGAGGACACCACCAGCTTGGGCACAAGTTTTCTTATCCTTGTCTCCTTCCAATGAGGGGGCAGAGCATTACTTACATGTTACATTGTCTATGTTATGATGGTATAAACCTGCATACTGGTTGTTCATCAATAATTCTTTTAACAAATTAATTTCTTTAAATAAAATTTATGTATTTTTTTTTAACCAATTTTGTTTAATTTCTGGGTATCAAGACAGTCCTTAATCACCACAGCCGTTACATGGTAACCTATTTGGAGTAGCCCATGTTAACCCGCCCCTCTTTTTTCGCTTCAATTTAATGAGGATGAGGATACCAACTTATAGATTTAAATTTCAACCTTTATAAGGCATTACATTGTTTCCACTGTGCAGGCCACAGTAGTTCCTCGTAGTTCCTCCACACCAAACTCATGAAACCATGTGTATACGGACCTGACCTTGTGCAGCTGTACTCGATACTTTGGAGCGGTATCAACTTACTTTTGGTCATATATAATATACGTTGTAATTTTTTTGTCGTGATAAGTGATGCTGCACCATACTAGTTGCAGATAAACTAGTATAAATAATGTGGATTAGCTACTGTGATGCCTTCAATGCTTAATAGCCATTGGAATAAGATATTAGCCGCACAAGGAGTGCGTTGTTTTGTGTCAATCAGCCGCCTCAAAGAGTTGGATTGTGAGAAAGAGCAGTAAAGTTTATTCTTCGACTATCGTGTTTTATTAAGCTTGTACAAGCTTTTGAAATATCCATTATTCACAGTGGCTAAGGTTCAGGCTTTGTCTGCTGCCACTGGCGCACCACGTTTAGAATGGAAGGTTATGTCTATGTGAACGTTTTTATTGTCAACTGAAACCAACCGAAGACTGATTTCCATATTAACAAGACAATTCTAATATTATTCATACTAAACACAATGGATGTATGAAAAGCCTGGACAAGGTTAACAAATCTAGTAATTAAAAGATGAATTACACTTTAAAATGGTAATACAATCATCATTAACTTGTAATGAGAGAGTCTTTTATATCCATAGAGTAACGCACAAACATTTTATTTTTAATAGTTGGTAATAAAAAGTCTTTCAAGTAATGTATACCTAAAGCCAACGCATTTTCTTTCTTTTCTTTTTTTTGTTGGATAGGGTAGAGATCGATTAAATCCTTTTACTAGTTTTTTGCTCCTGTTGGTTCTCCCGGTATGGAGATTCAACCTCTCCGAAGGTCCAAGTGACCATTGTCACCAAGATTGAAAATAACAGAAAATTTTAAATTTTAGTTACTACCAGAACAAGAAGTGGAGAACTCTTCCTGTTGACAACTTCCTGCGAGTGGATGTCCATCACATAGGAGAGATTTCCTCTCACTTCCTGTATTTCCTGGACAGGAAGTGGAAGACATCTGCTCAGATGGACATAAAAAAATTAAATGGAGTTTTAAAACATTCTAAACAAAGAGACAGTTTACTGTCCTTCAGACTTTTGGGGGGGGGGGGGGGGGGGGGCGCCGCTCAGGCTTGTGAAGAATAGTGCCCTATCGTTGGTGTCAGTAGGAGGAACAATGTCTCATAGCTGGTGTCAGTGGGAGGAATAATGCCCCACTGTTGGTGTCAGAGTGAGGAATAGTGCTTCATTGTTGGGGCCATTGGGAGAAATGGTGCCTCACTGTTGGTGTCAGTGGGGGGAATAGTGCCTCATTGTTGGTGTCAGTGTAAGAAATTGTGCCCTGTTGTTGGTGTCAATGGCATAAATATTGCCCCACTGTTGGTGTCAGTGGAAGAAAGCGTGCCCTCATCGTTTTGTGTCCTTGTGAGGAATAGTGCCCCATCATTGGTATTAATGGGAGGAATAGTGCACTTTTCAAAATGCACAGTCTATTTGTCTTTAGTAAATCAACCCCATAGTGTCCCGTCGTTGGTGTCTATCGGAGAAACAGTGCCCCATTGTCGGTGGGAGGAATAGTCCCCCATCATTGGTGTCAGTGAGAGGAATAGAGTCCCACCATTGGGGTCAGTGGGAGGAATAGTGCCCCATCGTTGGTATCAGTTGGAGGAATAGTGCCCCATCGTTGGTATCAGTGGGAGGAATAGTGCCCCTATCATTGGTGTGAGTGGGCGTAATAGGGGCCCATATTGGTGTCAGTGGGAGGAATAGAGCCCCATTATTGGGGTCAGTGGGAAGAATAGAGCCCCATCGTTGGTGTCAGTTGGAAGAATAAAGCCCCAACATTGGTGTCAGTGGGAGGAATAGAGCCCTATCATTGGTGTCAGTGGGAGTAATAGAGCCCCATCACTGGTATCAGTGGGAGGAATAGAGCACCATTATTGAGGTCAGTGGGAGGAATAGAGCCCCATCATTGGGGTAAGTGGGAGGAATAGAGCCCCATCATTGGTATCAGTGGGAGGAATAGTGTCCTTATCATTGGTGTGAGTGGGCATAATAGTGGCCCATCATTGGTGTCAATGGGAGGAATAGAGCCCCATTATTGGGGTCAGTGGGAAGAATAGAGCCCTATCATTGGTGTAAGTGGGAAGAATGGAGCCCCATCATTGGTGTCAGTGGGAAGAATAGAGCCCCATCATTGGTGTCAGTGGGAAGAATAGAGCCCCATCATTGGTGTCAGTGGGAGGAATAGAGCCCCATCATTGGTATCAGTGGGAGGAATAGAGCCCCATTATTGGGGTCAATGGGAGCAATAGAGCCCCATCATTGGGGTCAGTGGGAGAAATAGAGCCCCATCATTGGTATCAGTGGGAGGAATAGTGCCTCATTATTGGGGTCAGTAGGAGGAATAGAACCCCATCATTGGTGTCAGTGGGAGGAATAGAGCCCCATCATTGGTATCAGTGGGAGGAATAGAGCCCCATTATTGGGGTCAGTGGGAGCAATAGAGCCCCATCATTCAGGTCAGTGGGAGCAATAGAGCCCCATCATTGGGGTCAGTGGGAGAAATAGAGCAACATCATTGGTATCAGTGGGAGGAATAGTGCCTCATTATTGGGGTCAGTAGGAGGAATAGAACCCCCTCATTTGGGGTCAGTGGGAGGAATGGAGCCCCATCATTGGTATCAGTGGGAGGAATAGAGCCCCATTATTGGGGTCAGTAGGAGCAATAGAACCCCCTCATTTGGGGTCAGTGGGAAGAATGGAGCCCCATCATTGTGATCAGTGGGAGGAATAGAGCCCCATCATTGGTATCAGTGGGAGGAATAGTGCCCCATCATTGGGGTCAGTGGGAGGAATAGAGCCCCATCATTGGTATCAGTGTGAGGAATAGTGCCCCATAATTGGGGTCAGTGGGAGGAATAGAGCCCCATCATTGGTATCAGTGGGAGGAATAGTGCCCCATCATTGGGGTCAGTGGGAGGAATAGAGCCCCATCATTGGTATCAGTGGGAGGAATAGTGCCCCATCAATGGTGTCAGTTGGGGGAATAGTGCCCCATCATTGGTGTCAGTGGGAGGAATAAAGCCCCATTATTGGGGTCAGTGGGAGGAATAGAGCCCCATCCTTGATATAAGTGTGAGGAATAGCTCCTTGTGTCAGTGGGAAAAATAGTGCCCTAAGGGCCAGATAAAGGTTAGCAAACGGCGGCATCTGGCCCACAGCCGCAGTTTGGAGACATCTGCTTTAAACTATAATTTTCCAGCTCGTAATATAATTGTATGAAATCATATACATGTATCCGATAGGAAGTCATACATATCTCTTCAAGCAATAATTATTGGAGGGTGTGTTGTATTATCTTGGAATGGCATTACAGGTATATTGGCGTGTACTTTATATATGATGTATGGCTTCTGTCTAATGTGTGTGTGACCCTCGTCCTCCAGGTTCCGTCCCAGGGAAGATGGCACTGGGTTCTGCATGCTAGGAGCAATGTCCCGTTACACAATGCCTGATCACCAGCATAGCAGCCGGCCTTGTTAATGTGTGTGTGTATATCTTCATTACTGCTACCTGCCGCAGCCAGCTGGGTCTCCGTCCAAGAGGCCAATAAAGAGAAATGAGACTGGTTACTCAGCATGGTAGTTATTCCAACTAAGCCAGAGCCGCCATTAATACACAGCAGTTCTGGACAGTGTGAAGAGCGTGGCGGTTATATTTTCATTTTTACTGCAAAGAGAACCAACCTTTCGCACTGTCATGGGTTGAATATAATGGTTGCAGACTGCTTGTAAAATTTAAGTGTATGTTTAGCACAAACATTTTTTTTTTAAGTTTTGGATAGAGCAGGGAAGGGATAAAACTCCAGTCAATTCATTGTTTGTCTGGATTCCATCGGGGGGATTTTCCTTTACTTCCTGTCGTAGAGGCACCACAAGAAGCTAGAGGAGATCCAGGGACACCTCAATTCATTGTTTGTCTGGATTCCATTGGGGGAATTTTCCTTTAGTTCCTGTCCCAGAGGCACCACAAGACCACAAGAAGCTAGAGGAGATCCAAGGACACCTCGATCCATTCTTTGTCTGGATTCCATTGGGGGAATCTTCCATTACTTCCTGTCCCAGAGGCACCACAAGAAGCTTGGGGAGATCCAGGGACACATCAATTCATTGTTTGTGTAGGTTCCATTGGGGGAATCTTCCTTTAGTTCCTATCACAGAGGCACCACAAGAAGCTAGAGGAGATCCAGGGACACCTCAATTCATTGTTTGTCTGGATTCCATTGGGGGAATTTTCCTTTACTTCTTGTCCCAGAGGCACCACAAGAAGCTAGAGGAGATCCAGGGACACCTCAATTCATTGTTTGTCTGGGTTCCATTGGGGAATCTTCCTTTACTTCTTGTCCCAGAGGCACTACAAGAAGCTAGAGGAGATCCAGGGACTCCTCAATTCATTGTTTGTCTGGGTTCCATTGGGGGAATCTTCCTTTACCTCCTGTCCCAGAGGCACCACAAGAAGCTATGGGTGATCCAGGGACACCTTACTGATGGCGTCAATTTTAACCCCCCCCCCCCCCCACCCCCTAAAATCACATTGGCATTTCCTAATATTCACACCTCAATTTTTCACATCCTCAAACCTTTGGTCAGAGACCTATGGATCAAGGGGCAGATAGTCAAGACAGGTTTCAGATAAGAAACAGCAATGAGAGACACATAGCAGAAGAGAATAAAAAATAAAAAAACCTAAGGAATTCTTTAGCTACATTAATACCACTTAAGGACCGAGCCTCTTTCTGAGATTTGTTGTTTACAAGTTAAAAAAAATGTTTTGCTAGAAAATTACTTAGAACCCCCAAACATTATAATTTTTTTTCTAACACCCTAGAGAATAAAATGGCGGTCGTTGCAATACTTTCTGTCACACTGTATTTGCGCAGCGGTCTTACAAGCGCACTTTTTCTTTGGAAAAAAATGACACTTTTTTTAATTAAAAAATAAGACAATGGTAAATTTAGCCCAATTTTTGTTTTTATGTTGTGAAAGATAATGTTATGCTGAGTAAATTGATACATGTCACGCTTCAAAATTGCACCCGCTCGTGGAATGGCGACAAACTTTTACCCTTAAAAATGTCCATAGGCGATGTTTAAAAAATGTATACAGAGGAGATCTAGGGCTATGATTATTGCTCTCGCTCTACCGATCGCGGTGATACCTCACATGTGTGGTTTGAACACCGTTTTCATATGCGGACGCTACTCACATATACATTCACTTCTGCACGTGAGCTCAGCGGGACGCGTTTAAAAACAAAAAAAACTTTTCTAATTTATTTTACATTTAAAAATGGTGTCACTTTTATTCCTATTACAAGGGATGTAAACATCCCTTGTAATAGAAAAAAAAAGCATGACAGGTACTCTTAAATTTGAGATCTGGGGTCAAAAAGACCTCAGATCTCATATTTATGCTAAAATGCAAAAAAAAAAATAAAAAAAAATGGCCCTTTAAGAGATATGGGCGGAAGTGACGTTTTGACGTCGCTTCCGCCCTGCAATGTTATGGAGACGGGTGGGGGGTCATCATCTTCCCCTCACTTGTCTCCATGCCCAGCATGGGTGAAGATAAGCATCGGAGAGCATTGGAGCATGGCAGGAGGGGGGGGGCCCTCTCCAGCCACCAATAAAAGTGATCTCGCAGTGAATCCAGACGGATACCGGGGGTTATGGCAGCTAGCCAGTAAGGTCGTATATCGGCGTGTGGCAGTCCAGAAGTGGTTAACAGTAAAAAAGCTAAATCAGAGCACATTGCCCACATAAAAGACGAGGCTGGGAGGATGGTTACAGATGACCTAGAGAAAACAACTGTACTTAATGCTTTCTTCTCCTCGGTTTTTACACAGGAAAAGGAGGGGTACACCGACCGTGTCAGGATTGTTAGTAACACATCACAGGACGTACCCTTGTGGCTAACAGAGGCCGGAGTAAAGGAAAGACTAAACAAAACAAGCTTATCACAAATAAATCCCCAGGACAAGATGGCTTACACCCGAGAGTCCTCAAAGAACTCAGTTGGGTTATAGCTAGACCATTGTTCGTAATCTTTGTGGACAACATATTGACAGTCCTTCACATATCACTCCAGGTCGGTCTGCACTATCGCTTTTCTACTCCTCACTGGTGGTCATATTATTTATTCTATTCCTCACTTCACTTTCTAATTCAGCCTTGGGCTATCGTTCCTAGTCCCTACTCTTATCTCACCTCGGATTGGTTCTATCCACCCCTTCACATCCTTCCTCCTGGGCATTTTTACTTGAGTTCACTGTTTTATTCAACCTATATTTAGATTGCCTGGGGTTTCTTTGCCTGTGCCGGTCGGCACATGTGGGGCGCCTCTGGTGTGTCGTCCACCGCGGCTCCCACTGTGGGGTGCCTTCATATGGATGGATTTGGTGCCTGGTACCACACCATCACCACATGAACTATGGAATAGTCAAAAGATATTTGGTTGGGTTTTTTTTTATCCCATCCTATATATATATATGTGCCTATATCATATTATTTAAGCTTAACTTTTTTTTACCAACAGATACACCTTGTGCTTGCTCCTGACGAGTGGCCTCCCAGCCACGAAACGCGTAGAGCTGCCATATATTATACTTTCAATCCATATTAATTCAATACCAAGCTCACCTTCAATATTTTATCACCATGGGACCAAGCAGCTCATAGTTCTTGCAAGTATTACTAGATAATACGGCTCAAACCCAATATACATTTCGGTGAACTTTGGAAGGTTTCTTCCTTGCCATAGCATTTATGACCTGATGTACTTTATTACTGTATTTCTATGATATTATTGTTATATGTATCCATCTGTTATGCTCAGTTATATTTTTGGGCAATCAATAAAAATTCCAATATGTTCACCAACTTATTGTTTTTGCAACCACGTGCTTCATCCTCCCCCCCCCCCCCCTCTTTTAACATACTGACAGCAGGAATTGTACCACCTGACTGAAGAAAAGCCAAGGTGGTACCAATGTACAAAAAAGGGTATAGACCTATTCTGGGGGAACTACAGGCTAGTCAGCCTACCATCAATAGTAGGTAAATTATTGGAGTTGATGATAAGGGACTATATCCAAGAATTTGCTGATGAAAACCGTATCATTAGTAGTAATCAGCATGAATTTGCGATGCGCCGTTCTTGCCAGAACAATCTGTTAACATTCTACGAGGAAGTGAGCTGCCATCTAGATAGGGGGACGCCCATGGATGTGGATTTTGCAAAAGCATTTGATACAGTTCCCCATAAACGCTTAAAGCCGAAGTCAACCCATCCATTTAACCGTTTTCAAATAAGTTACATTTCCGGCACGTGCCCGGGATTCGGGAATGTAACCTTCCCATTGGTTGTGCTCTCTACCAGACTTTGTTTGTAAAAGGAAACAGTCGTCATGGGACTTTAAATGAGGCATGCCATGGAATCAAAATAACATGAAGTAAATGGTATAGAAAGTTTATTACAATCCAAGAATAAAATCGACATAATCGCATAAAAACACAATACACGGTAATGAATTACAAAAAAAAAAGTCATAAAAACCAGCTGATGTATAAAAAGCACATACTGGAACTCATAAATAGATATTACATTGATGCATGAACCTCCTTATTCTAGTCCGGTCGTACTTCATCTAGACATGTGCATTTCGTTTCGTTCCGATTCGAAATTTGGACGAATTTTCATTATTCGGACATTCGGATGCATCCGAATTACAATGCTAACGAATTCAACCGAATTCGGGTGAAATTCGACTCAATACCGGATTCAAAATGATTTCAACATGATTCGAAATTATTTCAACCGCATTCGAAATTATTTCAACATGATTCGACATTATTTCAACTGCATTAAAAAATATTTTGTGACCCGAATTTAGGGCCATGTATCTTGGGGTCACTTGATGCTAGAAACTCCAAATTTCGATATGTTGTAGTGCGAGTACTATTGTGTTTGCATACCAAATTTGGGGTTTCTAGCTATAAGTGACCCCCGAGATATGTGGCCCCAAAATCGGGTCGCAAAATGTCATTCTCTGCTGCAGAAAAGTGCTTGACATTTTGTGACCCGAATTTGGGGCCACATATCTCGGGATCACTTGGTGCTAGAGTTTCTAGCACCAAGTGACCCCGAGATACATGGCCCTAAATTCGGGTCACAAAATATTTTCGAATGCGGTTGAAATAATGTCGAATCATGTTGAAATCATTTCGAATGCGGTTGAAATAATATCGAATCATGTTGAAATAATTTCGAATGCGGTTGAAATAATTTCGAATCATGTTGAAATCATTTCGAATGCGGTAGAAATATATTCGAATCATGTTGAAATCATTTCGAATGCGGTTGAAATAATGTCGAATCATGTTGAAATCATTTCGAATGCGGTAGAAATATTTTCGAATTTGGTTGTAATATTTTCGAATGTGGCCGATTTTTCGAATTCGGTAGAAAACTAAACGAAATCCGAAAATGAATTTAAGGAAGTTAACGAATATAACTAAACTAAATTAATGAATTAACGAATTAAAACGAAACGAAACTAAACAAATTTTTTCCTTTTGCACATGTCTAACGTCATCACGCTCGAATTAGTCGGACTTTGGTGTGATCGTGTGTAGGCAAGTCCGTTTTGTCGGTATTTGGTATGCAAACACAATAGTACTAGCACTACAACATATCCAAATTTGGAGTTTCTAGCACCAAGTGACCCCAAGATACATGGCCCTAAAGTCGGGTCACAAAATATTTTCGAATGCGGTTGAAATAATATCGAATCATGTTGAAATCATTTCGAATGCGGTTGAAATAATTTCGAATCATGTTGAAATAATTTCGAATCCGGTAGAAATATTTTCGAATTTGGTTGTAATATTTTCGAATGTGGCCGATTTTTCGAATTCGGTAGAAAACTAAACGAAATCCGAAAATGAATTTAAGGAAGTTAACGAATATAACTAAACTAAATTAATGAATTAACGAATTAAAACGAAACAAAACTAAACCTTCCTTTTGCACATGTCTAACGTCATCATGCTCGAATCAGTCGGACTTTGGTGTGATCGTGTGTAGGCAAGTCCGTTTAGTCGGAACTCCGTCGAAAGTCCGTCAAAAAGTCCTCCTGGGTTCAGTCCGTCAAACGTGCGGTCGCGTGTACGCGGCATAATGCTTCATTGTGAGGTTGTTTGTAGAATGTATCTATTGTGGAGAAAAAGCAATAAAGATTTCTCTATAATGCACAGAAGGAAAAAACAGTCAACCCAAGAAAAGTTGCCAGCGATTTATCATTAACATTTTTTATTGCTCATAATATACAGTCCTTTTTTTTTTTTTCTACTTCGAGAGGTTTTTATTGAAAGGGTTTTGCAAGGATGAAGGTGAATACAAATGATTAGCGGTATAAATGCTTGTGTGGCATGCAAAGAAAAATCCAACTTAAGGGCAGAAGTGATAAAGTACAAAAACATTCAATGAGTTCCATATTATACAACAGCCCACAATCTCAGAGTCTGACCATTGTTCGGCCACGATGATTATGTGTTGTCGGGAATAACATCATATAGGTAATCTAGGCCCTGCTATACTAAGTATAAGGAGGAACAAGAAAAAAAAAAACGATATAAAAAGAAGTAGAGGGAGGAGGGTGGGGGTGGCATGAAGGAAGGAATTCAGACGTTTTTGTATGGAAAGTTCATAGCAGAAGAAATATGTCATTTACCGGGCTATCATTCTCCCTGGAGAGCCTGAGAGAGCCCCAATATCTTCCCTTCCCCTCCATTGCAGCTAATCAAGCACAGATTGCTAAAGAATGACTGTGACCCTGGAAGTGACATAATACACATCACTTCTGGGTTCTCCTCTAAGGCCGCGTACACACGGGTGGACTGTCTGACGGACTTGGTCCACTGAAACGTGTTTCAGCGGACAATCCGCTCGTGTGTGGGCTTCAGCGGACTTTTTCGGCGGACAGTCTGGCGGACTAAGTCTTTCGGAATTTCCGTAATATTGTCCGTCCAAACTTGGTTTCAGCGGACAGTCCGCTCGTGAGTAGGCTAGTTGGACGGACTAAGTATGGCGCATGCTCAGAAAGGATTTACACGGCGAAAGGTTGCATTGCTGTGTATTGGACATCCTATTTCTAGTCCCGTCGTACGTGCTGTACACGTCATCGCTCAAGCTTTCGGCAGACTGTCTGTTCATCATGTGTGGTCAAGTCCGTTCATTCGAAAGTAGGACGGACTGTCTGTCGGATTGTCTGACGGACTTAGTTGGGCAGACAGTCCGCCCGTGTGTACGCGGCCTAAGTCTTCAGTCTTAACCACCTGACCACTTTAGGAGCTGTTTCCTGTGGACCCAGGCTCCCCAGAGGAACTAGAGAGCCTGGGAACCTCTGTGGACCTAGCCGGACTGGGGATGAGGAAACAGGGGTTCGGAAAGGAGGGAAGAGAGAGCTACACCTTCAGAGCTCCATAAAAATGGTCGGGTGGCTCTAAAGCCCTGGTGCCCAACCTGGGGCTCAAAGGCCACATGCTGCAGAGTCTCCGAAAAACTGCTGTAGCACAGTCTATGACCATCCTCCTTGTATGTTTTCAGTCTTCACCACCCGATTACTGTAGGAGCTGTTTCCTGTAGGCCAAGGCTCCCCAGAGGAACTAGAGAGCCTGGGAACCTATGTGGACCTGGCCACACTGGGGATGAGGGAACATGGGTTCAGGAAGAAGGGAAGAGAGAGCTACACCTTCAGAGCTCCGTAAAAATGGTCGGGTGGTTCTTAAGCCCTGGTGCTCAACCTGCGGTTCAAAGGCAACATGCCGCCCAGTCTCCAAAAACTGCTGTAGCACAGTCTATGACCATCCCTCTTGTATGTTTTCAGTCTTCACCACCTGATTACTGTAGGAGCTGTTTCCCGTGGGCCTAGGCTCCCCAGAGGAACTAGAGAGCCTGGGAACCTATGTGGACCTGGCCGGACTGGGGATGAGGGAACAGGGGTTCAGAAAGGAGGGAAGAGGGGGCTACACCTTCAGAGCTCCATAAAAATGGTCGGGTGGCTCTAAAGCCCTGGTGCCCAACCTGCCTCTCAAAGGCCAGATGCCGCCCAGTCTCCAACAACTGCTGTATCACAGTCTATGACCATTCCCCTTGTAAGTTTTAAGTCTTCACCACACGCTCGCTGTAGGAGCTGTTTCCTGTGGGCCTAGGCCACCCAGAGGAACTAGAGAGCCTGGGAACCTCTGTGGACCTGGACAGACTGGGGATGAGGGAACGGGTTCGGAAAGGAGGGAAGAGGGGGCTACACCTTTAGAGCTCCATAAAAACGGTCGGGTCTTTCAAAAGGGCTGATGCCCAACCTGCGGCTTAAAGGCCACATGCCGCCCAGTCTCTAAAAACTGCTCTAGCCTAGTCTATGACCATCTCCTCTTGCAAGCTATCAGCCTTTGACCGTTTTTGGTAGCAATACATAAAATAAATATTGTATGCGGCCCTTTGGTGACTTCTGGGGTCCCATTTGAGGCTTCATATACCTTGTAAGTTGACAACCACGGTTCTAGAGCCATCCAAACCGCTTTTATCTGAAAGCCCTTGACTGGCTGTAAAAATCATTACCAAGCTGCAGTAGTTACCAACCCACCTTGACCCCATGCAGTACCGCAACAGGTTTGTTCAGTGCCCAGAGCAAGAATGCAGAACTGCGCCTCCCTCCCACTGATCTGGGGATTGCATGTGGGGAAGAGGCACCCTCCCTACCTGCACTCTGGATGGCTTCCCCGCCTGCCCACCCCTCGCCCTGGCCCTAACCCCATGTAGACCAATCTGCTTATAAACCTAGCTCAGTACACAAGGGGTTAAACATCTTATTGGGTACTATGGGCAAAAACTTTATTTTTTTTCCCCCTTGCCTGTTTGAATGATTTGCTTTCATGATGTATTTCTTAGTAAATGGTGGACAGTGTAAAAAAAATAAAAAAATCCACTTCAAACAGCATAATGAAGTGAGGATGGGAGGACTGCAGAGCCGAAACCCATCGCTCACCATTACATGAACATCCAGCTGTAATAGGTAATGAAAACAACGCCGATTCTCGGCTACACAAAAATTCAAGTTAACAAGCTTATCAGAACATCTGCATGTCTCCGTCATCGGGTCAGCAATCTCCGCCGAAAAAAAAAAAATCAATACGATGTAGATTTCGTTTTTTAGAACAGAATTGTGCGTTACCGAAAAAAACACTCTCTGATCTGCGCTGAATCATTTATAACATGAGTTTCTGATATGTCCTCCAGAGACTTCCCTTGTGCTGAAACACCACAAAGTAAAAAAAAAAAAAAAAAAAAATGCGGCGAAGGATATTAATCCTTCTATGGCAGCGCAAAAGTATGGGAACGCCGCAGTGATTAACGGTTATGTGACGCATGGCTCGGGCAATATGGAAGGACATCTTTTATCACTGGGGCCGGGGGGCCAGTTAAGAGGTCAATGCTTCTCCATAGAGAAAGGTAACTTTTTTTTTTTTATTAAAAGGGTTTTTTCGAATTTAAAGCAAACCTGTCATTTCTACTTCCTGCCAGAAATCGGAATTGAAATCTAGAGAAGGAAATGTCATGAAAGCATGCCTGTGCTTTTAATACAGGTTTGCTTTAGACCCCTTTCACGCTGGGGCTGCGGCTGCGTTCGCGGAGAAGGGCTGCTCGTTTTAGCTGCGCTTTAGGGCTGTTTAAGCGGCGATTTTCGGGTCGCAAGCGGGGCGCTTTTAACCCAAAAGAAGGAGTTAAAAACTCCCGTGTTGTGGCGCTTCCGAAGCGCTTTTCAGAAGCGCTGCCCAATTATTCCAATGGGCAGGGCATTTTGGGAGCGTTAAATACAGCGCCATCCCGCTCCAAAGATGCTGCTTGTAGGATTTTTCAGAACGTCTTGCAAGCGCACTGCCCCCAGTGTGAAAAGTCACACTTTAATGAATGGGAGGCGCTTTTCAGGCACTTAGCAGAGGCTATTTCCAGCGCTAAAGTTCCTGAAAACCACTCCAGTCTTAATCACTTCTGGAAGGTTTTACCCCCCCCCTTCATGACGAGGCCATTCTTTGGTATTCAGCACTGCGCCTCTTTAACCACTTGAGGTCCGGGCCATAAGCCGAATGACGGCTACAGCGCGGACCTCAATTTCTGGGAGGCCGTCATAGGACGTCCTCCCCTGTGCACGCTCCCTGCAGGGTACACAGGGAGCACACTGTGATCACCGAGTCACCGATCCTAGTAAGGGCCTGATCCCGGCCCCTTACCATGTGATCAACTCTCAGCCAATGACAGCTGATCACATGATGTAAACAAAAGCTCGGTGATCGTTTTTTTTTCCTTCACGCTGACAGCGCGAAGAGAAAAAAAGCTGATCACCGGCTTATGTTAAAGGGACTTCAGTCCCAAAGAGGAAGGAGGCACATCTGCCTCCTCTGTGCCATTCAGTACCCCCTGCCAGTGCCACCTGTCATTGTCACCTGCCACTGCCCACCAGTGCCACCTATCAATGCCCATGAGTGCCACCTATCAATGCCCACCAGTGGTGCCAATCAGTGCCACCTAGCAATGCTGTCCTATCATTGCCACCCATCAGTGCCCATCACTGCCATCCATCAGTGCCCATCACTGCCGCCTCATCAGTGTACATCAATGAAAGAGAAAAATTACCTGGTTGCTAAATTTTATAACAAAATATAAAAATAATTATTTTTTTATATTTTGTTATATACATTTTTTTTTTCAATTTTTTTTTTAACAAGGTGATCAAATACCACCAAAAGAAAGCTCTATTTGTGGGAAGAAAAAAGATAAAAATGTATTTGGGTACAGTGTTGTATGACCGCGCAATTGTCATTCAAAGTGCATCAGCGCTGAAAGCTGAAAATTGGTCTGGGCAGGAGGGGGGGGGGGGGGGGGGGGGGAATTAAGTGCCCGGTAAGCAAGTGGTTAACTGGTAATTGCGCGGTCATGCAACACTGTACCCTAACAAAATTTATATCATTTTTATTTCACAGGCTTTTAGTGATATTTTCTTTACAATAAAAAACCCCCGTACACCCGGTCGGATTTTCCGACGGGAAATGTTGGATGCTCCAATCGGACAAATTATTAATTCGCTATTGTCATTCAATTTGTTGGGCTCTGGACGCAGTGCTCTGCACACCGGGACCCACCCTTTTTTGAAGCCTATTAGAGCCTCTGGCTCTAATCATGTGCTTCTGAAAAAAAAAAAACCCTACTGGAATCCATGCGTCTGGCACCCTGCGTGTAGATTAGGGGGCCGGACGCATGGATAGAGGGGGTCCTGCCTGTGTGCCCTGCATCACACTGGTGGAGGTGATAAGGTAGTTTGTTTAAAAAAAAAAAAAATGAAATGATTTTATTTTCAGTTGTTTTAACGTTTTTATTTATTTTTTTACAATGTATTTTTTTTTTTTTTACATACTGTCATCAGGGGGGGTAATTCATTGTCACTATGGTGAGACTGGGAAGATGATCAGGGATTTTTTTTATTTTTATTTTTACACCGCGATTGCTTGTTACAGTGATGATCGATCAATCGTTTGTCATTCAGTGTCATGAATGGTTTGTTTACTGTTGTGATGCTGTGATTGGTTGGCCACAGCTATCACATGGTACAGGGTGCTGCGATTGGCCCAGGTACCATGTGATCACTGGTGACCAATCACAGATCGCATACAGCAGTAAACAATGATGCCACAAATGGATTCCAATGCATTAACGTTGTTTACTAGGTGCCAGCGGCCACGTGCAATCCGGGCTGATGCCGAGCTCAGCAGTTCGCTGTGTCCAGCAGACGCAGTGATCACAGAATATACACACAAAAAATGAGCTGGCATGTGTGGGGCATGGGCGTGTCTCAGTCCCACAATGCACATACACACAGAGAAATTGCCCACGGGACTTTAACGCCATACAGGCAACAAATAAAAATTTACAAAAATTATTTTATTGCAAAAGACAAAGAATTTAAAGTCATCTTGGTACATAATTATCAAAAGTATCTATACATGGATCACCATTATTAAATAAACCAATGCTGAACTTCCATAGAATGAATACTATGTACTGACTCTCGACACGTTTCGCGAGATAAAACCCGCTTCCTCAGGAGAGGTAACGTATGGATATTTAAAGCGGTTGTAAACCCTCCCCACAACTTTGTCCCATGTAAATCAGAATAAAAAACCCTAATGAACACTGCTTGTAGATATCTCCTTACTTGCTTAGTATTGTTGTAATCCTTGTTGTTCTGTAGAATGAAGTCACTGAGCATGCCCAGATCTCCCCTGATTTACGGCACACTCTCTATGTCTTATCTATCTGTTATCAGGACTTCCTACGGCACAGCACTGAACTCTGCTAATCACTCAGAGCTTCCTCCTACACACCATGTGACCATGTGACCTCACATACAGTCTAAACTTGGCCATTACTGCAGTCTTATTAGCTGAAGCTGATAAGTCTGACAAAGGGAAGCATGAGACATCGGCACAAGTAAATACTATGAAATAAACAAGTAAGCTATGAACAGGGAAGCAGGGTTGCCATAAAAATGTTGGATTGAGAAGGAGGCTTGGTTAACAGTACAGGAAGTGCTCAATGTAAGGGCGGAAATACACTCCACTGTGGACTCAGAAAACAATACTTAAGATGGCGCTGCCTAACCCCTGGAAACAAGTTTTTTTAAAGTTTCTTTAAACAGTAAGTAATATGCAAGTTGGGCTGGATTACAGTGGCTATAGTCTGATAATGACTTATTATAATGGACTAAATGAAAAGAAGCATGAGAGTGGGAGAGTTTACTTCCTCTTTAAAAATAGAGACAAGGTTGTTGAACTACTTCAAGACCAGCTGCAGCAGTTGTACTGTGGCAGGTTGTCTCTATTACTTGAATCGCCGCCATTGCACGCCACTTTGTGTCATAGATATAGCCCTGAACTTCCATAGAATGAATACTATGTTCTGACTCTCTACGTGTTTCGCAAGATAAAAACCTGCTTCCTCAGGAGAGATACGTATGGATATTTAAAAATAGAGACAAGATTGTTTAACTACTTGAAGACCAGCTGCCACAGTTGTACTGCGCCAGGTTGGCTCTATTACGCGAATCGCACGTCATTGCACGCCACTTTGTGTCATAGATATAGCAGGCGCGACCCTGGAGCCCGTGCGCGCGGGTGACCCGGCGGACATTGCGCCCACCGGCCACCCACGATCGCTCCACACAGAGGTAGAACGGGGATCTGCCAGTGTAAACACGCCAAATCCCTGTTCTGATAGGGGAGCTGAGAGTAATCGTCTGTTCCTAGTGATTAGGAACAGCGATCTCTCTCCTCCTCCAGTCAGTGCAGCCCCTATACAGTTAGAAACACCCCCAGGGAACACATTTAACCCCTTAATCTCCCCCTAGTGTTAACCCCTTCCCTGCCAGTGGCATTTATACAGTAATCAGTGCATTTTTTATAACACTGATCGTTGTATAAATGTCACTGGTACCAAAAAAGTGTCCAATCTGTCTGCCACAATGTCGCAGTCCCACTAAAAATTGCAGATCACCGCCATTACTAGTAAAAAAATAATAATAATAATAAAAATGCCATAAATCTATCCCCTATTTTGTAGACGCTATAACTTTTGCGCAAACCAATCAATATACGCTTATTGCCATTTTTATTTTTTTTTCATTTTTTTTTAATATGTAGAAGAATACACATTGGCCTAAATTGAGGGAGAAATTCGTTTTTTTTTATATATATTTTTGTGGGATATTTATTAATATATAAATATTGCAAAAAATAAAAACTGCAGAGGTGATCAAATACCACCAAAGGAAAGCTCTATTTGTGGGAAAAAAGGACCTCAATTTTGTTTGAGTACAGCGTCGCACGACCGCGCAATTGTCAGTTAAATCAACGCAGTGCCATATCGCAAAAAATGGCCTGGTCATTAAGGGGGCAAATCCTTCTGGTCCTTAAGAGAAAGAAGGGAAGGGTGAAAAGGAAAAAAGTGGGGAAAGAGACTAAATTAAAAACAAAAAAATATAATCAGAATAAAAAAGTAAAAAACGAAAAGGGAATCCGACTTACAGATCATTGGAGTCATGCTATGAACCTCCACGGTATAGTAGATTCATTGGATTTTGTGAATCTTTCAGATAGGAATGGGTAAAAACAGCTGGATACAGTCACCCAATAGGAAGAAAAGAACGGCTGCACACCACAGGAACAGCCCAGCGATTTTATTCCAAAAAATGGCAAATGACAGCCAACAATGACAGTGTCCGAACTCAGGAGACGACGCGTTTCACACTGACCTCAGTGCTTCTTGAAGAAGCGCTGAGGTCAGTGTGAAACGCGCCACCTCCTGGGTTTGAAGACGCACTGAGGTCAGTGTGAAACGCGTCACCTCCTGGGTTTGAAGACGCACTGAGGTCAGTGTGAAACGCGCCACCTCCTGGGTTTGAAGAAGTACTAAGGTCAGTGTAAAATGCGTCACCTCCTGGATTTGAAGAAGTACTGAGGTCAGTGTGAAACACGTCGCCTCCTGGGTTCGGACGCTCTGTCTTTATTGGCTGTCATTTGCTATTTTTTAGAATAAAATTGTTGGACCATTCTTGTGGTGTGCAGACGTTCTTTTCTACCTATTGATCTCCGGTGGCGAGCCGTGGCTTGCACTCAGTGCAACAAGACTGCAGTGATTGCTCCCCTGGAGCGGCGTCATCCTTGTTTGAACAGTCACCCAATGGTTACAGAATATACCACTGTGTTCCCCTGGGGGGGCACGCAGTGCACACAAACGGGGTACAGGGTTGCCAACCGCCAGTAAATTTACTGACAGTTTGCAAAAATCTACGTTTTTTTTTTCTTTACAACTGCCAGTAAATATTGGGGGCTGATAATTTCATGCGGTGTTGACTTTTTGAGTGTAAATCAAGCAAATGACTTTGTTATAGGTATTGTCAGTGTTTCATATCATAAAGGAAAAGTGTTTCATATCATGTTTATACTGTTAGTTTTCAATAGGAGTTCTGAATTTCTCAGGTTGCTAGTAAAAAAAAAAAAAGTGCTCCGCCAGTAAATTTTCCATGTTTTGTCAGTAAAAAAAATGCTGCGGGGGGTTGGCAACCCTGACGGGGTGACGTCGCAGTGCCCGCTCAGTCCGCTGGTCAGCAGTAAAATGACTGTTGGCCAGTCGGCAAGTGGTTAAAGGGAAACTTCTCTGCTGTGGGGGGGGGGGGGGGGGTGCAAAAAATATAAGTAAAAAAGAAAAATATAAGCAAAAAAGAAAAATATAGCATGTATATCTGCGACACGAGTCATATTGTAATTGAATGTTATTAAAAAGGCAGAGAGAATACAGTGTGCATGTGGCCTACAATATCCATCTTGTCCTATGTGAGATGTGATTGAATGTGTGACGTGAACACAGGTTCCCCCACCCCCCCCACTTTATACTTCTATTGGAATGGACCGTCTCCATCGCCATTCTTCTAGACCTGACATGAATTTCACATGTTTCTCTTTAGTGCCACCTGCAGGTGAATTCTGAGATTGCGCTCTCCAGTCCTTGGTAGACTTCGGCCTGCAACAAGAATTGCATTCTTTGCTATCCTGAAATACTCCCCATACTATGGGGTTAATATACTAAAGGCTAATAGGCTGTTCCCTTTGCAAGGGAATTTTCCCTTCGCTTAGTGAATGAGGTCAGTCGCGTCCAAGCAAATGTTTTTATTTTTTTAAATTTTTTTCTTGCACCTGATTGGATATTCTTTCGCAAAATGAATTTTTCAATTTATTCACGAAGCAAAGGGAAAATTCCCCTAGGAAAGCGAACAGCCTGTTTTGCCCTTTTTAGTAAACCTCTATGTCTGTACTGACCTTGTACGCATGAGGCTCCGTTTTCCAGTAGTGCGACTCCAGTGTCGTGCGACTTTTTGGTGCAGCTTTGATCCAGAGAGTGCAAAGTCGCGTCAAAGTAGGGCAGGCGGCTTTTCAAAGTCGCTGCAACTTTAATGCCGCGCGCACGCGATCGGACTATCCGGCAGTCCGGAGGATGCTGGGACTGTGACATCACAAGGGGAAGGGTCACCATGTGACATCACCCGGTGACCCGCCCCCTGTCCCTAAATAAGTCGCGGCACAACGCGTCCCTGCCATTGCGGCCAGAGAGAGCGTTGTGTCAACATCGCAAGGAAGAAGAAGAGAAGAAGGCGGCGGCGACAGAAGACCGGGCCAACGCTAGTAAAGGAGCTATAAGAAGATACTGAAGAGCGGGTCAAGACCCCGAAGTCGGAAGAAGACCCCCTGGACGGCCGCGGCGGCGAAGAAGAAAGCCGAGCTCCTACGCTAGTAACAGAGCTAGCAGAAGATAGCGGAGGAGTCCGGCGAGAAGACCCCCCAAGACGGAAGAAAAGAAGACCACCGGAGCTGTCTAATAATAAAAACTTGTGTTTTTTATTTTCACTTTTTTCACCAGGTGAATTGGTATTGGTACATCTTACCCCATACTCATTCACATAGGGTGCGGGGGCCGGCATCTGGGGGCCCCCTTATTAAAGGGGGCTCCCGGATTCCGATAAGCCCCCCCCACCCGCAGACCCCGACAACCAACGGCCAGGGTTGTCGGGAAGAGGCCCTTGTCCTCATCAACATGGGGACAAGGTGCTTTGGAGTGGGGGGCCCCCATGTTGAGGGCACGTGGCCTGGTACGCCTCAGGAGAGGGGGGCGGGCGCTCGCTCGTCCCCACTCCCTTTCCTGACCGGCCGGGCTGCGTGCTCAGATAAGGGTCTGGTATGGACTTTGGGGGGACCCCCACGCTGTTTTTTCGGCATAGGGCTTCCCCTTTAAATCCATACCAGGTGACGGCGCCAGCGAGGTTTCAATCTCACCGATGGAGTCGACTTCCTTCACTTTCCTCCATGTGTGGGCAAGTCCGTTCATTTCAAAAGTACGGTGGACTAGCACACAGATGGGCGGATTGTCCGCCGGACTGCTGAGTCTGGCGGACAATTTTGAGTCAAAACTTCTAAGTCTGCCGGACTTTTGGAAAGAAAAAGCCCACACACAGGCGGATTGTCTGGCGGACTCTGGTCCAAGTCCGCCGGATAGTCCGATCGTGTGTACGCGGCATAAGTCACACTGATTTGAAACGAGGACACCACTGAGATCAGTGGGATGTGACTTGTCATGCGGCATTATGTGTACAAAGTCGCATGACAAGTTGCACTAGTGGAAAACGGAGCGTAGGCGTCAGCAGGATAGTGCTTTACCAGTTTACGCTGAGCCACATTTATCAAGGCGTCTAAACTAAGCACCAACTGTATTAACCACTTCAGCCCCGGAAGATTTTACCCCCTTTCTGACCAGTGCACTTTTTGCAATTCGGCACTGCGTCGCTTTAATTGACAATTGCACGGCCGTGCGATGTTCCACCCAAACAAACTTGACATCCTTTTTTCCCCACAAGTAGAGCTTTTTTTTGGTGGTATTTGATCACCTGTGCGGTTTTTATTTTTTACGCTATAAACAAAAAAAGAGCAAAAATGTAAAAAAAAAAAAAAACAATATTTTTTTACTTTTTTTTTCCTCAGTTTCGGACAATACGTATTCTTCATATTTTTGTTTAAAATAAAAAAGGCAATAAGCGTATATTGATTGGTTTGCGCAAACGTTATAGCATCTACAAAATAGGGGATGGTTTTATGGCATTTTTATTATAAATTTTTTTTTTTCACTAGTAATGGTGGCGAACTGCGATTTTTATCAAGACTGCGACATTATGGCGGACACATCGGACAATTTTGACATTTTTGGGACCATTGTCATTTATACAGCAATCACTGCTATGAAAATGCACTGATTACTGTAAAAATGTCACTGGCAGGCAGGCATGTACTGGCCATTGGGACTACAGGGAGTTTCCCGGTGGGCCGATGGCTCAGTGGGCCACTCTGATGCAAGGGGGCTGGTGATGGGACACTCTGATGTAAGGGGGCTGCTAATGAGACACTCTGATGTAAGGGGGCTGCTAATGAGACACTCTGATGTAAGGGGGCTGCTAATGAGACACTCTGATGTAAGGGGGCACTGATGGGACACTCTGATGTAAGGGGGCGCTGATGGGACACTCTGATGTAAGGGGGTGCTGATGGGACACTCTGAGGTAAGGGCGCTGATGGGACACTTTGATGTAAGGGCACTGATGGGACACTCTGATGTAAGGGGGTGCTGATGGGACACTCTGATGTAAGGGCGCTGATGGGACACTCTGATGTAAGGGGGTGCTGATGGGACACTCTGAGGTAAGGGCGCTGATGGGACACTCTGATGTAAGGGCACTGATGGGACACTCTGATGTAAGGGGGTGCTGATGGGACACTCTGATGTAAGGGCGCTGATGGGACACTCTGATGTAAGGGCGCTGATGGGACACTCTGATGTAAGGGCACTGATGGGACACTCTTATGTAAGGGGGTGCTGATGAGACACTCTGATGTAAGGGGGTGCTGATGAGACACTCTGATGTAAGGGATGCTGATGAAACACTCTAATGTAAGGGGGCTGCTCAGGGGACACTCTGAAGTAAGGGGGTGCCGATGAGACACTCTGATGTAAGGGGGCGCTGATGAGACACTCTGATGTAAGGGGGTGCTGTTGAGACACTCTGATGTAAGGGCTGCTGATGGGACACTCAAAATGTAAGTGGGCCGGTCTGGATGAAGTCCAGGGCCAAATTTCTTTCCCAGTCCAGCCCTGCTGGCAGGGAAGAGGTTAACCACCAGGGGGCGATCAAGGGGTTAACTGTGTTCTCTAATGTGTGTTCTAAAGGAAAACAGAGGGGGGAAAAGCCTAAAAAATGATTGGTAAACTGCAATATTCGTAGTTTTGGTGTTTAATACGGCTTTGACTGGTATATACGCAATAATTCCTCAACGGTGCTGTCCAAGGACATCTCTTGTGCTCCTCCATCCAAAGTGGAGACACCCAAAGACAGAAAGCGTGTTACTGGCTGGGTCACCAAGTGAAAATAAAAGGGGGGGAGCCTAAAAAAGAAAACTAATGCAGCCATCACATCGAAAAATTGGGAAACTGCAATATATCAATTTTTTGTGGTTTAATATCACTATTTACTGCTGGCAGGTGGTTCCCCCAGGCTCAGCGACGTACAGGTACTTTGCGGTGCACATGGGCATTGCGGAGCTCCAGGATACCATGTGATTGCTGTGCGATCACCTGACACATAGTAAACAATCGTCATTGATGGAATCTGTTCATGACATCATTGTTTACTACTGTGTGTGATCTGTGATTGGTCAGCAGTGATCACATGGCACCTGGGCCAAGCACCCTGTACAGTGTGATAGCTGTGGCCAATCACAACATCACAATAGTAAACAATGAGTCGTGAATAAAATCCATTGACAGTTCAAACAATTGTTGTTACAGCGATCATCAGGGAAGTCAGGTGAGGCAGAGCCATGAACATTAAAAAGAAAAAAATTTTGAGCTTCGAGGGTCATAGCTCATAGGTCACAGAGACCCCACCTCTGGTAAAAATGTGGGGCTCCTATCATCTATGGTTCTGGAGATATGGGGGGGCCTCCTTGTGCAGCCTGTCAGAAGCTGCATACAGACCGACCAGTTTAACCACTTAACAACCGCCCTATAGCCGAATGACGGCTACAGGGCGGTTTCTTAACTGTGGGAGGCCGTCATATGACGCCCTCCCAGAATTCCGCTCTCGCGCACCCCCTGGGGCGCGCACTCGAGAGCATCACGGATCACGGTAAACGGCCGCTCATAGCGGCCATTTACCACGTGATCGCTCCGTCAAATGACGGAGTGATCACTTGTAAACAAACCCTCCCCTCTCTGTACCGATCGGAACAGCGGAGGGGGAAGAGATCGGTGTCAGCAGCGATGTGGGCTGCATCTGCAGTGCCCACATCGCTGCTCACCGAAAATTAACCCCTTAATTCCCTGCCAATACTCTGCATTACTCTGCAATACTCTGCAATACTCTGCATTACTCTGCAATACTCTGCAATACTCTGCAATACCCTGCATTACTCTGCATTACTCTGCATTACTCTGCAATAACCCGCAATACCCTGCAATACTCTTCAATACTCTGCAATACTCTGCAATACCCTGCAACACCCTGCAATACTCTGCATTACTCTGCATTACCCTGCAATACTCTGCAATACCCTGCAATACTCTTCAATACTCTGCAATACTCTGCAATACCCTGCAACACCCTGCAATACCCTGCATTACTCTGCATTACCCTGCAATACTCTGCAATACCCTGCAATACTATGCAATACCCTGCAACACTCTGCAACACTCTGCAATACCCTACAATACCCTGCAACACTCTGCAACGCTCTGCAACACCCGCCAATACCCTGCAACACTCTGCAATGCTCTGCAATACCCTGCAACACTCTGCAATGCTCTTCAACACTCTGCAATGCTCTGTAACATCCACCAATACCCTGCAACACTCTGCAATGCTCTGCATCACCCGCCAATACAGTGCAACACTCTGCAATGCTCTGCAACACCCTCCAATATCCTGCAATGCTCTGCAACGCAATACTCTGCAACGCCATACTCTGAGATACCCAGCCATACTCTGAGATACCCAGCCATACTCAGCCATAGTCGGTGATACCCTGCAATACCCAGCCATAGACACCCCCCCCCCTCCCGCCGCCCTCCGGTGCTTCTACCGACTCGCCAATACGATCAAATCCAAAATCTTTTTTTTTTTTTTTTTTCAGGCTTCCCAGCTTAGAGGTGAGATGCGGGGTCTTATTCACCCCATATCTCACTGTAAAGAGGACCTGTCATGCCATATTCCTATTACAAGGGATGTTTACATTCCTTGTAATAGAAATAAAAGTGATCAAAAAAATAATTTTTGGGGAAAAAAATGTCAAACTAAAATAAAGTAAAATGAACAATAAATATTTTTTTTTTTTTTAAAGCACCCCTGTCCCCATGTGCTCGCATGCAGAAGCGAACGCATACGTAAGTCCCACCCACATATGAAAACGGTGTTCAAACCACACATGTGAGGTATCGCTGCGAACGTTGGAGCGAGAGCAATAATTCTAGCCCTAGACCTCCTCTGTAACTCAAAACATATAACCAGTAAAAAAAAAATTTAATCGTCGCCTATGGGGATTTTTAAGTAGCGACGTTTGGCGCCATTCCACGAGCCTGTGCAATTTTGAAGAGTGACATGTTAGGTATCGATTTACTCGGTGTAACTTCATCTTTCACATTATGCAAAAATTGGGCTAACTTTACTGTGTTTTTTTTTTTTAAGCACAAAACAGTTTTTGTTCCAAAAAAAAAAGCATTCGAAAAATTGTTGCGCAAATACCGTGCGAGATAAAAAGTTGCAACGACCACCATTGTATTCTCCAGGGTGTTTGCTAAAAAACATATATAATGTTTTGGGGTTCTATGTAATTTTCTAGCAAATAAATGATGATTTTTACATGTAGGAGAGAAATGTCAGAATTGTCCTGGGTGCTCCAGAACGCCTGATGGCGCTCCCTGCATGTTGGGCCTCTGTATGTGGCCACGCTGTGTAAGGCCGCGTACACACGCGGGGACTGTTCGGCCAACTTTGTCCGCTGAACAGTGTTTCGGCGGACAGTCCGCCCGTGTGTGGGCATTCAGCGGACAGTTTCAGCGAACAGTCCGCTGAACAAGGTTTTTCGGAATTTCCGAAAAACTGTCCGCTGAAACCTTGTTTCAGCGAACAGTTCCCTCGTGTGTAGGCTTGTTCGACAAACTAAGTTCCGCGCATGCTCAGAAAGGATTTACATGCCGAAAGTTATAATGCAGTGTATAGGACGTCGTATTTTTCGTCCCGTCGTACGTGCCGTTCACGTCATCGCGCACGGTTTCAGCAAACTGTTCGTACGTCGTGTGTGGCCATGTCCGTCCATGCTAATTTTGAGCGGACTGTTTGCCGAAACTGTTTGACGGACAAAGTTGGCCGAACAGTCCCCGCGTGTGTACGCGGCCTAAAAGTCTCACACATGTGGTATCGCCGTACTCGGGAGTAATAGCAGAATGTGTTTTGGGGTGTAATTTGTGGTATGCATATGCTCTGTGAGAAATAAATTGATAATATGACAATTTTGTGAAAAAAAAAAAAAAAGTAAAAAAAATCTTGATTTTGCAAAGAATTGTGGGAAAAAATGACAACTTCAAAAAACTCATCATGCCTCTTACTAAATACCTTGGAAAGTCTTCTTTCCAAAAAGGGATCATTTGGGGGGTATTTGTACTTTTCTGGCATGTTAGGGTCTCAAGAATTCAAATAGGCCGTCAGTACTTCAGGTGTGATCAATTTTCAGATATTGGCACCATAGCTTGTGGACTCTATAACTTTCACAAAGACCAAATAATATCCACCAATTTGTACTTATTTTTACCAAAGATATGTAGTAGTATAAATTTTGGCCAAAATTTATGAAGAAAAAATTACTAATCTGCTAAATTTTATAACAGAAACAAAGAAAAATTAATTTTTTTACAGAATTTTCTGTATTTTTTCTTTTATAGCACAAAAAATAAAAAACCCAGCGGTGATTAAATACCACCAAAAGAAAGCTCCATTTGTGTGAAAAAAAGGACAAAAATTTCATATAGGTCCAGTGTTGCATGACTGAGTAATTGTCATTCAAAATGTGAGATCACCGAAAGCTGAAAATTGGTCTGGTTATTAAGGGTGTTTAAGTGCCCAGTGGTCAAGTGGTTAAATACAAGCCGGCACACTCTGTTAGCAGCAGACTGAGAGGTTGAGCGCACACGGAAGGCTGTTTCTTCACAGCGCATGCACCGATGACATCATCACCGTGCACTACAAGGTAAATATCTCCTAAACGGCACATGTTTACGAGATATTTACTGTACCTATAGGTCAGCTTTATTATAGGCTGACCTATAGGTACAACGTCTCCATTGGGGGGTTTACAACCATTTTAACCATGGGAAGCTGAAGCGTGCTGCTTGTTCACTTCCTGGATTTACACAGAGGCACACCTCCAGATCTGCAGCTCTCTATGGCCCTCTTATAACTCACCCCTCCTCCCTTCCTGGCAAACTCTCACCAGAGAGAGAGACATGCATGATGTTCTAAGCCTAGGCTAACGACCAGACAAGAAACAGGAAGTGGGCTGTATAAGGGATTTACTGGCAGAAAAAATATATATATTTTACCATCCAAAGTTAAAACAACAACAAGGGCAGAAGATTTAATAGATGGAAAGATGAAAAAGGGACTGAAGGTCCACATTAAGGAACTGGCGGCCATGGTCTCCAGGGACATATAACCATACCTCCCAACTTTCTTAGATGGGAATGAGGAGCACCTATTAGTAGGCTTGTGCAATTCGTTTCGTAACGAATTCGAAATTCGGCCGAATTCTTGCATCTTAACGAATTTCAATGAATACAAAAGAAATTATAGCTGATATAACGAATGAATTTGACGTGATTCGGTAATTTAGTTAAAGATCTAATGAAACAAAAGGTCAATTCAAAGTAAATCTAAGCCCTTGTACACACGGTCGGACATTCCGCCGAAAAAATGTCCGATCGGACCGTGTTGTCGGATAATCAGACCGTGTGTGGGCTCCATCGGACTGTTTCCGTCGGAATATCCGACGGGCAAAGTTTGAGAGCTTGGCTATAAAATTTTCCGACAACATGACATGATCGGACTTTGTCTGATCGTTTGTAGAGAATTCCGATCGGACAAAGTGCCACGCATGTTCAGATCAAATTCCGAGACCAAAGCTATTGGCTACTAGCCTGAACGTAGTCCGGTCGTAACTAAATTACGTCACCACGTTACGAACGATCGGATTTTCCGACAACTTTGTCCGACCGTGTGTATGCAACACCAGTTTCGGACAAAATCCGACGGATTTTGTTGTCGGAATGTCCGACCGTGTGTACAAGGGCTTACAGTCCAATCAGCTGATTCATTTTGTGCTGGAGGTTGGATTACTGGGCGTAACGGAGTGAGGAGGGCGTTGTGTTGTATTTGAGCCGAGGAGAAGAGATATCGTCATTGTGTGTGCTAAAAGATTCAATAAGCAAACTACGAATCATTATCGCGAATATATATACATACATAAATATCGAATTTCAACGAATACGATCGAAATGATAGCGCATATAACGAATGAATTCGACATGATCTGAGATTCAGTATAACGAATATCAACACCCTACAGAAATAATAAATTATCTGAAAATGGATTAAGGTAACATAACGAATATAACAAAACAAAATTATGTGTTTTACGAATGACAACGAACCGAAACTAAACTAAATTTTCCGTTGTGCACAAGTCTACCTATTAACAAAAAGTATGTAGACATAGGACACGCCCCCTACCACGCCTCCCTTAACCACTTGCCGACCAGCGCACGACGATGTACGTTGACAGAATGGCACGGGCAGGCAAATGGGCGTACATGTACATCCCTTTAAATTTGCCGCCCTGCCATCGGGAGCGTGCCGCCGGCGGCACGCTCCCGCGCTGGTCGAGACCTCTGTGAGTCCGGCCGCAGGACCCGCGGACTCGATCGCCGTGGGCAGCCCCGCGATTGTCTCACGGAGCGGCCGAATGAAGAAATGCTGTTGTAAACAACATTTCTCCATTCTGCCTAGCAACTAGTGACACTGATCTCTGCTCCATGTGATTGGAGCAGAGATCAGTGTTCACTAAATGAAAGCCCAACCCCCCCACAGTTAGTAACACACCCCTAGGAACACTTAACCCCTACACTGCCACCCACTGGTTAACCCCTTCACTGCCAGTGTCATTTACACAGGAATCACTGCATTTATATAGCAGTGATTATTGTATAAATGACAATGGTCCCAAAAATGTGTCAAAAATGTCCGGTGGGTCCCCCACAATGTCGCAGTCACAATAAAAATCGCTGATCGCTGCCATTACTAGTAAAAAAAAAAAATAATAAAAATTTATTAATAAAAATGCTATGAAAACTATCCCTATTTTGTAAACGCTATAACTTTTGTGCAAACCAATCAATAATCGCTTATTGCGATTTTTTTTACCAAAAATATGTAGAAGAATACGTATCGGCCTAAACTGAGGGAAAAAAATGTTTTTTTATATATTTTTGGGGGATATTTATTATAACAAAAAGTAAAAAATAATGCGTTTTTTTCAAAATTGTCGCTCTATTTTTGTTTATAGCGCAAAAAATAAAAACCGCAGAGGTGATCAAATACCACCAAAAGAAAGCTCTATTTGTGGGAAAAAAAGGACGCCAATTTTGTTTGGGAGCCACGTCGCACGACCGCGCAATTGTCAGTTAAAGCGACGCAGTGCCGAATCGCAAAAAGTGGTCTGGTCTTTGACCAGCAAATTGGTCCGGTCTGAAAGTGGTTAAAGGAGAATTGTACAAAAAAAATGATTGGTTAAACCCACAAGTGCTTTTTTTTTTTACCACTAATATTTCTGTATACTGGCCTTCGGAATGTACAAATGCAGCAATTTAGAATTTGGATGAAAGGTTTAGCACCAGGAAACACTTTTTGATAGATAAATCTATAGAGATCAGACCAAAATGAGGGACAAATGAGGAGGAATGAGGGACAAGGGAGGAGGAATGAGGGACAAGGGAGGAGGAATGAGGGACAAAGGAGGAAGAATGAGGTCAAAGGAAGAGGATTGAGGGACAAAGGAGGAGGAATGAGGGACAAATGAGGAGGAATGAGGGACAAAGGAGGAGGAATGAGGGACAAAGGAGGAGGAATGAGGGACAAAGGAGGAGGAATGAGGGTCAAAGGAGGAGGAATGAGGGTCAAAGGAGGAGGAATGAGGGACAAATGAGGAGGAATGAGGGACAAATGAGGAGGAATGAGGGACAAATAAGGAGGAATGAGGGACAAATAAGGAGGAATGAGGGACAAAGGAGGAGGAATGAGGGACAGAGGGACATTGTTCCAAATGAGGGACAAATGAGGAGGAAAGAGGGACAGAGGGACTTTGTTCCAAATCAGGGACAGTTGGGATCTATGGCTAACTAGTAAATAGCAGATGCTGAATCTACAAACTGGTTACATAGTTGCAAGCATTCCTGAATTTCCATAACTTTCCATTTTTCCCCGGCAGAGCCCATGAAATATGAAGTGTCCTTGGGAAGACTATAGGTTGATGTCTCAGATCCGGGCGCGTTGCGTCTTCTCTTTGGAAGTTCAGTAACGGCGGAGTTTTTGTTCTCTTCCCGCAGTCACGCGGAATGCAGAAAGCAGTTTTATGTAGAAAGGGTTTGCCTGGAAAACTGCAGCGCTCATAGGTCTGATAATGATCTCCATAGGGAGTAATTAGCGGAGAACCTTGGGAGAGCGCGGAGCTTACCCACATCTCATTAGAGAGCAGAGTGGTGCAAGGAGATCACAAGTCTGCCGAACACTTGAAAGAGACCATGTACACAGCGCCAGATTAACCTCCTTATTACTCGCCGCATTGGAATAGTAAATATTCAGGTCGATGGGATAGAAAGTGCTAATGAAGCTCTGAGAGCACATCCAGACCTCCCTTACCCCCCCCCCCCCCCCCAGAGGTGAAGAGGTGCCGTGGAGAGTTGGACAAACTTGTTTTTGATTTTTTTCTTATTTTTTTGGAGGAACTTTTTTGAAACAATGTTTAACCACTTGCAGACCAGACTTTTTCTGGAACTACAAGTTTAAGGCCACATTCACACTTGTGCGACTTGTCCTGCGACTTGGGACTGCAAAGTCGCACACCTCGATTTCCAATGAGTCCCTGCACTACTTTGGTCCGACTTTCATGTGAATTGAGGTCCATAGACCTCAAGATTACACAGACGTTGCTTCAAGTGGCATCAAACTCGTGAAAGTCATGCGACTTCCAGGTCACACAAATGTGAAAGGGGCCTAAATTAGTATTTTTTTTGCTGGAAAATGATATAATATATATAATTTTTTTATATACACACACACACACACACACACACACATTTATATATGTGTATACAGTGCCTTGCGAAAGTATTCGGCCCCCTTGAACTTTTTAACCTTTTGCCACATTTCAGGCTTCAAACATAAAGATATAACATTTTTATTTTTTGTGAAGAATCACCAACAAGTGGGACACAATTGTGAAGTGGAACGAAATCTATTGGATTTTTGAAACTTTTTTAACTAATAAAAAAATGAAAAGTGGGGCGTGGAAAATTATTCGGCCCCCCTTGCGTTAATACTTTGTAGAGCCACCTTTTGCTGCGATTACAGCTGCAAGTCGCTTGGGGTATGTCTCTATCAGTTTTGCACATCGAGAGACTGAAATTCTTGCCCATTCTTCCTTGCAAAACAGCTCGAGCTCAGTGAGGTTGGATGGAGAGCGTTTGTGAACAGCAGTTTTCAGCTCTTTCCACAGATTCTCGATTGGATTCAGGTCTGGACTTTGACTTGGCCATTCTAACACCTGGATACGTTTATTTGTGAACCATTCCTTTGTAGATTTTGCTGTATGTTTGGGATCATTGTCTTGTTGGAAGATAAATCTCCGTCCCAGTTTCAGGTCTTTTGCAGACTCCAACAGGTTTTCATCCAGAATGGTCCTGTATTTGGCTGCATCCATCTTCCCCTCAATTTTAACCATCTTCCCTGTCCCTGCTGAAGAAAAGCAGGCCCAAACCATGATGCTGCCACCACCATGTGTGACAGTGGGGATGGTGTGTTGAGGGTGATGAGCTGTGTTGCTTTTACGCCAAACATATCGTTTTGCATTGTGGGCAAAACGTTCGATTTTGGTTTCATCTGACCAGAGCACCTTCTTCCACATGTTTGGTGTGTCTCCCAGGTGGCTTGTGGCAAACTTTAGACGAGACTTTTTATGGATATCTTTGAGAAATGGCTTTCTTCTTGCCACTCTTCCATAAAGGGCAGATTTGTGCAGTGTACGGCTGATTGTTGTCCTATGGACAGACTCTCCCACCTCAGCTGTAGTTCTCTGCAGTTCATCCAGAGTGATCATGGGCCTCTTGGCTGCATCTCTGATCAGTCTTCTCCTTGTCTGAGCTGAAAGTTTAGAGGGACGGCCAGGTCTTGGTAGATTTGCAGTGGTCTGATACTCCTTCCATTTCAAAATGATCGCTTGCACAGTGCTCCTTGGGATGTTTAAAGCTTGGGAAATATTTTTGTATCCAAATCCGGCTTTAAACTTCTCCACAACAGTATTACGGACCTGCCTGGTGTGTTCCTTGGTCTTCATGATGCTCTCTGCGTTTCAACAGAACCCTGAGACTATCACAGAGCAGGTGCATTTATACAGAGACTTGATTACACACAGGTGGATTCTATTTATCACCATCAGTCATTTAGGACAACATTGGATCATTCAGAGATCCACGCTGAACTTCTGGAGTGAGTTTGCTGCACTGAAAGTAAAGGGGCCGAATAATTTTGCACGCACCACTTTTCAGTTTTTTATTTGTTAAAAAAAAGTTTAAAATATCCAATAGATTTCGTTCCACTTCACAATTGTGTCCCACTTGTTGGTGATTCTTCACAAACAATTAACATTTTATATCTTTATGTTTGAAGCCTGAAATGTGGCAAAAGGTTGAAAAGTTCAAGGGGGCCAAATACTTTCGCAAGGCACTGTATATGTGTGTGTGTGTGTGTGTGTGTGTGTGTATGTATGTGTATATATATATATATATATATATATATATATATATATATATGTATAATCTGTGTATGTGTATATATATATATAATATTATATAATATATATAATTTTTTTATATATACACACACACACACATTTTACATACATACATATATATACATTTACATATAATATATATATATATATATATATATATATATATATATATATATATATATATATATATATATAGGTATATATAAAAAATTATATATATAATATATATTATTATATATATATATATATATATATATATATATATATATTATATATATATATATATATATATATAATTTTTTTTTCTTTTTAGCAGAGACCCTAGAGCAGGAATATGCAACTAGCGGACCTCCAGCTGTTGCAAAACTATAAGTCCCATCATGCCTCTGCCTCTGGGTGTCATGCGTGTGGCTGTCAATCATGCTATGCCTCATGAGACTTGTAGTTCTGCAACAACTGAAGGTCCGCTAACTGCATATCCCTAGAGAATAAAATTGTGACCGTTGCAAAATTTTATGCCGCACTCTATTCGCGCAGCGGTTTTACAAATGCAATTTTATTGGAAAAAATACACTTTAATGAATTAAAAAAAAAACACAAAAGTTACCACCATTTTTTTTTTCTTTGTATAATGTAAAAATATGATGTTATGCCGAGTAAATAGATACATAACATGTTACGCTTTAAAATTGCGCACACTCGTGGAATGGCGACAAACTACGGTACTTAAAAATCTCCATAGGCGATGCTTTAAACATTTTTACAGGTTACCAGTTTAGAGTTACAGATGAGGTCTGGTGTTCGAATTTTTGCTCTCGCTCTAACGCTTTGTGGCGATACCTCACATGTGTGGTTTGAATACCGTTTACATATGCGGGCGCGACTTACGTATGTATTTGCTTCTACACGTGAGCAATGGAGGGATGGGGCCCTTCATTTTATTTTTTTATTCTTTTTTTTATTTACAATGGCCCTTTATTTTATTTTATTTTTTTAATCACTTATATTCCTATTATTCCTTGTAATAGAAATAAGCATGACAGGTCCTCCATTGCTTCTCCCGGTTCGCCCATGTGATCGGGGAGCCGGAGAATGAATCTGCCACTGCCAGCAGTTTACCCTAGATCTGGTCCCCGGCCATCTCTATGACCCTCGGAGGCCGGAAGAGACGCCATGGCGTCACTTCCGGCACCAAGGCACTGCCGTTTTTTTCTGCTGGAAAGCCTGAGATTGATTTTTTTTTTATTTTTTTTTTATAACTCAGGCTTTCCAGCATAGAGGAGAGTTGTGAGGACTTATAGACCTCGCATCTCTCTGTAAGGAGGACCTGTCATGTCCTATTCCTATTGCAAGGGATGTTTACTTTCTTGTAATAGGAATAAAGGTGATCAAAAAATAAATAAAAAATTAAAGGGAAAGTGTAAAAAAAAAAAATAATTCAATGTTTAAAGCGCCTCCATCCCTCTGTGCTTGAACGCATAAGCGAACGCATACGTAGATCACGCCTGCAGATGTAAACGGCATTCAAACCACACATGTATCAGAGTGAGAGCAATAATTCTAGAGCTTAGACCTCCTCTGTAACTCTAAACTGGTAACCTGCCATTTTATTCTCTAGGCTCTCTGCTAGAAAAATATATATATAATGTTTGCGGTTTCTAAGTCGTTTTCTAGCAAAAAAAAAAAATATGCTTTTTACATGTAGGAGAGAAGTGTCAGAATTGGCTTGGGAGGTACCGGTATGTGGAATTCTATAAAGATCAAAACTGAGTAAAAGACAGGCTTTTTTTTGGGGGGGGGGCACGGTACATAGTATAGCAAAGAACGTTTGTTCATTGGGGAATATTTCCAAACATTGGAACAAATAAAGGTTCAGCTATTGATAACAAGAACAAACAGATTCTAACTTTATACAGAAGGATATATGAGAGCCAACACCGCAATGGCTGCCATATCTCCCCTAACCTTCTTCAAAGAGGAATAAAACTCGTCGGGATTGACTCGTACAGACGCGGTCCATAGGCTTCCGTTCAATGAGATGCACCTCACTGATTGTGAGAACATTCTTGGCAGTTGATAAGGAATAACAGAGTGTTCATGCCGAGCGCAGAGACCGAGCTGGTGAGAACTGGCACAGCGTAGCCAAAGAGGCTTAAAAAAAAAAAAAAAAAAGAGTCTTTTATTGAAAAATGTTAATGTACTTAACCTATGTCCTCCATCCAACTCCTGGAATTCCATGGTGGCCAAATCAAAGCCATTAGGAGTAGTAGACTATCATTTGTCATGTCTAAAGGGCTCTGTCTACACACAATTTGTTAAGTCTTTAAAATAGAATGAATCCCATGTTACTTGTACATGTTTCTTCCAGGTATAGCAAATTATAATCTTATAACTTTTCATGTATGAGTGAGCAATGCATTGTATTTAATAAGTCGCTGCGGTTTGTATGATATCCTGGAATTCCTTAAATACGTAATTTGTCCCTGATTTTGCATCTCGGAGCTATTTAGTCTTCGGTGAGTAAACGCTAAACTCCAGGTATGGATGTTTTTACAAAGTTACATTGGTCCAGCTTGGATCAATGTAACTATGCATATACCGTACCTGGAAGATCCCCCTGGAAGCTGGAAGTCACTGTAGTGGTCACTGCTACTACAATGATCTCCACTAGCTTCCAGATTCTGTGCAGAGCGGCTGCCCAGCTGCATAATCCAAGATCCCTCTAGAACAAGGGTCTCCAAACTTTCTAAACAAAGGGTCACTTTACTGTCCTTAAGGCTTTAGGTGGGCCAGACCTTGGCTAATGGAAGTAGCAAGCAATAAGAGGAATAGTGCCCCAATTGTTAATATCAGTGAGGAGAATAATGCCCCATGGTGTCAATAGAGGGAATGGTGCTCCATTAGTGATGTCAGTTGGTGGAATAGTGCCCTAAGGGCCAGATAAAGCAAAGGGCTGCAGTTTGGAGACCACTGCTCTAGAAGCTGAAAAAGCACTTGTAGAGATGTGGTCCATATTAGGCACCACTACTACAGTGATTTCCACTATCTACTATCATGATCTTCACTAGCTACTACAATAATCTCCACTAGCTAACACAGTGCTCTCCACTAGCTACTACAGTGATCTCCACAAGCTACTGTCATGATCTTCATTAAGCTACTATTGTGATCTCTACTAGCTACTATCATGGTCTCCACTAGCTCCTACTACAGTGATTGCCACTAGCTACCATTATGATCTTAACTAGCTACTATCATGATCTCCACTAGCTACTACAGTGATTGCCACTAGCTGCCATTATGATTTCAACTAGCTACTCTAATGATCTCCATTAGTTACTATCATGACCTCCACTAGCTACTATTGTGATCTCCACTAGCAACTACTGTAATCTACACTAGCCACTAAAGTAATCTCCACTAGCTACAATAATGATCTTCACTGGCCACTATTGTGATCTCCACTAGCTACTACAATGATCTCCACTAGCTACTACAGTGATTGCCACTAGCTTCTATCATAATCTCAACTAGCTACTCTCATGGTCACCACTAGCTACTACAGTGATTGCCACTAGCTGCTATCATGATCTCAACTAGCTGCTATCATGATCTCCACTAGTTACTATCATGATCTCCAGTAGCTACTACAATGATCTCTACTAGCTACTATTGTGATCTCCACAAGTTACTACGGTAATCTCCACTAGCCAATAAAGTAATCTCCACTAGCTACAATAATGATTTTCACTAGCTACTATTGTGATTTCCACTAGCTGCTATCATGATCTTAACTAGCTACTACAATGATCTCCACTAGCTACTATCATAATCTCCTCTAGCTACTATGGTGATCTCAATTAGCTACTATCATGATCTCCAATAGCTACTATCATGATCTCCAATAGCTACTACAGTGATCTCCACTAGCTCCAGGGTCCATTCTCAAGCGGCTACCCTACCTCCTTTGTTCAGTAAGCAGCTGGGCAGCCACTCGGTGCAGGACCCAGAAGCTAGTGGAGATCACTAGAGTAACAGTGTCTATACAGTGATTTCCAGCTTCCACGGGTATTGGCCTGGTATATACATAGTTACAATGATCCAAGGTGTACCATTTAAGCTATGTAAATATATCCATACCTGAAATTCTGCTTTAGCAGGTCTCCCACATTTTCAGAATTTTTTTTATTTTATTTTTTTTTATCAGAAGATCTCGGGCCACTTATGAGCTGCAAAAGCCTCTTCATTTATCAGCTGGCCTTCACACCTAAAGGATGCAGTTTTTCCCCAGGCTGAAAATAAAATACAGCCTTACCCATAAGACCCATATTGGAAAATGCAAACAATTTTCTGAAGCCCATTATGCTCGAGAATTGGCAGCAGTGCTCAGTCAGTAATGTATTTGGGCTTAGCTGCAGGGAATTTCCCTATTTAATAAATAGCTAACCAGCCCAAAGAAGCTCACACAGATCCAGAATTTTTAGGCATCCAAAATAGTCGTCTGCCAGCCCAAAACTGGCATTATTACAGTCATTACATCATTCTTTAGGCAGTATGAAATCCCCACCATGTTTATCATGCACATCTGCAATTATGCAAAAATAAAAAGCCTTTACATGTTGTTCTGAGATTTGAAAAGACTTATAGCATGTTTGGGTAACCAAAATCATCTGTGAGCACAGTATGCAGGCTTCCTGACATACCAAAAGGAGTACCCTGCTGTACATCTGGTATTTTTATGGTGACCATTGAAGGAAGCATTGCTGTGCCAGAGCTGTTGAGCTTGTTTGAAGTTTTCCTTCATCTGACTTTACATTTAGGTTTGAAAAATGTCAGCGCCTCTTTGAGAATCTTGTTGTGGATGTATAGTAGAGGTCAGCTCTGATCTGATTCAGTTTCAAGATTGAATCTCCCAAGATCAATCTATTACTGAGTCTATTACAGACTAAAAAAAGGACCCACCTTACTGAATACTCCATGTGAATAATTTTCAATTCTGGTGGAGGGCCTCACATATCTGAAAAGGGAGCTTGATTGTCGGTACCTGGACCACCTGCTGGTGGCTCTGTGCTTAACAGAGTGGGAGGTTGTAGTTCCAGTGTTTACCAGCCGGTGTCTCCCAGCAGCCAACAGATTCCAGTAATCAGTCTCCACCTAATTCTGGCTGCTGGGAGGGTATTTAGTTCATCCTCTATTACATTTTGCTTCACTGTGTTCCTTTGCTGCCAGCTACTTCTTCTTGCAACATATCCAGAGTCTAGATCTTGATCCTGATCCGTATCTTGCTTCTGCCCTGCATCCTGAACACTGTTGCCTCTTTTCTGCCCCCATTATCCCGGATCCTAGTCCTGATTCCCCCTTCACACCTGTTCCTGCGTCTCCAGTTTTCCCTGTTTATCCATGTTCTCCATTTTTGTACATATTGTATATAGTTAGTTTGTTAGGCTTCCTGTTAGTTAAATTGCTAGTTAGGCATTTTGGTTATATGGCTGTGGTTCACTTGTATGTTCAGCTTTGCTGTGTTTCCTGTTTGCTAGTCTTTGGATGTCTTTTGTTTTACTATTGGTAAAGTTACCTTACTATATATTGTATTGTCTGGTCCCAGTTTCCTAGTGTAGCTACCCAGATTTGGCCATCCTTGCTGCTGATCCCTGACACTGATGAGATGAGGATGGTCACACTTGCTTCTCCATCCCAGGGCCTCTAATAAGGTGGACAAGTGGTGCCAGGCATGGAGTGGCACAAGTGTCTTAATGGGATGCAGATGAATGGAGGCATCTGGTCAGGTCTGGGATGCATGGGCTGTTCCTTGGAGACTAGTCACTGGAGTGGCAGGCTACAACAATGCATCAGACATGATGGCCATACACAGGATCAACAGACTGGTGAGCAGGCATTTGCATAGATACTGGAGCTGCAAGTGGGTGAGTAGGAGAGATGCAGGGGCCCAGGACTGGTTCTGCATTGGGGAAAGCCAGGTCAGCAACTGGCAAGCAGATCAGGTACAGTCAGCAGCAGGTGCGAGGTAAGGTAAAACCAGAGTCAGAATCAGATGCACAGACTTAAAGAGTTGGAAAAGTGGGCAGAAGTGTTTCCAAGGTGGAGGCCAAGGTAAGCTATGATTAAGCACCATTAACGGTGCAAAACGCGTCAGTATCATCTGGACCTATGTCTACGATTGATGAATGGATTAGGCTTCATTTAATAAAGGCATTATTTTGGAGTATGGCCGTCCTTTCTCCATTTTCTGCCATTGGAGGCCAAGGTTGTTACAGGCAGGAGCAGATCAAGACAAGCTGGGTCAGTAACAGGAAATCAGACAGGAAATATTGAGCACAGATCGATAGATAACACTGAAGACAAGTCCGCAATGGCCACGTGTAACTGTCCAGTTCGAATAGTCTTCTTTTTTCCAACAACAGCAGCAGCACATGTTTGTGCAAGCCCATACATGAATGTGTGGTTAGCAGCAACTCCCGGCATAAGGCTGGGAGCAAGGTGCAGCGTGGTGTGGTGGGCAGTAAACACCAAGCTAGGCAATATCAATATATTGAAGGAAAGTCCAATACAACACAGCTAGGCCCGGATGGTAGGCACAACCGTCCGGAGCCACTTATGTCTGTAGACTTGGAAGATTCCTAAAGTGCGTGTAACGAGGAGCGGAATGAGGCCTGGCCGATCCACACCCAAAAGGAGAGGCTTTCTGAAGTGAGGTAGACGTGGTCCTTGCACTGTCCATACTCCTCTGGAACCTCTTCCTATCTCTAAGTACTGTCCCTGCCAGATAGGGAACCTGTCCCTACACTAGCCACTCGCATAAAATGCGCCAAACCCAGGAGTCAGAGCCTTTAATAGACTGACCCAAGATGGCCGCTGGAGTCACATGGGATGCCAGCGTCCAAAGGGACAGCTATCTCCTGTGACGGCAGGAAGTCATATAGGAACAAAGCCCCTCACAACTTCCTTCCTCTTCTGCATTACCGCTTCATTTGAGCACTACCTGTAGTAGGCTGCACCTGCCTACAAGGCTACGAGCCAACCTGCACACAATTGCTTGTACAGAAGCTCCATCTTCCATATGGGCGAGCCCTCCCCGACAGGAAGGTCCTTAGTTAATCAAATTATAGTATTTGAAGAAAGCCAGCACGAGTGAATTGCAAAGTTTATTTACTTCTGAATTTTGAGTTTTGAGCAGAGAGGGTTTTTGGAAGGTAATGAGTAAGCTTTTATAATAATTAAGAACTGAGCTGCTAGAAGTAAAGGGCAATATTTCACAGGGTAGTATATTAGGTTAAATCTCTGATCCTTTAGAGGTTTGAGCCTTGGTGAATTTGCTGACAGGAAGGGCGTTTATGTCTCTTCAGCAACTTCCACCTAGCAGGTCACTCTCCTAATCAGGTTCAAAATGTTAATGACTGTGCTTGGCTGAATAATTGAGGAGTTCATTGCATGAATGCTGCTTTTACTGTCATTTATGCAGCCAGCCTTGTATTTTCTAAGCCTGGAGAAATGTTAGGGAATTTAACAGTAACACTGGCCATACATCAGCAGACTGGCCATGTTCAACTGTTGGGACCATCTGGATTGTGCGAGAAACATCGTCTATGTGCCGGTGTGGACCTTTTTATGACAACACTTTTATTACAGCTGTTTAGTATCTAAGGCAGTGATTCTCAACTAGGGTTCCGTGGAACTGTAGGGTTCCTCCAGAGGTTACTAGGGGTTCCTTTAACATTGGGCAATTTCTGCCTCTCAGATAAGTTCCCACTCAAACCATTGATCTTTTTAGCTACCTGTAAGGGGGTAATTCTTCCCAATGACCTCAAGTGTAAGGACCATTCATCCCGCTGACCATCACACTAATGTATCATGAGTTGGCATCCCAGTCTTAGCTGGTAGGGTTCAATATTGAGTTGGCTCCGCCCTTTGCAGCTATAACAGCTTCAACTTTTCTGGGAAGGCCGTCCACAAGGTTTAGGAGTGTGTCTATGGGAACGTTTGACCATTCTTCCAGAAGCGCATTTGTGAGGTCAGGCACTGATGTTGGAAGTGAAGGCCTGGCTCGCAGTCTCCGCTCAAATTTATCACAAAGGCGTTATATCGGGTTGAGGTCAGGCCAGTCAAGTTCTTACACCCCAAACTTGCTCATTCACACTATATTAACAAAAGTATTGGGCCACCCCTCCAAATCATATGGTAGAGGGGGGGTTGTGGTGTGGGGTTCTTATTCAAGGGTTAGGCTTGACCCCTTAGTGCCAGTGAAAAGAACACTTATAAGGCATCAGCACACCAGGATATTTTGGACAATTTTATGCTCTCAACTTTGTGGGAATAATTTGGGGGTGGCCCCTTCCTGTTCCAACATGACTGCACACCAGTGCACAAAGCAAGGTCCATAAAGACAAGGATGAGCGAGTTTGGGGTGGAGGAACTTGACTGGCCTGCACAGAGTCCTGACCTCAACCAGAGAGAACACCTTTTGGGATGAATTAGAGAGGAGACTGCAAGCCAGGCCTTCTTGTCCAACATCAGTGCCTGACCTCATGTCGGCTGGGCTCAGCCCTTCCTTCTCAATGCTGGCCGCTCAGTTGTCATTTAATTGCCAGCTCCTAGAGACTCACCACAGTGACTCACCTGTTGATATCCTGCTCGTCAGTCCTGCCTACTTAAGCCGTCCAGCCCAGATGATCTCTGCTTTTGCCTTAGTCACAACTCTAGAGAAGCTCTCCTGTGTTCCTGTTAAAGACTTGCTCAGTTGACATTCCTTCTGGCTCCAGATCCTGCTTTCTGTTCTACTGCGCTCATGTCTGGCTCCCTAAAGTTTTGGCTTGTCTGACTATACATTCCGGTTCCTGAACTCTGGCTATGTTTTAACTACATTTACCTTTTTATTATTAAACAAGTGAGATTTAACTGTACTTATGTCTCAGTCTGATTCATGGTTTCTGACACCTCACAAATGCTCTTCTGGAAGAATGGACAAACATTCCCATAGACACACTCTTAAACCTTGTGGACGGCCTTCCCAGAAGAGTTGAAGCTGTTATAGCTGCAAAGGGTGGACCAACTCAATATTGAACCCTATGGACTAAGACTGGGATGCCATTAAACTTCATGTGTGTGTAAAGGCAGGTGTCCCAATACTTTTGCTCTACTCTTACTACTCCTTGCTCTACTCCTGCCACAGTCTGTTGAATCATTCACTGTCTTTACTTCTGAGACACTCTGACTCTCTTTGGATGGTCTTTTTATAGCCAAAATTAATTATCGGTAAATGTCTCTGAAAGGTGCCACATCCAAATAGCTAAACCAAAAGAAGAAATATCCCCTAACTGGACTTTAAAGGCACTAAGATTCCATAATAAGTAGAAAAGTATACAATTTATTAAAAGCGTAATAACTTCATAAGATACTGAATAATAAAGGCGTAATGTTAACAACAATGCATATATGTTTTGACAGTCACCACATCGATTGACAGTATTTTCTAATGGTTCACCCAACGCGTTTCAGAGTTTTCTCCTTTTATATGTTTATGTTTATATGTTACTGACCTGTTACCAGTTAACCTAATTATTTGTAAAATGTTCTTCCAGCTGTTCCTTTTTAGTACCACTTACTTTTCCAGCTTGTTACCCTTTTTGACACATGTTGCTGCCATCAACTTCAAAATCCCCTTGTTTTTTTTTCCTAAGCCCTCGGCGCCGGCCGCACGCAGATATGCAGCTTCTCGGCGCCTGGACCTTGTTACCGAAAGGCTGCATATTTGCTGCGAGCTGCGGTCGGTACAGCTGTGCCGAGAGCGCACGCCGTAACCGAAAGCAAACGGGAGTTTTTTCCCGATCACGTGACCGTCACATGGTTTTATGCTCCGCCTCCAGGCAACCTAAACCTCTCGGCGCCGGCCTGAAGAGGTTAAAATGGTCAATTTTCTCAATTGAAACTTTTGACATGTTTCAGTTAAAGCGGAAGTCCACCGGGACTCCGCGTTTTTTTTTTTTTTTAAAAGCCAGCAGCTACAAATACTGCAGCTGCTGACTTTTAAAATAGTGACACTTACCTGTCCAGCGCGCCCGCGATGTCGGCACCCGAAGCCGATCTGTAGATCGTTTCTCGGGTCCTGCCGCCGCCATCTTGGGTATGGGAATCAGGAAGTGGAGCCTTTCGGCTTCATTTCCCGGTTCCCTACTGCGCATGCGCGAATCGCGCTGCGCAATAAGGACGCTCCCCGCTGCCTCTGGGATCTGTGTGTTTCCCAGCAGGCAGCGGGGCACTTGCGGGAAGGGGCGGGCACTTGCGGAAAGGGGCGTAAGTTACGCCCCTTTCCGCAGAGAGCTATCCCGGAAGTGGGTGCAGTTACCTGGATTATCCAGGTAACTGCACCCCCCTCCCCCCTGAAAGGTGCCGATTGTGGCACCGGAGGGGGGGAGGGTTCCGATGAGCGGAGGTCCACTTTAGGGTGGACCTCCGCTTTAACTTATTTATTTTTATTGTGAAAAAAATACGGGTTTATGAGATTTGAAAATCGTTACATTCTGTTTTTTTATGTAGATATTAAACAGAGCCCCAACTTTTTGGGGAATTGGGGTTGTACCAATCGTAGCAGCATAAGGATTATAAATAGTCAGTGTGGATTGCGATAGTGAAGTTTGCATTAAAAAAAAAAAAAAAGGAAATGAGATGTAAGGAAAGAGGCGGGCATTCCGATACTTCACTGAAGAAGTTAATTCGGGAGGTTGACTAATGGAATGAGATTCTGTCTTCATTGCTGATTGCTGTACCGCCTGATTAATAGCCTTGAACTTTATACCGGGGCCTCAGACACAGCTGAGATCTCCATCTGCATTGTTCACATTTAATGATCTCCACAAAGGTTTGTGGCATTTTAGCTAAAACACATCGGGGGATACGGAGCCGGCAGTTCACACCAAAAAAAAAAGTCCTGCCTAGAGATGGTTGTGCCGAAATTCTGATTTAGATTTATAATTCTTGTGTGGAGTGTCAGTTCTGTATAATTTGTAGCAGACAAATCTGTGCATTAAAGGGACACCCCGACCACCTACCCAATACCTTCAGGCGCAGAGGAGCATGTGACTTCCTCCCATGATGCAGTTCTTATGTCCTGTGGCCGACCACAAAGCCAGAGCATGGAGGGGGCATTAATAAATGGCGGAGGGAACGCAGTTCCCGCACCTCCAGCACTGAATGAATGTAATGTCAAGGGAAGTCTATTAATGCTGGCTTCTGTGGGGATCTATTGTTCCTGGAGGGGGTGTATTTTTGCATGGTTTGGTCTATTATTGTTGCGGGGGGAGATTATGTTGCTGGTGGGGTCAGTTGTTGCTGAAAGGGATCTACCGTTGAGGGAATGGACTATTGTTGCTGGCCGTTGGAGGAGCTATTGTTGCTGGAGGGTATCTATTTTTGCCTGGCAGTCTATTGTTGCTGGTTGGGGAACTATTGTTGTTGGTTGGGCTTATGTTGCTGGGGGGGGGGGGGTCAATTGTTGCTGGAAGGGATCTACTGTTAAAGGAGTGGTCTATTGTTGCTGGCTGCTGGAGAGTCTATTGATGCTGGACTGATGCTGGGAAATCTGTTGTTGTTACCGTGGGTCTATTGTTGTTGGGGTCCATTGTTGCTGAAGGTGTTCATTGTTGCTAAGGGGGTCTATTGTTGTTGGGGTCCATTGTTGCTAAGGGTGTCTATTGTTGTTGATGTCCATTGTTGCTGAGGGGTCTATTGTTGCTGGGAAGGGACATAGCAGCTACGTTCAGAGTCCCGCCTCCCCAGCTGGGCCCACCTCCTCCGCTGACCTTATACCCAGTGCCTCCCCCGCTGACCTGAGGTGGTCCTCCAGCTGCACAGGATCTGCAGGAGGAGTTATATCCTCCTCTCTGCTGCCAATTACCTAGACAGGGTGGCAGGGATGAGCCTCTCTGTGGCTGCATGGAGAAGTGCAGAATCTGGTGGAGGAGCTCTGTTCTCCGACTACTGAGACAGGGTGGGGGCGTAGAGAAGGGGGTGCCACAGCTACAAGAGATGTGCAGAAGTTTGAGGGCTGGATTAGGCCCATAGGTCTTGTGTTCGAAGTGTGATGAAGAGTATTAAAAAGCGGGCATTGTTTCCACAAGATGATCCACAAAAACCTCCTTAGCCATATAGCTAGACCAGGTATCAAAAAATTGTATCAAAATTTCAGAATATTGTATTGTAAGCACCTTAAATAATAATAAAAATAATAATAAGTTACATTGCAACCAAGGTATATAGAGAGCCTATCATGCGTTGTCTTCTACTCTTATTTAAAACATTATATGAAGTAGGGTTGCACCGATACCACTTTTTTAAGACGGAGTACAAGTACTGATACTTTTTTCATATACTCGCCGATACCGATTACCAATACTTTTTTTTTATGTCATGTGACAGTAGCACTGATTGGCACTCATGAGGTGTGGGTTGCGTCAGTCGTTTTTTTATTTTTACTTTATTTTTATTTTTTACAATTTTTTTATTATTATTATTGTTATTTTTACAATGCTTTCTTTTTTTTTTGGGGGGGGGGAGTTGGACAGTGCCTGTTTTTTTTTTTTTAATGTTTCCTTTTTTTTATCAACCCTGTTGGGGGGGGGGGGGGCTTGGTGAGATATCTGGGTTCTAAATAGACCCCTGTCATCTCCCCTTTGAGACAGGGAAAGGGACTAAGGACACAGATTCCCCAGTACCTCTCTCTGCACTGAAGATGAATGGAGAGGAGACAGGGGCTCCTCTCCAGTCATAAACTGAAGCCTCATAAACTCAGTTTACAATGCTCAGTTATGAATGGACAGTCAGTGATCACCGAAAAAGGAAGGAGCCGGTAAATTACTTATTTACCAAATCCTTCCTCCACTCTCCATCCTGACAGATCTGGGGCGGGGGGTCTGGAAAAGGACATGGAAGGGGAAGGGGAGCAGAGAAGGAGCCAAAAAGGACATGAAGGGGGAGCGGAGAAGTACATGGAGGGGGAGCGGAGGAGGACATGGAGGGGGAGCGGAGAAGGACATGGAGGGGGAGCGGAGAAGGAGCTGAGGAGGACATGGAGGGGGAGCGGAGAAGGACATGGAGGGGGAGCGGAGAAGGAGCGGAGGAGGACATGGAGGGGGAGCGTAGAAGGAGCGGAGGAGGACATGGAGGGGGAGCAGAGAAGGAGCAGAGAAGGACATGGAGGGGGAGCGGAGAAGGACACGGAGGGGGAGTGGAGGAGGACATGGAGGGGGAGCGGAGAAGGACACGGAGGGGGAGTGGAGAAGGTGCGGAGGAGGACATTAAAGGGGAGCGGAGCAGTAGCGGAGGAGGACATGGAGGGGGAGCGGAGAAGGAGCGGAGGTGGACGCGGAGGGTCAGCAGAGGGGGAGCAGAGGAGGATATGGAGGTGGAGCGGAGAAGAAGCAGAGAAGTACACGGAGGGGAGTGGAGAAGAAGCGGAGAGGGACAAGGAGGGGGAGCGGAGAGGAACAAGGAGGGGGGGCGGAGAAGGACATGGAGGGGGAGCGGAGGAGGACATGGAGGGGGAGCGGAGAAGGACATGGAGGGGGAGTGGAGAAGGAGCGGAGGAGGACATGGAGGGAGAGCAGAGAAGGAGTGGAGGTGGACACAGAGGGGCTGCGGAGGAGGAGCAGAGAGGGAGCGGAGGAGGAGCAGAGGAGGACCTGGAGGGGGAGCAGAGAAGGAGCAGAGGTGGACACGGAGGGGCAGAAGAGGGGGAGCGGAGGAGGAGCAGAGGACGACATGGAAGGGGAGCGGAGAAGGACACGGAGGAGGAGCGGAGAAGGACAAGGAGAGGGAGCGGAGAAGGAGCAGAGGAGGACATGCAGGGGGAGCGGAGGAGGACACGGAGAGGAAGCGGAGGAGGAAACAGAGAAGGACACACTGGACAGTCAGGGATGATCGGTGCAGCGGTGGGGGCCGTTACAAGCATCGATCTCCCTGTATACATTTTAATAAAGCACCTGACAGCCGTGGGAGGGAGAGGAGGAAAAGCATCTGTCAGCTGCTTTATTGAAATCTATACAAGAAGATCAGTGCTTGTAACTCCCCCACACCGATCATCTCTGACTGCCCAGGTATTGGATTAGGCATCGGAGCATTTGTAGGAGTACTCGTGCAAATGCTCAGTATAGGCACTGATACCGATACTAGTAATACTAGCAACCTTACCCTAATATGAAGGGGTTCATAGAGAATCTGTGTAGGATACAATGTACAGTGCAGAGAGAAAATGATGAGAAAAGGGAGCAGGATGGGGTGTTTGCTGTTTAACTATTCTTACAAAATCTATTTTATGCTTCCCTTCACAATGCACCAACTACTGTTTTTATTAAAGATATACGAGACGAGGAAACGTTTTGTGCAGTTAAAATGAACTGGAGCTTGACTGGACTAACAAAGTAAATACCATAATGGAAGCCGAATGTTGGTCTCAGAGAGACCAATATGATACATTTTAGCCAATATGGTATTTTATTTTGTATCTTAAGGAAAGTCACTTTGCAGTAAAAGCAAGGAAGCAGAAACCTCTGTAGTGTATGATGTGCTTTTACTAAAGGAGAATGCTGTACAACATACAAACTACTTACAATTGTAGGGAAACAATACAAGACATACGAGTATTACAGGTATACATATAACACATGCACACACTACCTAACCTTCCTAGTGAATGAGCATGAACAACGGTCTATGTACAATAAGGAATATGCTAAAAGTCTTAGCTTAGTTTATAGCAGCTTCACGATCTCCATGGGCTTCCAAGGCTCAAGACTCCACTCAAGCAATCTGGCGCTAGTGTCATCCCCAGGGGAAGTTCCTTCTGGCACAGACCTTCCTTCTTAGCTCTTGTGTTGTAATAGAGTCATGTGGCACAGACCTTACTTGTTGAAGCCCTACTTGCAGCTTATGCCGCTGGCCTTTTATTTAGAAAGTTTTGGTAGCCATTCCCACATGGGGGTATTCTTTTCTGCATCATTTCTATGAGTAAAACATTTCCTACCTCAACTCCAGATGGCACTGTTGTATCATACATGCAATAGGCCAAATATGTCAAAAGGTCAAACTATTGGTAACCTTTATTTGACATAATCTGGGTGCAGCGTTTGACTATAACTCCTTTAAAACAATGGAAGAAGCTAAAAATGTGTACACTGCCAATTGGCTTGTTTACGTTGGTACAACACACAACAACAATATCTCTTTCCCCCTTGTTTTAGACCAGTGGTCTCTGAACTGTGGACCCAGGGGCCAGATGTGGCCCTTTGCTTACCTTAATATGGCCCCTGAGGCACAATTTCTCTTACTGACACCAACACAAGGGCACTATTCCTTTCAATTATACCAATGATGGAACACTATTCTTCCAATGGACACCAATGATGGGGCACTATTTCTCCCACTGTCACCAATGATGGGGCACTATTCTTCCCATTGACACCAAAGGTGGAGTGCTATTCCTCCCACTGATACCAATGATGGGGCACTATTCCTTCCACTGACACCAATGATGGGGCACTATTCTTCCCATTGACACCAAAGGTGGAGTGCTATTCCTCCCACTGTCACAAATGATGGGGCACTATTCTTCCCATTGACACCAAAGGTGGAGTGCTATTCCTCCCACTGTCACCAATGATGGGGCACTATTCTTCCCACTGACACCAAAGGTGGAGCGCTATTCCTCCCACTGATATCAATGATGGGGCACTATTCCTCCCAATGATGGGTATCAGGTACCAAAGTTCTGGAGGCCAATGGAGAGAAGGCTTCCCTTGCAGCTCAGTTCCAGACTCCCCTGGAGGTTGGACAGCAGGAGTCAGGCCCAAAATCACACAGGTCGCCTGAAGAGTTGCTTGCATAAAAAGCTCAGGAACACCGCTGATGTGCTGCAGGGCTGCTGCAGGCAGGTGGCGCCTGTGAGATGTAGCAGGTAACCAGGGTCACTGAGACAGAGGGTAGTCGGTACAATGCAAGGTTCGGTACCAGGTGGGTAGCAGAGGAGACGAGGTTAGGTGGGAGCCAAGGTCAAGACAGGTAGCAGGCCAAGGAGATCCGTTTAACAAGCTGACATCAAGGTAAACAGGAAACACAGGAACGTCGGTAACACCTGAGATCAAACAGCACTTCAGCCAAGGGCTGACTTCCTTATAAAGGCCCATGGGATGTACTGGCGGAAGTGCTGGGTCCTAGAGCTCTTCTCATGCTCTGACAGATGCTGGGCCCTAGAGACCTCCAGGTTTTGGTAACTTGACAATGGAGTACCATTCCTCCCACTGATACCAATGATGGGGCACTACTCCACCCTCTGATACCAATGATGGGGCACTACTCCACCCTCTGATACCAATGATGGGGCACTATTCCTCCCACCGACGCCAATGATGGGGCAATATTCCTCCCACTGACACCAATGATTGAGCACTATTCCTCCCACTGATACCAGTGATGGGGCACTATTCTTCCCACTGATACCAACGATGAGGCACTACTGAAACCAATGATGGGGCACCACTCCTTCCCTTAATACTTAATACTTAATACAGATATTGTTTTCTCCCACTGATGCAAGGAACGTTTCTACTTCCTACAGTCTGCCCCCCCCCCCCCCTTAAAGTCTGAAGGCTCTTTGTTTAGAAAGTTTGGAGAACCCTGTTTTATAGAACAGCTTTTGTAAACATTCCAGTGACATTTTGTTGAGAAATATCCATTCTAAGAGACCTGATGTTTACTTAGAAAAACGATTTCATATGTACTGTAAGTCTGAGAAAATCACTAAACCTACAACATAAATTATAAACCACCATAGCAAAGAGTCCCCAACAGCCATACAACCACCATCACCCCATCCAAAAAAAACATAGGCACCTGACTTCCAGAGATCTTCATTTGAATTACCACCCCCCTTCTATCTTCTCAACTGGGCATTACTGACATAGTAAGCTAAGTGTTTTTTTCTGGTGCAGGACTTTATTTCAGCGGTAACGTGGAGGGATGTAGCTCCACCAACTCCAGCATTGAATGTAGGTAATGGCAACAGAGACAGTTTCAGACCTTGGGGGAGGCCCATGGCACTTCAGATTCGGGGGGGGGGGGGGGGGTCCTCATACACAGAGTCGGTCTACATTCTCAATGACAGTCACACCGTCTTCAAATGGATGTCATCCTGAGGTCACACATGCCCACACACGCAGTCATAGTGCTCTATGTATGGTTTTCTTGAGCTGCCAAAATTACATTTTGAAAAACGATACAACATATCAGTCCAGGGTTTTACAGATGATGGCTTCGCAAGATACATTTAATAAAAGAAAATATTTTAGATTTGTTTATCATTATTTTGTTTTTATTAGGGCCATTGCTTGCTTTTGCCCCACTTATAAATCCAGCCCTGAATGGCAAGGGGGTTCTGGGGACGTCTATTGTTGCTGGCTGCTGGAGGATCTCTTGATGCAGGGGTGAATTTATTGCTGCAGGCGGGGGTCTATTGTTGCTGGTTGCTAGAGGATCTCTTGTTTCAGGGGTGAATCTATTGCTGCGCACAGGGGTCTATTGTTGCTGGCTGCTGGAGGGTCTCTTGTTGCAGAGGTAAGTCTATTGCTGCGGGCGGGGGTCTATTGTTGTTGGTTGCTAGAGGATCTCTTGTTGCAGAGTTGAGTCTATTGCTGCAGGCAGGGGTCTATTGTTGCTGGTTGCTAGAGGATCTCTTGTTGCAGAGGTGAGTCTATTGCTGCGCACAGGGGTCTTTTGTTGCTGGCTGCTGGAGGATCTCTTGTTGCAGGGGTATATCTATTGCTGCGGGCGGGGGTCTAGTGTTGCCGGCTGCTGGAGGATCTCTTGTTGCAGGGGTGAATTTACTGCTGCGCACAGGGGTCTATTGTTGCTGGCTGCTGGAGGAGCTCTTATTGCAGGGGTAGATCTATAGATCTATTTCTGCGGGCGGGGGGGTCTATTGTTGCTGGTTGCTAGAGGATCTCTTATTGCAGAGGTGAGTCTATTATTGCTGGTGGGGGGTCTCTATTATTGCTGGTTGCTAGAGGATCTCTTGTTGCAGAGGTGAGTCTATTGCTGCTAGCGGAGGGTCTAGTGTTTCCATCTGCTGGAGGATCTCTTGTTGCAGGGGTGAACTTGTTGCTGCGGGCGGGGGTCTATTGTTATTGGCTGCTGGTGGATGTCTTGTTGCACAGTTGAATCTATTGCTGTGGGTGGTCTCTCCACAGGTTCTCGGCTCTTGATTGGACAGATTGTTAGCAGCGCAGCCATTGGCTCCCACTGCTGCCAATCAAATCCAATGACGCAGGCGACAGGGGGCGGGGCCGAGTCCTGCATTCAGCCTCTATTGACGCCGAATGCTGGACTCAGGAGCTCATCTGCAAGGTAACCCCCTCAGGAGAGCATTTCTCCCAGGGGGGTTATCTGATGTGGGGAGGAGCCGCGAACCGAGGGACCCCAGAAATGGATGTTCGGGGCCACTCTGTGCAAAACAAGCTGCACAGTGGAAGTAAGTATGATATGTTTGTTATTTAAAAAAATAAATAGAACAAAGATCCTTTAGTATCACTTTATGTTAACAATACCAGTAAGATAACCCTACAGGTCCAGCACTAGCTTTCCACTTTCCTCAACCATTGAAATGAATGGGCTGCCCTACACGGGGACGCCGCACCTGTCATTCTCTATAGAATACCCTGCCAAGCTCTCCTCCATTGGTAGTATAGTGTGAACGTGAGATTGCTGACCCCTGTCAAATTACCGTGTTATGTTCTATTTGCAGGGATCAGACTGTTCAGCCACGTGTCCTTCCGGAACGTATGGAACTGACTGCTCGTCGGTGTGCAACTGCAAAAACGGTGCAGCCTGCTCCCCGGTGGACGGGTCTTGTATGTGCAGGGAAGGTAATAGAGCTCAGCAATTGGCTGTCTATCATCGATGTGACCCATACCATTCACATAATAGTTGTCTGCGGCTGCACTTAGCACTGACCTTTTTATTGAATAAAACCTGGGCCCACGTAATTGATGTAAAAGCATTTTTTTTTTTCTAGTTAATTAACTGAGCATTCAGTATATTCAGGAAAAGAGTCTGCGCTCCGTGCAAGAGCAGCGAGATATTACACGGAGGGGACGGGGTCAGATTGACATCTCTGCTGATTACACATTTAACTTGTCCTCTAACTGCTGCCATAATGTAATATTAGTTGCAGCATCATCTTACCCATTATGTTCATCAGTCATTGGAAGTGGAGGATCCCTTCTAATAGAACTACCTTTTCAATTTTTTTATGTTGCAACATGACAGAGTGCATAGTATAATTAAAACAGGCATTGTACCAAATAATGGAACCAGAGAACAGAATTCTTAGCTGTAACTGGGTGACCCATGTTATCAATAATCTACTTCTTTATGAACCGGAACTCCAGATTATTTTTTCTTTAGCTGAAGCTTCATTATGGTAATTTTTAAATTGGTAGATTGGGATCCCCGTGGAAGCTTGAAATCACTGTAGTGCCTGGAGTTCAGGGTTAAAGCTGAAGTTTAGGTATGGTCATTTTTAAATAGTTACATATTTACACTGATAGTTACATTGATCCAGCTTGGACCAATGTAAGCATGTACCTATGTGTACCCAGTGTCGGGACAAGGTCATCTAGCACTCAGGGCGAAGGTGCAAAACGGCTCCCCGACCCCCCACCCCAAGAACATTGTGTGTCAACAAAAACCCCAGCACCATGCCCTCCTGACCCCCCAGCACCATGCCCTCTTGACCCTCCAGCACCATGCCTTCCTGTCCCCCAGCACCATGCCTTCCTGACCCCCCAGCACCATGTCCTCCTGACCCTCCAGCATCATGCCCTCCTGACCCCCCAGCACCATGCCCTCTTGACCCTCCAGCACCATGCCTTCCTGACCCCCCAGCACCATGCCTTCCTGACCCCCAGCACCATGTCCTCTTGACCCCCAGCACCATGCCCTCCTGACACCCCAGCACCATGTCCTCCTGACCCTCCAGCACCATGTCCTACTGACCCTCCAGCACCATGCCTTCCTGACTCCCCCAGCACCATGCCTTCCTGACCCTCCAGCACCATGCCTTCCTGACCCCCCAGCACCATGCCTTCCTGACCCCCCAGCACCATGCCTTCCTGACCCCCCAGCACCATGCCCTCCTGACCCCCCAGCACCATGCCCTCTTGACCCTCCAGCACCATGCCTTCCTGACCCCACAGCACCATGCCTTCCTGACCCCCCAGCACCATGCCTTCCTGACCCCCCAGCACCATGCCTTCCTGACCCCCCAGCACCATGCCCTCCTGACACCCCAGCACCATGTCCTCCTGACCCTCCAGCACCATGCCCTCCTGACCCCCCCAGCACCATGCCTTCCTGACCCCCCCAGCACCATGCCTTCCTGACCCCCCAGCACCATGCCTTCCTGTCCCCCAGCACCATGCCCTCCTGACCCCCCAGCACCATGTCCTCCTGACCCTCCAGCATCATGCCCTCCTGACCCCCCAGCACCATGCCCTCTTGACCCTCCAGCACCATGCCTTCCTGACCCCCCAGCACCATGCCTTCCTGACCCCCAGCACCATGTCCTCCTGACCCCCCAGCACCATGCCCTCCTGACACCCCAGCACCATGCCCTCCTGACACCCCAGCACCATGTCCTCCTGACCCTCCAGCACCATGTCCTACTGACCCCCAGCATCATGCCCTCCTGACCCCCCCAACACCATGTTCTCCTGACCCTCAGCATGATGCCCTCCTGACTCTCCAGCACTATTCATAGTTTCATAGGTTGAATAAAGACACCAGTCCATCCAGTTCAGGAGTGAGTGAGGTGTCTACCCCTATCCCTGTACATTGCACACTCACATTGGTCCCTACCCTCAAGGAGCCCAGAATCCAAAGTCCCCATTCATATGCTAGGGCCAATTTTGGACAGAAGCCAATTAACCTACCTGCATGTCTTTGGAGTGTGAGAGGAAACTGGAGTACCCGGAGGAAACCCACGCAGGCACAGGGAGAACATGCAAACTCCAGGCAGGTAGAGCCGTGTCTGGGATTTGAACCAGCGACCCTTTTTACTGCTAGGTGAGAGTGCTAACCACTACACCACTGTGCCGCCCTATTCTGTCCTGACACCCCAGCCCTCCTGTTTCCCCAGTACTGTGCCCTCCTGACCCTCCAGTATCATGCTGTCCTGATCGCCCACAATACCATATCCTCCTGTTCCCCACCCAGTGCCATGTCCTCTTGGCACTCCAACCGATCTGACACCCCAGTACCATGCCCTCTTTTGATTCCCCAGTACTATGCCCTAATGACCCACCTATAACTAGCCCTTCTGACCCTAGTTCTACATACTACAGACCTCTGTACCCTGCCCTATATGCTACTGACCTTTATACCCTGCCCTACATGCTACTGACCTCTATACTCTGCCCTACATGCTACTGACCTCTGTACCCTGCCCTACATGCTACTGACCTCTGTACGCTACCCTACATGCTACTGACCTTTGTACACTGCCCTACATGCTACTGACCTCTGTATGCTTCCCTACATACTACTGACCTCTGTACGCTGCCCTACATGCTACTGACATCTGTACTCTGCCCTACATCCTGCTCACCTCTGTAAACTTCCCTACCTACTACTGACCTCTGTACGCTACCCTACATACTACTGACCTCTGTACGCTACCCTACATACTACTGACCTCTGTATGCTGCCCTACATGCTACTGACCTCTGTACACTGCGCTACATGCTACTGACATCTGTACGCTGCCCTACATGCTACTGACATCTGTACTCTGCCCTACATCCTACTTACCTCTGTAAACTGCCCTACATCTTACTCACCTCTGTAAACTGCCCTACCTACTACTGACCTCTGTACGCTACTCTACATGCTACTGACCTCTGTACGCTGCCCTACATGCTACTGACCTCTGTACGCTGCCCTATATCTTACTGACCTCTGTACACTGCCCTACATCCTACTCACCTCTGTAAACTGCCCTACATAATACTAACCCCTGTACACTGCTCTAACTACTACTGACCCCTTTACACTGCCCTACATCCTACTTACACTGGGCAGAAATCAGAGCAGATAGCCAGACCTGAAACTAGTCAAGAAAATCAGCCTGCAGTACCAGATGTTCTGCTTTCTTAATGAACTCCGGCATCTGAATTGTGGGGGTGATCAACTCCCCAGACATTAAAAAATGTGAATGAAAGTGAATGTTGAGTTTCTCACTGAAGCTAACTTAGGGTAAGTTTATATTTTTATAGTGACATTAGTTTTAGTAGATTTTTTTGGGGGCTTGCTAGTTCATTTCTTTAAAAAAAAGGGGGGGGGCTGCACCCCACTGACCTTTGATCTCTTTAATGTTGTCCAGATAGATCTCCATCTCTCAGAGGATGCCTACCCCTGCCCTAGAGGCTGGAAATCACTGTAGTGTATGCCACTACTCCAGTCATCTCCACTAGTTTCCATTTGCTTCCGGGTCTTGTGCCAAGTGGCTGCTCTGCTGCATTGTGAACACAGGAGGTCGGCCACTTGGCACAGGCGCCATTCGGAGAATGCTTTGCATTTTCTCAATTGATGCAAAGCATTCTCTGATTGGACAAAGTGGAGAAGTGGAACAGTGACGTCACAGTCTCCACCTCAACCAATCAGAGAATGCTTTGCATTCATTGGGAAAACGCAATGTGTTTCCTGAATGGCTCCTGTGCCAAATGAGTGAAACTGTGTTTAAAGTCTAGCAGGACAGCAGGTCAGGCATGTGACCCAGAAGCTAGTGGAGATCACTGTGGTAGTGGTTGTGGCAGTGCATGACTGGTCCTGTGCAGGGGTGTATCTACTGTGGGGCAAACAACTGAGACCAACGATGGGACACCATTCCTCCCACTGACACCAACGATCGGGCACCATTCCTCCCACTGACACCAACGATCAGGCACTATTCCTCCCACTAACACCAATGATGAGGCCCCATTCCCTCCACTGACACCAACGATGGATCACTATTCCTCCCACTGACACCAATGATGGATCACTATTCCTCCCACTGACACCAATGATGGGGCACTATTCCTCCCACTGGCAGAAATGATGGGGCACTATTCCTCCCACTGACACCAACAATGGAGCACCATTCCTCACTGGCACCAATGATGGGGCACTATTCCTCCCACTGACACCAATGATGGGACACTATTCCTCCCACTGACACCAACAATGGAGCACCATTCCTCACTAGCACCAATGATGGGGCACTATTCCTCCCACTGTCACCAATGATGGGGCACTATTCCTCCCACTTACACCAATGATGGGGCACTATTCCTCCCACTGTCACCAATGATGGGGCACTATTCCTCCCACTGGCAGCAATGATGGCACACTATTCCTCCCACTGACACCAACAATGGAGCACCATTCCTCACTGGCACCAATGATGGGGCACTATTCCTCCCACTGGCAGCAATGGTGGGGCACTATTGCTCCCACTGACACCAATGATGGGGCACTATTCCTCCCACTGACCCCAATGATGGGGCATTATTCCTCTCATTGACACCAATGATGAAGCACTATTCCTCCCATTGACACCAGTGATGGGGCACTATTCCTCCCACTGGCAGCAATGATGGGGCATTATTCCTCCAATTGACACCAATGATGAAGCACTATTCCTCCCACTGACACCAGTGATGGGGCACTATTCCTCCCACTGGCAGCAATGATGGGGCACTATTCCTCCCACTGACACAAACAATGGAGCCCCATTCCTCACTGGCACCAATGATGGGGCACTATTCCTCCCACTGACCTCAATGATATGGCACTTTCCTCCCACTGGCACAAATGATGGGGCACTATTCTCCCCACTGACACCAATGATGGGGCACTATTCCTCCCATTGACACCAATGATGGGGCACTATTTCTCCCACTGGCACCAGCAATGGGGCCCCCAAAGTGTGAAGGACAGACAGTAAACTGGTCCTTTGTTTAGAGCATTTGGAGACCCCTGGTTTAGAACAGGTAACCAAAGAAAGCATAACATCTGCAGGAGTTCTGTGCACCATGAAAGAGTATGTGTATGTGTATGGAAAATCACAGATGATATATGAATCCTTTCTTTTCTATACAGGTTGGCAAGGGACAGATTGCTCCATTCCTTGTTCAAGCGGCACTTGGGGATTGAGCTGCAATCAGACCTGTCACTGTTTGAACGATGCTTCTTGTAACACTGTAAATGGTAGCTGCATGTGCGCTGCAGGCTGGATGGGAGACATCTGCGAACAACTGTGCCCGGTAATAAATATGACTTTATTTTATCCATACCAATGACTTCCTCCATTTATCGTCGTTCCTTTATGTGTCTGCTGACCCCGGTCCTTCCTCTCTTTTTTTTTTTTCTCCTAGGAGGAGATGTATGGCCTGAACTGCGCTGAACACTGCGACTGCAGCCATGCAGAGGGATGCGACCCCGTCACCGGTCACTGTCACTGCCTGGCTGGATGGACGGGTAGGTGAAAGATGATAGACAGGTTCTTATAGGTTACTGCACTGTTTATTGCTCTTTACCTAGTATGATTTAGAATGTAAGTCAGGGGGGTTTAATTTTATGGAAATTGTATGCCCCTAGCTGTAAGGCCAGGGCCTTCTTTAAGGCAGGGCAAAAGAGGCAGCTGCCCTGGGCTCTGTCATTGCTGTGGGGCCCAAAGCAGCTTCCTCATACTTGCCAACTATCCTGGTTTAAATTCCCTTGTAGTTTTAGTGCCGTGATGTGTCCCGATATCTCAGTTTGAAGTGTTGCTGCCAAGCTCTGCCCTATTGTGTACGGATGACTTACCTGTAGACCCTGTGTTTACATGTAGATAACTGGCATTGATATGTAAATAGAGGTGGCATTCATATGTATATCTTCTCATTACATTGGGGCTTGATGTAAAATCCTTTTATTCACACAAGTGGCCAGTGTGAAGGTCCCCCTTACATTGGTTTTCAGTGTCACTCCCTCCTTACATTGGTATTTACTGTGAATGCTTCTATTACATTGGTGGTCAGTGTAAATCCCTCCTTACATTGGTATTTACTGTGAATGCTTCTATTACATTGGTGGTCCGTGTAAATCCCTCCTTACATTGGTGTTTACTGTGAATGCTTCTATTACAATGGTGGTCAGTGTAAGTCCCTCCTTACATTGGTGTTTACTGTGAATGCTTCTATTACATTGGTGGTCAGTGTAAATCCCTCCTTACATTGGTGTTTACTGTGAATGCTTCTATTACATTGGTGGTCAGTGTAAATCCCTCCTTACATTGGTTTTTACTGTGAATGCTTCTATTACATTGGTGGTCAGTGTAAATCCCTCCTTACATTGGTGTTGACTGTGAATGCTTCTAATACATTAGTGGTCAGTGTAAATCCCTCCTTACATTTGTGTTTACTGTGAATGCTTATATTACATTAGTGGTCAGTGTAAATCCCTCCTTACATTGGTGTTTACTGTGAATGCTTCTAGTACATTGGTGGTCAGTGTAAATCCCTCCTTACATTGGTGTTTACTGTGAATGCTTATATTACATTGGTGGTCAGTGTAAATTCCTCCTTACATTGGTGGTTACTGTGAATGCTTCTATTACATTAGTGGTCAGTGTAAATCCCTCCTTACATTGGTGTTTACTGTGAATGCTTCTATTACATTAGTGGTCAGTGTAAATCCCTTCTTACATTGGTGTTTACTGTGAATGCTTCTATTACATTCGTGGTTAGTGTAAATCCCTCCTTACATTGGTGTTTAGTGTGAATGCTTCTATTACATTGGTGGTCAGTGTAAATCTCTCCTTATATTGGTGTTTAGTGTGAATGCCTCTATTACAATGGTGGTCAGTGTAAGTCCCTCCTTACATTGGTGTTTACTGTGAATGCTTCCATTACATTGGTGGTCAGTGTAAATCCCTCCTTACATTGTTTTTTACTGTGAATGCTTCTATTACATTGGTGGTCAGTGTAAATCCCTCCTTACATTGGTGGTTACTGTGAATGCTTATATTACATTAGTGGTCGGTGTAAATCCCTCCTTACATTGGGGTTTACTGTGAATGCTTCTATCACATTAGTGATCAGTGCAAATTTCTCCTTACATTGGTGGTTACTGTGAATGTTTCTGTTACATTGGTGGTCAGTGTAAATCCCTCCTTACATTGGTGTTTACTGTGAATGCTTCTATTACATTGGTGGTCAGGGTAAATCCCTCCTTACATTGGTGTTTACTGTGCATGCTTCTATTACATTAGTGGTCAGTGTAAACTCCTATTACATTGGTGGCCAGTGTTGAAACTCCTCTTTATATTGGTAGTCGGTAAAGAAATTAGTATTGCCACTGATCACACCCTCCCCTCCCCCCAGCACTGCCACTGATCCCAGGAGTTCTAGATTCCCTAGGAGTTTCCTGTCTATTGATAAGGTCCCCTCACCACCCCAATCCATGGTGTGCAGGCAGGTGGAGAGCGAAATTGCATGGGGGGGGGGGGGGGGGCAAGAAAATGTTTGCCCAGGGTCCAATCAATATTAAAGACGGCCCTGTGTAAGGCCCCATTCACGGCTGAGCATTTTGTAGCTCGGTGGGCTCTATTCACTAAAGCAGATCACATGCAGTATTTAGGTGATCTGCTAAAAATGTAAATTCACTATCTCTTTATGCAGTATCACCTTTAAAAGCAAAAATGCTTGGAAAATACTGCATAAAACTGCATTAAAGTTAAGCCAATAAAGTAAATAGGCCAAGCTAATTTTTTATATTGCGTAGGGTGTATAGAACCCAGTGGCGGCCACTCATTAGGGGCGCGAAAGCCCCCCCCCCAATCCATGCGTCCGGCCCCCTAATCTACATGCAGGGTGCCGGACGCATGGATTTCTATAGATTTTTATTCTTAGAAGCAGATGATTAGAGCCTGAGACTCTAATTGGCTTCAAAAAGGGAGAGTTCAGGGCGCAGAGCACTGCGCTCTGATCCCACCCTGTTGTGTGACATTACCAAATTATTCGCTAATGTCCTACTGTTTCTCCTCCTGGCCAATCAGGAAGCGGGTCCTGAGACCCTGTTGCCCGGGAGTCCTAAGACCCAATTGGCGGATAGTCCGAAGACCCCATTGCCCGGGAGGAGAAGCGTCGGCCGGGACACGGAAGAGATGGAGGAGGGAAGCAGCCATGACCGGCACGGGGTAAGTTTGGGGGTGACGTGGTCCTATTGGGCGAAACAGCGACCGAGGGTGGCGGTGTTGTCATCGATGTGCGGTGGTGGGCTCGAGTGACTGGGGGGGTGGGGGTTAGTGTGGGGTGGTGGGCTGGAGCGACGGGGGGGCGGGGTCTGTGGTCAGGTCTGTCTGCTGTGGCCGGGACACGGAGGAGATGGAGGAGGGAAGCAGCCATGACCGGCACGGGGTAAGTTTGGGGGTGACGTGGTCCTGTTGGGCGAAACAGCGACCGAGGGGGGCGGTGTTGTCATCGGTGTGCGGTGGTGGGCTCGAGTGACTGGGGGGGTGGGGGTTAGTGTGGGGTGGTGGGCTGGAGCGATGGCAGGGGGGGGGTCTGTGGTCAAGTCTGTCTGCTGAGGCCGGGACACGGAGGAGATGGAGGAGGGAAGCAGCCATGACCGGCACGGGGTAAGTTTGGGGGTGACGTGGTCCTGTTGGGCGAAACAGCGAACGGGGGTGGGCGGTGTTGTCAGCGGTGTGCGGTGGTGGGCTCGAGTGACTGGGGGGGTGGGGGTTAGTGTGGGGTGGTGGACTGGAGCAACGGGAGGACCGATGAAGCACCAGCCGCCACCGATAGAACCCCTGAATTTTTGGGTGCTATTGGCTTAAGAGCTGATTCGGCCTGCCCTAGATGTGGTAATTCTGGATCTCTGATACACCTATTGTGGCATTGCCCAAAGCTCCAGAGGTATTGGGCGGAAATTGTGGGTACCCTTAACAGGATTTTAGATGTGGACCTTCAAGTGGATTCTCTTACATGTTTATTGGGCCATGTTGATCGTTCATTGCTTAAGCCACCAAAGTGGACTACGGTCCTGCATACACTGTTCGTGGCCCCGGAGACAAATTGCCCTTAGGTTGACTTCCCCACACATCAAATGCTGCGTACGCACGACCGGTTTTCCCGTCGGAATGAACTCCGAAGGTTTTTCCGCTGAAACTGTCACGCGGATACACAATCACACCAAAGTCCGATCGTTAAGAACGCGGTGACGTACAGCACGTACGACGGGACTAGAAAAAGGAAGTTCAATAGCCAGTAGCCAAAAGCTTCCATCTCGTACTTGCTTCAGAGCATGCGTCGTTTTTTGGTTCATCGGAACAGCATACAGACAAACAATTCCCATTAGGAATTGGTTCCGTCGGAAATATTTAAAACATGTTCTATTTCTATTTCTAGGTCCGTCAGAATTTTCGTAAAAAAAAAAAAAAAAAGTCTGATGAGGCCCACACACGATCGGAATATACGATGAAAAGATTCCATATGACTTTTTTCTGTCGGACATTCCGCTCCTGTGTAAGCGGCATAAGAGGTTTCACTCAATCTGGTCACTATGGCTAGAGCATATGAGTTTGGGTTTGAGTCAGGGACAGACCTGCTTAGACATAGGTCCATGCAGGGGTGGACTGACCATTGGGCCACTCGGGAACTGCCTGAGGGCCCCATGCCACTAGGGGGCCCCATCAGGGTTGCCAGCCTCATTAAAACCAGGGATAGTATGTAAAAATCTGTGTTTTTTTTTACATCTGTCTCTGAAATGTCCCTTACCGACATCCTTTTGGTCTAAAAATCCTGAGATTATAGCTGCCCCACCTCTCCAGTACCTTCTCAGCCAATAGAAACATGTCTGTGTATACTGTGTGTACATGTCTGTGTATACTGTGTGGTTGTATACTGTGTCTGTGTCTTTGTGTCTACTGTGTGGCCCCATAATCTCTGATTGCCTGGGGGCCCCATAATCTCCTATTTCCTGGGGGTCCCATGAGTTGTCAGTCCGCCCCTGGGTCCATCTACATTGTTTGATGTATGAACGGAAGCGTCTTTTTTTTTCTTATTTTTGTAGGTTTTATAAGCTTTTTTGTGTTAGTTTTTTTTCTGTCTTTTGTGTCTATGTTTATAAATGAAAAAAAAAAACATCTGGAAAAAATAAATAAATAGATGCATGTAAAAGACACGGGTTTGGGGTGGAGGAACTTGACTGGCCTGCACAGAGTCTTGACCTCAACCCGATAGAACACCTTTGGGGTGAATTGGAGCGGAGACTGCGAGCCAGGCCTTATTGCCCCAACATCAGCGCCTGACCTCACAAATGCACTTCTGGAAGAACGGTCAAACATTCCCATAGACACACTCCTAAACCTTGTGGATGGCCTTCCCAGAAGAGTTGAAGCTGTTATAGCTGCAAAGGGGGGACCAATTTAATATTGAACCCTACGGACTAAGGCCGCGTACACACGGGCGGATTGTCTGCCCAACTAAGTTCGTCAGACAATCCGACAGACAGTCCGTTCAACTTTTCAATGAACGGACTTGACCACACACGATGAACAGACAGTCCGCTGAAAACGTGCGCGATGACGTGTACAGCACGTACGACGGGACTAGAAAAACGACGTCCATTACACAGCAATGCAACCTTCAGCCGTGTAAACCCTTTCTGAGCATGCGCCATACTTAGTCCGTCCAACTTGCCTACACACGAGCGGACTGTCCGCTGAAACCAAGTTTGGACGGACAAAATTACGGAAATTCCGAAAGACAAAGTCCGTCGGACTGTCCGCTGAAAAAGTCCGCTGAAGCCCACACACGAGCGGATTGTCCGCTGAAACACGGTTCAGCGGACTAAGTTGGGCAGACAATCCGCCCGTGTGTACGCGGCCTTAGACTGGGATGCCATTAAAGCGGAGCTGCCTCCACCCGAATTACACTCCTATGCCCTTAGGATTGTATTGTGGTCTAATTGCAGGATATCCCCCTTACCTTGCTGCTGGCATCTTCTGCGTTTCTTTCTTTTTCAATTTCCTGGTCCTTCAGCAGCAGGTCTGCGCTTCCTGTTGGCCGCACTGCCTCCTGGGATAGTTTTTTTCAATTTCCCAGGAGTCTGTGCGGCGCCCTGAGTTATTGTCAGCGCTCGATTTGTTTCATCTGCGCATGCGCGATATCGGCGATTGAACGGGCGCTGCATGCTGGGACATCAGCAGCACAGTGTCCCGGAAGAGAATGCCTGTGGGCTTCACATGCCCACAGGCAAGATGGAAAACATCAGGAGACGTTTTTATAAAGTATTTTCAATCCGGAAAAACGTCAGCAGGAGACTTAGCCCTTGTACACACACGGTCGGACATTCTGACAACCAAATCCGTTGGATTTTGTCCGACGGATTTTGTGCGAAACTGTTGCATACACACAGTCGGACAAAGTTGTCGGAAAATCGGATCGTTCAGAACGTGATGACGTTATTTCGTTAGGACGGGACTACGTTCAGGCTAGTAGCCAATAGCTTTGGTGTAGGAATTTGGAATTAGGAATTCTCTACACATGATCGGACAAAGTCCGATTGGATCATGTTGTCGGAAAATTTTATAGCCCAGCTGGAAAACTTGGTCCGTCAGATACTCCGACGGGAAACATTCTGATGGAGCCCACACACTGTCGGATTATCTGACAACACGGTCCTATCGGACATTGTCCATCAGAATGTCCGACCGTGTGTACAAGGGCTAAGAAAGAAGAAAAAGTAAGTTAAATTATTATAAAACTTACTCCTTGGCATTTCCCCCAAGAAAAAAAAAAAAAAACGGCGGTGGAACCCCGCTTTAAAGTTCATGTGCGTGTAAAGGCAGGCGTCCCAATACTTTTTAGTAATATAGTGTATATACTTATTTTGGTTCAAGCTGGATCAAGATAACTACGCAATAAAAGCCATACCTTGAGTTCCACTTTAAGCGGCCACTTCTGCAACCTGTATAGATTATCTATACCTCGGCCCTTCAATCAGAATGAAGCAGCTGGTTGTAGAAGAATAAAATGACTAGGTGGATGGTGTTGTGATAAAAGAACATGGAATGCAGGTTGGTGGCCAGTCTAGTTGTTGACGTAGAACGAGCGCTGCAGTGTTCTTGTAGAAACCTGTTTGTCCCCCATGTGGCTGTGTATTTGCCTTGGTAGAATCAGAGCGAAGAGCACAGCCGGGCGCTGAGCAGCCTTGTGCAGTAAATTAAATAGATATTATCAGCTTAACAAACACACAGCTCTCCGTCTGCTCGGCACTGATTGGTGTGAGAGCCAGCGGCAAGCAGGCCTGTGTGCACGGAGATTACTGACCTCCAGTATGGTGGGGATGGGAGGCGGGGAGGATGTCACAATTGGGTACCTAACTTCTCAAGTCTCCGGCATTCGCGGCCGTTCGAAGAATTACTGCATACAAGTGGAGAATGCAAACTTTATTCTGTTGTTTCTTTTTCCATTTAAAATGAAGTTATTTGGGAATGCCTAGTTTGTAAAACTAAAACAAAAAATGGCAACGGCTCCAATTTTTTAATTTTTATGCATTTTTATTTATTTTTTCCAAGAAACAGTATCAGACAAAATTACAACGTGATATAACCTGATCCTCATAGAGATCTGTTGTAAGTAGCCCATGGTGGCCAGACTATAATGGGTTGGGTCCCAATAAGAGATAATATCACCTCTGGATTTTAGGACTGAGTAGTATGACATAGGTGGGCTGGAAGGCCAAGAGGGAGTCATTAAAGGGCCCTAACCCACTGAGCGGCTAACTCCGTCTCACAAGTTCAAAGTGTTAAACAGTATACATTATAAGAAAGCTTTCCCGTTGTAGCACTAACCCCCGAAGGAGCTGCTGGTTTTGTTTGGGCTTACCGTTACCTCACCTGCTCGCCTCTCCGTCTTAGGGGTCCCGTTGGAAAGTAGCCCAAATGATGTTGAATCCGACACTTATGCCGCGTACACACAACCGGACTTTTTGACAGCAAAGGTCCAAAGACGGACTTTAGAAATAGAACAGGTCTTAAATTTTTCCACCGGAACTCCGCCTGGATCAAGAAATCCGTTCGTGTGTATGCTAGTCCGACGGACAAAAACCGACTCTAGGGCAGCTATTGGCTACTGGCTATGAACTTCCTTATTCTAGTCCGGTCGTACGTCATCACGTTCGAATCCGTCGGACTTTGGTGTGATTGTGTGTGGCCAAGTCCGTTCATTCGGAAAGTCCGCCGAAAGTCAGTCGGAAAGACCGTCGGACCTAGTGCCTCGAAAAGTCCGGTCATGTGTACGCGGCATAAGTCCTTTTTTTTTTTTACATTTATTTAAGATAAGGAAAAAAATGTCTTTCAATATAGGGTCAGAGGATAAAGGGGGAGTTCAGGCACCTAGCAATTGCGGGTTAGAGGTATTGGTCAGATCCAGAGGACAAACAGCTCAACAGACTGGATCCAGCAACCATCGGATAGGCCCCTCTCACTTGACCTACCAGCCGATGAGATGCTCAACAAAGTCTCTGCCACAAACTTGTCAATTGAACTTAGAAATCTTGAGAGTTTTAAAGAACTACCATACAGTAACAGATTCTTTCAGCCAACCTGGCGATACTGTATGGGTATTGATCCGGGTTGTGTCCTCCAACTGAGTTTCCAGGCTCCTCCAGAGACACCAGCCTTGCGCTTGGTCCTCCACCACAGAAGTCCTCCCCTGGATCCTCCAGTTTTCTTGGCTTCTCCCCGCAGGCAAGACAGCACAGGACCACCCCTGGATCAGTAGGCCCCAAGACATTTCTGGGCCTACACTCTCAGTTGTAGAGCCTCCCAGCCGGCCCCGAGGCGCAAGACCCTGCGACACAGGCCCCAGGCCAAACAAACCACCAAAAATGGCGTCGGTACCTTAAATACACTGACCTCAATATCTCCCAGAATGCACAGCAGGGAAGACACTCCCACTGAGTTATTTCTGAGCAAGAGGTAGTATTCAATACATCCAGCCTGCTGCATTTCCACACCTACCGGCGGTGACAGCGACACCTACGTTCAAGTGGGAACTAGTGCATCCCAGCTGAACTGGTACAGAAACCAGAATTTTTTAGAGAAAATTAGTCTGAGCCAAACTACAGCTTCAGACAACTAAATTTGAAAAATTTATAGCGGCTGCTCATTAGGAGCAGGGCGCTACACGTAAATAGAACTTTCCCTCAAGCCAGTCTAACCTGTTATGGGCTTCTGTTATTGTCATACAGCATCTTCTAGCAGCAGACTATAATGATAGGCTAGACTGGTGCTCTCCAAACTGTGGTCCAGGGGGGGCAGATGCAGCCCTTTGCTTGCCTTTATTTGGCTTGGTGCACTATTCCTCCCGCTAATACCAATGATGGGACACTATTCCTCCCACTAATACTTATGATGGGATGCTCTTCCTCCCACTAATACCTGTGATAGGATGCTCTTACTCCCACTGGCACTGTCAATGGGGCTCTATACTTCCAACTGACACTGATGATGTGGCACCATTCCTCCCCCGACACCATCGATGGGGTACAATTCTTTCCACTGACACCAACAATGGGGCACTATTTCTCCAACTGAAACCAATGATGGATTACTATTCCTCGAACTGACATAATTGATGGGGCACTATCCCTCCATCTGACACCAATAATGAGGCACAACTATTCCTCCCTCTAAAATCAATGATTGGACATAAATTACTGACACCGACCCCAGGGATGTTTCTATTCCCACTGACCATAGCATCTCCCCCCCCCCCCCCCCCAAGCTTCAAGCACAGTAAACTGGCCCTTTGTTTAGAAAGCATAGAGACCCCTGGGCTAGACCAAAGTATAACCATCTGGACCCCTAGGCAGGGCTGGGTCAAGGGGTGGGCAGGAGCGGCGGCTGCCCTGGGCACAGTGGTTTCCTGTATGGATGGGGCTCCGGTGAGCTCATTCTGATACAAGGCATTTTGACATGCGGATAACTGCTGGGGGTAGCATCCCCTAAGCTCACATATAATGAAAGAGGAGGGGGGCACAGTTTGGCTTCTTTGCCCTGGGACCGCTGGATGACCTTGTCCCGGCCCTGCCTCCAGGACTGCATTCCTTAACTCGTACAACATCTGGTCATCTCAACCATGGTGGGGAGAGGTGGACTAATCTCCTTACCCCCCCCCCCCCATCCTTTTTCTTGGAACCCTTTAACCATTTTGTATTCATTTGTTTTCTTCCAACCCTCTCCCTATACTTCGTTCCTTAATTTGGACAATCCCACTGACACTAATACACACGATAGGATTTTCTGACAACAAAATCCATGTTTTTTTTCCAACGGATGTTGGCTCAAACTTGTTTTGCATACACACGGTCACACAAATCTTGTCGGAAATTCCGAACATCAAGAACGCAGTGACGTACAACAAGTACGACGAGCCGAGAAAAATTAAGTTTAATAGCCAGTGCAGCTCTTCTGCTTGATTCTGAACATACGTGGAATTTTGTGCGCCGGAATTGTGTACACGCGATCGGAATTTACGAGAACGGATTTTGTTGTCGGAAAATTTGAGATGCAGATCTCAAATTTTGTGTGTCGGAAACTCAGACGGAAAATGTCCGATGGAGCCTACACATGGTCGGAATTTCCGACAACAAGCTCCCATCGAACATTTTCCGTCTGAGTTTCCGACACACAAAATTTGAGATCTGGATTGATTCCGACGGAAAATGTCCGATGGAGCCTACACATGGTCGGAACATTTTTCTGACGGAACATTTTCCGTCAGAAAAATCCTATTGTGTGTATGGGGCATTACAATGGGGCACTGTTCCTGCCTCTAATACCAAAGATGGGGAACTGTTTACTCCCACTGACATCAGGTCATTTCTACTCCGACTAGCCACAGTAAACTGGCCTTTTCTTTACAAAGTTTGGAGATACCTGGGTTAGACCAACATACCATAACCTGACCCTCATGGAGATCAAGTTGTAAGTAGCCCATGGTGGCCAGACTATAATGAGTTGGGTCCCAATAAGAGCTAATCTCACCTCTGCTGGGTGTTAGGAGGGAGTAGTATGACATAGGTGGGCTGGAAGGCCAAGAGGGAGTCATTAAAAGGCCCTAACCCACTGAGCGGCTAACTCCGTCCCACAAGTTCAAAGTGTTAAACAGTATACATTATACACTGGCTCCCAATCACCCCGCGAATTAAATTCAAAATACTAACCACAACATACAAAGCCATTCACAACTCTGCCCCGAGCTCCATCACCAATCCTGTCTCCAAATATCACCCAAATCGTCCCCTCCGCTCTTCTCAAGACCTCCTACTCTCAAGCTCCCTTGTCTCCTTGTCCCATGCTCGTCTCCAGGATTTCTGTAGAGCCTCTCCTATCCTCTGGAACTCCCAACCTCCACTGGTCCGGCTATCCCCTACTCTTGCTACCTTCAAGCGATCCCTGAAAACTCATCTCTTCAGGGAAGCCTATCACGTCTCCAACTAATCTCCTACCACTTCCATCAGCTCATTCCCCACAGTTATAACCTTTTGTACCACCTGCCCCACCCTATTAGATTGTAAGCTCTTCTGAGCAGGGCCCTCTTAATCCTCTTGTATTTTATTGTATTTTAACTGTATTGTCTCCTTTTATATTGTAAAGCGCTGCATAAATTGTTGGCGCTATATAAATCCTGAATAATAATAATAAGAAGAAGAAGAAAGCATCCCCGTAAATAGAACTTTCCCTCAACCCAGCCTAACCAGTTATGGATCTCTGTTTTGTAACGTAGAAAGATAAATACATTATCAGTGATTTTTGGGCAAGCAAAAGTTCTAGAGAACATACAGTGTATGAATAATAACTGAAGGACCCCCAGGTTCTATAATCGTGAAGGGGAGGGTTGGTTTGGAGGTTGGGTAAGGCAGACTGTGACCATTGTAACATTGCACATGGTCAGGATGGAGGACTCTTCCTTTTTTAAGGAGTAGAGGTGCTTCAGAAGTGCTTGGTCTATGTAGAGCGAATTGGAAACCTTTTGCTCTTATTTAATTTTTATTTTTTTTTATCACATATCAAATTGCTAAAGACAAACTTGACTTCAGCTTTAATACCGCATTAATGGAACTTGGCAGTGCTCTGGAAAAAGAATAAATTGCTTAAATAACATTTCAGTCACATATACGAGTTTAACATGTTAGCTTTCTCAGTTGGAAGCAAACTATCTCCTGAATTGAGGAATTACTCTAATTTTCTTCTGGCAGACATGTGAAGCTGGCGGTGTCTTCATCTTTATAATGGACCGGAGAAAAGTGATTGTCATTTCTTTTCCTTTTGATCCAGCAGCACCTTCCCTCTGAGTCCGCCGAGGGCCTCTCCTGGGAACATTGGCGTAGGAGAGCGAGGTTACTAATAGGCAGCAAGCCCACCATGGAGCCCAGCTTTTATATTGGGCAGACCCTCTCTGAATTGAGCACAGTTGAAACTTGACCTAATTTTGGATTTGGAATTGCTCGTTAACCACTTGCCTACCAGGACAATCTTTTTAAAAAAATGTTTGCACATGTTAAAATTTGCAATTTGTGCTAGAAAAATGTACTGTATTTATTGGCATATAACAGGCACTTTTCACCATGAAAATCAGGTCAAATAGCGCGTGCGTGTTATACGCCTTTACTTCAATTTTAGCTGCCTCGGAGGGGACAGGGAGGGGGGCGGGACGAGCGCCGTCAGATTATATACAGTGAGAATCTCCTGTTTACTTGGCGGCCTCTGTAATAGGAAGTCCCATCTCCTGGGCCCCCATTGAACCACTGTCCTGTCTATCATAGGAGATTCTCCTGTATGTAATCTGTCGTCATCCCTCCCCCCTCCTTGTCCCCTCTAGGCTGCAGATGGGCATCGATCAGGCTGCATTGATGGCAATGGTGAGGCTGCTGCATTGATGGGAATGGTGAGGCTGCTGCATTGATGGGAATGATGAGGCTGCTGCATTGATGGCAATGGTGAGGCTGCTGTATTGATGGAAATGGTGAGGCTGCTGTATTGATGGGAATGATGAGGCTGCTGCATTGATGGCAATGGTGAGGCTGCTGTATTGATGGAAATGGTGAGGCTGCTGCATTGATGGCAATGGTGAGGCTGCTGCATTGATGGCAATGGTGAGGCTGCTGCATTGATGGCAATGATGAGGCTGCTGCATTGATGGCAATGATGATGCTGTTGCATAGATGGCAATGGTGAGGATGCTGCATTGATGGAAATGGTGAGGCTGCTGCATTGATGCCAATGATGAGGCTGTTGCATAGATGGCAATGGTGAGGCTGCTGCATTGATGGCAATGGTGAGGCTGCTGCATTGATGGCAATGGTGAGGCTGCTGCATTGATGGCAATGGTGAGGCTGCTGTATTGATGGCAATGATGAGACTGCTGCACAGATGGAAATGGTGAAGCTGCTGCACTGATGGCTATGGTGAGGCGGCATTGATGTGGACTGATGAGGCTGCTGCACAGATGGAAATGGTGAAGCTGCATTGATGTGGACTGATGAGGCTGCATTGATGGCACTTGTGAGGCAGCAGCCAAAGTTCCTCATTTAAAATGTAAGTTTTTTTCCCTGAAAATTCCCTCTTTAAATTAATGTGCATGTTATACACCAATAAATATGGGTACTTTGCACCTCCAAACATTGTATATTTTCAGAAAGCAGGGACCCTGGAGAATAACATGGTGACTGTTGCAATTTTTTTTTTTCATGTCACATGATATTTCTGCAGCCGTTTCTCAAACGCAAATTTTCAGGTAAAAAATATACTTAAAGGAGCTGTAAAGGCAGTTTTTTTTTTTTTTTTATATATTAATGTTAATGTTTTAGAGCAGAAAGTAAAAAATATATATATTTTTTTCAAAATTGTCATTTTTTTTCTTTATGGCGCAAAAAAAATAAAAACATGCAGAGGTGATCAAAAAGCACGAAAAAAAAAAAAGACTTAAATTATAGTTGGGCACAGTGTCAGTTAAATAACACAGTGCTGTATTGCAAAAAATGGCCTGGTTATAAAGGGGGGGGGGTAAATCTTCCAGAGGTCAAGTGGCTAAATGAATTTTAATTCACACACACACAACACAGTATAAAACCAACTTTTTTGTACAATATAATAAGACGGGCATTGAGTAAATAGATACCAAACATGTCAGGATTTAAAACTGTGCCTGTGAAACGGCGACAAACCACGGTACCTTAAAATTGTCCATAAGACACTTTTTTTTATACATTTTTATTTATTAACAGTTTTATCAACACATACAGTACAACACACATGTACCAACCACACCCCCCCCCCCCTTAATCCCCTGTGCAGCCTTCCAACCAATACTAAATCTCATTCCGTATTCCCAACTATAACAAATATTACATGTCCAAAACATCCGTGACAGTACCGTCCAACCCGCATACAGAAAAATACCGTACTCATATCACTCCCCTGCCCAGTATAGCAAGCTTGAAATCAAAACCTAGCCCAACCCAAAACCCAGCCCAACCCAGAAATCAAAAGAGCTAGAAGAAGGCAGGCATGTACTGGCCATAGGGACTACCGGGAGTTTCCCGGTGGGCCGATGACTCAGTGGGCCACTCTGATGTAAGGGGGCTGGTGATGGGACTCTCTGATGTAAGGGGGTGCTTATGGGACACTCTGATGTAAGGGGGCTGGTGATGGGACAATCTGATGTAAGGGGGCTGGTAATGGGATACTCTGATGAAAGGGGTGCTGATGGGACACTCTGTTGTAAGGGGGCTGGTAATGGGACACTCTGATGTAAGGGGGCTGGTAATGGGATACTCTGATGAAAGGGGGTGCTGATGGGACACTCTGTTGTAAGGGGGCTGGTGATGGGACACTCTGATGTAAGGGGGCTGCTGATGGGACACTCAAAATGTAAGTGGGCCGGTCTGGATGAAGTCCAGGGCCAAATTTCTGTCCCAGTCCAGCCCTGGAAGAAGGAGCGGTGGCCCGGCAAGAAGAACCAAAGAGGGGGACAAGACCCCCGAAGTCGGAAGAAGAGGGTGGCGGCGAAGAAGAAAGCCGGGCTCCTCCGCTAGTAAAAGAGCTAGCAGAAGATTACGGAGGAGTCCGGTGAGAAGACCCCCGAAGACGGAAGAAGACCCCCGGAGCTGTGCAATAAACTATTTTAACACTTGTGTGTTGTGTTTTTTTTAACTTTTTTTCACAGGTGAATGGGTAGGGGTACATTGTACCCCATTCATTCACATAGGGTGGGGGGCCGGGATCCGGGGGCCCTCTTATTAAAGGGGGCTCACGGATTCCGATAAGCCCCCCGCCCGCAGAACATGGGGACAAGGTGCTTTGGGGTGGGGGGGATGCGCGACCCCCCCTTCCCCAAAGCACCCCCCCATGTTGAGGGCACACGGCCTGGTACGGCTCGTCCCCATCCCCTTTCCTGGCCGGCCAGGTAGCGTGCTCGGATAAGGGTCTGATATGGACCTAGGGGGGACCCCCACGTTGTTTTTTCGGCGTAGGGCTTCCCCTTTAACTCCATACCAGGTGATGGGGCCAGCGACGCCTCTTTCAATTGTCCCGGCTACCTGGAGCCGCGCTCAAAATGAGCGGACTTTTCTCCGAGCGGGAAAAGTCCGTTCATTTCAAAAGTACAGCGGACTAGCACATACACGGCCGTATTGTCCATATTTATGTGCAAAACCACTTTCACACACGGACTTTTCCACCGGATTGTTTGATCGTGTGTATGCAACTTCACTGTGTCTAATCACAGCGGGAGTCAGTGGCGCGTGTACCTTATAGGCACAACAGGCCAGCGACACACACGGATCACTCTATTACCAAAGGTATTGGGACACCTGCCTTTACACATACATGAACTTTAATGGCATCCCAGTCTTAGTCTGTAGGGTTCAATATTGAGTTGGCCCACCCTTTGCAGCTATAACAGCTTAATCTCTTCTGGGAAGGCCGTCCACAAGGTTTAGGAGCGTGTCTATGGGAATGTTTGATCATTCTTCCAGAAGCGTATTTGTGAGGTCGGGCAGGGCGCCGCGATACGCCGCACAGTCATCTGGGACATGTGACAGGTCCCAGATGACTGTGCGGCGTGAGGGGAAGTGATGTCACCAGCCCGGGCAAGGAAGAAGGCAGACTATGAGGGACCCCCTAGCAACAGGTATTTAGAGGTGAGTAAAAAAAAAAATTCCAATTATTATTTTTATTTATTTTTTTTAAGCATTTTTAAGCACTTTTTTTATTTTTTGGTGGCAACACCACTTTAAGTGGTTAAACGTGTGCGAAAAAATAAATGCAAAAACTGCGCTGGAAATCAAAGGGTTAATGGTCTGTTATTTTTTATTTTCTTTAAACGGCAGTGAATGTAGTCTGGGTGTCGTATTAATAGGCGATGATGGATGTGTCATAACGTCTTTGTCTACATCACAGGCTTCTTCCCAGTGATCCAATAACCTAACCCAGTTGCAATGGCTTCCTTTATAAAGTCCCCACTACTGGAGCCATGACTTCTTCACCATTGTCTCATTATTAAGTATCAATATTGTGTTATCTATACTTCTTTATAGTTTCTAGGGATGGAATGAGCTGTACACTAATTGTTCGGACAGAACAGACAGTACCGTTCCATTGTTCCATTAGAGAATGGAGCAGGTTAGGGGGTAATGCATAAAGATGCTGTCCTTCTCCTTAAGTCTTCCAAAGCATGAACAGCATGACGGAGGGACAGGGTGACACGGTGGCAGGTGGCGATAAGGTACCCGGCGAGACGATGGTCACATCAGCGCTGTCACTCACCGACAAAGCTGTCCCTTGCCTGCCCTCCAGCTCCATTAATGCAGGAGCACAGATAATCCCAGCTCCCACAAGGCTTGGTCCAAGAACTTAAAGACACAGCCCAATCCTTTGCTGTGCAGATGAACCAGCGCGGCCTCTGTGGAGGTTTCCATACCTTCGTACAATGGAGCTGTCAATGGAACACTCTGGGGAGCGGAGATAGTGGCTAATTATACCAGGTTGGATGCGTCTGTAGATCCATCGATAGACCCGTCCGTCTGCCTCCTTTTCTTCTTTTAAATGTCTTCATAATCTTTGTTCCCATCACTATTTTAGTTCCTGGCGTTCATGCTCAGCGGCCAGAATTTTTTTTTTTTTTTTTTAGCCAACCTCCGCAATGTATTATTTTCTATGTACAGTTTTTCGGTGTAACATATTAGCAGCTAATTGAATCGGGATGCAAACAGCGAATGACTAGGCCAAGGTTACGAAGGTTTTTTTTATTTTGGTAATAAAATATTGCATTGTCTTGGCATCTACGCGGTACATTCTGTGCGGTAAATGATGAAATTGTAAATTAAACATATAAATGTTTTTTTTTTCTGCCCGTGGAAGCGGATCAGACAGGGTCACTCCAAGATAGCAATTAAAGAATATGCAGAATTTTCAAGAGCTGAGATAAGGCCGGCAAAGGCACTACAGGATTAAGGCTACCCTCGGATTATCCCCCCCCCTCCCCCCCATGACTGGCCGTAAATTTTGGATGCCACTCTCCGGGACTGGAGATAAGTCTTCGGAATGCGTTCTTTCATTTTTTTTTCCGCAAGACTTAATTTGTCCGCGGCTGATAAGGAATTCTGCTTCTACCACTGCTCAAGAAATACGCACCAGGGTGGAAGAACTTTGAAATCTTTGACTGTTTCTTGTAGTAAAAACTGTGAAAAAGCCAGGCCCCGTTTGATAAGACAAGGTGCAAAGAACGGAAAGCAATCAGTTCTCAAATTTCTGATCGATGAACGTTTGAAATTTGCTCATCCAGGGTGCTGTGGAACCCTAGGGTTCCTCCAGAGGTTGCTAGGGGTTTCTTGAGCAACAAGCAGTTTCTGCTTCTTAGATAAGTCCCCACTGAAACTATTTTAACTACCTGTGCAGTAAGCAGGGATTCTTTCCAATGATCGCCAAATGGACTGGTGAGCTGGAGCCAAGAAAACACCAGCAAGGCACTGCAGGATTAAGCCTAACCTCAAATTATCCCCCCTTCGTGACTGGCCGTAAATTTTGGATGCCACTCTCCGGGACTGGAGATAAGTCTTCGGAATGCGTTCTTTCATTTTTTTTTCCGCAAGACTTAATTTGTCCGCGGCTGATAAGGAATTCTGCTTCTACCACTGCTCAAGAAATACGCACCAGGGTGGAAGAACTTAGAAATCTTTGACTGTTTCTTGTAGTAAAAACTGTGGGAAAGCCAGGCCCCGTTTGATAAGACAAGGTGCAAAGAACGGAAAGCAATCAGTTCTCAAATTTCTGATCGATGAACGTTTGAAATTTGCTCATCCAGGGTGCTGTGGAACCCTAGGGTTCCTCCAGAGGTTGCTAGGGGGTTTCTTGAGCAACAAGCAGTTTCTGCTTCTTAGATAAGTCCCCACTGAAACTATTTTAACTACCTGTGCAGTAAGCAGGGACTCTTTCCGATGATCGCCAAATGGACTGGTTAGCTGGAGCCAAGAAAACACCAGCAAGGCACTGCAGGATTAAGCCTAACCTCAAATTATCCCCCCTCCGTGACTGGCCGTAAATTTTGGATGCCACTCTCCGGGACTGAAGATAAGTCTTCGGAATGTGTTCTTTCATTTTTTTTCGCAAGACTTAATTTGTCCGCGGCTGATAAGGAATTCTACTTCTACCACTGCTCAAGAAATCCGCACCAGGGTGGAAGAACTTTGAAATCTTTGACTGTTTCTTGTAGTAAAAACTGTGGGAAAGGCAGGCCCCGTTTGATAAGACAAGGTGCAAAGAACGGAAAGCAATCAGTTCGCAAATTTCTGATCGATGAACGTTTGAAATTTGCTCATCCAGGGTGCTGTGGAACCTTAGGGTTCCTCTAGAGGTTTCTAGGGGTTTCTTGAGCAATAAGCAGTTTCTGCTTCTCAGTTAAGTCCCCACTGAAACTATTTTAACTACCTGTGCAGTAAGCAGGGATTCTTTCCAATGATCACCAAATGGACTGGTGAGCTGGAGCCAAGAAAACTCACCGGCAAGGCACTGCAGGTTTAAGCATACCCTCCATGACTGGCTGTAAATTTTGGATGCCACTCTCCGGGACTGTAGATAAGTCTATGGAATGCGTTCTTTCAATTTTTTGCAAGACTTCATTTGTCCGCGGCTGATAAGGAATTCTGCTTCTACCACTGCTCAAGAAATCTACACCAGGGTGGAAGAACTTTGAAATCTTTGGCAGTTCTTGTAGTAGAAGTTATGGGAAGGCCAGGCCCCATTTAATAAGACAAGGTGCACCTGCCTTTACACACACATGAACTTTAATGGCATCCCAGTCTTAGTCTGTAGGGTTCAATATTGAGTTGACAGCTTCAGCTCTTCTGGGAAGACCGTCCACAAGGTTTAGGAGTGTGTCTATGGAAATGTTTGACCATTCGTCCAGAAGCGAAATGTAAGGTCAGGCACTGGTGTTGGACGAGAAGGCCTGGCTCGCAGTCCTTGCTCTAATTCACTCCAAAGGTGTTCTATTGGGTTACAGTCAGGACTCTGTACAGGCCAATCAAGTTCCTCCACCCCAAACTCGCTCACCCATGTCTTTATGGACCTTGATTTGTGCACTGGTCCAAATGATTTGGGGGGGGGGGGGGGTGAGGGGTTATAGTGTGGGGTTGGGCTTGGCCACTTGGCCAAACTTTCTCATCCACACCATATTGCCAAAAGTATTGGTCCAACCATCCAAATCATTTGGTGGAGGTGGGATTATGGTGTGGGGTTGTTTTTCAGGGGTTGGGCTTAACCCCTTAGTTCCAGTAAAGGGAACTCTTAAGGCGTCAGCATACCAAGACATTTTGGACAATTTCATGCTCCCAACTTTGTGGGAATAATTTGGGGACGGCCCCTTCCTGTTCCAACAAGACTGCACACCAGTGCACAAAGCAAGATCCATAAACACATGGATGAGTGAGTGTGGGATGGAGGAACTTGACTGGCCTGCACAGAGTCATGACTTCAGCCCAATAGAACACCTTTGGGATGAATTAGAGCGGGGACTGCGAGCCAGGCCTTCTCGTCGAACCTCGGTGCCTGACTTCACAAATGCGTCTCTCTATGAATGGTCAGACATTCCCATAGAGACACTCCTAAACCTTGTGGACAGCCTTCCCAAAAAAGTTGAAGGTGTTATAGCTGCAAAGGGTGGGCCAACTCAATATTGAACCCTACGGACTAAGACTGGGATGCCATTAAAGTTCATGTGAGTGTAAAGGCAGGCGTCCCAAAACTTTTGACAATATAGTGCATGATAAAAAAGTCCCCCTCAGTCCACATCCTCAAAAACACAGGTGAGTATCCTGTTACATAATGTACGATACTGGCAGGTATCATATACCAAAAGATCCAATATTTTTCAGGAACAGGCGCATCCGAGCTCTTACCTCCTGTGTAATACCTGGTGAGCCTCAAGAACACGGCACTCAGCCTGGAAAGTCACTGCAAACCTCCATGTAAAAAAATGTAAAAAGTATGAAAGGCTAATGCCACGGAAGTCGGTTAAAACATTGTTTTATTATTGCATGTGAACAACAGTCAAAAAAAAGCCAACGCGTTTCAATTCCACTACTTCTTACTTTTATGGCGACCCCATAACTGCTTTTATCATTTTAATGGGTTGCTGAATTCCAAAATATTTTTACCATATAAAGCAGGAGAGATGCAGTATCAAAAGATTGTGTGAAAAATGCTGAAGGGTGGACAAGCTGCTGAAAAAAGTCCAAAAATAAATGGTAAAATGCTTCAGAAATTGATTTTTATAAAAGCCATCTCCAGGAGGGTTCTATCCATTGTAAATAATAGATCACACCACTTTGGGGTGGTATAAAGTCTGACATTTTTGGTAAATAAAAAGAGAAGCAAGTTTTTTCTTAATTGGGAACAAATCTCTAGAAAATCAAATGGGGTTTTTTTTTGTTTTTTGTTTTACTTTTTGTTGAACTAAAGCAAAGCTGAAAGGCGATATCGCCCAGAATAGCATTACAACTGCACAGAATATCACATTGTACAAAAAATGGGAATATTGATTTTGACTTTTTGTAAAGTAAAAGGTTGTTATTCTTGTTAAATCACAGGCTATTATGCTATGGAGCGTGTTTAGATAAAAACAGTGCTTATCAGAGGTTGTTATTAAAGCTCTTTTTTTTTTTGAGACTAAGGAGCTTTCTTTTGGTGGTATTTCAGCACCACTGTTTTTTTTTTTGCTAAACAAATGAAAAAGGACCAAAAATAAAAAAAATAAAAACGTTTCTCTTAGTATCTGTAATGCCACGTACACACGATCAAATTATCCGGTGGAAAAGTCTGGCGACTTGAGTCCACCGGACAATCCCTCCGTGTGTAGCCTCCGGCGGACTTTTTTTTACCCAAAAGTACGGCGGACTTAGAAAGTAGTTTTGCACTCCAATCTTTCCGTCGGACTCGCATTTCGGCGGACAATCCGGCCGTGTGTGTGCCAGTCCGCCGTACTTTTGAAATGAACGGACTTTTCCCGCTCATTTTGAGCGCGTCCCCAGGTAGCTGGGGGCCAGCGAAGGAGGCGTCGCTGGCCCCGTCTCCTGGTATGGACTTAAAGGGGAATCCCTACGCCGAAAAATCGGCGTGGGGGTCCCCCCCTAGGTCCACATCAGACCCTTGTCCGAGCACGCTAGCCGGCCAGCCAGGGAAAGGGGTGGGGACAAGCGAGCGCACCCCCCCTCCTGAGCCGTACCAGGCCACGTGCCCTCAACATGGGGGGGTGCCTTGGCGAAGGGGGGACCCCCGGAGCTGTGCAATAAACTATTTTAACCCTTGTGTGTTGTGTTTTTCTTTTTACTTTTTTTCACAGGTGAATGGGTAGGGGTACATTGTACCCCATACTCATTCACATAGGGTGGGGTGCCGGTATCCGGGGCCCCCTTATTAAAGGGGGCTCCCGGATTCCGATAAGCCCCCCGCCCGCAGACCCCGACAACCAACGGCCAGGATTGTCGGGAAGAGGCCCTTGTCCTCATCAACATGGGGACAAGGTGCTTTGGGGTGGGGCGGCCTGGTACGGCTCAGGGGGGGGGGGGGGGCGCTCGCTCGTCCCCACTACCTTTCCTGGCCGGCCGGGTAGCGTGCTCGGACAAGGGTCTCATGTGGACCTAGGGGGGGACCCCACACCGATTTTTCGGCGTAGGATTCCCCTTTAAGTCCATACCAGGTGACGGGGCCAGCGACGCCTCCTTCGCTGGCCCCGGCTACCTGGAGACGCGCTCAAAATGAGCGGACTTTCCTCCACATGTGTGGGCGAGTCCGTTCATTTCCAAAAGTACGGCGGATAGTCCGGCGGACTTAGTACGCCGTATTAGTCCGCTGAAAAAGTGCCGTGTGTGGGCAAGTAGCTCGTTTGGAAAGTTAGGCCGGACTAAGTCTGCCGGATAGTCGGCTACGTGTGTACGCGGCATTTTAGAATTTTGTAAATAAGTAATTATTTTCCTTTACTAGTGCGTGGTGATAAGGTGGCACTGATAGCCTGTACTGATGAGAAGACACTTATGGGAATTGATAGGCGGCACTGATGGGCAGTAGTGATAAGCACTGATGGGCACTGATAGGCGGTAGTGACAGGCACTGATTGGCAGAAATGATGGGCACTGATAGGCAGTAGTGATAGGCACTGATTGGCAGCAATGGTAGGCACTGATAGGCTGCACTTATGGGGACTGAAATGCGCTGTCAGAATGAGGAGAGGACTACCAATAACCAGCAAATCCTGTTTACACTGATCAGCTGATTGGACACAGCTGATCACATGGGAACTGGCCGCTGTGATTGGCCTCTTACACAGAGATCACAGAGCGCCCCTGATGTGCGTCCCGGGGGGTGCACGTGAGAGGGGGTGCGTGGTCAGTAAGAGGTTAATACATTTTTAACGTAGCGGTATTGTCACCACTTGGTTACTAGCAATCTGCCAATCCACCCTGCTGCCAGACCCCCCATATATCAGTTAAGACAATGAGCAGTCATTTGCGTAGTTTTGTTACGTTTATTGCGGGATATAACTTGGGTAGGACAAGGGACGATACGGGACGCCCACAGCATTTGCTGACTTGTATTCAAATTTGCAGAGCATTAATCAATAACTTCTGTCTTATGCCGCTTACACACGACCGTTTTTTCCATCAGAATAAACTCTGACGGTCTCTGACAGAGTCTACTGAAACGGACTTGCCTACACACGATCACACCAAAGTCTGTTAGTTTAGAGCGCGGTGATGTACAACACTGTACGACGGGACTAGAAAAGGGAAGTTCAATAGCCAGTAGCCCAATAGCTGCCCTGCGTCGTTTTTTTTTGGTCCGTCGGAACAGCATACAGATGAATGGTTTTCCCGATCGGAATTGATTCCATCGGAAAGATTTAAAACATGTTCTATTTCTAGGTCCGTCTGAATTTTTGAAAAACAAAAAAAGTCAGATGAGGCCCAACACACGATCGGAATATCCGAGGAAATTATTCCGTCTGACCTTTTCTGCCGAAAGTCCGTTTAGAGAATCTGGACAGCACACAGACTTTTGGAAGTTATTACCAAGTGCTTACCACGCTAAAGAAGCACAGCGCCTCTCCCCACTAGCTTGACACGTGGTAATAGGTGGACTACTGATACCAGCCAGTCCAAGATTTCAAACGCTGCGTCCCCCAGCCACAGCATTCCCTTACTACTTCAAAGATCTTGTATACTTCCTCAATGCTGACCTCCTTTCAAAGTGCAAGTCCCGTGTTCCTCGGTCACAGCAGCTTGACTTTAGTTCTGCAACTTTCCTCCTGACTCTTTAACACTACTTCTTCTTCACCAACCTTCATCTGTGATACAAGTACCGTGTTCCTCTCCGGTCACGACAGCTTGACACCAGCTCCCGGATGAAGATTTCTGATGGCTCCTCCAGCCCTCCGCCGTGCCCCCTCCCCCCCCCCCCCCCCCCCACCGTAGGGATGCCGGGAACAGCAGTCTAGTACTCCATTCTGTCTTTTTCTGCTCCCCCCAGTAGCACCTGATCCCCAGCTTATATGGGAGGCCTGCCTGCTGCCAACACCGAGAGGTAATTGGTCAGAGCTCCTCACATGAGCTGCCTCCCACTTATGCCCCGTACACACAATCGTAAAAAGGTCTGATGGTTTTCCCGACGGAATTCCTACGGAATCCACTCAAGCTGTCTTGCCTACACCCGGTCCCACACAATTCTGACCGGCAAGAACGCGGTGACGTACAACACGTACAACGGGACTAGCTTCCGTCTCGTAGTTGAATCTAAGCATGTGTGAGTTTTTGCGTTTTCGGAATTGCATACACACGGTCGGAATTTCCTATAGAAAGTTTTTCCGTCAGGAAAATTGAGAACATGCTCTCAAATTTTTTTGCTGGTGGGAATTCGGCCAACTAAATTCCGATGAAGCATGCACACGGTCGCATTTTCAGATGAAAATCTCTCATCGGTCTTTTGCTGGCTGAAATTCCGATCGTGTGTACGCGGCATCAGACTTCAGGTCCAACCCCACTCCAGAGACATCTTTCTGACAATAGGGGAGGCATCCCAGAAATCAAAGTACAGGTGACCACACCCACCACTGCACTGCACACGCCCAGTCCCAGAATCAAAACAGACAGGCCTAGCGCGCAGCAGAAGCCTGCCTAAATTTGCCTGTACATATCCTGAGCAAGTAAACTCATCCATACATATCTCCATACTTATTTTGCCGAGAAATCACTTTGAACCCCCCCCCCCCCCCCCCACAGCATGTCTAGCCATGGCTAGAGCAATGTCCCTCTGTCCCTCTTTCTCCCTCATTTGTCCCCCATTTTGGTCTGATCTATATAGTTGTATATAAAATGCACTTTTTATCTTTCAAAAAGTGTTCTCAGTGCTAAACCTTTCATCTAATTTCTAAATTGCTGCATTTGTAAATTTTAAAAGACAATATAAAGAATAGTTGTGGTAAAAAAAAAAAAAGTCCTTGTGGATTTATTTCCACATTTTTTTGGTTAATTCTCCTTTAAGGGGTGTGGCAGGGGGCGTGCCCTAAGCCTACATACATTTGCTAGTAGGTGTCCCTCATTCCCCTCTCAAAATGTTGGGAGGTATGTGAATGGAAGCGTGCTCTACACAACAGATAACAGAAGAGACTCCGGGAAATCTGTGTAGATTTGATGAGATATCCATTTTTAGTATATTGTATAAATATATACACACTATGGGGGTTATTTACTAAAGGCAAATCCACTTTCCACTACAAGTGTAATGCAAGTGCACTTAGAGGTACAGTCACTGTAGATCTGAGGGGAAGATCTGAAATGAGGGGAAGCTCTGCTGATTTTATCATCCAATCATGTTCAAGCAAAAATGCTGATTTTTGTTTTCCTTGCATGTCCCCCTCGGATCTACAGCGACTGCACTTTCAAGTGCACTTCCAAGTTCACTTGCAGTGCACTTGTAGTGCAAAGTGGATTTGCCTTTAGTAAATAAACCCCAATATCTCTTATGCCCCGTACACACGATCGGACATTGGGGGTTATTTACTAAAGAAAAATCCACTTTGCACTGAAAGTGCACTTGGAAATAAAGTCGCAGTAGATCCGAGGGGGACATGCAAGGAAAATAAAAAACAGCATTTTAGCTTGCACATGATTGGATGATAAAATCAGCAGAGCTTCCCCTCATTTCAGATCTACCCCTTAGATTTAGAGTGACTGCACTTCCAAGTGCACTTTTAGTGCAAAGTGGATTTGCCTTTTCAGAAATAACCCCATAGCTCCCAACTGTCCCCGATTTGCAAGGGGCTGTCCCTGATTTGGAGCAATGTCCCTCTGTCCCTCATTCCTCCTCATTTGTCCCTCATGTTGGTCTGATCTATATAGTTGTATAGAAAATGCACTTTTTATCTTTCAAAAAGTGTTTCTCAGCGCTAAACCTTTCATCCAATTTCTAAATTGCTGTATCTGTACATTTTAAAAGCCAATATAAAGGAATAGTAATGTTAAAAAAAAATCCTTGTGGATTTAATTAACCTTTTTTTTGTTAATTCTCCTTTAGGCCGGGTTCACACCTCTGCGATGCGGGAACGCCGCGAATCCGTGGCGTTTTCCCGCATCGCATTACTCCCGCCGGCAGTTCACACTGCCCTATGCGAACGGCTGGGAGTGTCAATGATATGTTAATGACACCCCCAGATCCGTCCGCATATCGCAGTGCGATCTGCCGACTCGCACAGGAATCAGATCGCATGGTGTGAACCCCCTTGCGATCCGATTCTGTTGCGGACCAAAAAAAGGGTCCCGTGCGAGTTTGCTGCGGGAGCGATGCGAATTCAGCCATACTATCTGTATGGCTGAACTCGCATCGCTACGGAGATCGGATGTGATTTGCGGTGCGAATCACATCTGGATCTCCCCCCGCAGCAGTGTGAACCCAGCCTTAATTGGGTGTGACAGGGGGCGTGTCCTATGCCTACATACATTTGGTGTCCCTCATTCCCATCTCAAAATGTTGGGAGGTATGAATATCCCCCATTGATCGGACATTCCGACAACAAAATCCATGGGATTTTTTCCCCCGACGGATGTTGGCTCGAGCTTGTCTTGCATACACAAAGTTGGTCGGGAAATTTCCGATCGGCAAAAACGCAGCGACATACAGCGCGTACGACGAGCCGAGAAAAAGGAAGTTCGATAGCCAGTGCGGCTCTTCTGCTTGATTCCGAGCATGCGTGGAACTCTGTGCGTCGGAATTGTGTACACGCGATTGGAATTTTGTCGTAAAATTTGAGAACCAGATCTCAAATTTTGTGCGATGGGAAATTCCCGTGGAAAAATGTCCGATGGAGCCTATGCACGGTCGGAATTTCCGATAAAAAGGCTCTCATCGAACATTTTTTCCGTCGGAAAATCCGACCGTGTGTACGGGGCATTAGATTGTAAGCTCTAAGGAGCGGGGCCCTCTGATTCCTCCTGTATTAAAGTGTATTGTATTTGTAGGGTCTACCCTCAAGTTGTAAAGCGCTACGTAAACTGTTGGTGTTATATAAATCCTGTATAATAATAATAATAATATCTGCATTATTATGTCTATATACTGTGCACCAGATATCTGTCAGAGCCAACAGAGATACAGCAAATAAAGGCAAGTGCGGAGACAAGTAGGGTGTTAACAGGACAGAACAGTCAACCCCCCCCTCCCCCTCCCCCCCACCACCAGTTTACCTGCAGCATTTGGCAGCTTTATCTCGCAGGCCCACGCTCCTCTGCATAATGGGATAAACACAGGGGGAGAGACCTCAGGCAGAGAGTGGATTAACGTGTTACTCAGGAGATGCGCCCCCCTCCCCATCGGAGCAGAACAGGTACCGCATTGTAATTACCGAGGCTTCAATCTGCCTCGGCGGCTGAAAGTTTGAGGATTACTGCGAGTGAGTGAAAATCATTACACAGGCTGCGAGTCGCTTTCCCTCACTCGGCTTACTCGCCGTTTTTTTTTATTTTTTTTTTTTATTCAAACCGGCTCGAGTTAATGCAAAAAATAAATAAAAAATATTGCAGAGCTGAGGAAATTTGATGGCGAGCTTGAAAGTCCTTCGCCCTTCCGTCGCCGGACGTTCTCAAGCAAAAGAGACAAATGTGCCGAACGAGCGGCGGTTTTAAGGCAGAAGTTGGTGATTCGACACTCCGGATGTGAACAAAGTGCAAGAGACAAATTACTGTATTTATCGGCGTATAACACGCACTCCAAGTTGAGGAGGGAATTTTAAGGAAAAAAACTTTTAGGAGGGAAATTTAAGGAAAAAAAACTTACATTTAAATGCCTATCAGTGCAGCCTTATCAGTGTCCATCTGAAGCCTCGTCAGTGTCATTTGCAGCCTTGTCATGCAGCCTGTCTGTCATTGCAGCCTTGTCATGCAGCCTGTCCGTCATGCAGCCTTGTCATGCAGCCTGTCCGTCATGCAGCCTGTCCATCATTGTAGCCTTGTGCATCGTTGTCAGCTTTTATTTTTGAAAATGGCGCCACCGAGATGTCCTGTGTATCTCGGCGGCGCCCGGTAGCTCTTGCCCGCCTTCGGCCATACTGGGCGGCTTTCGGCCGTACTGGGCAGCTTTCGCCCGCCTTCGGCCTTTCCTCTGCGGCTTTCGGCCGCCTTCGGCTGTACTAGGCGGCTTGCGGCCTCCTTCGGCTGTACTAGGCGGTTTTCGGCCGCCGAGAAGGGCCGAAGGTGGCCGAAAGCCGCGAGAAGGGCCAAAGGCGGCTGAAAGCCACCAAGAGCCCAAAAAGAAATCGTGGAGGATCGGCGTATAAAACGCACCCGCGATTTCCCCCTGATTTTAAGGACACTTCATGGACTTACAATCTTACGGTATTGCCAGACCGGCTGAGAAATACTGATACCGTATGATAGTTCTCTAAATTTGTCCATGACCCTCGGTTACACTCAAGTAATTCAAATCCAAGTCTGTGGCAGAGATTTTGCTTTACCTAACACCCAAGCGGTTGCTAGGCCTAGTGAGAGGAGGTCTATCCGGAGGTTGTGAGAATCCAGCTGTGAAATGGTTAATCTCTGGATTTCTTCTATAAGAGACTTTAGATTTTTGCAGTTCCAAAAGTACCTGAACTTTTTCCTAACCCTCTACTCTTCATTAAGAGACTGTTTTATCTTCTAAATAAATAACTCAAAAGAAGATCCAATGTCAGTTTCTGCATTTCTTTGGGCCATCTACCACGGGAAACCCTAGACAGAGACGAGGTCAAGAAGGTAACAGTAAGCCCCACAAAACCAGCAGCTCCTTTGGGGGTCAGTGCTACAGTTGTATAAAAATATATAAATTTATTAAGACAAAAACATGATTAAAAATGGTCCTAAGAAGAGGGAGTACACAATACACATCAATTTGAATCTCTGAAGGAGAACTGCACAGTTAGACGTGCATCCATCCAAGGAAAGGAAACAGAATGTTGAATGTTGAGGTTGTCAACATGTTTCGCGGTATAACCGCTTCTTCAGGAGTATGCTTCCAGAGAAATTATGTATGTATATTTCACGGCTGGACCAACCAATTCAGTGAGACATCCAGGGCTTTTTTTCTCAAACAATAGGCGCAGGAACTCCCCTTTTCTGAGTCACCCCTTTTTCCCACCCCCTACCCACCTCCGAGCACCATCCTTTGGTTCCATCTCCTACCCACCTCCCAGTACCACCCCTTTTAGACATTACAGAACCAAGCATCATTTTGTGGTGCTAAGTTATTTGTATGGAGTTTGGTAATGATATCAAGAAAAGCAGTAAAATAGATCCCCTTCAGCCAGCAAAAATATATCCCCCTAACAACAATGTACCACCCACAACAAAATCCCCCACCCAGCAACAATAGGCTCCCGGCAGCATCAACAGATCTACAGATCTATAAAAAAAAAATGTGTTTTTAATATTTATATATTTTTTTTCATTTTTTTATTTTTTCAAAATTGTCGCTCTTTTTTTGTTTATAGCGCAAAAAAAAAATGCAGAGGCAATCAAATACCACCAAAAGAAAGCTCTATTTGCGGGGGTAAAAAAATATGGACGTCGATTTTGTTTGGGTGCAGCATCGCACGACCACGCAATTGTCAGTTAAAGCGACGCAGTGCCAAATCGCAAAAAGCGCTCTGGTCGGGAAGGGGGGTAAAATCTTCAAATCTTCCGGGGCTGAAGAGGATAAAGGGGCTCGTTTTCATTTTTTTTTTAACCTCATTATGTTACTGGCATAATCGATTATGAAAATAGTAATCGATTCATTTCATAATCGATTAGTTATCGATTTGTTGTTTCAGCCCCAATTGTGATTTCATGCACGCCCGGAGCAGCGTGGTCTTTAGGTTAATCTCTTGGTAAATCCGATACAAAACTGCATCCTCGTCATCCTGTCTCTGGAGTCGCAGATATTCCGAGACTTTCATGGAATATTTTAGGCAATGCGATCTTTTTTTTTTTTTTTTACTATGGAGGAGCATAATGGGGCCCCCGGGGAGATCCTTCCTGCAGAGGTCAGTCCTTGCTGATTCCGGGCCAGGTTTACAATAAAATGCCATTCTTTTGGTCCGGTCATTTTACTTATTTCATATTTGACCTTTTTATCTTTCAGGCAATTTGGCAGCTGCCATGCATAGCAAGTAAATCCTCACATGACTTCTTTTCACAATGATATTTTCTCCATTTCATGTTCCAGAATATTTCATGAACAAATTATACAAAAATAACATTAATAAAGGAAATAAAAGGTGTGATGGGAAATAATCATCATTTAACAGGAATTGCAGTTGTAACTAAAAAAAATAAAAAATAATAAAATTATTATTTTTAGATGATTTTTAGCTTGCTATGCGGTGATGGTCTGATTTTTTTAATTTTTTTTTTGCTTGCAGGTGTTCATTGCGATAACGTGTGCGCCCAAGGACGCTGGGGGCCCAATTGCTCCATGTCTTGTCACTGTGAGAATGGGGGGTCGTGCTCCCCCGAGGACGGAAGCTGTGAGTGTGCACCAGGATTTCGGGGAACCTTGTGCCAAAGAAGTAAGGAGAAATTAAATTCAGAAGTTATCAGTGTCCGCTATAATGTAACATTTCTCTTAGGCTGCGTTCACACCTGAGCGTAGCGTCTTTGAGCACTTTTCCAGCATTTTTATGAGCTTTTTTGCGCGTTTGTATGCATTGTTTTTGGGCTATGTCGTTTTTTTATTAGCCAATAAAAAAAAAAAATATTATCTGTTGTATCATTTGTTGCTAGGTATTTCAGCTTTTTTTTTTTTTTTTTTTTAGCTTTTATTTCTTCTTTTATTATTATTCATTTATTATAATGTTTTTTCGTTAGGGTAAGGGGTTTGAGTTCAGTTTAGGTTAGTGTTAGGCTCGGTTTACACAGGGGGCGACACGACTTGCCGCGCCGCGACCTGACAAGTCGCCCCCGTTCTGTACTACGGAACCGTTCTAAGAGGAGCGACTCGAGTCGCTCCGACTTAGAAAAAAGGTTCCTGTACTACTTTTGGGCGACCTCGGGCGACTTGCATTGACTTCTATACAGAAGTCATTTGCAAGTCGCCCCTGAGGTCGCGGCAGGTCGCGACGCGGCAAGTCGTGTCGCCCCCTGTGTGAACCGAGCCTTAGGATTAGGAGTTAGGGTTATTTATTATTATTGTGTTTATTTTTTATTTTATCTTATTTATTATTATTATACGGATAATAATAAATAAATGTAAAATAAATACACAAATAAATAAAAATCATTAATAAAAAATAAGTAAATTCAATAAATACTAAGTAACAATAAAGAAATCATGAACCCCTAAATGTAACCCTTACGCCTTAAAAAATAAAATAATAATAACTTAACAACCTAACACAAACATTTTTTTACTTAGACACCTTCCTGCCCAGGCCAATTTTCAGCTTTCAGTGCTGTTGTAATTTGAATGACAATTGCGCAGTCATACAACGCTGTACCCAAACAATTTTTTAAATCATTTTGTTCCCACAAACAGAGCTTTGTTTTGGTAGCATTTGATCACCTCTGCGGTTTTAATTTTTTGCCCAACAAATAAAAAAAGACCGAACATTTTGAAAAAAAAAATAGTTTTTCTTTGTTTCTGTTAAACTTTTTTGTAAATAAGTATGTTGCACTGATATGGCTGTGTTGACGGGCACCAATAAGGTGGCAGTGATGGGCACCAATGGACACTGATAGGTGGCACTGATATGCACTGATGGTCACTTATAGGTGGCACTGATGGGCACTTACAGATGGCACTGATGGGCACACATAGGCAGCACTGATGGTGACAGTCAGTGCCCATTTGTGGGCATCATTTGCACATGTGGATGGCCATGGGGTACATACCTGGCCATCCACATGTTGCCCCCTTCCCTGGTGGTCCTGGCGGCTTCTCGGGTGGTCTAGTGTGGGCATCCACGGGGGGCTGCACTGATAAATAATCAGCGCAGACCCCCCTGTCAGGAGAGCCACCAATTGGCTCTCCTCTACTCGCGTCTATAAGGAGGCCAGTAGCCAATAGCTTTAGTCTTGTAATTTATTCTGAGCATGCGTGAGGTCAGGAGACATCTCAGTCTCCTGACCTCAATATCATTGAGCCCCTCTGGGGAGATCTCAAATGTAGAGTTCATGCAAGACAGCCCAAGAATTTACAGGAACTGGAGGCTTTGTGCCAAGAGGAATGGGCAGCTTTACCATCTGAGAAGATAAAGAGCCTCATCCACAAATACCACAAAAGAATTCAAGTTGTCATTGTTGTTAAAGGTCATTTGGGTAGTTTCTGTTGTCATTATGATTTAAAAAGAGTAAAGACAGTTGATAGATAATAAATGGCATCAGGCAAACACCAGCCATGAGTGAAAGAAAAGTTTTTTGTTATCATTCATCTTCTCTGAAAAATGGCCAAGAAATCATAAATTCTGCCAGGGTATGTAAACTTATGAGTACACCTGTACATGATCCTGCACTTCCGCCTGCACGCGCGGGGGGGGGGGGGGGGGTGGCACGTGCTTGTCACTTCTGCTGTGATTATTCACAGCAGAAGCCGATCTGAGGGTGTCGGGCACTCGATGCCCATCAGCACCTGCCGATCATCGGGCAGAGACTCAGAATGGAGCTCTGCCTATGTTCTGACAGAGGGGGAAGGGATGGATTTTGGCGTTCCCCTAGTAAAAGCAGCACACACAGTACACAAATAAACACTGGCTAGGCACACGTTTAACCCTTTGATCACCCCTGATTTTTAACCCCTTCCGGTCTGTGTCATTAGTACAGCCGCGGCCAAAAGTTTTGAGAATGACACAAATATACATTTTTCCTAAAGTCTGCTGCCTCCGTTTTTATGATGGCAATTTGCATATACTCTAGAATGTTATGAAGAGCGATCAGATGAATTGTGATTAATGGAAAAGTTCCTCTTTGTCATGAAAATGAACTTAATCATATAAAAAAACATTTCCACTGCATCTGTGAAGAAGGCTTTAGGGCCCCCAAGAAAGTCCAGCATGCACCAGGACCGTCTCCAACAGATGATTCAACTGCGGGATCGGGGGGAGGGGGGGGGGGGGACACCACCAGTGCAGAGCTTGCTAAGGAATGGCAGCAGGCAGGTGTGAGGACATCGGCACGCACAGTGAGGAGAAGACTTTTGGAGGATGGTTTGGTGTCAAGAAGGGAAGCAAAGAAGCCACTTCTCTCCAGGAAAAACTTCAGAGACAGACTGACATTCTGCAGAAGGTCCAGGCAGGGATTGGACTGTTGAGGACTGGGGCAAAGTCATTTTCTCTGATGAATCCCCTTTCCGATTGTTTGGGGCATCTGGAAAAAAACCTTGCCCGGAGAAGAAAAGATGAGTGCCACCATCAGTCCTGTGTCATGCCAACAGTAAAGAATCCTGAGACCATTCATGTTTGGGGTCGCTTCTCAGCCAAGTGTGGGGCTCACTCACAAATTTGCCTAAGAACACCGCCATGAATAAAGAATGGTACAAAAACCTCCTCCGAGAGCAACTTCTCCCAACCATCCAAGAACAGTTTGGTGAGGAACAATGCCTCTCCAAGCACAATGGAGCACCTTGCCATAAGGATAAAGTGATAACTAAGTGTCTTGAGGAACAAAACATCGAAATTTTGGGTCCATGGCCAGGAGACTTCGCAGACCTTAATTATATAGAAAGAGAAGGAGGACGCACCGACCTTGGGCATTACCACAGATAAAATATATATTAGATAGAAAAAGCAAGAGTAATAGTCACAAACAAACATTTAAAAAAAGGCCTAACAGTGCTCCAACAATTCGGAACCATGTCTGTAAACACCTGCAACCTGGACCGGATGTTAGGGGGAACCAGATGGCATCGCAACCGGCTTACGCTTTACAAGGGAGTACCCTCTTCACCAGTTATCGCTGATGAAGTGGATACTCCCTCATAAAACGTAAGCCGGTTGCGATGCCATCTGGTTCCTCCTAACATCCGGCCCAGGTTGCAGGTGTTTACAGACACGGTTCCAAATTGTTGGAGCACTGTTAGGCCTTTTTTTAAATGTTTGTTTGTGACTATTACTCTTGCTTTTTCTATCTAATATATATTTTATCTATGGTAATGCACAAGGTCGGTGCGTCCTCCTTCTCTTTCTATATGAGTAGGTGGAAATGTAGCGCTAATGAAAAAACAATGCTAGAAAACTGTGTAAATACATAAATTAACATATATATAAGTGATAAAATCTATAAGTGAATAAGTCCCAATTTTAAAACAATGGGAAACAAATAATAAATATCAATTGCGTCAGTCCCAAGAAGTGGCAGGTACACCACAAATGAAGGATTGTTCATATAAGGAGCCAGGAAACCACAAACAGAGGATTCTTCATATGAGTAGCCTGGAGCAACGGGGTTTGTAGCCGTAGCAAATGACAACGATACAAAATGAGAATGGGTACTCTTACTGGAACCAATGGACCTGGATGTCGGCAACACCAGGTCAGACGGGCATGGGTAACCAAAACCTCGGTATCGCAGGAACAGTTCGGAGGATCCTGAAGTATCAATCAGAGAAGCAATCAACAATATCCTCCAGGGTCCAGTACTTTCCCAATGGAGCCACAATGATGGAACCAGCCATTGAGCCATAGATGACCAGATGGAAAGGTCTGACAGGCATATAATACAAAGGATATGCAAAAAAAAGGAAAAAGCTTCCAATGGTGCAGATCAAAAAAATAGGGTGTTTATTTTCATAAAAACCAACATACAGATAAAATGGGAGTGATAAAACCAAGTCCTGCGCGTTTCGTCCTACTAGGACTTCTACTGGGGCATCTTTTTTTTTTACAGGGTAGCGCAATAATAATTTTTTGCACTTCTCTTTCCAAAAGTTCCAGCTCTAAGGATATCCCTTGTTTTGAGGAGGGCAGCAAGACCGCTGACATTCCATATTTTATCCGAAGGGTTGGCTACACCACTTACACTTTGACTAAGCTCCCGAGCGCAGGGGGTTTGTGTTGTGTTGTTTAACTCCCCAGACCTTAATCCCATTGAGAATTTGTGGTCAATCCCAGTGGCATAACTAGAACCTTCAGGGCCCCGATGCAAGAAACCATGAAGGGCCCCCCTGAACCCCAGCCCGTTCCCTTCCCTCCGAGTCCGGCAGTGGAACTCCAGGGCGTGGTCACAGATATGACCTTTTTGAGCCCTGTAGTTCCATCACTGGCATCAGTAGTTTTTTTTTTTCACTGTGGCTGGGGAGAACAGACATCGGACTGAGCGGCAATGCATGGAGCAGGAGAGGGGTACTCTGAGGAGCCGGCCGAGGACACAGGTCATGCAGGAAATGCACAACTAAAGAGCAGCCAGTGCGATAGTTGAGCATGGAGCTCTGCTAGTCACCCTCCACCTCCAGCCACCCATGTGCATGGTGCACTGGTACCCCTAGCTGCCTATGCTACTGCCGGCCATATGTAGAGGGGGCTGCATGGGCCCCCTGCAGCACAGGGCCCAGTTGCAGACGCAACTGCTGCACCCCCTATAGTTACGCCCCTGGTCAATCCTCAAGAGGCGGGTGAATAAAAAAAAAAAGGAATTCTGAAAAACTCCAAGTATTGACTATGCAAGAATGGGGGGGGGGGGTGGCCATCAATCAGGATGTGGCCCAGAAATTGATTGACAGCATGCCGGGGGGGGGGAATTGCAGAGGTCTTGAAAAAGAAGGGTCAGCACTGCAAATATTGACTCTTTGTATAAAGTTAATGTCATTGTCAATAAAAGCCTTTGACACTTATGAAATGCTTGTAATTATACTTCAGTATACCATAGTAACATCTGACAAAAAGATCTCAAAACGCTGAGGGCCAGTTCACATCACACGCAGTCCAGTGAGTTTATTTTTCTGCATCAAAAACACATGAAAAGTAGGTTTATATGGTTTCCAATGGCCTAGTTCTCACTAGTGCGGTCGGTTCCAGGGAGTTCCAGTATAAAAAGCAGAACATGCTGCATTTTTCCTGCACTGGACTGTACTAGAAAGCAGCAAAATGCATGAAAAATGCACTAAATTGCACCGGAACGCATCAAAAGCGCACCAGACCCCAGTACAGTGGGAAAAAAACAGGGGAAAAAAAAGACAAAAAGCATCTGGAATTCATTCGGAAAGGCGTAAAAAAAGGCATCTAAAGCCCCATAAACACTATCAGATTTTCTGCAGATTTTTTCCTTCAGGCCGCGTACACACGGGCGGACTGTATGGCGTACTTAGTCCGTCATACAATCCGATGGACAGTCCGTCATACTTTCGACTGAACGGACTTGACCACACACGGATGCACAAACAGTCCATCGAAAGCTTGCGCGATGACGTGTACAGCACGTACGACGGGACTAGAAATAGGAAGTCCAATACACAGCAAAGCACCCTTCCGCCGTGTAAATCCTTTCTGAGCATGCGCCATTCTTAGTCCGTCGAACTAGCCTACTGACGAGCGGATTGTCCGCTGAAACCAAAGTACGACGGACAGAATTTCGAAAAATCCGAAAATACTTAGTACGCCAGACTGCACGCTGAAAAAGTCCGCTGAAGCCCACACACGAGCGGACTGTCCGCTGAAATGTGTTTCGACGGACTAAGTACGCCATACAGTCCGCCCGTGTGTACGCGGCATCAGATTTACCAAAACCATATAATATGAGGTCAAACCTTAGGCATTTCAATGTGTATGCAATCAGGCAGGCCCTTCTACTACATGGTTTTGGTAAATCTGAAGGAAAAAATCAGCAGAAAATCTGATAGTGTGTATGGGGCTTAAAACACACCAGAATGCGTTAAAAATGCGCATGCAAGAAATGCATTCGGAACGTATTTGGAGTGCAGTTTTGTGGTGTGAACCAGCCCTGAAGCAGCAGACTTTGTGAAAATTTATAATTTGTGTCATTCTCAAAACTTTTGCCCGTAGCCGCGTATATTTTGTAGCGCCGGTCACTATTAGTGCCACTGGTTCCTGCACTGTGTCAAAAGTGCCAGATTATCCGCCGCAATAGTGCAGTCCCGCTATAAGTCGCTGAGCACCGGCATTATTAGTGTAAAAATAAATAAATACGAATTCCAGTATATATCCCATACTTGTAGAAGCTATAACATTCATGCAAACTAATCGATATACGCAGATTTATTTATTTTTTACCAAAAACGTGTAGCAGAATACATATTGGCCTAAATGTATAAATACATTTTGATATTTTTTTTACATTTTTTTATTGGATATGTTTTATAGCAGAAAGTAAAAAAAAATATTTTTTTTCAAAATTTACGGTCTTTTTTTTTATAGCGCAAAAAACAAACAAAAGAACGCAGAGGTGATCAAATACCACCAAAAGAAAGCTCTATCTGTGAGGAAAAAAAATGAGAAAATGCTATTTTGGTACAACGTCGCACGACTGCGTAATTGATGGTTAACTCACAAAAAATGGATGCTATTTGGGTACAACGTCGCACGACTGCGTAATTGATGGTTAACTCACAAAAAATGACCTGGTCATGAAGGGGATGGGGGGTAAATCTTCCTGGTGTCAAGTGGTTAAAGAATACTCAATCATGTGCATGGAAAATAACAAAAACAGCATTTTTGCTTGCATGTGATTGGATGATCAAAGCCAACAGAGCTCCCCCTCGTTTACTAAGCCTTGGAGAAAGTGCGCTTGCAAAGTTACACAGTCTATTTGCCTTCAGTAAATCCACCCCAATAGTCTTTATTATACCAAAATGTTCTTCTTCACATCACCATTGATGCCATCCTGTTTTCCTCGTGAATAATAACAATAGGACAGGGGCGGTACTAAAATCCATTCCCCAAAAACACAAGAATACCATTCATGAATATATAATGCATGTTCCCAGGCCTTGATATCTTTGTACATTGTGCTAAATCTCCGGTGCCAGTTGACTGTTTTATGTGGCTGCCCATTTCATGCTGGGTAGAAGATAAAGAGAGGCTATGCATTGTTCATCATCAAAAGATTAAGCAGAAAGGAAATCATATTTTATGTATTTGTCCCTCTATACAGTATGTCACAAAAGTAAGTACACCCCTCACATTTCTGTAAATCTTTTCTTTTATCTTTTCATGTGACAACACTGAAGAAATGACACTTGTCTACAATGTAAAGTAGTGAGTGTACAGCTTGTATAACAGTGTAAATTTGCCGTCCCTTCAAAATAACTCAACACACAACCATTAATGTCTAAACCGCTGGCAACAAAAGTGAGTGCATCCTTAAGTGAAAATGTCCAAATTGGGCCCAAAGTGTCAATTTTTTTGTGGCCACCATTATTTTCCAGCACTGCCTTAACCCTCTTGGGCATGGAGGTCACCAGAGCTTCACAGGTTGGCACTGGAGTCCTCTTCCCCTCCTCCATGACGACATCACGGAGCTGGTGGATGTTATAGACCTTGCGCTCCTCCACCTTCTGTTTGAGGATGCCCCACATATAATCAATAGGGTTTAGGTCTGGAGACATGCTTGGCCAGTCTATCACCTTTACCCTCAGCTTCTTTAGCAAGGCAGTGGTCGTCTTGGAGGTGTTTGGGGTCGCTTTCATGTTGGAATACTGCCCTGCGCCCAGTCTCTGAAGGGAGGGGATCATGCTCTGCTTCAGTATGTCCCAGTACATGTCGGCATTCATGGTCCCCTCAATGATCTGTAGCTCCCCAGTGCCGGCAGCACTCATGCAGCCCCAGACCATGACACTCCCACCCCCATGCTTGACTGTAGACAAGACACATTTGTCTTTGTCCTCCTCACCTGGTTGCCCCCACACACGCTTGTCACCATCTGACACCAAATACGTTTATCTTGGTCTCATCAGACCACAGGACATGGTTCCAGTAATCCATGTCCTTAGTCTGCTTTTCTTCAGCAAACTGTTTGAAGGCTTTCTTGTGCATCATCTTTAGAAGAGGCTTCCTTCTGGGATGACAGCCATGCAGCCCAATTTAATGCAGTGTGCGGCGTATGGTCTGAGCACTGACAGGCTGAACCCCCACCCCTACAACCTCTGCAGCAATGCTGGCAGCACTCATACGTCTATTTCCCAAAGCCAACCTCTGGATATGACGCTGAGCACGTGACCTCAACTTCTTTGGTGGACCATGGCGAGGCCTGTTCTGAGTGGAACTTGTCCTGTTGAACTGCTGTATGGTCTTGGCCACCGTGCTGCAGCTCAGTTTCAGGGTCTTGGCAATCTTCTTATAGCCTAGGCCATCTTTATGTAGAGCAACAATTCTTTTTTTCAGATCCTCAGAGAGTTCTTTGCCATGAGGTGCCATGCTGAACTTCAAGTGACCAGTATGAGAGAGTGAGAGCGATAACACCAAATTTAACACACCTGCTCCCCATCCACACCTGAGACCTTGTAACACCAATGAGTCACATGACACCGGGGAGGAAAAATGGCTAATTGGGCCCAATTTGGACATTTTTACTCAGGGGTGTACTCACTTTTGTTGCCAGCGGTTTAGACATTAATGGCTGTGTGTTGAGTTATTTTGAGGGGACAGCAAATTTACACTGTTATACAAGCTGTACACTCACTACTTTACATTGTAGACAAGTGTAATTTCTTCAGTGTTGTCACATGAAAAGATAAAATAATATATTTACAAAAATGTGAGGGGTGTACTCACTTTTGTGAGATACTTTATATATTTATATAACCATCTCCACACACCTCCATATATCTTGATATCTTTATATAAAATATGCATTTTATTTTATATTTGCTATTTTATATTTGCTAAATTTCCTATGCAGTTGATTGATTTATGTTGGGTTATAAAGAGAATATTGAGAAGGCTAAGGAAGCCACTTGGATGAATTGCAAAAAACATCTTCAGTCTTAGCCCTTGTACACAGGGTCGGAGATTCCGTCGGAGTGTGTCCTATCGGACCGTTTTGTCTGATATTCCGACTGTGTGTGGTCTCCATCGGACTGTTTCCGTCGGAAAATCCGACGTACCAATCTTTCCAAGTTGCCGGTAAAATTTTCCGACAAGATGCTCCGATCGGACATACTCCGATCATGTGTAGTCTACTCCGACGGACAACGTGCCACGCATGCTCAGATCAAATTCCTAGACCAAAGCTATTGGCTACTAGCCTGAACGTAGTCCCGTCCTAACGAAATAACGTCATCACGTTATGTACAATCGGATTTTCCGACAACTTAGTCCGACCGTGTGTATGCAACATCACTTCCGGACCTCTTCGGATTTGGTTGTCGGAATCTCCGACCGTGTATACAAGGGCTTACAGTTAAAGTTCAGTTGAATGTAACTAACTACTACAAGCTATAACATGACCTGGGTAAATGAAGACCTACACAGACATAAATAGGATATATTGGCATCTCATGACAGTTACCATCAAAAGAACCCCCAAGGCCAGTACGAAAGAATTGAGGGTCCATAGTTTACCTTTACATCAACTACCAAAGACTGGAGTCCACATGTTGTGATCACATTGGGACTTCATATCCATTGGTTGCAATGGGGCCTCATATCTGGTGATTAAAATAGGAACTCATGGACAACGATTAGAATGGGTCCTCCAGCATAGTTCGGGAAAAAGCCAACAAGCTGGTTGTACACAAGTTGATCAATATAGGTCTACTTGTGTACAACCAGCTAGCCCATACATGGATCGAAATTCAGCCAGTCCCTGCTGAACAGGCTGAATTTTGATCCATGTGTGGCTGCCTTAATACCTTGTACAGGGTGGCCACAATGAGATCTCATGGTAGAGTTGCCACCTCATCCCTTTAAAACCGAACACATATTAATTACACAGGTTCTCTAGCTGATTAAGGTGGTAATCAAACCCACTTGGTGCCTTATCGGCATTAAATTAGCCTTAGAACCTGTGTATTTCATATGTTTTCGGGTTCAAAGGGATGAGGGGGCAACTCTACCTCATGGCCTGGTGATCACAGTTGGGCTACATTCACAGTGATTCATGGGCTAGCTTTGCATCGTCTAGCAAAAACTGAAAGACCGGGGTCCATTAATGCTGATCACAATGGGGCCACATGCCTGGTGATCACAACGGAAACCTCAAAGTCTTGTGATTGCTTGCCCGATAATCACAGTTGGACCATATCTACAGGGATCCATAGTTCAACTTTACATCATCTACCAAAATATGAGATCCATACACGATCACAATGGGACCTCATGTTCGGAGATCACAACGGGACCTCGTATTTGGTGGTTACAATGGGATCTCATGCACCATGATTACAATGGGACCTCATGCCCGATGATCACAGTTGGACCATATCTACAGGGATTCATAGTTCAGCTTTAGATCATCTACTAAAATATGAGATCCTTACACGATCTCAATGAGACCTCATGTCCGGAGATCACAATGGGACCTCATATTTGGTGGTTACAATGGGATCTCATGCACCATGATTACAATGGGACCTCATGCCTGGTGATCACAGTTGGACTGCATTCACGGTGATCCATGGTTTAGCTTTGCATCATCTACCAAAGACTGAAAGAATGAGGTCCATGCATTGTGATCATGATGGGATGACCTCATGTCTGGCGATCACAATGGGATCTTGGGCCCAGTGATCACAGGGAGATCCCATGCACAGGGATCAACAAGGTACCATAAGCCTTGTGATCACAGCGGGAGCTGAAGTCCATGCAGGATGATCACAATAGGACCTTATGTTGGGCATTCACAAAAAAAAAAAAATGCTACAAAAATACCACATGTACTGGATTTTAGTAGTGAAGGCCTGCAGTGATTTATCGTCGGCGGCAGCTGGCGTCCTTAACAAACACTGTAGATCCATTGTCAATCACAATGCCCGCCCGCTCCCGCGTACCCAATATAAAAGAAAAGGCTTCTCTCCTGGCGAAGGCTCCCGCAATCTGACAGCATGCCCCCAGTCAGTGATGTCACAAGGGGGCTGGGCCAACCGGTGACATCATCAGGTGGCACCACCTAAATAAATCTGCTTTTGTGAGTGAAGCCCCTTATGTCCAGTGATCACAATGAAACTTCATGTCTGGAGATCACAGTTGGACCGCATTCACAGTGATCCATGGTTTAGTTTTACATCATCTACCAAATATTCAAATATATCAAATATGGATGGAGTGACTCTTTATTTTGTGCTAACCCACATGTAACAGTGCCTTGAAAAAGTATTCATACCCCTTGAAATTTTCTACATTTTGTCATGTTACAACCAAGAATGTAAATGTATTTTATTGGGATTTTATGTGATAGACCGACACAAAGTGGCTCATAATTGTGAAGTGGAAGTAAAATGATAAATGGTTTTCAATTTTTTTTTACAAATAAATATGTGAAAAGTGTGGGGGGTACATTTGTATGGCGCCCCCTTGAGTCAATACTTTGTAGAACCGCCTTTCACTGCAATTACAATTAAAGACAAAAGTCTTTTTGGGGGTGTCTCTACCAGCTTTGCACATCTAGAGAGGACATTTCTGCCCATTCTTCTTCTTTGCAAAATATCTCAAGCTCTGTCAGATTGGATGGAGAGCGTCTGTGAACAGCACTTTTCAAGTCTTGCCACAGATTCTCTATTGGATTTAGGTCTGGACTGTGACTGGGCCATTCTAACACATGAATATGCTTTGATCTAAACCATTCCATTGTAGCTCTGGCTGGATGTTTCAGGTCGTTGTCCTGCTGGAAGGTGAACCTCCTCCCCGGTCTCAAGTCTTTTTCAGACTAACAGGTTTTCTTCTAAGATCGCCCTGTATTTGGCTCCATTCATCTTCCCATCAACTCTGACCAGCTTCCCTGTCCCTGCTGAAGAAAACCATCCCCACAACATGATGCTGCCACCACCATGTTTCACAGTGGGGATGGTGTGTTCAGGATGATGTGCAGTGTTGGTTTTCCGCCACACACAGCGTTTGGCTTTTAGGCCAAAAAGTTAAATTTTGGTCTCGTCTGACCAGATCACCTTCTTCCACATGTTTGCTGTGTCCCCCACATGGCTTCTTGCAAACAGGACTTCTTATGACTTTCTTTCACCAATGTCTTTCTTCTTGTCACTCTTCCATAAAGGTCAGATTTGTGGAGAGCACGACTAATAGTTGTCCTGTGGACAGATTCTCCCCCCTGAGCTGTGGATCTCTGCAGCTCCTCCAGAGTTACCATGGACCTCTTCTCTGATGAATGCTCTCCTTGCCCGGCCGGTCAGTTTAGGTGGACGGTTATGTCTTGGTAGGTTTGCAGCTGTGCCATACTCTTTCCATTTTCGGATGATGGATTGAACAGAGCTCCGTTCAAAGCTTGGGATTTTTTTTATAACCTATCCTGCTTTATACTTCTCCACAACTTTATCCCTGACCTGTCTGGTGTGTTCCTTGGCCTTCGTGATGCTGTTTGCTCACTGAGGTTCTCTAACAAACCTCTGAGGGCTTCACAGAATGACTGTATTTATACTGAGATTAAATTACTCACAGGTGGACTCTATTTACTAATTAGGTGACTTCTGAAGGCAATTGGTTCCACTAGATCAGGGTTTCTCAACCAGGGTTCCAATTGGTTCTACAAGATTTTAATTAGGGGTATCAGAGTAAAGGGGGCGGAATATAAATGCCCCCCCCCCCCCACACACACTTTTTCAGACATATATTCATTAAAAAAAATGTAAAACCATTTATAATTTTCCTTTCACTTCACAATTATGTGCCACTTTATGTTGGTCTATCACAAAATCCCAATAAAATACATTTACGTTTTTGGTTGGAACATGACAAAATGTGGAAAATGTCAAGGGGTATGAATACTTTAAGGCACTGTATACTGGAATTTAAGTGGTATTATCACCTGAACAGCATCTTCTGCCTCGCAAACATACAATAGCGTACAGGTGAAATCTCTGGGTGACCTTCGGGCCCTCGCTATAGTAACACCTTTTTCTGTTAGATTCGGACATGTGTTTCAAAGTTCGAGAGATTTGTTTGCACTTTACCTGCTACAGCGAGGTGGTAAACGGGGTCTTATCATGTACAGTATATGCTAATGAGCAATTAAAAAGTATATATAAAAAAAAAAAGAAACGGCAAAAAACATTTTCTTGTAAGTAGACTACTACCCCATTCCGCCCGAAATCCATGAGATGACTTTGTTTATTCTGTACGCTGTAGAAGAGTTTCACTATGCGGTGCTAGGACAAGATTCCCGCACTCGTCATTCATAGGTACATAGTGACAGTTCTTTTTACAATGTTTCCGATGAATGAATCAACTTATTTGTTGCTTCATTCATTAAAAACAATGTAAAAAAATGTAATTCTTTCTTCTTCTTTTGTTTAAATGGAGAAGGGGGGAGTAGTCACTACTTAGTGAACGAGTCTCACATGTTCATCAGTCTATTATTAGACATGCGCACTGACAAAAAAATGTGTATGTTTTTGTTTAATTTGTTTTGTTTTTTTTGCTTTTATTGGAAATTCGTCAATTTGAAAATTCAGAAACTCTGAAATTCAGAAAATTCATATTTTCGAATTTTCGAATTTCGAAATTCCAAATTTTTTAATTCCAAATTTCCGAATTTTTTAATTCCGAATTTTCAGATTTTCATTCTTTTGAATTTTCAGATTTTCATTCTTATTTTCGGATATTCAAATTTCCTAAATTCCGAAATTCCGAATTTTCAATTTCTGAAATTCTGAATTTTCAAATTTCTGAAATTCTGAATTTTCTAATTTCTGAAATTGCAAATTTTCAAATTTCTGAAATTGCAAATTTTCAAATGTCTGAAATTCTGAATTTTCAAATTTCTGAAATTCCGAATTTTCAAATTTCTGAAATTCCGAATTTTCAAATTTCTGAAATTCCGAATTTTCAAATTTCTGAAATTCCAAATTTTCAACTTTCTGAAATTCCGAATTTTCAAATGCCTGAAATTCTGAATTTCCAAATTTTCAAATGTCTGAAATTCCAAATTTTCAAATTTTCGAAATTCCGAATTTTTGAATTTGCGAATTTTGAATTTGCGAATTTTCTGCATTTTCCAATTTTCGAACTTCCGAATTTCCAAAATTTCAAATTGCCGAATTTTCCAATTTTCCAATTAACGAATTCCGAATTTTCAATTTTTCCAAATTTCGGAATTAATAAATTTTTCAAAATTTTTTAAAAAACTAAACGAATTGCACATGTCTATTTATTATTACGGTAAGAGTTTTAATAATTGTCTGCCTCTGCATCACATAAACTGTCTCTTATTTTGTAAATGGGTACTTAGTAATTTTTCTGACTTCCCTTTGAAACTTTTTCAGTTTGCTCTTCTGGGTTCTATGGACATCGCTGCAACCAGAATTGCCCTCAGTGCATTCACGCTAATGGACCGTGTCACCACATCACCGGGCACTGTGACTGTTTGCCGGGATTTTTTGGGCCACTTTGTAACCAAGGTACTCATTTGAACCTTTTGTATTTCAGGGAAGTTAACATGGGCGGGGAGGCTAAGGGAACGGTGTGTGGCCCATTATTTGGATGGTAACCATACTCTATGCCAGTGTTTCTCAACTGGGGTGCCATGGCACTTGGGGTGCCATCTGGGGTTGTCAGGGGTGCTTTGCTGCATCTGTTTTTTATTTTTTGCACGGTGTTGTTTTTTTTGTTTTCCAGAAGGTAGGATCCTCTTATGAAAAGATGAGGGGAGGGGCTGAGGACGTTGATGTGAAATGATGAGCGGGCATTGCAGACTCAGATGTGGAAAGTGTGGGGGAGTGGAATGAGGACTCTGATCTAAGGGGTGGGGGACTGATCTGAGAGGGGGGGGAAACTAAGGTTCCTCAAGATTTTGCATACTTTCAAAGGGCGCCATTACTGAACATGGTTTAGAAACACAGCACTATGCAATATGATTGTACGAGGACAGGAAAGAACATAATGCAAAAGTGGGTATAACTTTTTTTTATGAACTTACATATGATGTTCAAATTGCACATGTTGGTAGCAAGGCTGTATCCAACAAGACCCAGGCATAGGGCAGCACTTTGCAGGGGGGCAGCATGGAAAGAGTCCCCGCTGGCTTGCGCTACACTGTTAGTGTAGCGCCAGTCTTATGGGGCGGGCTGGTCTGAGAGGCAAATTAGTCTAGCGCCCCCATAAAGTGGCCTCACTGCTTACAGTATGCGGGTGGCCGGCATTCCGCAAACTGTGGGGGGGGGGGGGGGAGAGGGCGCAGCTTCTAATTTTGACTGTCCTATCATCCTGGACCACAAACTTTCCTCACTGTGCTATATGTTTCTACTGCACCATTGGCATGGTTAAATCTTCTTAGTCCTCTCCATAAAATTATCAGAAATTTGTGCTTAAAGTAGAACTATAGGCAACACTTTTTTTTTTTTTTTAAATTTTGGATAGAATAAGGGAGGGTTATAGCCCCTGTCAGTTTATTTTTTACCATGCCTGTCCCATTGCAGAGATTTCCCTGCACTTCCTGCCCCATAGCCAAACAGGAAGTGAGAGGAAACCTATGAAAATTAAGGGAATCCATTGCCCCCCCCCCGGACCTGGGTCTTAAACAGCAAGGGGTGTGGCCTTGACAGGAAGGGGTGGGTCATATTTAAATTAGGGGGTGCACGAGTTTAGTCAGGCCTAGGGCAGCACAAAACCTAAATACACCGCTGGTTGGTAGAGTAACTCTTCCTGTAGAGCTGGGGTCTCCAAACTTTCTTAAACAAGTGCCGTTATATTGTCCTTCAGGCTTTAGGTGGCCGGTAGTGGCAGTAGAAAATGCCCTGGGACCCCTGGGAGTAAAGAGTGCCCCATCTTTGGTATTATGGGGAGGAATAGAGCCCCATTGTTGGTATCACAGGGAGGAATAGTGCCCCATTGTTGGTATCACAGGGAGGAATAGTGCCCCATCTTTGGTATTATGGGGAGGAATAGAGCCCCATTGTTGGTATCACAGGGAGGAATAGTGCCCCATTGTTGGTATCACAGGGAGGAATAGTGCCCCATCATTGGTGTCAGTGGGAGAAATAGTGCCCCATTGTTGGTGTCAGTGGAAGGAATAGTGTCTTGTTTCAGTGGAAGGAATACTTCCCCAGGGGCTGGATAAAGGCCATCTAAGGGCCACATCCAGCCCCTGGGGTGCGATTTGGAGACCACTGCTCTACAGTAACTCTTTTTGTTCTGTTTCATTGCAGATAAATCCAAGCAGAAGGAACATTTCCTTATTGAGTTCTCGATGAAGGGCATCCACAGAAGGCTACAGAATGTTTACGAAGAAGACACCAATGATGAGCAACAGCTTGTCATTGGTAACTCTTCTCAACGGTATCCTCTCCTTGATGATGTTTCTTCATCAAGAACTCAATGACGACACGTTGCTTTTGCTTGGAATCCATTTTTTTACCTGCAAGGAAAAAGGAGTTACTATAAATGGTGGCACAGTGGTGTAGTGGTTAGCACTCTCACCTAGCAGTAAGAAGGGTCGCTGGTTCGAATCCCAACCACGACACTACCTGCCTGGAGTTTGCATGTTCTCCCTGTGCCTGCGTGGGTTTCCTCCGGGTACTCCGGTTTCCTCCCACCCTCCAAAGACATGCAGGTAGGTTAACTGGCTTCTGTCCAAAATTGGCCCTAGTATATAAATGGGTACCTTGGATTGTGGGCTCCTTGAGGGTAGGGACTGATGTGAGTGTGCAATGTAAAGTGATGGGGACAATTGTAGACACTCAGGTTGAACTGGATGGACTGGTGTCTTTATTCAACCTTACTAACTATGTAACTATGTAACTACTAAATGAAGAGTTACTCTACCAACATGTGAAATTTGAATGCCCAAGTAAGTTATTATAAAAGTTATGCCCATTATCGCATTACTTTTGGTAATCGCCTTTAGATCTACCATGAGCGGTGCGGTGCAAGGGCCTGCCTGATTGGATACAATGTTAATAGATTGTTTAGGTTTACCTTCATCGTTACATCATTTTGGTAAGTCCAAAGGAGATTGTACAGTATATGGCCACCCTTGAAGGGAATAGACACATTAAAGCCAGCCATAGACGATTCTGATCTCAGGCCGGTTCAGATTCGAACCATGTATAGGCAGGCTGGTTGTACCCAACTTTATTGATTGATCAGCTTGGGTACAACCAAAATGTTGGATTTTACATGCAATTATTGCTAGCGGCTATTATAGCTGCTAGCAGTCATCACTGTGTTCTCTCAGCGGGGACAGCTCCCCCTGCCTCCCACCACCGGGAGAACACAATGGGGTTTATTTTTTTAAAGGCAAATAGACTGTGCACTTTGCAAGAGCAGTTACTCCAGAGCTTTGTAAATTAGGTAAAGCTTCACTACCCAAAGTAACCAATCACGTGCAAGGAAAATTTAATATTCGGGCATTTTTGCTTGCACATGATTGGATGGTGGAACTCAGCAGAACTTCTGCTCATTTACTAAGCTCTGGATAAACTGCCAGTGGCAGCCCATAATGCAGGGCGCAGGGGCGCAGGGGCGCCGCCTCCCCAATCCACGCGTCCGGCCTCCTAATCTACATGCCGGACGCATGGATTCCGATGGAGTTTTTTTTTTTTTTTTTTTTTTTAGAAGAACATGATCAGAGCCAGAGGCTCTAAGCCCTTGTACACACGGTCGGACATTCCGACAACAAAATCCATCGGATTTTGTCCAATGGATTTTGTCCGAAACTGATGTTGCATACAAACCGTCGGACAAAGTTGTCGGAAAATCCGATCGTTCGTAACGTGATGACGTTATTTCGTTAGGAAGGGACTACGTTCAGGCTAGTAGCCAATAGCTTTGGTCTAGGAATTTGATCTGAGCATGCGTGGCACTTTGTCCGATTGGAATTCTCTAAAAACAATCAGAAAAAGTCTAATCGGATCATGTTGTCGGAAAATTTTATAGCCCAGAATTATCCGACAACACGGTCTGATCGGACATTTTCCGTCGGAATGTCCGACCGTGTGTGTACAATGGCTAATAGGTTTAAAAAAAAAAGGGTTGGCCGGGGCGTCGAGCACCGCACCCAGTGTGACAGTAACAAATTAAGATTTGCAATTGTCGTCCTGATTCTCCTCCCGGCTAATCAACAAGCAGGTCCTGAGACCCGTCACCCCGATTGGTCGAGAGAAGAAGTGATCCTATTGGCCCGCCGAGGGAGGAGAAGCAGGGGAAGCCCCAGGTGGAGGAGACGCCACCTGGAGGAAGCGCTGCCCAAGACCTAGATGGGGTAAGCTGGTGACCGGACCACCAAAAAAATATACCACCAGCCGCCACTGGAAACTGCTCTAGTCTAGTTTTGCAATGTGCACAGTCTATTTGCCTTTAGTAAATCAACCCCAGTGCCTCCACGGGGAGGAAGTCCCCCATCAACCCTGGCTGAATCAAGCACATTTTTTTCTTGCAACCTATGGTTGCAGGAAAGAACTTTGCTCCATCGGTGGCGGTTTTACCCATACTTCCATGCACTTCTATAAACGTTTGGTCTGTTTTCCCGCAGTGGGAGCTTGTCCTGTGTGGTTGTGTCTGCTCCAGTCCATATCGGGAATGCAGACAGGACACAGCGATTGCAGACGATACAGAGATGAAGCTTTATCACTGCCACCAGGTGCTCTCTCATTACCAAGATCTTTTCACTTGGAAGACGAAATGAATGTAGAAAAAAAAAAAGATCACCTTCATGGGGTGGAAGGGGTTTTATCAGATTGTTCAGACAGGAGGAGGTTGGGGGGGGGGGGGGGGGGGGTGTAGGTGACTAGGATTCGGAAGGCTGCACAGAAGGAGGGGGAGGGGGGGGGGTTACATTGCTAATGCCCCTGTCACACGGCTTGCGGATTACGCTGTCTGTGTGATTGGACGCTCTGTACAAAGATAAGGTTTTATCACAATGGCATTTTTCTGATGTTTTCTAGCAGGATTCAGTTTTCTGATAATAAACCCCTGTCAGCCCCCCCGCCATGTGAAATAATGCTGAAAAAAAAAAAAAAACACCATCTGACAGTGTATCGGGACACCCCCCCAACCCGAAACATCAACAAGCCGCAGTGGGCTCTCTCCGAGAAGCTGAACGGTGGCTGATAATCAGAAGGTGTATTAACCCCCCTTGTGACAAATGAGTTTAATATTGCTTCTCCTGCTTACCATGTCATTGAAATAAATCATTATTTAACGAGCTGAGGATCTCATCATGATTTTCTTATATAGTGTACGTCTCCTCCCCCGAGATTCAGGACGTTTTGAGGGAACGTTGAGGAGCTTGTCTTATATTTTGTACGAATTGGTTCTCCTACCAAGAGACAAACTGTCACATGCAAATAAAACGGGATGGACTGGGCTCTTCCAAGTCCTTGACCGGTGTCCTATCAAATATGGTCCCCCCATTGGATAGTGTCCGCTGTGTACTGCGCATGCGCAGTTCTTCAGGAGTGCCCTCACCAACTACTTGGATGACTACCTTCAACTGGTTCATAAGTAGTAGGGTCCACCTGGCCCTGGTCAGGAGCCTTGCGCCCCAGGGAGTGCGGGGATACTGGCCCGCCCTGATGTTGGGGAGAGGACCTGTGGCCTCCAGGTCTTTTTTTTTTCCCCCTCTTCCCACAGGGGTTATATCTTTGGGAGAGTACCCTCACCAAGTACTTGGAAGACTGGCTTTAGCTGGTCCCTAAGGAGCAGGATCCACCTGGCTTTGGCCTAGGCCAGTGATGGAGAACCTCGGCACTCCAGATGTTTTGAAACTACATTTCCCCATGATGCTCAGCTACACCGCAGAGTGCCAGAGCATCATGGAAAATGTAGTTCCAAAACATCAGGGGTGCCGAGGTTCACCATCACCGGCCTAGGTTGAGCAGAGCGCCCTGAGCCCCTCGGCGTTTTGCTGCCAGAGCCGTGTATTTTTGCACACGTGGCTAAAAAAAAAAATATATATATATATATATATATATATATATATATATATATATATATATATTTAGGCCTGAAGATCACATAAAACCCCAAAACATTATTTATTTTCTGAAAGTAGACACCCTAGAGAAATAGTGGTAGTTCCAATTTACAAGATAATAGTGCAAAGGTAAACACAACATTTCGGTAAAAAAAATACACTAGTTAAAGTTAATTTTAGTGGATACGAACACAATAAATGACCCAATTTTCTGATAAAATATAAAGGATGAGGTTTTGCCAAGTAAGAAGATACCCAACATGTCAAACCTTAAAATTGTGCGCACATGTAAAATCACCACAAACTTTAGTACCCTATATTTTCCATAGACCACACATTAAGAGCCCATTCACACAGGGGCAACTCCTGATCCGACTTCAGGTCGCCCCTAGTCGCCTCAGGTCGCCTCAGGTCGGACAACATTTAAAAAGCAATGTAAGTGAATGAGAGCCGTGTTAATGCACGCTACTGAAGTCGCTCCGACTTCAAAAAAGGTTCCTGTACTACTTCTATCCGACTTGTAGGCGACCGGTACCCATTGATTTCAATGGAGGTCGCCTCCAAGTCGGATCTCCGTCTATACGGAGGCGACTTTGACAGAATTATCAGCTCTCAAGAGGGAACTCCACGGCAAATTTCTGAAAAAAATTTGGCGTGGGTTCCCCCTCCGAGAGCATACCAGGCCCTTAGGTCTGGTATGGATTCCAAGGGGAACCCCCTACGCCGAAAAAACGGCGTGGGGGTCCCCCCCAGATCCACACCAGACCCTTATCCGAGCACGCTACCCGGCCGGCCAGGAAAGGGGGTGGGGACGAGCGGGCGGCCCCCCCCCTCCTGAGCCGTACCAGGCCGCGTGCCCTCAACATGGGGGGGTGCCTTGGGGGAGGGGGGGCGTGCGGCCCCCCCACCCCAAAGCACCTTGTCCCCATGTTGATGAGGACAAGGGCCTCTTCCCGACAACCCTGGCCGTTGGTTGTCGGGGTCTGCGGGCGGGGGGCTTATCGGAATCCGGGAGCCCCCTTTAATAAGGGGGCCCCCGGATACCGGCCCCCCACCCTATGTGAATGAGTATGGGGTACAATGTACCCCTACCCATTCACCTGTGAAATAAAGTACAATAAAACACACAACACAGAGAAAAAGTATTTTATTGCACAGCCGGGGGTCTTCCGTCTTCGGGGGTCTTCTCGCCGGACTCCTCCGCTATGTGTGTGTAGCTCTTTTGCCAGCGGAGGAGTCCGGCTTTCTTCCTCCCCGCCGCCGGCCTCTTCTCCCGACTTCGGGGGTCTTGTCCCCCTCTTCGGTTCTTCTGCCGGGCCACCGCGCCTGGTCCGGTGGCCCGGTCTTCTGTCGCCGTCTTCCGTTCTTCTGTCGCCGCCTTCGGTTCTTCTGCCGGGCCACCGCGCCTTCTTATAGCTCTTTTACAGGCGGTGGCCCGGTCTTCCGTCGCCGCCGCCGCCGCCGCCTTCCGTTCTTCTCCTTCTTCTTCTCCTGGAGATGTTGACTCGACGAGCTCTCCGGCCACAATGCCAGGGACGCGCTCCGCTGCCTCTTATATAGGGACAATGGGGCGGTGTCACATGGGTTGATGTCACATGGGTTGGTCACATGGGTTGATGTCACATGGTAAGGGGGCGGGGTCACCATGTGACATCAACCCATGTGACACCGCCCCATTGTCCCTATATAAGAGGCAGCGGAGCGCGTCCCTGGCATTGTGGCCGGAGAGCTCGTCGAGTCAACATCTCCAGGAGAAGAAGAAGGAGAAGAACGGAAGGCGGCGGCGGCGGCGGCGACGGAAGACCGGGCCACCGCCTGTAAAAGAGCTATAAGAAGGCGCGGTGGCCCGGCAGAAGAACCGAAGGCGGCGACAGAAGAACGGAAGACGGCGACAGAAGACCGGGCCACCGGACCAGGCGCGGTGGCCCGGCAGAAGAACCGAAGAGGGGGACAAGACCCCCGAAGTCGGGAGAAGAGGCCGGCGGCGGGGAGGAAGAAAGCCGGACTCCTCCGCTGGCAAAAGAGCTACACACACATAGCGGAGGAGTCCGGCGAGAAGACCCCCGAAGACGGAAGACCCCCGGCTGTGCAATAAAATACTTTTTCTCTGTGTTGTGTGTTTTATTGTACTTTATTTCACAGGTGAATGGGTAGGGGTACATTGTACCCCATACTCATTCACATAGGGTGGGGGGCCGGTATCCGGGGGCCCCCTTATTAAAGGGGGCTCCCGGATTCCGATAAGCCCCCCGCCCGCAGACCCCGACAACCAACGGCCAGGGTTGTCGGGAAGAGGCCCTTGTCCTCATCAACATGGGGACAAGGTGCTTTGGGGTGGGGGGGCCGCACGCCCCCCCTCCCCCAAGGCACCCCCCCATGTTGAGGGCACGCGGCCTGGTACGGCTCAGGAGGGGGGGGGCCGCCCGCTCGTCCCCACCCCCTTTCCTGGCCGGCCGGGTAGCGTGCTCGGATAAGGGTCTGGTGTGGATCTGGGGGGGACCCCCACGCCGTTTTTTCGGCGTAGGGGGTTCCCCTTGGAATCCATACCAGACCTAAGGGCCTGGTATGCTCTCGGAGGGGGAACCCACGCCAAATTTTTTTCAGAAATTTGCCGTGGAGTTTCCCCTTGAGCTCATTCTCTGCTTGGCCGCGGCAAAAGTCGCCTGGCCTGGGGCGACTTGTAAGTCGTCCCAAGTCGCGCTTGAAGTCATCACAAGTCGTTTTGAAGTCGTCCCAAGTCGCCGCTGTCAAGTCGTGTCCAAGTAGCCTGATCAAGTCGCCTACAAGTCGTGTTGCCCCTGTGTGAATGGGCTCTAAGTCTAGGTTCACATCCATGCGGTTTTCAGACGTGTTTTGAGGTGTGCTTTTAAACCCGCGCCTTTTTATGCCTGGAAAAGCAATTGCTCGTAGCAATTGCTCTGGCGATCTGCCTGCTCCTCCATGTGACATTTCCTTTAATAGCTAAGGGGAGGGGCCACCCAGCAACGTCATTAGCACCGCCCCCCCCCGTGACGCCGCCGGCCCAGCATGCACCAGTCAATGACAGGAGGGACGGTGCTACCAGGTGACGTCGCCTGGGTAGCCCCGCCCCTTAGCTTTTTAAGAAATGTCTCACGGCGGAGCAGGCTTTTTTTTTTTTTTTTTTTTTTAGGTGTGGTGGGTGATGTGAATGACGATAGCTCTACATCAGGGGACATTTTTTTTATATTTTAATAAAAACTCTTGTACTGTCTTTATTTACTTTTACACTTTTTTTCGGTGAATGGGTAGGGGTATTATGTAACCCATACTCATTCACATGGGGGGGGGCCTCCAAATTTTTTTGGGGGGGTTCTATGTGTTTTTTTTTTTTTTTTTACTGCAGCCACTAGATGTGTGTGTGTGTGTATGTAACCCCTCCCCCTTCCCCCATCAACCAAAGACCACCACCTCCTTTTTTTTCCGACCTATATAATCTTGCAAGGTTAACAGGTCACAAAAACTTACCGCATGCACTGTGTGCTTCACAAAAAAAACTAAAAAATTATCTTGCCAAACTGCATGTACATTTAGTTATGTGAGAATGCTTGCAAAATCGAATGTTACTATTTTCTCTCCCGGTTGAACATTCTTCTTTTGTAAGATTAGCATGCATCAGGAAAATGCTGCACTATAGCCACTAGATGGAGCTGATGAACATTGAAAATAAATATTTGATATATTATGACTGTCGGCTCCATCTAGTGGACACAATGCAGTATTTTTTTCTGATGCACGCTTTTCTTATGAATGAAGAACATCCAACCTATAGAGAAAAGAGCCTAGTAACATTCGGGGCTGATAGCATTTATACAGAATGAATGCACATTCATTTTGCAGGGCAAATGTTTTATAAATACATCCCTATGTATTTTTTTTTTATATATTTATTTTTTTATCACCTAGTTATAAATATCACTTTGGCTTTGCTAACAAAAAAAGTATTAGCTTGTGTCATCAGTGCAAATACCACACGCTGTATTTCTTGTGTTATTTTACTGACTGATGTGTTATTTTAACATTTGCTACCATAAAACGCATGTCGATTCAAGAAAAAAAAAAAGATTACTAAAATATCACTTGGCGCTGCCTGGAGATGTTTGTGAGGCTCTGTGCAGTTTCTATTGAAAAGAGCAGAAAATACGTTTTGTTTGATGTGCAGATATCCTAAAAAATTCATGAATAAAAATCTGATTTATGAAGAATAGGAGATTAGGAGGTAAAAAAAAAAAAAAAAAATACGCGTTCCACACCTATAGTGACATTCATGAGAAAACCATTATGAGGTGAAAACGCAGATAAAATAAATTGACACGTAAAGTATATCGAAAGCAAAAACTTTATTTTTTTTATTTATTTTTTTCATTTTGGCCATTGACACCCATCATTGGTTGGTTACAACGGCTGTCAGGTATTTTTACTATCTGTGCTCCACTGGGCTTTCCATTGACTTCCTGTCATGTGGATACAACAGGAAATGAGAGAAATTCTCTCTAAAGTGACAGTAACCTTCTCTTACACCAGGGGGGTCAGTATTCTGTCCTCCAGACTTGGGGGGGGGGGGGGGTTGGTGTCAGTGGGGATCAGATTGTGGCCAGAGGGAGCAGAATGTAGTTGGGAAAAAACAATGACTTTGTGGTCAGTGGGGGGGGGGGGTTTAGAAAATTACATATTAGCTGTGGTCAGTAAGAGGAGGATTTGTGCCCCAATCATTGGTAATAATGTAAGAAATAGTACCCCATGGTTGGTGCCAGTGGAAGGAATAGTGCCCCATCATTGGGGTCAGTAGGAGGAATAGTGCCCCGTCATTGGGGTCAGTAGGAGGAATAGTGCCCCGTCATTGGGGTCAGTAGGAGGAATAGTGCCCCATCATTGATAATAGTAAAATAATACAGTAGAACCTTGGATTACGAGCATAATCCGTTCCAGGAGAATGTTTGTAATCCAAAGCACTCGCATATCAAAGCGAGTTTCCCCATTGAAGTCAATGGAAATGAAGATAATTTGTTCCCCATTGACTTCTATTACACGCAATACCGCATGTGGCCAGAGATGTGGGGGGGTGAGCCGGAGAGCCGGAAATACTCGGGGACAGCTCAGCTGAACTCGGAAAGCCTCAGAAACACCGGGGAACGGAGTATTTCCGAGCGATTCTGAGTATTTCTGAGCGGCTCCAAACCATTCCAAGTGCCCCTGGCGCCCCCCCCCCCCCGCACCTCTGGCCAAATGCAGTACTGCACACCCCATTAGCTTGAATTCTGCTCGTGTTGTATGACAGCACTCGCAAACCGAGTCAGAATTTTTTTAAAAACTACAGTCTTTCAAAACGCTTGTTAAAGGTTTCACTGTAGTACCCTATTGTTTGTGTATGTGGAAGGAATAGTGCCCCATTTTTAGGGTCAGTGGAAGGAATAGTGCCCCATCATTGGTATCAGTGGGAGGAATAGTGCCCCATCATTGGTGTCAGTAGGAGGAATAGTGCCCCATCATTGGTGTCAGTGGGAGGAATAGTGCCCCATCATTGGTATCAGTGGGAGGAATAGTGCCCCGTCATTGGTGTCAGTGGGAGGAATAGTGCCCCATCATTGATATTAGTGGGAGGAATAGTGCCCCATCTTTGGTGTCAGTGAGAGGAATAGTGCCCCATCATTGGTATCAGTGGGAGGAATAGTGCCTCATCATTGGTATCATTTGGAGGAATAGTGCCCCATCATTGGTGTCAGTGAGAGGAATAGTGCCCCATCATTGGTGTCAGTGAGAGGAATAGTGCCCCATCATTGGTATCAGTGGGAGGAATAGTGCCTCATCATTGGTATCATTTGGAGGAATAGTGCCCCATCATTGGTGTCAGTGGGAGGAATAGTGCCCCATCATTGGTGTCTGTGGGAGGAATAGTGCCCCATCATTGGTGTCAGTGGGAGGAATAGTGCCCCATCATTGGTAATAGTAAAAGGAATAGTATCCTATTGTTTGTGTGTGTGAAAGGAATAGTGCCTCATTATTGGGGTCAGTGGAAGGAATAGTGCCCCAACATTGGTAATAGGGGACGGAATAGCACCCCATCATTGGGGCCAATGGAAGAAATAGCGCCCCACTGTTGGTATTAGTGGAAGATAAAGTGCCTCATTGTTGATGTCAGTAGGAGGAATAGTGCACAATCATTGGTAATAGTGGAAGGAATAGCACCCCATCATTGGGGTCAATGGAAGGAATAGTGCCCCATTGTTGGTCTTAGTGGAAGATAAAGTCTCCCATTGTTGGTGTCAGTGGGAGGAATAGTGCCCCGTCATTGGTAATAGTGGAAGGAATAATACCCAATCGTTGGGGTCAGTGGAAGAAAAAGTGCTCCATCATTGGTATTAGTGGGAGGAATAGTATCCTATCATTGGTATTAGTGGGAGGAATAGTGCCCCTATCATTGGTGTCAGTGGGGGGAATAGTGCCTCATATTAGTAGGAGAGAAAGTGCCCCAAGGGCTGGATAAAGACAAACAAAGTGCCGCATTTGGCCTGGGGGCCAGTTTGGAGACCCCTGTCTGACACAAAATTACAGAAGGTTTCCCCTCCAATGGTCCCCATAACATAATCAATTTATCATTTATTCAACATATATCTATAAGCCCTTGTACACACGGTCGGACATTCCGATGGAAAATGTCTGATCGGACCGTGTTGTCTGATAATCCGACTGTGTGTGGGCTCCATCGGACTGTTTCCGTCAGAATATCCGACCAACAAAGTTTTAGAGCTGGGCTATAAAATTTTCCGACAACATGATCCGATCGGACTTTGTCCGATCGTTTGTAGAGAATTACGATCGGACAAAGTGCCACGCATGCTCAGATCAAATTCCTACATCAAAGCTATTGGCTACTAGCCTGAACGTAGTCCCGTCGTAACGAAATAACGTCATCACGTTACGTACGATCGGATTTAGCGACAACTTTGTCCGACCGTGTGTATGCAACACCCGCTTCGGCCAAAATCCAACGGATTTTGTTGTCGGAATGTCCGACCCGTGTGTACAAGGGCTGAGAATATTCTCTCCTTCGGGATTCTGTGCACTGTTTCCAGTGAATGGACTTTTCTTAAAGAATATCTCAAAAAGAATGTTCACAAAAACACCCAAGTTGTGATGGGTACACGGACCATCCTGTGGTGTGGTGAACGGCAATAAATCGGCATTGGATGTGCTACTCTTTATCACCCCCCGGTATTGATGACCATTTTATTCAAATAAGGTGGATCTAATGTGGCATTAAGAACCAATCTTCACAAAAGCATTGAGTAGCTGTTCCCGGAGTGATACTCGGAGCCATTATTCAATCGACTGAATATAATAATATGAACCTTCACCTATTCTATCTATGTGGTAATACCAAGCGTGGTGCTCTGAAGAGGTTTTCTGAGAAAAGCCTTCGATGTGCTCTCCTCCCGGTCACAGTTCAGATTGTATGAATACAGTTGTGGTCGGATAACTGTGAATAACCGGATACAACATCCTCCGTAATATATTCTTTATCTTCTGTTGTCTTTGTGAGGATTTCAATCTTTACAGAGTGCTCTTCGCTGTTTGATCATGATTCTCATCGCTGGTATAGGGAAACAGGCAATGCATATAACCTTGGAGATTGTGGTTTATATATAATGTGCCGATGACCAAAGTTCAACCCCATCGCGCTTCTGGCAGGAGCGTGGGATTTGCATTTCTGCTTAACTGTTCAAGTACCAGTCCAGACCATTTGTCCGTTTTCATTGCAGTGACACTTTGACTGACAATTACTCTGTCATGCAACATGGGACCCAAGTTAAGTTTATATATATATATATATATATATATATATATATATATATATATATATATATATATGGTTTTTTTTGGACAGATGGAGCTTTCTTTTTGTGGTATTCCACAACTGATGGGTTTTATTCATTTTATTTTACTATATGAAAAGAAAAAGATCAAAACATTAAAATAAAAAATAACACAATTTCTCTTAGCCCTCGGACCGTTTTGTCAGATATTCCGACTGTGTGTGGTCTCCATCGGACTGTTTCCGTCGGAGTATCCGACGGACCAAGTTTTCCAACTTGTTGGTAAAATTTTCTGACAAAAATGTTCCGATCGGACATACTCCGATCATGTGTAGAGAATTCCGATCGGACAAAGTGCCACGCATGCTCAGATCAAATTCCTACATCAAAGCTATTGGCTACTAGCCTGAACGTAGTCCCGTCGTAACGAAATAACGTCATCACGTTCTGAACGATCGGATTTTCCGACAACTTTGTCCGACCGTGTGTATGCGACAGTTTCGGACAAAATCCGTCAGACAAAATCCAACGGACAAAATCCGACGGATTTGGTTGTCGGAATGTCCGACCGCGTGTACAAGGGCTAAGACATGTGCACTGACAAAAAATTTGTTAGTTTTCATCTTTGTTTCATTCATTTTTTTGCTTTTTTCAGAAATTTGAAAATCCGAAATTTTTGGCTTTCCAAATTTCCGGATTTCAAATTTCCTAATTTTGTAATTTTTGTAATTTTCAATTTTTCGCATTTTCAATTTTTCAAATTTTTCGAATTTTTAATTTTCAAATTTTTCATTTTTTTCATTTTTGATTTTCGAAAATTCGAAAATCTGAAAAAAAAAAAAAAAAATCTGTAAAATTCAAAATAATAACTAACTAATAATAACTAACTATTAAATTATAGGTGTTGGAATTTCCTTTTGGCTGTTAATGAACGTATCAAATACAAATTTATCTCAAGTTACAAATTATGCCACATCTAAACAAATAGAATGGAACAAATGAATAATAAATTATTTGTTCGTTTTTGTTTCATTTGTTTTTTTTTTTTTGCTTTTTTTGGGAAATTCTGAAATTTGAAAATTCTAATTTTTGGATTTCCGAATTTCCGTATTTTCACGTTTCCATATTTTCAAATTTCCGAATTTTTAAAATTTTCCACTTTTCAGTTTTTGAATTTTCGAATTTCCAGAAATTCGAAAATCTGAAACAAAAGAAAATCAGTAAAATTCAAAGTAATAACTAACTAATAATAACTAACTATTCAATTATAGGTATTGGAATTTCCTTTTAAATTTGGCTGTTTGTGAACGCAACGAATACGAATTTATCCGAAGTTATGAATTATCCAAAATAACGAATGCATCCAAACAAATGAAATTGAACAAATTAATAATAAATAAAAATAAAAAGGTTTTATTATTATTATTATTGTTATTTATTATTTAGATTGTTACATTCAATTAGTTTAGATACGGCATTCGTTATTTCAAATAATTCGTAACTTCGGATAAATTTGTATTAGTTACAGTGCCTTGCGAAAGTATTCGGCCCCCTTGAACTGTTCAACCTTTTGCCACATTTCAGGCTTCAAACATAAAGATGTGTTTGCACCACTTTTTAGTTTTTTATTTGCTAAAAAAGTTTAAAATATCCAATAGATTTCGTTCCACTTCACAATTGTGTCCCACTTGTTGGTGATTCTTCACAAAAAATAAAAATTTTATATCTTTATGTTTGAAGCCTGAAATGTGGCAAAAGGTTGAAAAGTTCAAGGGGGCCGAATACTGTCGCAAGGCACTGTACATTCACAAATAGCCAAATTTGAAAGGAAATTCCAATACCTATAATTTAATAGTTATTATTATTTGTTATTTTAGATCTTCGGGTTTTCGGATTTTCATTCTTTTGAATTCGTATATTCAAAATTTCGGAAATTTCAAATGTAAAAATTAATGAAAAATTTGTTAAGAAACAAATTTGGAACTAAACGAATTGCACGTGTCTAGTTTCCCTTACTTTCTGTTATAAAACATCTGAAAAACCCTCAGTCAGTAAACCGGACATAAAGAGGGTGATTGTCCCTAAAAAACCTCAGAATATGAAAGTAATATTTTATTCTGAAGATTGAGTCCAAAATAAGGTTTTATTCTAACCATATAATAGGTGCTACAGCCAACGCATTTCGGAGACCACACATCATCCCATTCATCAGAACTTAAAATCTATGGAATGAGCCAGTTTAGACTCAAAACTATTATTCAGACTCTGTATTGACAGCATTCGGTAGATGCTGAAAGCAACCTCAGCTGCTGGACTTTGCCAATCTCTCTCAATACAGAGTCTAAATAAAATATATTTTTTTTATATAATCTTTATTTAAACAAAACAAAGTAACATGTCTCAAAAGGCATCTATCTTCATCATGTAGAGAAAGATAGAAAATTCCAAAGACATGTACAATATATGCAAACACACATAACACAGCTACTTACTTACTTAAAGCGGAGGTCCACCCTAAAGTGGACCTTCCGCTCATCGGAACCCTCCCCCCCTCCGGTGCCACAATCGGCACCTTTCAGGGGGGAGGGGGGTGCAGTTACCTGGATAATCCAGGTAACTGCACCCACTTCCGGGATAGCTCTCTGCGGAAAGGGGCGTAACTTACGCCCCTTTCCGCAAGTGCCCGCCCCTTCCCGCAAGTGCCCCGCTGCCTGCTGGGAAACACACAGATCCCAGAGGCAGCGGGGAGCGTCCTTATTGCGCAGCGCGATTCGCGCATGCGCAGTAGGGAACCGGGAAATGAAGCCGAAAGGCTCCATTTCCTGATTCCCATACCCAAGATGGTGGCGGCAGGACCCGACAGACGATCTAGAGATCGGCTTCGGGTGCCGACATCGCGGGCGCGCTGGACAGGTAAGTGTCACTATTTTAAAAGTCAGCAGCTGCAGTATTTGTAGCTGCTGGCTTTTAAAAAAAAAAAAAAACGCGGAGTCCCGGTGGACTCCCGCTTTAATGTATACTAATACCTTGGATTACGAGCGTAATCCATTCAAGAAGAATGCTTGTAATCCAAAGCGCTCGTATATCAAAACGAGTTTCCCCATAAGAAATAATGGAAACTCAGATAATCCGTTCCACACCCACTGCTTTTCTATGCAGTACCGCATGTGGCCACAGGTGCGGGGACGCCGGAGAAACTTGGAAACACTCAGAGACCACTCAGAGACGGAGTGTCTCCAAATGTCTCAGAGCATCACCAGCGCCCCCCCCCCTGCACCTCTGGCCAAATGCGGTACTGCACACCCCAAAGGCTTGAATCCTCCTCGTCTTGTGAGACAATGCTTGTAAAGCGAGTCAGGATTTTTTTTTAAATAATAGCTCGTATTGCGAAACGCTCATAAACCACCTCGCAATCCAAGGTTCCACTGTGTACTCCATTAGAAGATGACAACAGCCTTAAAAGCATAAATGCAGATCCAAAACATGATAAACAGTTGAACAAGTAGGTTCCGGGACCTATCCCAGACCGCCAAGGGCCGTTCAGGTTTGAATATTATACTGAATAACAATGCGATCCTGTAGGCCTTGCCCCTGAGGAAGGGGGGGGGGGTCAAATGGCCTCCATCAATCCTCCCCCAATGGACCGCCATCACAGGAGTCGCCTACTCAGGTTCTTAAATACTGAATTGAAGGAGTGGAATCGTCCTCAAGTGAGGAGACCTCGCCTACCGTGGCAAAATATTAGGTCAGGTTATCCATTTTATGCAGTTGTACAACAAGAAAAGGAAAGAAAAAAAAGGGGGGCAGCAAACGAGAACAAAATAAAATCCAGGTACGTACCGAAATTGTTTGTGTATCAGTCCAATCGCTCACACCAATGCCCGTCGATATGCTGTGGAAAAATAATAAAGAATAACAGAGGAGAGCCAGTCCTCCGTCTAGAGAAAATTCCAACTCCCTGCCCCGGAGACCTCCTTCATGATCAAAGAGAGGGTTCCACCAACTCCAGAAGAGCCAAGTCCAGGCTGAAAGAAACTAATCCCGGGGCGGGAACCCTATCCAACTACACCGCCCACATACCGGCAAAGCGCTCGCGCGTGCCCTTGCAGGTTACTATCCAGTGCTCTGCATCCCTGATCCTATCTACCCCTCTTATCCGCTCCTCTCTACTGGCAATTTGTGCGTGTTTCCAACAGATTGGAAGCAAGCGCTTTGCCGCATTCAAACGATGGGGCAATACACTTTTTTTTATACTGACTAGTCAGCAGAGGTGGGACATGGCAAAGAAAATGGGAACAAGGGAATGTCTAGACCAAGAATATATTGTATCTGAGCTTTGATGTTCTTCTAAAAGGGTTCTATCACAGGGCATTCCCACCACGGATGCAACAATGTACCTTTATGGCCGCAGCCTCACCAGCATAGGTCAGGTGTGGAGGGATAGATTTGGCACAGATTAGCAGGCACTCTGTACCAGTGCGATAGAAGCTTATAGTTTGTTTCTTGCATTTTGGAATCTAGAGCGCTAGAATGAGTAAGCTGGTACAAATGAGTCAGCTGAGCTTCAGAAAACTCAAGTCCCATTTCACGTTGCCATGCCCAGACAAATAAAGGCTTAGTGTCGGGAGTGATGGAACCAAATAATTGACACAGTTATGATATCCTATGAGGTATAGGTTCTTCAGCTAAAGAGACGTTCAAAAGGCGTAAGCGAGGACATGTCTCCAATAGCGCGGCCATGCTGTGCAAAGAAATTATGGAGCTGTCTGTAATGCCAGAAGTCCATAGGAAAGCCGCCACGCCAGGCCTTTAGAACCTTAAAGGCCAGCAGCTTACTGTTCTCCATGAATTTACCACAACTAGCATTTCCATCAGCTGCCTACAGTCCAAAAAAACACATTTGTATACCAGGGGGGTGGATCATAGGAACACCCCAAGCACAGCCAATGGGGACACAGGGGGAACCAGATCCCACAACTGGTTAATACAATCCCAGACTCGAAGAGCGTGGGTCGTCAAGGGAGAGGTGCCATATGATAGTCCCCTGTGTTCCCGGACCAGCCACAGGGAGTAAGACAGGTTTCTGCCCACCATACACTTTTCCAAGGACACCCATAACTTAGAATGAGTATGGAAACGCCAGTTCAGGATCCGTTGGAGAACTATGGCCCATTAATACCTCTGACATCTGGGATTCACAGACCACCCCCAGTTTTGGGCCCCGCAGCATTCTCAGGGCAATTCGTGGTCTCCGCTCATTCCACACAAACCTAGTCAATATGCTATTAAATTGGGTAAAGAAGCCCCTGGGTAGGGGTATTGGTATCATCTGCATAAAAGAGTATCCTTGGGAAGACATTCATTTTTATAATATTCACCCGTGCTATCTAAAATAGTTTTAAGTCTATATCAGCTACTTCCATATATTTTAGACCCTGATGAAGGGGACAATGTGTGGTCCTTGAAACTCGTTGGCTGTAGCACTTACACTATATTACCAAAAGTGTTAGGATGCCTGCCTTTACACGCACATTAACTTTAATGGAATCCCATTCTTAGTCCATAGGGTTCAATATTGAGTTGGCCCACCCTTTGCAGCTATAACAGCTTCAACTCTTCTGGGAAGGCCGTCCACAAGGTTTAGGAGGGTGTCTATGGGAATGTTTGACCATTCTTCCAGAAGTGCATTTGTGAGGTCAGGCACTGATGTGGACGAGAATGCCTGACCCGCAGTCTCCGCTCTAATTCATCCCATAGGTTGTTCTATTGGGTTGAGGCCAGGCCACCCCAAACTTGCTCATCCATGTCTTTATGGACCTTATTTTGTGCACTGGTGTGCAGTCATATTGGAACAGGAAGGGGCCATCCCCAAACTGTTCCCATAAAGTTGGGAGCATGACATTTTCCAAAATGTCTTGGTGTGCTGACACCTTAAGAGTTCCCTTCACTGAAACTAAGGGGCCAAGCCCAACCCCGAGTTCGGGGTGGAGGAACTTGACTGGCCTGCGCCCGATCTCAACTCGATAGAACAGCTTTGAGATGAATTAGAACGGAGACTGTGAGCCAGGCTTTCTCGCCTAACAGTGCCTGACCTCACAAATGTGCTTCTGGAAGAATGGTCAAACATCCCCATAGACACACTCCTAAACCTTGTGGGCAGCGTTCCCAGAAGAGTTGAAGCTGTTATAGCTGTAAAGGGTGGGCCAACTCAATATTGAACCCTACGGACTAAGACTGGGATGGCATTAAAGTTCACGTGTGTGTAAAGGCATACGCCCCAATACTTTTGACAATATAGTGTATTATATGTTTGGAATTAAATCTTATTTTCAACGCTAATGTTCTCTAACTTTCAGATTCAAATATTACTTTCACCAAGTTCCTTGGTTCAGAGAAGCAGACCACACATCACCCAGGCACCCCACTGGCATACCACCAGTACAATTTGGGAAAATACACCAATAGTATAAAAGTATTAACTACCTTTTCAAAAATTGCCTTGGATACCTAAGTGTGAACTTTCTTCTTTATACTGCAGTGTGCCCGAGCGGGAGGTATGGAAAAGGCTGTTCAGAATTCTGTATATGCAGCAACAACTCCACCTGTAACCCCATTGATGGCTCGTGTCAGTGCTACCCTGGCTGGATTGGCAGCGACTGCTCTGACGGTAAACACACTCGTATGGGGTCAGATAACAATGAATATGTCCCATGTTAGAGGAGCAATTCATGTTCTTACACTAAAGTATCAAGAACGGCCTAAACAAAAGTACACAAGAGATCACATGATCCCATCCACGTATTGTGAACTATGGTCAATTGTTAATTATTGAGCATGAGAAATCTATAAAGCAGATACAATGTATATAAAGCCAAAAAAGTTTTATTTTTATTTTGGATGGAGTAGATGTTGGGGATGAACTAAGGTTTGGGCCAATCCGGGCAAAACTTTCACATGGTCGCAGTTCATCAGCCCAATCAGCTGCAGCCACGGAAATCCCTGCCCCACAGCTGCATGACACAAAGGGTTACTGGGGATGCTGGTGACATTATTTACATACTATGGCTGCATGGCCATACTTGAACAGTGTCATTGACCAAATATGTCCATGGGGTCTTATTGGGTCAATCATGTCACCAGCATTGACATTGTCCAAATATGGCCTTATTGGCTCAATCATGTCACCAGCATTGACATTGTCCAAATATGGCCTTATTGGGTCAATCATGTCACTGACCTTGACATTGTCCAAATATGGCCTTATTGGGTCAATCATGTCACTGACCTTGACATTGTCCAAATATGGCCTTATTGGGTCAATCATGTCACCAGCATTGACATTGTCCAAATATGGCCTTATTGGGTCAATCATGTCACTGACCTTGACATTGTCCAAATATGGCCTTATTGGGTCAATCATGTCACCAGCATTGACATTGTCCAAATATGGCCTTATTGGGTCAATCATGTCACCAGCATTGACACTGTCCAAATATGGCCATATTAGGTCAATCATGTGAACAGCATTGACATTGTCCAAGTATTGCCATATTAGGTCAATTGTGTCACCAGCATTGACATTATCTAAATATGGCCATATTGGGTCAATCATGTCACCAGCATTGACATTCCCCAAATATGGCCTTATTGGGTCAATCATGTCACCAGTGTTGACATTGTTAATTTGTTAATTGTCAATTGTTTAACACAAGAAATGTATAAAGCAGATATAATGTATATAAAGCCAAAAAGTTTTTATTTTATTTTAGATGGAGTAGATATTAGGGATAATGTTTGGGCTTAACCTGGGGAAAAATGTCACATGGTCGCAGCTCACCAGCCGATCAGCTGCGGCAATGGAATTCCCTGCCCTGCAGCTGCACGAAACAAAGGGTTACTGGGGATGCTGGTGACATTATTTACATAATATACCTACATACCAGCCATATTTGAACAGGGTCATTGACCAAATATGTCCATGGCGCCATATTAGGTCAGTTATCTCACCAGCATTGACATTGTCCAGATATGGCCATATTAGGTCAAGCATGTCCTAATCACCAGCATTGACATTGTCTGAGTATGGCCATATTAGGTCATGTCACCAGTGTTGGCATTGGTCAAATATGGCCATATTGGGTCAATTATGTCACCAGCATTGACATTGTCTGAGTATAGCCATATTATCTCAATCATGTCACCAACATTGACATTGTCCGAGTGTGGTCATCGAATAAAAGAAGCAGCCGGCAACTCCATAACATCAAGTGTATTTATTTTCAAGCCTTCACAGTGAGTACAGTCAGCGATAAGCCTCAGTGCTGTGAACAAGGCTTATCGCCGAAACTAGTCTGCTGCTGACTCTACTCACTGTGAAGGCTTGAAAAGAAATACACTTGATGTTATGGAGTTTCCGGCTGCTTCTTTTATTCGATGACCGTTTGTCTATTGGTGTGTGGGAGGACACCTCATCTTGGACACCCTGACTGCAAACTTCCAAAGTAAGACTTTGTTTCCCACTGCTCTGAGCCATACAGTCTTCGATCAAATTGCCCAAGTGTGGCCATATTAGGTCAATCATGTCACCAGCGTTGACATTGTCCAAATATGGCCTTATTGGGTCAATCACGTCACCGGCATTGGCATTGACCAAGTATGGCCATATTAGGTCTATGTCACCAGTGCTGGCATTGTCCAAATATGGCTATATTAGGTCAATCATATCACCAGAATTGACATTGTCCAAATATTGCCATACTAGGTCAATCATGTCACCAGCATTGACATTGTCCAAATATGGCCTTATTGGGTCAATCATGTCACCGGCATTGGCATTGTCCAAATATGGCCATATTAGGTCTGTGTCACCAGCACTGGCATTGTCCAAATATGGCTATATTAGGTCAATCATGTCACCAGAATTGACATTGTCCAAGTATGACCATATTATGTCAATTATGTCACCAGCGTTGACATTGTTGAAATATGTATATCTAAAAACTTCTGCGCTCTATGGGAAGAATGGAAAATAACTAATAGAAAAAAGCAGCAATCACTAAATGAGTTGTCTCTCACTACTGGAAAATAAATTTAAAAGTTGCGATGCGCTAATTTCAAACCATAAAATAATCGTAGTAAACCACAAATATACAGTTAAAAATACAAAGTGCAACTGTGCATAAATTAATCAAATAATGCTTCTGTGCATGCATAAAAGTGATAGCTAGTGCCTAAACTGTAGAGTGACTATCTGTGCAAATAAACGCAAATTTGTCATAAAGACCAAAATACATACATATATATAGTGTATGAACTTTTTTGCAAAATATATATAATAAAGCAAAGACAAGTTAGGAGTGTACGTTTAAGTGATAACTGGTGTAAGGACCATAAAGTGGCTAAATGTGCAAAAAACGCAAATTTACGCAAATTTATCATAAAAAAACATATAAAGAGTGGATATTACTTATAAAAACATATAAAGAGTGGATATTACTTAAAAATGAAAAATACAGGTATCAAACAAATATAAACTGTTTAGTACAAGTGACCAGCGTGATTGGAGATAAAAATGTCCCATACACAGGCAGATCATGCAATTCGGTAAATGCACTAAGTGAGATGTGCAACGTGCTGGGCAATCAATCCATCCGTGATGATCCGTGCAATAAAGTGCAAATAATATGCAATTACCTCACTGCTGTGAGTAAACAGCAATATAAATGATGATCACCAGGATGATTGCTGGAAACGGCAGAGTGACACAATCTTTTGGGAGACTTCTCTAACTTCCTCGTAAATGGCAAGTAAACTCAAAGGAATAGATTAAAGGAGACCGCCATAGTGTAGTATTTCAAACATCTAAGTTTTATTAAACAAGTTTAAAAACTACTCACAAACGATGCTGGTTTAAGCACATCAGACAAACAGCATTAGAGCAAAACCGGATATGGACGTCACTTCCGGGTTCCTACGCGTTACGTCTTGAAGTCTCCAAGACGTAACGCGTAGGAACCCGGAAGTGACGTCCATATCCGGTTTTGCTCTAATGCTGTTTGTCTGATGTGCTTAAACCAGCATCGTTTGTGAGTAGTTTTTAAACTTGTTTAATAAAACTTAGATGTTTGAAATACTACACTATGGCGGTCTCCTTTAATCTATTCCTTTGAGTTTACTTGCCATTTACGAGGAAGTTAGAGAAGTCTCCCAAAAGATTGTGTCACTCTGCCGTTTCCAGCAATCATCCTGGTGATCATCATTTATATTGCTGTTTACTCACAGCAGTGAGGTAATTGCATATTATTTGCACTTTATTGCACGGATCATCACGGATGGATTGATTGCCCAGCACGTTGCACATCTCACTTAGTGCATTTACCGAATTGCATGATCTGCCTGTGTATGGGACATTTTTATCTCCAATCACGCTGGTCACTTGTACTAAACAGTTTATATTTGTTTGATACCTGTATTTTTCATTTTTAAGTAATATCCACTCTTTATATGTTTTTATAAGTAATATCCACTCTTTATATGTTTTTTTATGATAAATTTGCGTAAATTTGCGTTTTTTGCACATTTAGCCACTTTATGGTCCTTACACCAGTTATCACTTAAACGTACACTCCTAACTTGTCTTTGCTTTATTATATATATTTTGCAAAAAAGTTCATACACTATATATATGTATGTATTTTGGTCTTTATGACAAATTTACGTTTATTTGCACAGATAGTCACTCTACAGTTTAGGCACTAGCTATCACTTTTATGCATGCACAGAAGCATTATTTGATTAATTTATGCACAGTTGCACTTTGTATTTTTAACTGTATATTTGTGGTTTACTACGATTATTTTATGGTTTGAAATTAGCGCATCGCAACTTTTAAATTTATTGTTGAAATATGGCCTTATTGGGTCAATCATGTCACCGGCATTGGCATTGTCCAAATATGGCCATATTAAGTCAATCACGTCACCAGAATTGACATTGTCAAAATATGGTCACATTGGGTGAATCATCTCACCAGCACTGACAATGTCCAAATATGGCCTTATTGGGTCAATTATGTCACCAACATTGACACTGTATGGCCACATTAGGTCAATCATGTCACCAGCGTTGACATTGTCCAAATATGGCCTTATTGGGTCAATCATGTCACCGGCATTGGTATTGTCCAAATATGGCCATATTAGGTCTATGTCACCAGCGCTGGCATTGTCCAAATATGGCTATTTGGACAATGCCAGCGTCAATGCCAGGTCAATCATGTCACCAAAATTGATATTGTCCAAGTATTGCCATATTAGGTCAATAATATCACCAGCATTGACATTGTCCAAATATGGCCTTATTGGGTCAATCATGTCACCAGCAATGGCATTGTCCAAATATGGCCATATTAGGTCTATGTCACCAGTGCTGGCATTGTCCAAATATGGCCATATTAGGTCAATCAAGTCACCAGCATTGACATTGTCCAGGTATTGCCATATTAGGTCAATCATGTCACCAGCATTGACATTGTCAAAATATGGCCACATTGGTTGAATCATCTCACCAGCACTCACAATGTCCAAATATGGCCTTATTGGGTCAATCATCTCACCAACATTGACCCTGCCCGAGTATGGCCACATTTGGTCAATCATGTCACCAGCATTGGCATTGTTCAAATATGGCCATATTAGGTCAATACGTGTCACTAGCCCCTTTGTTGCATGTGGTTGTGTTACTAATTGAGGAGAACCTCTGTCTTTTATCTGGTGCCTCCAAGTTTTGTTTCAGTTACTCCGAAAATACTGAAGCCAGATTTAGCCCACCATTTAGTATTTCTGAGGGAGACCAGCAATGAAACCAGTGGTTGGAAATGGGCTAATATTTATTTTTCTTGTTTTATGTTCTTTTTTTTTTTTTTTTTTCCGGCAGAATGTCCTCCCGGTCTCTGGGGTCCAGACTGTATCCACACATGTAACTGTCACAATGATGCCGAGTGCAGCACATACGACGGGGAATGCAAATGCACGCCTGGATGGACGGGGCTGTACTGTACGCAGAGTAAGAACTGTTTTATATATTGATGATGTCCTGAGCTCTCTGCTGCCTTCCGATAACCTGTCCACATTTACTATTCTCTAATCAGACTGGTAGAACCCCCTACAGATCGCAGTCTCTAGTATAACCACATGTCTACATCTCCTTTCCTCAACGTTATTCATCACAGAACAATAAAGCTAAACTCAGATATAAAAAAACACATCTGTAATCATTAATACATCTTTATTTTATTTTTTTTCAATGCAAGCTGTAAAACTATCTGAATTTGACCTGGTATCAGTCTCATGCAGTCCCCTGTACAGCCGGGCTGATGTTCAAGAGGAAGAAGCAGCACAAGGAGCCAACATGTGACTAAAAGCATGCTGATAGGAGGGGAGAGCAGAGTGACATAGAGATGGGCTCATCCCTGTGCTGCTTCTCCTTCACAGGTAGAATGATGCTGGCCACCAGACTGAGGACATCTAGAGGCAGAAAAAAAGTACTGCAGGGACCATCTCTGGATTGAAGTTGGCTATTGCACGTATTGCGTAGCTGGTTTTGTTATGTTATATTTTATAGTGCTATTCCTTTATATCTTGTTGTTTTTGGCTAGAGTTCTGCTTTAAAAAAGGAAAAGTTTAGAGAGCGTCTGCTGTTTGGGATCTTGGTCGTGGTTGCTATACTAATGACAAGAATGTTGGACTGTAATATAGAGGTTCACCTGCCATTCAGTTATCCTTTTAGGCCAGGGGGGTGTTCAAACTTACGACCTGGGGTGCAAATCTGGCCTGCTGCAAGATTTCTATCTGCCCCACAGCTAGTGGCGTATCCTCAATGTGGGCCCGTTGTGCTTTCACACAGGTCTTTTTTCAGGAGAGCAGATTCTGCACCCCCCTTGTCTCCAGTACACCCCTCCCCCCCCTGCACTGTCATCTAACCTATCGCTGGTTGCTAGGACTGCCAGGGTCTTAGCAACCAATCATGTGCTTGCCCCAGCATTCATTGGAGGACGGAGCTTCTGTCCAGACCTGCTCTTAAGGGGGGGACTCTAGAGTAGAAACTCTGAAGAAAACATAGATGTAAGGGGGACTCTGATGTGCACCCTGATGCAAGAGGGGGACTTTGTTAGGCTCTCTGATTTAAGAGAAATTCTTATTGACACGCTGATTTAAGGGGACTCTAATGGAGGCCCTGATGTAAGGATAAATCTCAGGAGGACCCAGGGGGGACTTTGATGGGGACCCTGAGGTAAAGGAGGGGGGACACTAATCTTTAATGGGGACCCTGATTTAAGAAGGGGGGACTTTGATGTAGGCCCTGATGTAAGGGGGGACTCTGATGTAAGTAGCAACTCGGAAGGGAATACTGATGTAAGTGGGGAACTCTGATAGGCACTCTGATTTAAGAGCGATTCTGATTGGCACCATGATCTAAGGGGATTCTAAGGGGGACCCTAATGGGAACACTAATGTGGGGGGCTCTAATGGGGACTAATTTAAAGGGGGGCTCTAATGGGGACCCCGATGTAAGGGGTACTCTGTTGTAGAGCTGCACAATTAATCGTCAAGAATCATTATCGCGATCTTGTCTAAACTGTTTCACAATTCTTTCTATGGAAAGAATTCTCTCTGCTCTTCTGAAGCCACAGCCTTCAAAAGAAAGGAAGAGAAAACCTGGGCAGTCTGCCAAGAATCACAACATTCTTTATCAGTTGAACTTAAGTATAAACATTGTAACAATTTGTCAATGGGATAGACTTTGTGTGTAAGTGAAAAAAGTTTAACCACTTTTCTGACATTTGTTGATTTCAAGTTAAAATCTTTTTTTTTTTGGCTAGAAAATTACTTAGAACCCCCAAACAGTAGATATATTTTTTTAGTAGACGCCCTAGAGAATAAAATGACGGTTGTTGCAATATTTTATCTCACTGTATTTGCACTTTATTAGTATTAATTACTTTAATGATTTAAAAAAAAAACTAACCAGTAAACTTAGCCCATTTTTTTTTTTTTTTTTTTGTATAACGTGAAAGATTTTATGCGAGAATCGTGATCTTTTTATTCTAAGCAAAAACATCATGATTCTCAATTTGGCCAGAATCGTGCAGCTCTACTCTGATGTAAAGGGGGGCTCTAATGGGGACCCTGATGTAAGGGGGGGGCTCTGATGTAAAGGGGGGCTTTAATGGGGACCCTGATGTAAGGGGGGGGCTCTGATGTAAAGGGGGGCTTTAATGGGGACCCTGATGTAAGGGAGGGGCTCTGATGTAAATGGGGGCTTTAATGGGGACCCTGATGTAAGGGAGGGGCTCTGATGTAAATGGGGGCTCTAATGGGGACCCTGATGTAAGGGGGGCTCTGATGTAAAGGGGGCTTTAATGGGGACCCTGATGTAAGTGGGGAACTCTGATAGGCACTCTGATTTAAGAGTGATTCTGATTGGCACCATGATTTAAGGGGATTTTAAGGGGGACCCTAATGGGAACACTAATGTGGGGGGGCTTTAATGGGGACTAATGTAAAGGGGGGCTCTAATGGGGACCCTGATGTAAGGGGGACTGATGTAAAGGGGGGCTTTAATGGGGACCCTGATGTAAGGGAGGGGCTCTGATGTAAATGGGGGCTTTAATGGGGACCCTGATGTAAGGGAGGGGCTCTGATGTAAATGGGGGCTCTAATAGGGACCCTGATGTAAGGGGGGCTCTGATGTAAAGGGGGCTTTAATGGGGACCCTGATGTAAGTGGGGAACTCTGATAGGCACTCTGATTTAAGAGTGATTCTGATTGGCACCATGATTTAAGGGGATTTTAAGGGGGACCCTAATGGGAACACTAATGTGGGGGGGGCTTTAATGGGGACTAATGTAAAGGGGGCTCTAATGGGGACCCTGATGTAAGGGGGGACTCTGATGTAAAGGGGGGCTTTAATAAGGACCCTGATGTAATGGGGACCCTGATGTAAGGGGGGCTCTAATGGGGACCCTGATGTAAGGGGGGATCTAATGGGGACCCTGATGTAATTTGGACCCTGATGTAAGGGAGGACTCTGATGAAAGGAGGACTCTGATGAGAAAGACACAGACTGAATGTATTTTTTCTGACCCTTATTAATGGAGATCTTTTATCTGGAACGTCTTTGCTTTGTTTTTCTGAAGTTCTTCCTCTGTTGCTCGGAATCCTATCACTCTGTACATAAGTAAAACATATTCATTTGATAAAATTTTATTCATTCTTTTTTTTTTTCTTCACCCCCTCCATATTTATAAAATATACTATGTGGTCATCATACTAAAATGACTGGCACTCTCGGCTTTATTTGGTAGGATTGTAGAGGGCCGATCGTAATTTCACAGACCGCGCATTTATGGATCATCCAGCCTGTCATGCAGATACAAGGATGGGTCCAGCACACCTCCCCTCCCCCATGGCATCTCCCACAGAGCTAAAGTAAAATAGACTTTAAGGGAAGAGATATGCCAATATGCATATTAGTAATCCATCAAATTTGAAGAAATGGGACAGAACTGTTATACACTATATTACCAAAAGTATTGGGACGCCTGCCTTTGCACACATGAAGTTCAATACCATCCCAGTCTTATGGCCCGCACACACGATCCGAAAATCCTACGAAAAATTTTGCATAATCGTAGCATTAAGTACAGAGCTTTGGAGAGCCGCTCATGACAGTTCCTCAGATAATATTCGATCGGACAAGCATGAACATTTTCCTGGTACGATGCCAGATTGTACGATTTTCGTTTAGTTAGTACATTTGTCATCTGTAAATACAATACAACGCATGACATACCTTCCGATTTATTTTTATTTTTTTCTGCCGTACCAGAATTTTCTTGACTTTAGTAACCTATTCAGTTTCTACTCGGCTATGAATAAGCACTCTTGGTAGTGTGAAACGCGTTAGAGGTTGTCGCTTTTGCTGTGATTCATTTGATGTGTTCCTGTTCTACGAATAAAAGGCATTGAGTTTGTTTTGGAGTGCGGCCGTCCAGAGTCTTCCTAATTATCTACATTGTCTGCATGCCGTTGCCTGCACCCAGGTCTCTCTATTCCTGGAGGAGCTGTTTTTTTGTCTCGTGGATCTGCCTAGAGCGGTGGTGTCTCTCTCACTATTCAGTTTCTACTTGCGACTAGTAAGCAAAAAAAGTTGGATGATCTTTCGCCCGATTTTCAGAACGTGTGAACGGGGCATTAGTCCGTAGGGTTCAATATTGAGTTGGCCCATCCTTTGCAGCTATAACAGCTTCAACTCTTCTGGGGAAGGCCGTCCACAAGGTTTAGGAGTGTGTCTATGGGAATGTTTGACCATTCTTCCAGAAGAGCATTTGTGACGTCAGGCACTGATGTTGGACGAGAAGGCTTGGCTCGCAGATCTAAGTCATCCCAAAGGGGTTCTATCGGGTTGAGGTGTAGGACAGTCAAGTTCCTCTACCCCCAAACTCGCTCATCCATGTCTTTATGGACCTTGCTTTGTATACTGGTCCAAATCATTTGGTGGAAGGGGGATTATGGTGTGGGGGGTTGCTTTTCCAGGGTTAGGTTTGGCCCCTTAGGTTCCTGTGAAGGGAACTCTTAAGGCGTCAGCATACCAAGACGTTTTGGACAATTTTATGCTCCCAACCAGTGGCGGTGCGTCCAAGACTGGGATGCCAGTAAAGTTCATGTGCGTGTAAAGGCAGGTGTCCCAATACTTTTGGTGATATAGTGTTTTTAGCAATGTGACCTAATTGGCAGTTAGAAGCTATAGTTAAAAAAAAAAAAACATTTTAAGTTTATACAAGAGTTCTGCTTTACTAATCTACATAGGTAAGGAAATGGGTGGCCTCACGATATGCTATTAAATACATAACAAATGTACAAAATGTATACCATATGTACCATCATCCGAGTTAAATGGGATAGAGGTTTGTGAGTCTGGGCCCCAACCAGAACTCACCAGAGACAAGGAGGCAAGTGGACTATCTCGAGTACAATATATAAAGGTACAAATAGATATATATACAATCATAAAAATTTTTTTTACAAAAATGTATTAATACAGAAAACAGGACAAAAAGATTGTAAAAACACATGACGTGGTATTTCGACTAGTTTCCCGGGTTTACCGCTTCATCAGGACGCTTCATCAGGAAATACAATCTGTAAATAGAAATTCAATAACAATATAATAGAAGAAATTTGTGTTTTAAACAGTAAAAATTGATATAGTGGGGGAGAGGGGAGTGGTCAAAATATAAGACTCGACTTGACGTGCCGTGTGTGCTCTGCTTGCGCTGGAGCTTGGGTAAGCAGCCTTATATTTTGACTACTCCCCTCTCCCCCCACTATATCAATTTGTACTGTTTAAAATAAAAATGTCTTCTATTATTGTTATTGAATTTCTATTTATTTACAGATGTATATCCTGATGAAGCGGTAAACCCGCGAAACTAGTCGAAATACCACGTAATGTGTTTTTACAATCTTTTTTTGTCCTGTTTTCTGTATTAATAAATTTTAGTAAAATTTAGTAAAATTTTTTTATGATTGTTTATATAATTTATTTGTACCTTTTTATATACTGTACCGAGATAGTCCGCTTGCCTCCTTGTCTCTGGTTGGGGCCCGGACTCCCAAACCTCTATCCCATTTAAAGCGGAGGTCCACCCTAAAGTGGACCTTCCGCTCATCGGAACCCTCCCCCCCTCCGGCGCCACAATTGGCACCTTTCAGGGGGGAGGGGGGTGCAGATACCTGTACAGTACAGGTATCTGCACCCACTTCCGGGATAGCTCTCTGCGGAAAGGGGCGTAGATTACGCCCCTTTCCGCAAGTGCCCCGCTGCCTGCTGGGAAAACACACAGATCCCAGAGGCAGCGGGGACCGTCCTTATTGTGCAGCGCGGCTCGCGCATGCGCAGTAGGGAACCGGGAAATTAAGCCGAAAGGCTCCACTTCCTGATTCCCATACCCAAGATGGCGGCGGCAGCACCCGAGAGATGATCTACAGATCGGCTTCGGGTGCCGACATCGCGGGCGCGCTGGACAGGTAAGTGTCACTATTTTAAAAGTCAGCAGCTGCAGTATTTGTAGCTGCTGGCTTTTAAAAAAAAAAAAAAAACGCGGAGCACCGGCGGACTCCCGCTTTAACTCGGATGATGGTACATATGGTATACATTTTGTACGTTTTTTTTAATGTATTTAATACCATATCGTGAGGCCACCCATTTCCTTACCTATGTAGATTAGTAAAGCAGAACTTAATTTTTTATTTTTTTTTACTATAACTTCTAACTGCCAATTAGGTCACATTGCTAAAAACACTATATCACCAAAAGTATTGGAACGCCCGCCTTTACACGCACATGAACTTTACTGGCATCCCAGTCTTAGTCTGTAGGGCTCCATATTGAGTTGGCTCCGCCCTTTGCAGCTATAACAGCTTCAACTCTTCTGGGAAGGCCGTCCACAAGGTTTAGGAGTGTGTCTATGGGAATGTTTGACCATTCTTGCAGAAGCGCAGATGTATTTCCTGATGAAGCATCCTCATGAAGCGGTAAACGCGCGAAACTAGTCAAAATACCACGTCATCTGTGTTTTTAGATTCTTTTTGTCCTGTTTTCTGTATTAATACATTTTTGTAAAAAAAAAAAAATGTACAATTGTTGATATACTTTATTTGTACCTTTTATATACTGTACCAAGATAGTCCGCTTGCCTCCTTGTCTCTGGTGAGTTCTGGTTGGGGCCCGGACTCCCAAACCTCTATCCTAATCTACATAGGTGCGCACTGCATACTTCCATAATGTAAACCGCTGCTCAAACGGTGGGTGCTATAAAAATCCTGTATAATAATGGCATAATAATAAAATAATAATAATAACAATAATAAATAATAATATAATTAAAGCACAATAAAGGATAAATCAGAATGGTAAATCCGGAGTTCTCTGTCACAGGCTGGCTGTTGTGTTCTCACCAGCTTTATTATTAGTAGCGGGGTCGATCTCCTTTGCTTTAATGTGTTGTTGTATCTTCTAATGCAGTAACACTGAACACCCCTTGACCCGTCCTTAGACTTTTCACTGGGACCTCAACAAAGCGATCTATTATTCCAACTTGGATTGTGATTTGGAAGGCAGCCATCAGAGTAGCATACTGCCCCCTGCTGGTGTGTGTGGAGCTACTATTACCGTTCTCTTCTTTGATCATCACTCAAAGTAATACATTGACCTAAAATAACAAAGTGGACCTTTGCAGATGTAAGAATAAATTCAGCACCCATTGTTCATTCATTGTACTAAAATAAAGAAGCGCGCACCTGAAGATGAGCAAATAATGCCAAACAATGGCAAGTCATAATGAATTAGATACACCATATGGCAATCAGCATGAGGTATGGGGGAAATTACACATACAATTTTAAAATGATTAATTAGTATTCATGTAATGAGAAAAAAATTAATAATATATATATATATATATATACATATATATATATATATATATATATATATATATATATATATATATATATATATATGTGTGTTCTCATTATATGAATACTAATTAATCATTTTAAAACTGTATGTGTAATTAATTTTCCCCATACCTCATGCTGATTGCCATATGGTGTATCTATATATATATATATCTATCTCTCTCTCTCTCTCTCTATATATATATATATATATATATATATATATATATATATATATATATATATATAGATAGAGGGGGGGAGAGAGAGAAGGGGGAGAGAGAGAGAGAGGGGGGAGAGAGAGGGAGATATATATATATATATATTATACACACACACTCACCGGACACTTTATTAGGTACACCTGTTCAAAATGTATCATTCATGATGTTCTCAGAAAAACATATACATACCAAAATATTTTTTCAAGTTTACTTTAAAATGTTTTTTTTATTTTTATTTTTTTTAATTAAGATACGAAATGGCCTGTTTCCTGTCTCTCGATATTTAATTATGTTAGTGATGTTTGTCTGTATACTTTTAAACTTGAGAAAGGACACCCGAAACCTTCATGCTATTTTTGTTTACAACACATTATTAAGAAATGTCCTTGGAAAAACTGATTAATAAGATTTATTTGATTGCACTTTCCGGTGCCACGTCCCTTTTTTTTTTTTTGTTTTTTTTTTTGGATAATTGTTCAAGGTGGTGTTTGGAGTCGGATGATTAGCACTTCATCAAACCATAGCACATAGGCATTCATAGGTAAACTTTGTGAAGGAGGTGTCCATGGCTTACTGTGGGGCCGTACAGAATCCACCAATGAAGAGAAAACCCAGCAAATTCTGAAGCAGGATTTCCTGAAATCCCATGTCACCAAAAAAGGTACACCACGTATAGTCCCATATCAGAAAAAAAAGGTACACCACGTATAGTCCCATATCAGAAAAAAAAGTTACAACACGTATAGTCCCATATCAGAAAAAAAGGTACACCACGTATAGTCCCATATCAGAAAAAAAAGTTACACCACGTATAGTCCCATATCAAAAAAAAAAGTTACACCACGTATAGTCCCATATCAGAAAAAAAAGTTACACCACGTATAGTCCCATATCAGAAAAAAAAGGTACACCACGTATAGTCCCATATCAGAAAAAAAAGTTACACCACGTATAGTCCCATATCAGAAAAAAAAAGTTACACCACGTATAGTCCCATATCAGAAAAAAAAGTTACACCACGTATAGTCCCATATCAGAAAAAAAAGTTACACCACGTATAGTCCCATATCAGAAAAAAAAGTTACACCACGTATAGTCCCATATCAGAAAAAAAAAAGTTACACCACGTATAGTCCCATATCATAAAAAAAAAGTTACAGCCAAATACCATATCCCCAGTATACTAGATATGGGACTTCAGTAAATCTTGGTTTTCTCTTCAGTTTATAGCCCACCTGATATTGACATGGATTGAATCTGATACAAGATTGTAGCTCCCCATTAGCAGTTATATGTACAGAAAGGAGACTGTGAGATATTTTTCATAGTGTGTTGAAGGTCTGCAGTGGATCAAGCTGAGGGAATTTTAGCCAATCCAATATATATATTTTTTTCTTTTATTGACATTGGTTTAGTAAGTTAGAAGAAGAAAAAATATGTATCCCTTCAAATACTACTATCCTGACTCACAAGCCATACAAGCTGGTATGCCCTTGGCTTGGAGGCCTTGTGTGTTGCTCCTGCCCACCCATATGCCCTTCAATATCCTGTAGGATCTTTAGGGATTTGCCCCGAAAGTGTATCCCCTTTCAAACAACCAGCGTTGGTGATTCTGAAAGCCAACCTAGTCATGTCACTAGAAAGCCTTTGCCATAGCATATGTTGTAGGAGGAGCCTATAGGTGTCTGGACATCTACTCAGCTGTTCAGTTGACTTAAAATCTTAGGGTGCTCTAGTTTATGGATTTTAGTCGTATCCTATCATAAAGTGCCTGGTTCCAACTCTGCCTGGTCCCAACTCTGCCATACTGTGCTCCCTTTGGAGTTGTGTGAACTTTGTATTCCTGGGCTCTTTTTGGATTTGGGTGAACTTTGCATACCAGAGCTCCCTTTGCAGTTGGGTGAACTTTGTACACCAGAACTACCCTCAGAGTTGGGTGAACTTTGTACACCAGAACTACCCTCGGAGCTATATGGACTTTGTACACCAGAGATCCCCTTGCAGTTGGGTGAACTTTGTACACCAGAACTTGCCTCTGAGCTGGGTGAACTTTGCATACCAGAGATCCCCTTGGAGTTGGGTCAATTTTGTATACCAGCACTACCCTCGGGGCTGGCTGAACTTTGCATATTATAGCTCACCTTGGAGTTGGGTGAACTTTGTATACTAGAGCTTCCCTTGGAGTTAGGTGAACTTTGTACACTAGTACTACCATCGGAGCTAGGTGAACTTTGTACACCAGAACTACCCTCTGAGCTGGGTGAACTTTGTATAACAGAACTACCCTCAGAGCTAGGTGAACTTTGCATACCAGAGATCCCCTTGGAGTTGGGTCAACTTTGTATACTAGCACTACCCTCGAGGCTGGCTGAACTTTGTATATTAGAGCTCATCTTGGAGTTGGTTGAACTATGTATACCAAAGATCCTCTTGGAGTTGAGTCAACTTTCTATACTAGAGCCCCCCTTTGGGCTGGGAGAAATTTGGATACCAGAGCTATCCTTGGTGTTAGGTAAACTTTGTATACTTGAGCCACTTTCAAAGCTGGCTAAACTTTGTATTCAGAGCTCTCCTTGGCAGTGGATGAACTTTGCATACCAAAGCTCCCCTTTGAGTTAGGTGAACTTTGTATACCATAGCTCCACTTGGAGTGGGGTGAACTTTGTATACCAGAGCTCCCCTTTGAGTTAGGTGAACTTTGTATACCATAGCTCCACTTGGAGTGGGGTGAACTTTGTATACCAGAGCTCCCCTTGGAGTGGGGTGAACTTTGTATACTCAAGCTCCCCTCGGTGCTGGGATGAACCTTGTACACCAGAACTAATCTTGGAGCTGGGTGAACCTTATATACCAAAGCTACCCTCAGAGCTAGGTGAACTTTGTATACCAAAGCTACCCTCAGACCTGGGTGAACTTTGCATACAAGAGCCCCCCTTGGAGTTGGGTCAACTTTGTATACCAGCGCTACCCTCGGGACTGGCTGAACTTTGTATAGCAGAGCTCACCTTGGAGTTGGTTGAACTTTGTATATCAGAGCCCCCTTGGAGTAGGGAAAAATTTGAATTCCCGAGCCTTGTGAGATTTTGGGTTCTTGGGGTGCCAAGCTGATAAATCAGCTGGTGTGACACACTACTTGAACTTGAACTACATTTTCAGGATTTCAAGCGTGCTTTGAATTATCTTGGGTTCAGATGTTGGTTTCAGCTTACTGGAAGTAGGACTGGAATAAAATGTACCGGAAATCTTTCCTTTTAAGTGCCCTAGAGTTGAGTGGAGTCATTTTTTCCCCCATGTGATCTATAATGTCACATGTCCAAGTCTAGCAAGTGACTAGAAAAGTGTCAATCTGCCTAGCAGTGGCCTCCTTATACTGTCATCTTATCAGTTTCCTCTGCGTTTAAGTAAATTGAAAGCAACACTCAAACAGGGTCATAGTGGTACTTGTACCTCCTGTTGTAGTAGATATATTCAGAATTTGCAGAGGTCGCCTCTTTTGTATACAAAATATCTTTACGGTGTAGATACGGCATAAGTGCAGCAGATGGTTCCAGAGGTAGATCTGATGATTGCACAACATAAATATTCCATCAGTGAGAACATAAAAGTGCTTAAGATGTCAAAAAGCATTTCAATCACAATTCTAATGTAATATAGAGAAAGAAGCTTCACTGGAACCATCATCAGCTGTAACACATTTGTACATGGTGCTTCACATCAACTATTTGTTTTACAACGTTTTACTTTATTCGGTGTTAAGGGATCTACATAAAGATAAAAGAGCAAGCTGTAACACCCCATGGTGCGTATTCTAATAGTAATCCTTTGTAGAGTCATTTAGTTATTTCATTTAACATATTGCCCATCTTGCCTTTTACCCTGTATGGACACCACCTTATTAGAGAACGAGCACGGTGTATATGGAGACACTATGCAAGCAATGGGATAATTATTGGTATTCCTAAATAAATAAAAAATAAATTTCACATGCAGAATTGTTCAATGAAGTAATTGCACGTAGAATGTTTTATAGTTCAGCCTGTACAGTGCCTTGAAAAACTATTCATACCCCTTAAAATTTTCCACATGTTGTCATGTTACAACCAAAAACATAAATGTATTTTATTGGGATTTTATGTGATAGACCAGGGATATGCAATTAGCGGACCTCCAGCTGTTGCAGAACTACAAGTCCCATGAGGCATAGCAAGACTCTGACAGCCACAAGCATGACACCCAGAGGCATGATGGGACTTGTAGTTTTGCAACAGCTGGAGGTCCACTAATTGCAGATCCCTGTGATAGACCAACACAAAGTGGCACATAATTGTGAAGTGGAAGAAAAATGATAAATAGTTTTCAAAATTTTTTACAAATAAATATGTGTAAAGTGTGGGGGTGGCATTTGTATGGCGCCCCCCCAGAGTCAATGCTTTGTAGAACCGCATTTCCCTGCAATTACAGCTGCAAGTCTTTTTGGGGATGTCTCTACCAGCTTTGCACATCTAGAGAGGGACATTTTTGCCCATTCTTCTTTGCAAAATATCCCAAGCTCTGTCAGATTGGATGGAGAGCATCTCTAAACAGCAATTTTCAAGTCTTGCCACAGATTCTCAATTGGATTTAGGTCTGGACTGTGACTGGGCCATCCTAACACATGAATATGCTTTGATCTAAACCATTCCATTGTAGCTCTGGCTGTATGTTTAGGGGCCTTGTCCTGCTGAAATGTGAACCTCTGTCTCAGTCTCAAGTCTTTTGCAGACTCTAACAGGTTTTCTTTTAAGATTGCCCTGTATTTGGCCCCATCCATCTTCCCCTCAACTCTGACCAGCTTCCCTATCCCGAAGAAAAGCATCCCCACAACATGATGCTGCCACCACCATGTTTCACGGTGGGGATGGTGTGTTCAGGGTGATGTGCAGTGTTAGTTTTCTGCCACACATAGCGTTTTGCTTTTAGGCAAAAATTTAAATTTTGGTCTCATCTGACCAGAGCTCCTTCTTCCACATATTTGCTGTGTCCTCCGCATGCAGGGCTGGACTGGGAGTAAAAACCAGCCCTGGAAAAAATTTCATACCAGCCCCATAGCATTATTATAGCAGCCCAATAGCATAACATCATTATTTTCTTGTTCATAAAAGGGAAAACCGTGCATTTGAAGCACATTTGAAGAGTGAAGAGTGTATTATATAAATACACAATATGAAAACACATAGGGCTAGGGATATATATATATATATATATATATATATATATATAAACCAGCAAATTCCAGTTAAAAGTGGAGCAATCATTTTAAGGGGGACACTTGGGACTCTGGGAATGTGCGGGGACTCTGATGGTAAGGGGGAAACCTTTATATCAGTGCTCCCTTACATTATTGTATTCACTCCCCCCCTCCCACCTGAGACCTCCTCTCAGGTGCTCTGGTTTTATTCTATAGTCTCCTCTCTACAGTCCACACATGTCTGACTTCTCCCATGACCCCCATCCTGACGGTGTTCTCACTGTTGACTCTTCTTTAGACTGCAGACATAATACAGGAGTTGTCAGAGGCTGCGGGCATGGTACAGGAGTTGTCAGAGGCTGCGGGCATGGTACAGGAGTTGTCAGAGGCTACGGGCATGGTACAGGAGTTGTCAGAGGCTGCGGGCATGGTACAGGAGTTGTCAGAGGCTGCGGGCATGGTACAGGAGTTGTCAGAGGCTGCGGGCATGGTACAGGAGATGTCAGAGGCTGTGGGCATGGTACAGGAGATGTCAGAGGCTGTGGGCATGGTACAGGAGATGTCAGAGGCTGCGGGCATGGTACAGGAGATGTCAGAGGCTGCGGGCATGGTACAGGAGATGTCAGAGGCTGTGGGCATGGTGCAGGAGTTGTCAGAGGCTGCGGGCATGGTACAGGAGATGTCAGAGACTGTGGGCATGGTACACGAGATGTCAGAGGCTGCGGGCATGGTACAGGAGATGTCAGAGGCTGTGGGCATGGTATCTCCGGTCCTGCCCACATGGCTTCTCGCAAAGAGAAAACAGGACTTCTTATGTCTTTCTTCTTGTCACTCTTCCATAAAGGTCAGATTTGTGGAGAGACGACTAACAGTTGTCCTGTGGACAGATTCTCCCACCTAAGCTGTGGATCTCTGCAGCTCCTCCAGAGTTTCCATGGACCTCTTGGCTCTTCTCTGATGAATGTTCTCCTTGCCCGGCCAGCCAGTTTAGGTGGACAGCCATGTCTTGGTAGGTTTTCAGTTGTGCCATACTCTTTCCATTTTCAGATGATGGATTGAACAGAACTCCATGAGATGTTCAAAGCTTGGGATATTTTTTTTATAACCTAACCCTGCTTTATACTTCTCCACAACGTTATCCCTGACCAACCTGGTGTGTTCCTTGGCCTTCATGATTCTGTTCCTTCACTAAGGTTCTCTAACAAATCTCTGAGGGCTTCACATAACAGCTGTATCTTTACTGAGATTAAATTACACACAGGTGGACTCTATTTACTAATTAGGTGACTTCTGAAGGCAATTGGTTCCACTAGATCAGGGTTTCTCAACCAGGGTTCCTCCAGTGGTTGTTAGGGGCTCCATGAGCAATAACCAGTTTTTGCCTCTCAGATAAGTTCCCAGTGACACCAATGCTCTTTTTAGCTATCTGTAGGGGGGAGAATTCTTCCCCAAAACCACAGATGTAAGGATCACTGTGCTGCTGATCATTACACCAATGTATCATGAGTTGTAGATATAGCCATTTTTAACAGGGGTTCCCTGAGACCGAAAGGTTATTTCAAGGGTTCCTCCATGTCGAAAAGGTTGAGAACTAGATTTTAGTTAGCGCTATCAGAGTAAAAAGGGGGGCTGAATACAAATGCCCCCCCCCCACACTTTTCACATATTTATTTGTAAAAAAAAATTAAAACTATTTATCATTTTCCTTCCACTTCACAATTCTGTGCCACTTTGTGTTGGTCTATCACATAAAATCCCAATAAAATACATTTATGTTTTTGGTTGTCACATGACAAAATGTGGAAATTAAAAAAAAAACAAAAAAAACATTATTATCCCCCTCCAGCAAATGATTAGGACCAGTGCACACAAGCAAGGTCCATTAAAACATGGATAAGTGAGTTTGGGGTGGAGGAATGGACAGCTATCAGGCGTCCAATCTTAGGAGAAGACGACCTCGAGGGCATCGCTCGCCGCCCACCGCTGTCACCCACCGCCCCACTGAGACAGGGAAAGGACTGGGCACAGTGGCAGCATTTGATGGGCACAGCAGCTGCATTTGATGGGCACAGTGGTGGCAATTGATGGGCACATTGGCTGCGTTTGATGGTACAGTAGCTGAGTTTTTCAATTTGTTTGCACCCCCCCCCCCAAAAAAAAATTTGCGCACCAGCCGCCACTGCTCCCAACTTTGTGGGAACAGTTTGGCGATGGCCCCTTCCTGTTCCAACATGACTGCGCACCAGTGCGCAAAGCAAGGTCCATAAACACATGGATGACTGAGTTTGGGGTGGAGGAGCTTGACTGTCCTGACCTCAACCCGATAGAACACCTTTGGGATGAATAAGAGCGGAGACTGCGAGCCAGGCCTTCTCGTCCAACATCAGTGCCTGACCAAATGCGCTTCTGGAAGAATGGCCAAACATTCCCATAGACACACTCCTAAACCTTGTGAACGGCCTTCCCAGAAGAGTTGAATCTGTTATAGCTGCAAAGGGCGAGGCCAACGCAATACTGAACCTGACAGACTAAGACTGGGAGGCCATTAAAGTTCATGCGCGTGTAAAGCCAGGCATCCCAATACTTTTGGTAATATTGTGTCGTTTCTGTACACCTGCGGGACATCATTTCTCACAACTGGACTTAAGCCTAGGATCACATTGGAGCGATTTGTCATGTGATATGAGAGATCAAATCGCATTACAAGTCCCAGCCTTTTGGAAGCAGTGGCGCTGTTCCAATCGGTGCGACACCGATTTTGCGGCAGTTAGAAGAAGGAGGGTCTGGACAGCCGCACTACAATAAAAAACGCCTTTATTGTGCAAAATAACAAAAGTACAAACCACAACAGGGTACAGGATTAAAAAAACTGACGCGTTTCACACTCTCAACAGTGTTTAGTCATAGCTATCAGGACTGCTGTGGACACCGGGAATACACAAGGGTCATACAGGATCACTGGAGACATGCTCAGGGAATCACTGGAAGACACAGCGACTTGGCAGCCAGCATAGGGATGTATTGCTCGAACGCCCTGCAACATATGGAAGAAAACTATATTAATATTAAAATTAAAATGAATTAATAATAAAAATTTTAGTTCATTCACTGTATATATTCAATAGCTACAGAGTAGAAGTCCACTTTGTTTTGCATCCAGCTAGTACATACCCAGCGCGGAGAGAGCTGTGGGAGGGGCCCAGCAGGCTCCACCCACTACGGGCTGCAGAAAACCACAGGAGGGGGGAAGGAAACAAGACCCGGCAACCCTGCCAAAGGAGAAAGATCAGCAGTGGGCGGTCTTTATTACAGGAAGTCTCGCACTGGATTGCGGCACAGATCTGGAAGAATAACACGATGCACAGCTTAGCGGTTTATGTTTAATGTATATATATTTTTTTATATATATTTTTTTTTTAATGGTTGAACTGGATGGACTTGTGTCTTTTTTCAACCTGACTAACTATGTAACTGTATTGGACGAACGTCACAAGCATTCCTCCAGGCTGCACAAATTTTCCCCTGTATTTTCTTTCTTTACAATGACTTCCTATGATCGTCAGCTCCCCCTAGTGGCCAAAACGCAGTATGTTTTTCTTTAAAAAAAAAAAAAAGACAATCAAATAGAAGGAAACAAGCCTGTGATGATTTTGAACACAGTTTGTTATTTTTTTTTTAGAGACCTCCATCTCAAACTGTTTTTGTTTTGGTATTCAGTTAATGATAGCTGGGGGAAAAAAAATTTAGCTACTCGGCGGTCCACCTACAATGTGCAGTGCTTGACCAATAATTATCTTTTCCCTCTGCTGGCGCTGCATTTTCTCGGCATACATTGCCGTTATCAGTGCGGCTATAGCAGATGCATAGGCTAATAGGAAAGGGGGAAACTTCACTGTGCTGTAACCGAAATGCAGTACAAGAGAACTGGAGTATCTCTTTTTTTTTTCTTAATTTTTTATTTTTTTTTATTGTTTTCATCTGTCATTGATCATCACTTAGGGGTCTATTTATAATAAAATTGCACAGCAAATCCCCGTAAAGTGTCTAATGTGTTTTTTATTAAAAAAAATTTCCTATGATCGTCAGCTCCATCTAGTGACCATATTGAAGTACTTTCCTGAAATACCTCAATCAGGAAAATACTGCGTTATGGCCACTAGATGGAGCTAACGATCATAGGAAATGATTTGACGCATTAGGGGAATAATCATATTGGGCTGTTTAAACGCCTTCATTTTTTATTTAATTTTTTTTTTATAAATAAACACTTTAAAAAGGAACATTGGGCAGAAAAATAAATACATGATGCTGCCTGTCAGGAGCATGAACACGGTTGTTTTTTTTATTTTTTTTATGATTTTCCCAATAACCAATTTATTTACCTTTCAGTTGATTCTGCCAGTAAATCTGTTATTGCTCTACTTCCTATACTAGGATGACAATGCTGGCTGTTCTGCAGTGAAATTGTAAAGCAATGTTGTCACTCTCTGGGATGGGGTCATCTTGTTTTTTTTTTTGGGAAAATCTGAACTTTGAATGCAGATATAAAAGACACAAATGAATGCAGTTCTTTAAATGCACACATCAGTTAAAGTGGGGTGCCCCCTAAAAAAATAAAAAATAAAAGTCAGCAGCTACAAATACTGCAGCTGCTGACTTTTAATAATTGGACACTTACCTGTCCCAGGGTCCAGTGATGCGGGGAGAACGAAGCCCCCCCCCCCTCGTTCCCCACTCCGCTCGCGGTGCCGGCATTCTTACTGTGGGCACCCGGCTGTGGCTTCACAGCTGGGCACCCGCTGCGCATGCGCGAGCGGTGCCGCGCACCATGATACGCCGCACAGTCATCTGGGACACGTGACAGGTCCCAGATGACCGTGCGGCGCCGAGGGAAAGTGATGTCACCAGCCCGGGCAATGAAGGAGGCAGACTACGAGGGACCCCCTAGCAACAGGCATTTAGAGGTGAGTAAAAAATATATTTTCCAATTTTTTTTTATTAATTTTTTTAATGAATTTTAAGCAATTTTTTTTTTTTTGGTGGTAACACCACTTTAACCACTTACGGACCGCATCACGACGATGTACGTCGGCAGAATGGCACGGCTGGGCACAAGCACGTACCTGTACGTTGCTCTTTAAGTGCCCAGCCGTGGGTCGGGAGCGCGCCTGAGCTCCGTGACCGTGGCCGCGGGACCAGCAGACCGATCGCCGCCGGTGTCCCGCGATCGGGTCACAGAGCTGAAGAACAAGGAGAGGTCTGTGTAAACAAACCTCTCCCCGTGCTTCCTACTGTGGCTGTCACCGATCGTCTCTTCCCTAATATAGGGAAATACAATCAGTGACTTCACATGCCAGGCCACGCCCCCCTACAATAAAAAAAACACATAATGTCATACATAACACTACACTGCCCCCTAGTAGTTAACTCCTTCACTGCCAGTGTCATTTACACAGGAATCAGTGCATTTAAATAGCACTGATTGCTGTATAAATGACAATGGTCCCAAAAATGTGTCAAAAATGTCCGATGTGTCCGCCATAATGTCGCAGTCACAATAAAAATCACTGATCGCCGCCATTACTAGTAAAAAAAAAAAAAATTATAAAAATGCTATAAAACTATCCCCTATTTTGTAAATGCTATAACTTTTGCGCAAACCAATCAATAATCGCTTATTGCGATTTTTTTACCAAAAATATGTAGAAGAATATGAATCGGCCTAAACTGAGGGAAAAAAATTGTTTTTTATATATTTTTTGGGGATATTTATTATAGCAAAAAGTAAAAAAAAAATCGAATTTTTTTCAAAATTGTCGCTCTTTTTTTGTTTATAGCGCAAAAAATAAAAACCGCAGAGGTGATCAAATACCACCAAAAGAAAGCTCTATTTGTGGGAAAAAAAGGACATCCATTTTGTTTGGGAGTCACGTCGCACGACTGCGCAATTGTCAGTTAAATCGACGCAGTGCCGAATCGCAAAAAGGGGCTTGGTCCTTTGGCTGCAAATTGGTCCGGGGCTTAAGTGGTTAATGTATTTCTTATGCCGTGTACACACGACCGGACTTTCCATCAGAATAGGTCCGGCGGTCTTCCCGCCGGACTTCCGACAGACTTTCCGAATGAACGGACTTGGCCACAAACAATCACACCAAAGTCCGACGGATTCGACCGTGATGACGTACGACCAGACTAGAATAAGGAACTTCATAGCCATTAGCCAATAGCTGCCCTAGCGTGGTTTTCGTCCATCGGACCAGCATACAGATGAACGTTTTTTTTTTTCGACCGGACTCGGGTCAGTTGGAAAGATTTGAAACATGTTCTAAATCTAAAGTCCGTCTGATTTTTCATCAGCAAAGATCCGATGAAGCCCACACACGGTCGAATTGGCCGACGCATTCGTTGCGTCGGACCTTTGCTGTGGAAAGGTCCGGCCGTGTGTACACGGCATTAGTTATGGATTACAGGACACGGGATAGTAATCTGAAATTCTGCAGTTATACTGCCACCTTCAGGAGAAATGGATATTGGCAAAGCAACACTATAAGGACAGCCTAATATAACCCCCTCCTACTCCCAGCATTCCTCTCTGCTCTCAGTCATTGTCTCCCTTCATCCGGGAGACCTTGCAACCTCCATGGACATCGGGGATGCCCATTTACATGTCTCCAATTTTTCAGCACACCAACTCTACCTGCATTTTGGTGTGGGTATGCAACATTACCACCTTGTTGTTTTCCCCTTTGGCTGGTCTACTGCAGCTTGGATCATCTACAAGGTACTAGCCCTTGTACTTGCTCTGATTTGTTTTCAAGTTCTACCCCTAACTTCTGTGGCTGGCAGACTCCCTAAGTCATTCATATCTCGTCTCCGGAGAATGTTTTTTTCCATCGCAAGGTGTTCTAGGACAGTGGTCGCCAACCAGTGGTCCGTGGACCACGAGAAACTTTTGGTGGTCCCCAGGGGTTGTGCCGCAAATCAACATTGTGGCGGATGTCTACCGTCTAATGCTGTTTCCAGGGTTGTTCTCCCTCAATGTCAGCTCGCATTCATACCTGATGCCACCTCTGTAGTTGCAGCTCATGTGAACTCAGAGGGAGGCGCCAGGAGTAGTGCAGAGTGTGGGAGGTGAAGAATTAGGGGAGTTCCAATGGCAGCGCTGATCACAGACTGTGGGAGGGAGCATGGAGCTTGAGCACATGGCTGGATAAGGAGGTAAAGAAAGAAAGAGCGCACCAGCCTAGTGCATTATTCTTTTTGATGGATTTTATTAAAAATGGATATAAAAGAAAACTACTCACAAATGTAGGTGAATGGCTCACAATGTAAATAAGCAATAAGTCAGAACCAGATAAACTCTAAATGGTTACAGAGGACATGACGGAGCCACTGCCGGCTGACGCATTTCGAAGGGTCACCTTCTTCCTCAGAGCCTTTTAGCAAGAGCCTCCCGTGGGGGCGTCACCTTTGGTCCTTTGACCGCCCACGGAAATGCAAGGGCTTCCCAAGCCCTTCTGGGAGGTCCCTGTTTGCCTGATTAGTGATGCATGTGTGTATATAAATATAGTATTTATCGGCGTATAACACGCACCCCAAGTTTAGGAGGGAAGTTTAAGGAAAAAAACCTTACATTTTAAATGCCCATCAATGTAGCCTTACACTGTCCCCCTGCAGCCCTACACTGTTCTCCTGCAGCCTTCCACTGTCCCCCTGCAGCCCTACACTGTTCTCCTGCAGCCTTCCACTGTCCCCCTGCAGCCTTTCCCAAAATTGCAGCATGGTTAGTTTTAAATTTACCGCCGCCGCCGCCGCCGAGATCTTCGGCTCCTCCCGCCGCCGCCGGCGAGATCTTCGGCTCCTCCCGCCGCCGCCGTCGAGATCTTCTGCTCCTTTTGCCACCGACATAGACCGAGCCGAGCCGAGGGTACTCGGCTACTCGGCTCTACTCCCAGTAACGCCCCCGTCCCGCCCCTTGTCCTGGCTCCTGTGATGGACACAACACTGGGCCAATGGCGGGACGTAAAGGCTAGGAGACGGGACTGGGCGTGACTGAGAGCGGAACCGAGTACACAGTACACTCGGCTCAGCTCGGTAAATGTCGGCGGCGCTCCACAGACAGCGCAGATCGGCAGATCGGCGGGGGGATCGGTGTATAACACGCACCCATTATTTTCCCCTGATTTTAAGCGGAAAAAAGTGCGTGTTATACGCCAATAAATACGGTATACAGTGCCTTGCGAAAGTATTCGGCCCCCTTGAACTTTTCAACCTTTTGCCACATTTCAGGCTTCAAACATAAAGGTATAAAATTTTTATTTTTTGTGAAGAATCACCAACAAGTGGGACACAATTGTGAAGTGGAACGAAATCTATTGGATTTTTGAAACTTTTTTAACTAATAAAAAAATGAAAAGTGGGGTGGGGAAAATTATTCGGCCCCCTTGCGTTAATACTTTGTAGAGCCACCTTTTGCTGCGATTACAGCTGCAAGTCGCTTGGGGTATGTCTCTATCAGTTTTGCACATCGAGAGACTGAAATTCTTGCCCATTCTTCCTTGCAAAACAGCTGGAGCTCAGTGAGGTTGGATGGAGAGCGTTTGTGAACAGCAGTTTTCAGCTCTTTCCACAGATTCTCGATTGGATTCAGGTCTGGACTTTGACTTGGCCATTCTAACACCTGGATACGTTTATTTGTGAACCATTCCTTTGTAGATTTTGCTGTATGTTTGGGATCATTGTCTTGTTGGAAGATAAATCTCCATCCCAGTTTCAGGTCTTTTGCAGACTCCAACAGGTTTTCATCCAGAATGGTCCTGTATTTGGCTGCATCCATCTTCCCCTCAATTTGAACCATCTTCCTTGTCCCTGCTGAAGAAAAGCAGGCCCAAACCATGATGCTGCCACCACCATGTTTGACAGTGGGGATGGTGTGTTGAGGGTGATTGTCAGGTCACCTAGAGCCCAGGTGACAGATGCACACCGTAGGGTTAGGGGTGCACTGCGAGGTTGTGGACCCTACGGCTGACTGCTGCAGACGGGGAACAAATCCCACTGGGGTTAGAGTGTGAGATTCCCTGGGGCGCGGAGTCTAAGAGCCAGCAGGTGTTCACCAGAGCCTCGAGGGGTGAGGATGGACTTGGCTGCAACTGGCTCCAGGTCGCGACCCCCAGGGTCCCCCAGCTCACACCCACAGTAGGCAACAGGAGGATAGGGATGATGAGGGACAAAGCCAAGGTCGGGGCCGCAAGCAGACAAGAATAGTCGGGTACACGCCAAAAGGTCAGGGTCACAGGCAAACAGGGATAGTCAAACACGCCAAAGTCAGTAACGGAAAACAGTAGCAGAGCACACGGCAGGAAACAGGAAGCTAACACACAAAGGTTGATCAGCAGGATAGGCTAGCAGTGCACAGGTTAATATAGAGTTGTCTGATAGGAGCTAGGGTGGAGCCATGCCAGAGGAAGGATATAAAAGCAGTCAGGTGAAGCTCGGCTGGTCTCTAGAAATGAACACATGCAGACAGGTAAGCAGACGAACTCTATTGCATAACCATGACAGTGATGAGCTGTGTTGCTTTTACGCCAAACATATCGTTTTGCATTGTGGGCAAAAAGTTCGATTTTGGTTTCATCTGACCAGAGCACCTTCTTCCACATGTTTGGTGTGTCTCCCAGGTGGCTTGTGGCAAACTTTAGAGGAGACTTTTTATGGATATCTTTAAGAAATGGCTTTCTTCTTGCCACTCTTCCATAAAGGCCAGATTTGTGCCGTGTACGACTGATTGTTGTCCTATGGACAGACTCTCCCACCTCAGCTGTAGTTCTCTGCATTTCATCCAGAGTGATCATGGGCCTCTTGGCTGCATCTCTGATCAGTCTTCTCCTTGTCTGAGCTGAAAGTTTAGAGGGACTTGCACAGTGCTCCTTGGGATGTTTGGGATGTTTAAAGCTTGGGAAATCTTTTTGTATCCAAATCCGGCTTTAAACTTCTCCACAACAGTATTACGGACCTGCCTGGTGTGTTCCTTGGTCTTCATGATGCTCTCTGCGCTTTCAACAGAACCCTGAGACTATCACAGAGCAGGTGCATTTATACAGAGACTTGATTACACACAGGTGGATTCTATTTATCACCATCAGTCATTTTAGGACAACATTGGATCATTCAGAGATCCTCGCTGAACTTCTGGAGTGAGTTTGCTGCACTGAAAGTAAAGGGGCCGAATAATTTTGCACGCACCACTTTTCAGTTTTTTATTTGCTAAAAAAGTTTAAATTATTCAATAGATTTCGTTCCACTTCACAATTGTATCCCACTTGTTGGTGATTCTTCATAAAAAATAAAAATTTTATATCTTTATGTTTGAAGCCTGAAATGTGGCAAAAGGTTGAAAAGTTCAAGGGGGCCGAATACTTTCGCAAGGCACTGTGTATATATGTATATATATATATATATATATTTGGATAACTGAGGGAGGCAACACTGCTGTGCTCTGAGGAAGAAGGTGATCCTTCGAAACGCGTCAGCCAGCAGTGGCCCTCGTCTTTTCCTCTGTGACCATTTGGACTTTATCTGGTTCTGACCTATTGCTGCTACTTATGGAACCAATTTACATTGTGAGCCATTCACCTAAATTTGTGAGTAGTTTTCTTTTATATCCATTCTTAATAAAATACATCCAAAGGATAATGCACTAGGCTGGTGCTCCCTTTCTTTCTTTTTTTTGTTTATCAGGATACCCCTATCCCTGAGGGTAGCTAGGCCAGTGACATGCACCATCATGACATACAGACTGTCTAGTAATCCACCCGTGCACAGAAGTGTTTGTTTTCTGGATAAGGAGGTGATTTACAATGATGAGTCTGTGTAAGGCAGCAATGTGATGCAGAGTACGGGGGGGGGGGGGGGGGGGGGGCAGAGAGCCAGGGCATTGTGTGTATAAGGCAGCAGTGTAATCCAGGGGGAGGGGGACAGAGAGCCAGAGCATTGTATGTATAAGGCATGTGAAATTCATGTTAGTGGTCCACGGGATTCAAATTTGTGAGTTTAGTGGCTTGTGAGGTCCAAAAGTTTGGCGACCACTGATCTTGGACCTTTGTCACTGGTGCCAGATGCCAGCTGTAGACCTCTTGGCTCCCAGGGTCAAAAACTGATCAGGTTTGTCACCAAATCCAGGAATGAGGATGAGGATCTATCAGATGTGGTCATCCCTGTGCCTTTAAAAGCTAGGAATTTGAGGAAGTCAACTTCCTGCTAAGTCTACCATTTTCTCATGGTGAAAGACGAGGAACTTCCAGCCCAGGAATTTCTCCATTGGACAAATCCAATCTTTTCTCCAGCCTTGTCTGGATCCACATTTAACCTTGGCTACCCTCAAGGGTCAAATCTCAACCTCAACAGGTTTTTTTTAGAGACTGCTTGCCTCTCACTTTTAGTGAAGACCTTCATACGGGATGTCACTCATGTTGTTCTCCCTGTACATTCCCCAGTAAACTCCATGGGATCCCAACCTGGTTCAGTTAATTCTTCACAGACTGCCCTTGGAACCTATCAGAGATATCCTTCTGTCATTGCCCGCAAGATTGTCTTTCTTAAGGCCATCTCACCTGCTAGACAAGATTCTGGGTTGCCGGCTTTAACCTGTAGGAAACCATTTTTTGTGCTACACAAAGACAAGGTTGTTTTGGGAACCAGGGCCTATTTTCTTCCCAAGGTTGTTTCTTCCTTTTACCTTGTTCACGACATTCTAATATCTCTCTTGTTCCTAAACATCCTAGTGAGAATTCTCTTCATTGTCTAGATGTGTTACAAGCTGTTTGAGTTTCTCAGCTGCACCTTCTCTTTCATTAGTCTAACTTTCTGTTTGCCGTTCCAGAAGTTCCACGTAGGGGAAAGCCAGTTTCTTGTTCCACCATCGCTGGGTGGATTGAACAGCTCGTCCTTCATGCACATACCATCAAAGGCAACATTTTCTTTTACCCTGTCTTGGGTACACTCTACCAGATCAGTTGGAGCTTCTCAAGCATAGAGCAGTGGTCTCCAATCTAGGGCCTGGGGGCCAAACGTGGGCCTTTGCTTGCCTTAATACAGCCCCTGGGGCACTGTTGCTTATACGAGGAACTATTCCTCCCACCTATACGATGAAGAGTGGGTAGAAAGGAGCAACCAGTGTCCAGTAAATACAAGTTGGAAGGCATTTATTGGAGATTGTAACAAGTGTGACAAGCCAACATGTTTTGGGGGAACAAAACTCTCCCTTCTTCAGGGCTGTTCCTATATGAACAGCGAGGGAGCACAGCCGACACTGACAAACATCCATCTGATCCTAGTGAAGAGGGGGAGTCTTTGTACCGCTGAAACACATTGGCTTTTCATACTTACTACAATCTCCAATAAACACCTTCCAACTTGCATTTACTGGATACCTGTCATGGTTATGCAGTGATCTTCCTGTTTGCTTACCTCCCCTCATGTGTTCAGACTAAGAGGCCAGCCACTTCCACCTGGTGGTTTTTATAACCTCTCCTCTAAGCATGGCTCCACCCCAGGCCCTATCAGGGAACCTTATATTAACCTGTGCACTGCAAGCCAACAGGGCTGATCAACCATTGTGTATTCCTTTGTGTGTTTGGCTTCCTGTTACCTGCCGTGTGCTCTTCTGTTGTTCCGTTACCGACTTTGGCGTGTCTTTGACTATCCGTTTGCCTGTGATCCTGACCTTTTGGCGTGTCCCTGACTATTCCTGTCTGCTTGTGGCCCCGACCTTGGCTTTGTCCCTCACCATCCCTATCCTCCTGTTGCCTACTGTGGGTGTGAGCTGGGGGACCCTGGGGGTTGCGACCTGGAGCCAGTTGCAGCCAAGTCCATCCTCACCACTCGAGGCTCTGGTGAATACCTGCTGGCTCTTAGACTACGCACCCCAGGGAATCTTCCGCTCTAACCCGGTGGGACCTGTCTCCTGTCCGCAGCAGTCAGCCGTAGGGTCCACAACCTTGCGGTGCACTCCTGATCCCTACGGTGTGCATCTGTCACCTTGTCTCAAGGTGACCTGACAATACCAGGTGCTCCATTCTACCTACTCTTCATAGTTCATATGCGGAAACTACCCTAAGGCTGAACCCAGTGGTAGCATATAGGTATAAATCCTGTATATTAATAATAATAATAATAATAGCAGCCCAGGCCCCATAATAAAAAAAAAAGGGCTGACCGTCACCTGCTTTAAAGTTGGGCACAAACCATTGGAAGCAAGTCCTTCCCCCTCACCCAGTTCATCATCCACTCACGACCAGCGACTGATTAAGTGCAGCATGGTCTCCAACCCCAACAAGCTCCTACTTATACGAGGAACTATTCCTCCCACTGACACTAACAATTGGCCATAATTACAGCCACTTAAATCAACAATGCAAAGAACTATTCTTCCAGCTGACTCCAGCAATGGGCTAGAATTACTGCCACTGACACCATCGATGGAGCCTTATACCATTCACTATTCAATCAATTGACACCACCAATTGGGCACTGTTCCTTCCACTGATACCAGTGATGAGTTATTGTTTGCTCCCACACTAAGACATTTTCTACTCCTGCTGGCCGCAGTGTTGCCCCCCCTAAAACCCGAAGGACAGTAAACTGGTCCTTTTGTTTAGAAAGTTTTTGGACCCTGGCATAGAGCATATGTTTCACAAAATTGCCAGGCTACCATGCTTTTAGTTTCACCAGGTGGATGTTCAGGCATCTGGTGCCAGCTTTAGTCGTAAGGTTCTTCAGGTGGCTCTGTAAACTCTATTGAGCCACCCTGTTAGCCTAATGGTTCTCTGCTTGTGGGAATATTAGCTTTTTATTTGCTGTTGCCCCCCCCCCACCCCCCCCCCCCTCTATTTATTTATGATCCTCCTTTTCATTGCTTGCTAAACTGGGGTATGCTGGGAGCGGGAGGAGTCTTACTGATCTGTCCTTACAGCATTGCTTTGCCAGTGTCCAAGTCTCCTGAAGGTAGCAGTATAACCCGGGTGTTTTGAGAATACTATCCTGCGTCCCCAATGTACTCCAAGAAAAGGATTTTACAGGTAAGACAAAAATCGTATTTTTTTTAAATACAGGTAGTGTAAGCCCTGATTCACTCTGCTGCAACTTATCATGTGACTTGCAATATAAAGTCGCATGACAAGTCAAAAAACATTCATTTCAATGGGTCACAGCAACAAAAAAAAGGCTCCTGCACTGTTTTTCTGCAACTTTTCGTGTGACTTATGTGCCATTGTCACGTTTACCCCTAACGTAGGTGGCAAGGGAGTTGCTAGGTGGCAAAAAGACAAGGGGCTTCAGCCTGGAGTCCAAGGTCGGCACGGGGGGCAGGGGGGTGCAGGTTTTTTGGTTGGAGCGGTGGGGTTGTGTGGCGGGGGGTAAGCTCACTTGCTGATTGCTGCCTGGCTTACTGGTGCCCATCAATGCCGACTACTAAACTCACCTGCCTGCCACACTGACCTACCTGCCTGCCACACTGACCTACCTACCTGACATACATGCATTGACCTACCTACCTGACATACATACACTGACCTACCTACCTGACACGTACTGACCTACCTACCTGACACATACCTATGATGGACGTCACACATCTCGCGGTCCCACCATTGGACCAGTGGGACATCCATCGGCGCTGCAGGCTACAGAAGGCGGGACCTGCTATGTGACTTGGCGGTGCTCGGGATAAGATTTGTCCTCGCTCGGCAGCACTCGGGGCTATTAATGGAACGGTGCCCACTCAAGACTCAGGGTTTTTTGGGGACCCCCTCGGACTTCAGCCACGGTGAGCCCCCCCCTGCCGACGCCTCTGGCAGGTGGTCAGACACTATAGCTGTCTTCGTGTGTTCTTTATCTATAGCAGCTCCCTTTCCCATAAGACAAGCAGGCCTACCAGTACTTGATTGCCCCCAGGACTTATACACAATGCTATAGTGCCTGGCCACCACACTGGGGCATGCACAAACTAAGCAAAGCAAACAGGTACTGGCAGACAGGCAGAGTGGTTCAATGACAGTTCCAGGTACAAGGCAGGCAAGGTTCAGAATAGTCAGGGTCAATCTGTAATCAATACAAAAAAAGGTCACTGCCCCCACCTGTAATCAAAAGGCAGGCAGAGTTCAGAGAATAGTCCGATCTCCGATCCAAGGTCATCAGCAAGGCAATCCAAACAGCAGAGCAGGACAGGCAAATAAGCAGCATGAGACTGCAGGCTTGGCTGGCTTAAATCCGATTTGGTCTCCACCCAGAGACTGGCCATATCAATCACCTTGCAGGTGGACAGACAGACAGGGATGCATCATAGCCAAAACAAGGATGCTGGAATCAGCAGCTATGATGGAGCAGGAGTACACACATTCCTGACAGCCATAGACTGCAATGTTACATCACAAAAGTTGCAAGCAAGATGCACAGTGCACAGAAGTTGCTAGCAAGTTGCACGACTTTGGTGACGCTGCAGTGTGAACCAAGCCTAAGTATCTGAATTTGATCTGTTGCCAACCTCTTGCAGACTGTAAGCTGTAAGCAAGGCTTGAGTATGATAGGAAGAAGGAACCGATCAGTTAATGTGCTGACAAAAGGCATGCTGATAGGAGGAGAAAGCAGAGTTAGCTCATCATTGTGCAGCTTCGCCTTTCACTGTCCAACCATAAGCTGGGGTGGATCTAGGACGACCCAGGCTTAGAAGAAGTAAATTCATTGTCCTTGGCCATCAGACTGAGGACCTCTAGTGGCAGAAAAATAATACTGCAGGGGAAATCTTTGCATTGGAGGTGAATATTACAGTAAAAGCATTTTTTTTTAGGGGGTATTTTATCTTTTAAAAGGCTATATATACATTTGACCTTGTTATTTTTGTCTGGAGTTCTGCATGAATAGAAGCCGACCATTGTAAGTACCTTCACCGGTGTAATATGACTTGTCCCAACTCTGTAACTGCCATTTTTGCTGGACAGCTTGGCCTGGAAAAAATAACGGACCCACTGGCAGAATCAACAGGTAATACGAATATGGTGAAAGGGTGTTGATGCTAGTGGTAGACTGCATTGTGTGTAATTGCTGGTTTTGCTCATTGTTCCAATTTCAAAACTAAGATAAGTTTGAATGGAAAGCCTCTGAAACTCAGTAGTGGCGGGGACTGTGTCTCCCCATGTCTATCATTGGGTGTATGGTGACGTTATTCTGGTTCTGCAGGGTGCCCATCAGCCTTTTTTGGAAAGGACTGTGCCAATGTCTGCCAGTGCCATAACGGAGCCGACTGTGACCACATCACTGGGCAGTGCACATGTAGGACAGGATTCACAGGCAAACACTGCGAGCAGAGTAAGTGACCTGTCAGCCAGCGTCTAGTCCTGCACAACACATGCAGCCCACATACAGCCTGCATTGAACAATGTCCTGTTCTATGTCTGTCTGTCTGTCTCACCTACAAGATCCTCATAAGAACTGGGCTATGGGGAGGTGGGGGGGGGAGCGTTTAAATTGCATGTTGTCCCTACCTCAGGTTGCTGATAAACCATCCCCAGATATATGGACAGAAGATAAAAAAAATAAAAAAATGTGTGAATATGTAACTAATTATACACATAGACCAGGGATTTGCAAACTTTAAAAAAAGAAAAAGGACAAGTTTACTGTCCATCAGACTTTAGAAGGGCCAGACTATGGTCAGTGGGAGAAGAAAAGAAGAAAATTCCTCAGGCTTGGTGGTCAGGTGATGAAAAAAAAAAATACATAATGTCTGTGGTCAATAGGAGGAGCAATAGTGCCCCATCATTGGTGTCAGTGGGAGGAATTGTGCCCCATCATTGGTGTCAGTGGGAGGAATAGTGCCCCATCATTGGTGTCAGTGGGAGGAATAGTGCCCCATCATTGATGTCAGTGGGAGGAATAGTGCTATATCATTGGTATCAGTAGGAGGAATAGTGCCCCATCATTGGTATCAGTGGGAGGAATAGTGCCCCATCATTGGTATCAGTGGGAGAAATAGTGCCCCATCATTGGTGTCTGTGGGAAGAAAATTACCCCATCATTGGTGTCAGTGGGAGGAATAGTGCCCCATTGCCGATGTCAGTGGGAGGAATTGTGCCCCATCATTGGTATCAGTGGAAGGAATATTACCCCATCATTGGTATCAGTGGGAGGATAGGTACCCCATCATTGGTGTCAGTGGGAGGAATAGTGCCCCATCATTGGTGTCAGTGGGAGGAATAGTGCCCCATCATTGGTATCAGTGGGAGGATTAGTACCCCATCATTGGTGTCAGTGGGAGGAATAATGCCCCGTCATTAGTGTCAGTGGGAGGAATAGTATCCCATCATTGGTATTAGTGGGAGGAATAGTGCCCAATCATTGGTGTCAGTGGGAGGAATAGTGCCCCATCATTGGTATCAGTGGGAGGAATAGTGTCCAGTCATTAGTGTCAGTGGGAGGAATAGTGCCCCATCATTGGTATCAGTGGGAGAAATAGTACCCCATTATTGGTATCAGTGGGGGGAATAGTGCCCCATCATTGGTATCAGTGGGAGAAATAGTGCCCCATTATTGGTATCAGTGGGGGGAATAATACCTCATTATTGGTGTCAGTGGGAGGAATAGAGCCCTGTCGTTGATGTGAAATGAAGGAATAGTGCCCCATTGTTGGTGTCTGGAGGAGGAATAGTGCCCCATTGTTGGTGTCAGGAGGAGGAATAATGCCTTGTATCATAAGAGGAATAGTGCCCCAAGGGCCCAACAAAGGCAAGCAAAGGACCACTTTTTGATAACAACTGCCATAGACTATCAGAATGTATAGTAGGTAATACCTGGAGATAGGAGTAAAGGTTTGCTTCTACATTCTTGACCAAGTTCAAACTAGGAGATTATATATATTGTATGAATTAAAGTGTACATATAGCCAAATGATGTCTTTTTAGCTTTGGATAGAGTAGGAAAGGGATAAAACCTGTGCTAGCTCATTTTAAAAAAAAATGTTTGCAGTCCACATCCTGTTGGGGAGATTTCCAATCACTTCCTGTCCTAGCAATACAACAGGAAGTAAGAGGAGATCTCTGCAAAGTGATGGAAATCCCTGGTAGTCATCCCCAGAACAGGTATCCCCCATAAGAAGATTTCCATTCTTTTCCTGATTTAATGGCAACTCTAAAAAAAAATTCCATCACTTTTTGTTCCAGTGAATAATGATCACTAGGACAAATGGAGACAGTTAAAGTGGAACCAAATCCATTGATTTAACTGTTTCCCAACTGTTTCTTACATTCAAAGCATGCCGTGAATGATAACTGTAACAGTTGCTTGTGCCCTCAGCTGAACTGCCAAGCCATCAAATTGGTGGTGTCATAACTGATCACATGTGCAGCATCATGGCACCTGCAGATCAAAGAGAGGCCAAGATGGCATCTTCCTTGGCTGTAAAGGATAGGAGGGTTTAGTTCTGCTTTAAACCTGACCTCCAGGTATGATGTGTACTGTATAGTTCTATTGGTCCAGCTTGGCACGGTGTAAGTCTGTATATATGCATAGCTACTACAGGGGGATCACTCAGCCGGCACTGCTGCCATTCATAGAATGCCTTTCATTTTTTTAACCACTTAACCCCTGGAAGGATTTACCCCCAAACCGCCCCAGAGATGCTGCTTGCAGGACTTTAGGACTTTTCAGAACTTCCTGCAAAGCGCACCGCCCCCAGTGTGAAAAGGCGGTTTTTAGATGTTAGAGGCTATTTCTAGTGCTAAAATGCCTAATAAACTGCCTCAATGTGAAAGCATCCATAGGGTTGCTGACAATCGATTAAAGAAGACAAGTTGTCCTCTGAGCAGATGAGGTGGAGAGCGTGTTGCGTTGAGTTGTGTCTCCACCCGTCCAGTCAGAGAATGACTTGTATTCGTTGAAAAAAAAAAAGGGAAGGGTACAGCGATCAGTGTAGTGGCACCAACTACTACAGTGATTGTCAGCTTCCCCAGCAGCCCCTCAGGTTTGGGATATACTTACATTGTGCCAAGCCAGACCAAACGTGTACCTATGCAGTACCCGGAGCTCAACTTTAATCTCCTAAGCAGCAGTAAAAATCCCGACAGGGGTTCTAGTCCTACCCTACTCTATTCAAAACTGAAAAACTACTGTTTTGGCTGGAGAGCTACTTTAATCTTTAACAAAATACGATTGCAAAGAGATCACGATTGGCCAAACGGCGATTGCCTCCATAGACCTAGCTCTACACAGAAGGTGTGATCAAAATAGAATCTGCAGGACTTTATTTCCGATCAATGGTCCGTTGATGTGTTGTTGTGATGGCCCTTCCTATAGTAATGTGTTTAGCAGCAACATAAGGCTTGTTTTCTAGATCTTCGAGTGTGTGTGCGTTCATATCTGCCCCGCGGTCCCCATGGCATTCAGTGGTTTCCTTCTATTTCCCCGCAGAGTGCCCACCGGGAACCTTTGGCTACGGCTGCCGGCAGCTGTGCGAGTGTTCGAACAACGCCACGTGTGACCACGTCACGGGGACCTGCTACTGCAACCCTGGCTTCAAAGGCATCCGCTGCGACCAGGGTGAGAGACGCTAGGCGGTGCGCCAATAAAATCAGCTTCGGCTTTCTCAAACTTTGAAACCGTTCCGAGGTGCGGCGTGCCTGATAATGAAAGAGTTTTTATTCTCTGTGTTCCTTTTATTTTTTATTTTTTTTGTAGCTGCTCTAATGATGGAAGAACTGAATCCTTACACTAAAATCAGCCCGGCTCACGGCTCCGAACGACACTCGGCGGGGGCCATCATTGGCGTCATCATTCTGCTGCTCATCATCATGACTTTGTTGGGACTCTTCTTATGGTACCGGCAGAGGCAAAAGGACAAAGACCATGACATGCCCAATGTGTCCTACACCCCCGCCATGCGCATGACCAGTACGGACTACCCTCATACAGGTGCGTTGGACAGCTTACTGAGATTTTGTATTATATTGTATTATATATATATTTCTCTTATGCTCTTTGAAGTACACACCATAGCAAGGGTGTCAAACTCAATTTCATTGCTGCCCACATCAGTATTATGGTTGCCCACAAAGGGCTGGAAGTATCTGTAAGACTAGGTGTCCAGGGCACCCTACACCCCTACCCCTTACCACCTTGCCTTACATCAGATGTCAAGAGCTCCCCCACTAGTGGTAGTCAAGATTCCCCCACCCTCCCTTACATCAGATGTCAAGAGCTCCCCCACAAACAGAAGTCAAGAGTTCCCCACCATCCCTTATAACAGACGTCAAGTGCTCCCCCACCAATAGAAGATAAGAATCCCCCACCATCCCTTACAGCAGATGTCAAGAGCTCCCCCACCAATAGAAGTCAAGAGTTCCCCACCATCCCTTACAACAGACGTCAAGAGCTCCCCCATATATAGAAGTCAAGAGTCCCCCACCATCCCTTACATCAGATGTCAAGAGCTCCCCCACCAATAGAAGTAAAAAGTCCCCCACCCCCCCCCCCTTACATCAGATGTCAAGAGCCCCCCCACCAATAGAAGTCAAGAGTCCTCCACCCTTCACATCAGATGTCAAGAGCTCTCCCACCAATAGAAGTCAAGAGTCCCCCACCCTCCCTTACATCAGATGTCAAGAGCTCCCCCACCAATAGAAGTCAAGAGTCCCCCACCATCCCTTACATCAGATGTCAAGAGCTCCCCCACCAATAGAAGTAAAAAGTCCCCCACCCCCCCTTACGTCAGATGTCCAGAGCTCCCCCACCAACAGAAGTCAAGAGACCCCCACCATCCCTTACATCAGATGTCAAGAGCTCCCCCACCAATAGAAGTAAAAAGTCCCCCACCCCCCCTTACGTCAGATGTCCAGAGCTTCCCCACCAATAGAAGTCAAGCGTTTCCCACCCCACCCCTCCCCCACATCAGATGTCAAGAACCCCCCACCAATAGAAGCCAAGAGTCCCCCACCATCCCTTACATCAGATGTCAAGAGCTCCCCCACCAATAGAAGTAAAAAGTCCCCCACCCCTCCTTACGTCAGATGTCCAAAGCTCCCCCACCGATAGAAGCCAAGAGTCCCCCACCATCCCTTACATCAGATGTCAAGAGCTCCCCCACCAATAGAAGTAAAAAGTCCCTCACCCCCCCTTACGTCAGATGTCCAGAGCTCCCCCACCAACAGAAGCCAAGAGTCCCCCACCATCCCTTACATCAGATGTCAAGAGCTCCCCCACCAATAGAAGTAAAAAGTCCCCCACCCCCCCCTTACGTCAGATGTCCAGAGTTCCCCCACCGATAGAAGCCAAGAGTCCCCCACCATCCCTTACAGCAGATGTCAAGAGCTCCCCCACCAACAGAAGTCAAGAGTCCCCCACCATCCCTTACATCAGATGTCAAGAGCTCCCCCACCAATAGAAGTAAAAAGTCCCCCACCCCCCCTTACGTCAGATGTCCAGAGCTTCCCCACCAATAGAAGTCAAGCGTTTCCCACCCCCACCCCTCCCCCACATCAGATGTCAAGAGCCCCCCACCAATAGAAGTCAAGAGTCCTCCACCCCTCACATCAAATGTTAAGAGCTCCCCCATCAATAGAAGTAAAGAATCACCCCCCCCCCCCCTTACATCAGATGTCAAGAGCTCCCCCACAAATAGAAGTCAAGAGTCCTCCACCCTGCTACATGTTTCAAGATGGGAACATATCTTTCTCAAACTGCCGGGGGCAGTTATCTTTTTTTATTAATGAAGATATTAATTACTGCACTTAGATAGCGCCCTCTGGTGTTCTTTTTTTGTAAACTAACAATTAACCCTGGCAGAGTAGATGCAGCATTAATGCAAGAGAGGATTTTTAGGTTTCCTGGAGGTGGGCTTTCAAGGACTCATTCACACTTGCAGCTCTCATTGCAGCACCTCTCAAAAGCAGCCCATGGAAATTTTTAAGGACTTACATGTCTTTTATTTGGCACACAATTTAAATAAAATATATGATTTTTGATCTATTTTAGGTGTAATAATGTGTTAAAATGTAAAAAAATAAAAAATAAAATGTTCCTAAATTCTATTTTATTTTCATTTTAATACAGTAATCTGATCATTTCAACATTAAACCTCTAGCACAGCAGATGAGCACCGCAGCCTGAAGGTGGCAGTGTTCATCTGCAAACCGCTTTCATATTTTTCAAAGAAGCCTTCAGCTTGCATAGTGGTCACATGATTAGGAATAATGCTGATTGGTTCCCCATTATCCGGGATGACCCAAGCTGTTAGCAATAGCTGTTATTGAGAGCCCCCAGCCGTGCTAAGTATTAGCTGAAGGCTCTCAAGGGGAAAAACTTTTATAAGCATATCCCCAGAAAGGGAAATCATGCTGGGGAATGATTGTATACAGATGGTAGGCATCAGTGTCGGGACAAGGTCATCTAGAGCCCAGGGTCCAAGATTTAGAAGCATTGCATGTCAGCAAAAATCCCCCCCCACAAAAACACTTTAAATAATCTGTATGCTTACCCCCTAAGCATAAACCCACCCTCTTCCAAGTACACATCCGCCCCCCTCGCTAAAATCCACACAAATCTTGCCCACTGCCTGTCACCCCTCCTATAACAAATCCTCTACCCCTAAAATCTCCCCTCATAGTACAGATCTTCTCCCCCCTTTAACTTTCCCCCTCCCAGCACAAATTTCCCCCTACTAGCACAATCTTCTTCCCCTCCATCCCCCTCTCCTAACACAAATCCCCTAAATCACCACTTTTAGCACCCCCCCCCCCAAATTTCCCTTCCTAGCAAAGTACTCTCGGCTGCCCCCCCCCCCCCCCCCCATCCCCCCTATCACAAATCTTTCACAAAGGGGGGGAAATACCGCACTCCTAACAAAAACTAAAAATATGTGAAGCAGCAACTAAATATATGAAATGCACACATATATACAATAAAAAAAGGAAAAAATTGTTGCGCTAAAAATGAAAACACCAATAGTAAACAAGTGTTGTTGAAATTAAATGAAAATACACAGTATTGACCAATGAAAAATTATAACCAAACCAAATAATAGTGAATTATGTGAATAAAAGTGAATGATAATATAGGTAAAAAAAAGTCCCAAAAATATATATAAATGAATAAAGTCCAAGTTATCAAACAACTGAAGTAATATGAGTGCATTCTTCCATCACCAAAAAAGTGCTGACCACCATAAGAAATGCACGCTTACCAGAAGGCAAGCAAAACTCACCTGCGGCTATACACCCAGCCAGGGCCTTTGTCCTAGATGGTCCGGGACAAACAGCTGAGGGCGCCAAACCACAGGAACACAGCACAATTGGTAGACCAATGGACCAGAACTATGGTATTGCCAGAATTATTGAGTGTATGTCAGATTTCACCCAAAAATAGAAAGAAGGGAACCTCCCATAGTGTAATACTGGCATATGTATTATAATAAGAAAGGTAAAAAAACTCACCCACTGTACTGTATACATATTGGTGACCACGCTGTTTAATGCATTCCTTTTGCTACATATGTTTTTATGATACTTACAATTAATAAATCTGTTTTATACTCTATATATTTCTACTTATTGTATGTGCCTTAAAAGTCTACCACTAGGGGTATTTTTGCTTTTAAGCTTCATTGAACAAGCTGAAGTTAGAAGCTGATTTGTACCTATGCACAGCCACACCAGATTCTGTGTGCACCAGTTTTAGTAAATCTCCCCTTATGCGTTTAAAGGACTTTTGTCCCATCTTTGGGGACCAAAGAGTTTTAGTGGGGGGGAAGTATGTAACCAGGTGCTAGGCCACAGCCATATGAAAAAGCAGACATTGCTTTTTGTTAGGATTCCCCCTAGTTGATGGGGAATGATAGTTGTGAACCTGGAAGAGATGCAATACTTGTCACTTCTAGGTTTATTAGTTTCAAAGGGGAATGGATTTTTCTTGACCACTTCCTGCTCTCCTGGGAACTACTGTGAACTTTTAGAACCCCATAAGGTGATCGGGCAGTTCTAGAGACACTTGAATCACTTTTACCTGAAAGCGATTTTTTTCTCTCTCAATGTAAATGGGATGGATATATATATATATATATATATATATATATATATATATATATATATATATATATATATATATGTATATGTATGTGTATATATTTATATATATATATATATGTATGTATATATATATATATATATATATGTATAGTGGAGATGTGACCCTGTGTCACAGATGCATATAAGCAGTGTATGCCTGATTTTGGTAGGCTTGCTAATTGCCTGCCTGTGTGCTGACTTCATAATCATCCCAGGAATAGAGGTCAATGCTCATCCTTGGAGACAGATGCGCCTGGCAGACAGGAGGTCTGGCCTAGGAGTCAGGAGGGAGCCAGTGCAGCACGAAGCTGCAAGCACAGAGGTGGATGTCAGGTCTGGGGAAAATAGACCAAAGCCTGAGGTGTAAGGCCTGAGCAGGAGAGCTGCGTTTTTAGCTGGGAAGGCTGAATGCTGGTTGTTCTGAAGCAGGACCGTAAAGCTGAATACCCCTGCAAGGGAATCTGATGTTTTTAAATTTGTTTCTTTTGAATAAAAAAGGGCTGCCGTGCCCTTGAAAATGCAGTCAGACAGACACAATTTCTTCAACTCAGATGCACCACTAGAGCTTAATCACCCTGGATCATCACAATATATATATATATTATTTTTTTTTTTTTCCATTTATTTAGCTGTACATTTCTTGCTGTTATCATAACTCACCACCAAAGAACAACCCTAAATAAATTGTCCTGCTCCTGACGATCGCAGCGATACTTCATATGCATATATTATTTGTTGTTTGTACCCCTAGTACAGCCCAGAAACAATAGTTGCTAATTTTAAAAAAATCTAAAAAATTCCTACCTAAAATATATTGACCTGGCCTTTGACCCTGGTCTTGACCCTAACACTAACCCTGGCACTGACCTAGATCAAACCCTGATCTAGCTATGTATTATTTGTTTTTGGTTGTTTTTTCACACACTTATGTTTGTTTACATTTTTCTCCTCTACAAAGAGAGAAAGATACAATGTATTATATAATGTATCCTGTATGTAAACAATGTATCTTTCTCTCCATTCAGAAGACAGAAAAACACACAGGCAGGCTGCACAATGACTGCCAATCAGAGGCTATCACAGCAGTTAGGTGATCAGGAATCAGGACCCCCGATTCCCAGTCATTAGTACAGGATCCGGGGGCCTCTCGGTGAGAGCCTGTTCTCTGTGCTGGGCGTGTGCAGTGCAGTGCGCTTCCAGCACAAACATTGGTCGGCATATATGCAGCATCATGGAAGAGAACCCACTTCAGTGACCAGGCAGCAGCAAGGAGTTAAATTGATTGTAGAGTCTCATTTTTTTTTATATTAAAAATAACAAACATTTTATACTTACCTGCTCTGAGCAGTGATTTTTCAAAGTGCAGCCCCTGATCCTCCTCTTCTGGGGTCCCTCTTCTGTGCTCCTGGCCCCTCCCTCCTGTTGGGTGCCCCCACAGCAAGCAGCTTGCTATGGGGACACCCAATCCAAGTCACAGCTCCCTGTGTCCATTGAGACATGGAGCTGCAGCCTAGCCCCACCCCCTTTCTACTTTCATGGGATGACTGATTTTGATTGACAGCAACGAGAGCCAATGGCGCTGCGCTGCTGTCTCAGCCAATGAGGAGGGGGGTCCTGGATGGCCGAGACATTTTGTATAACATCACTGGAGCTAGAGGGACCTCAGGTAAGTATTAAAGTGGCTGAGGGGGGCTGCTGCACACAGAAGGCTGGCTTTTTTTCTTAATGCATAGAATGCACCTTCTGCCTTTACAATCATTTTAACCGCTTGCCGACCAGCCGTCGTCATTATACTGCGGCCGGTCGGCACGGCTGCGCGAATCGGCGTAGTGTACATCAGCCTCTTTAAGAGCGATAGGGGGGTGCGTGCGGCGCGACGCCGGAGCCGATGCGTGTGGTCAGCGGCTGCGATGTCCTGCGGCCACCCGCGATCGCTCCACAGAGAGCCAGAAGAGGGATCGGTGTATGTAAACAAACAGATCCCTGTTCTGACAGGGGAGTAGAGACAGAGATCTGCTGTTCCTAGTGATCAGGAACAGCAATCTCTCTACTCCTCCAGTCAGTTCCACCCCCCCCCCCCCCACAGTTAGAAACATCTCCCAAGGAACACAGTTAACCCTTTGATCGCCCCCCCCCCCCCTAGTGTTAACCTCTACTCTTTCAGTGACATTTATACAGTAACCAGTGGCTATTTTTAGCTCTGATCGCTGTGTAAATGTCAGTGGCCCCAAAAATTTGTCAAAAGTGTCCGATTTGTCCGCCGCAATGTTGCAGTTCCGTTAAAAATCGCTGATCACCGCCATTACTAGTAAAAAATAAATAAATAATAAAAATGCCATAAATCTATCCTCTATTTTGTAGACACTATAACTTTTGGGCAAACCAATCAATATACGCTTATTGTGATTTTTTTTTTTTTTAACAAAAATATGTAGAAAAATACATATTGGCCTAAACTGAGGATTTTTTTTTATTATTATTTGGGGATATTTATTATAGCAAAAAGTAAAAGATATTTTTTTTTTTTTTTTTTTTTTTTTTTCAAGATTGTCGCTCTTTTTTCGTTTATTGCTCAAAAAATTATTATTATTTGGGGATATTTATTATAGCAAAAAGTAAAAGATATTGTTTTTTTTTTTTTTTCAAGATTGTCACTCTTTTTTCGTTTATTGCTCAAAAAATTATTATTATTTGGGGATATTTATTATAGCAAAAAGTAAAAGATATTGTTTTTTTTTTTTTTTCAAGATTGTCGCTCTTTTTTCGTTTATTGCTCAAAAAATTATTATTATTTGGGGATATTTATTATAGCAAAAAGTAAAAGATATTGTTTTGTTTTTTTTTTCAAGATTGTCGCTCTTTTTTCGTTTATTGCTCAAAAAATTATTATTATTTGGGGATATTTATTATAGCAAAAAGTAAAAGATATTGTTTTTTTTTTTTTTCAAGATTGTCGCTCTTTTTTCGTTTATTGCTCAAAAAATTAAAACTGCAGAGATCATCAAATACCACCAAAAAAAAGCCCTATTTGTGGGGGGGGGGGGAGACACAACAATTTTGTTTGGGAAAAGCGTCGCACGGCCGCACAATTGTCAGTTAAAGCGACGCAGTGCCGTATCGCAAAAAATGGACCGGTCATTAAGGGGGCAAATCCTTCTAGTTCTTAAGTGGTTAAAGTAATTTATAGCAAAAAAAAAATGCAGATTTTTAACACGTATGGGGAAAAATGTAAAAATTGCCCCGGGAGACAAATAAATTAACGCCTGCAGACATATCTGTGTGTATGTAGCCTAAAGTCTTACAAAGGGATGTATAAAGGAAAGAATATAAAGCCTGATGAAGGGATCCCAGTTATCCCAAGCCTTGCATCACTCAGACTCCAACCTCTCTGCATAAATCTAAAGGCTAAAACAGAACAATTCTCTACTAGAGCAAAGAGTTAACTGCAGCCTATGGAAAGTCTCACACTGGATGTAACACGTTAATGCTATTATACTTGACAAGGGATTATTATAATGCTCTGGATGTCCTATTGTTCATTGTGAAACGCTCAGCATGGTAATATCTGGTTCAGTTTATACACCTGTGTGCTGGGATAATGAGCGGCATACTAATACAGATATAAACGATTATTGTTGGTATATCAACAGAATTCTACTGGAATACGTTTTATACAGTGCCTTGCAAAAGTATTCACCCCCCCCCCCCCCCCTTGGCTTTTTAAATATTTTGTTACATTTAGTTCAATGTTTTCTTAATCTGAATTATATGTGATGGATCAGAACACAATCGTCTAAGTTGGTGAAGTAAAATTAGAAAAATATATACATAAAACTATTTTTCAGAAATCAAAAACTGATAATTGCCATGTGCGTTTGTATTCCCCCCCCCCCCCCCCACTTTGTTATCAAGCCCATAAAAAGCTCTAGTGCCACCAATTACCTTCAGAAGTCACATGATTAGTGAAATAATGTCCACCTGTCTGCAAACTAAGTCTCACATGACCTGTCATAGACACACCTTTTTGAAAGGCCCCAGAGGCTGCAACGCCTAAGCAAGAGGCACCACTAACCAAACACTGCCATGAAGACCAAGGAACTCTCCAAACAAGTAAGGGACAATGTTGTTGAGAAGTACAAGTCAGGGTTAGGTTATAAAAAAATATCCAAATCTTTGATGATCCCTAGGAGCGCCATCAAATCTATCATGACCAAATGGAAAGAACATGGCACAACAGCAAACCTGCCAAGAGACGGCCGCACACCAAAACCCACGGACTGGGCAAGGAGGGTATTAATCAGAGAGGAGCACAGAGACCTAAGATAACCCTGGAGGAGCTGCAGAGTTCCACAGCAGAGACTGGAGTATCTGTACATAGGACGGCAATAAGCCGTACGCTCCATAGAGTTTGGCTTTATGGCAAAGTGGAAAAGAAAGCCATTACTTTTAGCTAAAAACTAAATGGCACGTTTTGAGTTTGCGAAAAGGCATGTGGCAGACTCCCAAAATGTATGGAGGAAGGTGCTCTGGTCTGATGAGACAAAATTTTACTTTTTGGCCATCAAAGAAATCGCTATGTCTGGCGCAAACCCAACACATCACATCACCCAAAGAACACCATCCTCACTGTGAAACATGGTGGTGGCAGCATCATGCTGTGGGGATGTTTTTCAGCAGTCGGGACTGGGAAACTGGTCAGAGTTGAGGGAAAGATGGATAGTGCTAAATACAGAGATATTCTGCAAAACCTGTAGCACTCTTTGTGTGATTTGAGGCTAGGATGGAGGGTCACCTTCCAGCAGGACAATGACCCCAAACACACTGCTAAAGCAACACTTGAGTAGTTTAAGGGGAAACATGTAAATGTGTTGGAATGGCCTAGTCAAAGCCCAGACCTCAATCCAATAGAAAATCTGTGGTCAGACTTAAAGATTGCTGTTCACAAGAGCAAACCATCCAACTTGAAGGAGCTGGTGCCTTTTTGCAAGGAGAAATGGGCAAAAATCCCAGTGGTAAGATGTGGCAAGCTCATAGAGACTTATGCAATGCGACTTGGAGCTGTGATATCCGCAAAAGGCGACTCTACAATTTATTGACTTTAGGGGGGGTGAATAGTTATGCACATTGACTTTTTCTGTTATTTTGTCCTATTTCTTGTTATCTTCACAATAAAAAAAACATCTTCAAAGTTGTGGGCATGTTCTATAAATTAAATGATGCAAATCCTCAAACAATCCATGTTAGTTTAAGATTGTGAGGCAACAAAACACAACAAAATGCCAAGGGGGGTGAATACTTTTGCAAGGCACTGTACAATATCTACACAGGGGCATAGGTACAGGGGTTGCAGTGGTCCCCATTGTGACCCGGCCCCATGCTCCAGGGGGCCCATGCGGCCCTCTTGTACACCTGGTTGAAAGGCTGATACGGGGGCGAGTTGTAGAGGAACGGATCCCTCCATGCCGCTGCTGAATGCCCGCTTCTCCTCCTCTCCCTCCTGCAGAAATTCAGCAGCTGCAGGAGGGAAGTGGGGGGCATCCCTTTCTCTACATACCGATCCAGCCACCTCCCTATCCCTGTCCTGCTGCCCTAGGCAACTGTGTGCTTCCCTGCCCCCCGCCGGAACCTGTCAGGATGGAGAGCTGGGAAGGTGTCGGTACTGATCACTGACTCTGCTTTTTGTTTTGTTTTTTTATTCAAAGCTGAGGCATAGTAAACTGTGTTTACTGTTCTTCCATTTATAAATGAACGGGACGCTCTGTACAGAGCTCTTCCTGTTCAATCATTCCATGCTGAGGCTGCAGAGAAAGGGAGGGATGAATCTGTCCTCAGTCCCCTTTCTCTGCCTCAAAAGGGAGACATCAGGGGTCTGTATAGACCATTGATATTTCACCAAAGTCCCCCAAGGGGATCCTAAAAAAATAAAATAAAAAATTAAATTGTAAAAAAATTAAATAAAATGGTAAAAAAATGAAAACAAACTACTGACACCAGTGACGGAACTACCAGGGTCGCAAAGGTTACACTAACTATTAAATCATTGGTATTGGAATTTCCTTTCAAGTGTGGCTATTAGTGATCGTAACGAATACGAATTTATCAGGAGTTACGAATTACCCGAAATAATGAATGCTGCATCTAAAGGAATGGAATGGAACAGATTAATAATAATAAATAACAATAATAATAAAAAAAAGTATTATTATGGTATTATTATTATTTTTTATTAATTCGTTCCGTTCCACTTGTTTAGATGCGGCATTCATTATTTTGGATAATTTGAAAGGAAATTCCAATACCTATCATTTAATAGTTAGTTATTATTAGTTAGTTATTCTTTCGAATTTTTGGATTTTCTTTCTTATTTTCGGATTTTCAAATTTTCGAATTTACGAATTTTCGAATTTACAAATTTACACATTTTAGAATTTACGAATTTATGAATTGCGATCATGCATTTTGCATGGTTATATCGCCTGGTTTCTTCCCCGCCCCCTACCTTTCCACCTCCTCCACCCCCCCCCCCCCCCGCTTCCCCTTTTATTTTTATTTTTTTTGTTTTGTTTTGTATGGGTGGGTGTGGTTTGGCTGGTTTTATATATCGCATAGCAGTTGATCTATATAAATGAGAAAAAGACCTAAGATAGAGGAGTAAGGATGGAAGTATATAGATATTGGTTTATAAACGAAAGGTATTAATGCGCTCCACCTGACTACTAATAAATGTATAAAATATGTCTAAAAAATATATAAATGTGTGGAAGCGGCCAGCAAAAAAATAGTGATCTCTACACCAAAGAAATAATATGTAAAATGTATAAATTGCGGCGCTACCTAAAAAATAAATTAATATACTATAATAAAATAAATTGCAAAATATAAAGTGCAAAAGTGAATCCACCTCACTAAAGTGATAAAATGTGCAATATTAAACCATAAAATATGTTGCATCTAATATAGAATAAAATTGATGATAATATAAGTGCATAAATATTCAAAAATCATGCGTGAAATAATTCCAGAGTACAAAATACAAAAAAATGCTAATAAATAGTGATCCTCAAATAAAGTCCATGCAAATGATTGGTGACCATATAGCAAAGTCCATGCAAAAAATACAAAGTGACTTCCAATGCGTGACTGTCCACCGCAAAACTTCAGTGCCAAGCTTGTGCACCACCAGTTTCCCCCAGCCTCTCACCTCAAATAAATAGCATAAAGGCACTGTATATACCCAGATGCTATTCCATCTTTATCCGTCCAGCCTCAATGGCATACCACTGTACATAAACGGTTATTCCTTCCCCAGTTTCTTCAAATAGATCCAATTACAGTTGGTACATAGAGCATGGAAGAAAGACAAGGGGGGGCTCTCATGTGTAGTATCCAAAAACAATAATTTTAATAGATAAATATCCTCACTTACATAAAAGCAGATGACAGCGAATTCGTAACAAAACCCGGACTTCCGGTCTCGGCCGCGACCGGAAGTGATGAGTGTAACACCTAAGCTCCTTCTCTGACGCGTTGCGTCACAACCTCGTGACTTTTTCAAAGGGTGGTTTGTTGTAAATGAAAAATTTTATAAAAATGTAATTATAAAAAAAATTCTTACGAATTAACCAAAATAATGAATGCCATATCTAAATGAATGGAATGGAAGAACAAATTAATAATAAATAACAATAATACTAATAAAAATGTATTATTATTTTTTATTCATTCTGTTCCATTTGTTTAGATGCGGCATTCATTATTTCAGATAATTCATATTCGTTATGTTCACTAACAGCCAAATTTGAAAGTAAATTCCAATACCTATAATTTAATAGTTATTATTAGTTAGTTATTCTTTCGAATTTTCGGATTTTCAAATTTTTGAATTTACTAATTTTAGAATTTACGAATCTTAGAATTTACGAATTATTATGAAAATTGCGATCATGCCTTTTGCATGGTTATATCGCCTGGTCTCTTCCACGCCCCCTCCCTTTCCGTCTCCCCCTTTTTTGTTTTGTTTTGTCTTGTATGGGTGGGTGTGGTTTGGCTGGTTTTATATATCGCATGGAAGTATATCTATATAAATGGTAAAAAGACCTAAGATAGAGGAGTAAGGATGGAAGTATATAGATAATTTACAAAGTTTAGAATTTACGAATTTACGAATTTACGAAGTTACGCATTTACGAATTTTAGAATTTACGAAGTTTAGCATTTACGAAGTTTAGAATTTACGAAGCTTAGAATTTACGAAGCTTAGAATTTACGAATCTTAGAATTTACGAATTTTAGAATTTACGAAGTTTAGAATTTGCGAAGTTTAGAATTTGCGAATTTTAGAATTTACGAATCTTAGAATTTACGAATTTCAGAATTTACGAATCTTAGAATTTACGAATTTTAAAATTTACTAATTTTTGAATTTTTGAATTTATGAAGTTTTGAATTTACGAATTTTAGATTTAACGAATTTTAGAATTTACAAATTTTTTAATTTATGAATTTTTTAATTTTTTAATTTATGAAGTTTTGAATTTAAGAATTTTAGAATTTATGAATTGCGATCATAAAGAATGACCCGAAAAATGAAAAAAACAAAAACAAAAAACAAATGAATCGGAAACAAATAAATTTTTCGGCAGTGCACATGTCTAATAAACAGGTCTATAGCAGAAATGTAGAAACTGCTGTTGTCTGGGGGTGGGGGGTACAAGTGTGAGCGGTTAAATGGTTAAAAAAAAATCTTTTTACTTCCTTTCCCTTGCGCTTTCAAAGTGAGAAAAGCTTTACTGTTTTCACTAACATGCACTTTCCAAAATCAAAATAAACTTTCCTAGATGATCATCCTCTTTTCTGCTAGTAGTGGAATCTTTTTTTTTTTATAATTTTCTCCCGCACACTGCTAACGCCTTTACACAACATTAGCGATCATTTGCAGTCACGGCTCATTATGACTCGGTGCGGTCATAAAATATTCGCTAAGTTTTTCTGGTCTGTGTCATCAATTACCGCTTTCTGGTGTCATTTAGAGAAAATTGAGTACTGTCCATGATACTTTTTTTATTTGCACTAACATACAATTTTTCAGGACAAGCTTTCGGGTATGTCCCCTTCTTCAAGGTCCAAGCAGTACTGATTTACAAATTTTTAAGCAGAATGTAAAACCAAAACAAAAAAAAAAAAAAAAAAAAAAAAAAACACCTCTGAGGGAAAGAAGAGAGAAAACAAAAAAAACACATACAAATCAATGGGGCAATAAAGATAAGAGAAGAGTTAGTGAGATAAGACAGAGGGAGAGCTATGGAATGGAGGGGGGGTTGCTAATTACAGAGGGGGTTGTAAAACTTTAGTATAATGAGTAAGGAAACCTATGTCTAAATTCAGGCCATTATTTTTTGTGTCAAAAAGAATTATCATTCTTAGTTCAAAGGTTTTCCTTTCCTGGATAGTTCTGAAATTCCCTTTAAGAACTAAAACATTGAGGTCTTCTATAGTGTGGTCCGGTTGTGAGAAGTGATGTCCAACAGGTGTACATAAACTGTCTTCTTTATGTTCCTTGATGGTGTGTCTGTGTAAATTCATCCTCGTTTGCAACTTCTGTCCTGTTTCACCAACATAAGATCCTTTGCTGCACCTTTTGCATTGGATGAGGTATACAACATTGCTGGAGGTACAGTTGTAAGATCCCATGATATTGAAGGTCCCATTTGTGTGTGTGACACTTTTGGATGGATTGATCTGGTTGCATAGTTTGCAGCGCTTTTTATTGCAGGGTTTGCTTCCATTATTTGTGTCATCATAATCAGAGTGAAGTTTCCTGCTGATTAGTTTGTGTCTGAGGTTGGGTGGTTGTCTGAAAGCCAATAATGGGGGTTGTTGGAATATTCCTTTCAGAGTGTCATCCTCTGTTATAATGGGTTGTAAATCTTTGATTATCTTTTTGATCCCTTCTAGTGTTGGGTTGTATGTGGTGACTAGAGGTACTCGGTTATTTGTTTTTTTCTCTGTGTATTGGAGGAGATTTTCTCTTTGGGTTTTCAAGGCTGTGTTTATGCTGTTGTTGATGGTTTTCTCTTTGTAACCTTTCTTGTGGAAGGAGTCTGCCAGTGTTCTGAGATGTTTATCTCTGTCTTCTGGGTCTGAACAAATTCGGTGGTATCTGATGGCCTGGCTGTGTATGATGGCCCGTTTAGTGTGTTGCGGGTGAAAACTGGAACTGTGAAGATAGCTACATCGGTCAGTCGGTTTTCTGTATATCGAAGTGTGAAGCTTGTGGTCCCTGATGTATACTGTAGTGTCTAGGAAGTTGACATGTGTGTTTGAATACTCCATTTTTAGTTTAATAGATGGGTGAAAAGTGTTGATCAATGAGAAGAATTGGTTTAGATTTTCTTCACCTTCAGTCCATATCATGAAGATATCATCAATATAGCGATAATATCTGTATGGCTTTTGTTGTATGCTGTTCAGAAATTTGTCCTCCAGGTCAGCCATAAATAAGTTTGCATATTGGGGTGCCATTTTGCTACCCATGGCAGTACCCATACACTGGAGATAGATGTCATTATTGAAAGTGAAGTAGTTGTGTGTAAGAATGAATTCGATGAGCTGTGTCACATCCTCAGCAGTGTATTTCTGGTTTGGTGAGGATGATAAGAATCTGTGACATGCCGACAACCCATCCTTGTGAGGGATGTTACTGTACAGAGATTCTACATCCATGGTGACTAGAAGTGTATTTGATGGTAATTGTTGTATATTGTTAAGCTTGTTCAGAAAATCAGTGGTGTCTTGTAGGAAACTCACAGTGTTCATGACTAAAGGTTTTAACATGTTTTCTACAAGGCCTGAGATATGCTCGGTAAGTGTATTCATACCTGTTATAATGGGTCTGCCTGGGTTTCCTGGCTTGTGAATCTTGGGCAGCATAGTTGCAAAAGCTTGTATGATCCCCCAAATGTAAATTTGTGAGAATCCAATAACTCCGGTAAGCCTTCAATTCGCCTGGTGACGGGAATCTCACAAGACTAATGCATGAATCTTTTTGAAAGGAGGTGTAATATATTTCCTACACACTTGTGGACTATATAAAGACACTATACACAAAGGACTCTGTTTTTTCTATTGGGACTTTGTTTTTTCCCTTTTTTCCTTTATATTTTGTTGCTTGGATATCTTTTTGGTAAAACCTTCTTTTTTTGAGTCACTTATATATGCAATTTATGTAAAAAATGTATGTGTTATGAGCACTACTTTATAGTGGGATTTTTTCACTGTAACTTTACACCTATAAGTAAGATTAATGATATTTGATATTTGAAGTTGTGAGAAGCGCTACACTTTTTTATAACAGTCTTTATATTACTGGACTGTTTTTTTTTTTTAACCCCTTCATGACGAAGGTAGAACAAATCTTAAAAGAGAAGTTTGGGAATTTTTTTTTTCTTTTTTTTTTTTTGGCAATCGTGCTTGCCTACAGCGGTGACCAAAAGTTTTGAGAATGACACAAATTTTTAATTTTCACAAAGTCTACTGCCTCCGTTTTTATGATGGCAGTTTGCATATATTCTAGAATGTTATGAAGAGCGATCAGATAAATTGCAGTTCATTGCAAAGTCCCTCTTTACCATAAAAAAATAACTTATTTCCATCAAAAAAAAAAAAACATTTCCACTGCATTTGTAAAGAGGGCTTCAGGGCACCCAAGAAAGTCCAGCAAGCGCCAGGGCCGATTCCTACAGATGATTCAGCTGCGGGATCGGGGGGCACCACCAGTGCCGAGCTTGCTCAGAAATGGCAGCAGGCAGGTGTGAGGACATCGGCACGCACAGTGAGGAGAAGACTTTTGGAGGATGGTTTGGTGTCAAGAAGGGCAGCAAAGAAGCCACTTCTCTCCAGGAAAAACATCAGGGACCGACTGATATTCTGCAAAAGGTCCAGGGTTTGGACTACTGAGTAAAGCCAATTTCTCTGGTGAACCCCCTTTCCGATTGTTTGGGGCATCCAGAAAAAACCTTCTCCGGAGAAGAAAAGGTGATTGCTACCATCAGTCCTGTGTCATGCCAACAGTAAAGCATCCCGAGACCATTCATGGGTGGGGTGGCTTCTCAGCCAAGGGAGTGGTTCACTCACAATTTTGCCTAAGAACACAGCCATGAATAAAGAATGGTACAAAAACCTCCTCCGAGAGCAACTTCTCCCAACCATCCAAGAACAGTTTGGTGAGGAACAATGCCTTTCCCAGCATGATGGAGCACCCTGCCATAAAGCAAAAGTGATAACTGAGTGTCTTGGGGAACAACACATCGAAATTTTGGGTCCATGGCCAGGAACCTCCCCAGACCTTAATCTCAGAATTTGTGCTCAATCCTGAAGAGGCGGGTGAACAAAAAAAGCCCCTCAAATTCTGATAAACTCCAAGCATTGATTATGCAAGAATGTGCGGCCATCAGTCAGGATGTGGCTCAGAAGTTGATTGATAGCATGTCAAGGGGAATTGAAGAGGTCTTGAAAAAGAAGGGTCAACACTGCAAATATTGAGTCTTTGCATATACTTCATGTCATTGTCAATAAAAGCCTTTGACACTAATGAAATGCTTGTAATTATACTTCAGTATACAGTGGAACCTTGGATTACGAGCATAATCCGGTCCAGGAGAATGCTTGTAATCTAAAGCACTCGCAAATCAAAGCGAGTATCACCATAGAAAACAATGCAAACCAAGATAATTTGTTCCACATTGACTTCTCTTGCATGCAATACCGCATGTGGCTAGAGGTGGGGGGGGGAGCACCGGAGAGCCTCGGCATTACTCGGGGACAGCTCGGCTGAACTCGGAAACCCTCGAAAAGGCTCGGAAACACTCAAGAACAGAGTATTTCTGAGTATTTCTGAGTATTCCCGAATGCCTCCGAACCGTTCCGAGTGTCACCGGCACCCCCCCCCCCCCACCTCTGGCCAAATGTGGTACTTTACACCCCATTAGCTTGAATTCTGCCTATTTATACACACAGATCCATAGTCCTGCTCAGTTACTGGGTAATCGCGGGTGCACGCGCATCGGGTCACCGCGCTCCTCCTAGTGGCCCAGGAAGCGATCACGTCGTATGACGGCGGCCCAGAACGAGAGCTGCCTCGTCCCGACCATCATATGACAGTGGGTGGGCAGCTAGTGGTTAAGGTGCTTCTCTAATACAAAGCCAGTTCATCCTGAGGGAGCATGTAGCTGAGTATTTGGATTTTACTGCCCCCTCCCCCCACCCTGGCACCCATGGGTGGCTGATGCCAGCCCTGCCAGGCAGCATGGTCTGGGGATGGGGTTCCTGTCCCTTAGGGAAGATGGAGTCTCCATCACTAGGGGAGAAGGGGTCCCTGTCCCCAGGTGAGAAGGGGTCCCTGTCCCCAGGGGTGATGGGGTCCCTGCCCCCAGTTGAGAAGGGGTCCCTGTCCCCAGGGGTGATGGGTTCCCTGCCCCCAGTTGAGAAGGAGTCCCTGTCCTCAGGGGAGAAGGGGTCCCTGTCCTCAGGGGAGAAGGGGTCCCTGTCCCCAGGGGAGATGGGGTCCCTGTCCCAAGGGGAGAAGGGGTCCCTGTCCCCAGGGGTGATGGGGTCCCTGTCCCCAGGTGAGAAGGGGTCCCTGTGCCCAGTGGTGATGGGGTCCCTAATAAGGGGCCCTGCTATTGCAGTGTCCTCTGTACCCCCTTAGAAGTGTCCTCTGTCCCCCTTCACATCACTCCCATAGTGTCCTCTGCCCCCTGCACCCCCCCCCCCCACTGTTGTGTCCTCTGTCCCCCCGTAGTGTACTCTGCCCACCTGCACCCCACCCCACACAAACACACACTGTGTAGGTAGCACTCTCCTACCTTACACAGGTGTACAGCAGAGCAGAGATCGGCCGGTATAACAGGGCTTGATGGGGGCGTGACCTGCTGAGGTGGCAGGCCGAGTGCGGCCCTGCGGGCCGTAGGTTGCCGGCCCCTGCCATAGACACACTGCTAAACCTTGTGGACGGCCTTCCTAGCAGAGCTGAAGCTGTTATAGCTGCAAAGGGTGGGCCAACTCAATACTGAACCCTACGGACTAAGACACAGTTGTGCCATGTTTTACATCCAACTCAACTGACCCCTTTTTAGCTGCCATGTCAGACCTCATTCACACACAGAGCTTTATTAACTCAATATAGGTTTATCTTTTACATTTTGCAGGAATTATGTAAGTTTTTTTTGTGTATGTGTCCACTAATAATGATTTTAGTGTATTTATAGCGATTGTATTGTTTCTGCAAAACAAAACTGCTATTCTCCCCACTCAGGGTAAAACAAGGCCCATCACTGGTATCAGTAGGATAAAATAAACTCCATATTGATGGCGTCAGTGGGAGTAGAATAAGTCCTATCAGTGGTGCCAGTGGGAGTAGAATACATGTCATTGTTGGTGTCAGTAGGAGTGGAATAAGTCCCCTTGTTGGTGTCAATGTGAGTAGAATAAATCCCATCATTTGTGGGAGTAGAATAAGTCCCATTGTTGGTGTCAGTGGAAGTAGAACACGTCTCATTGTTGATGTCAGTGGACGTAGAATAAATCCCATTGCTGGTGTCAGTGGGAGTAGAATAAGTTCCAACGTTGAGGCCAATGGGGGTAGAATAAATCCCATTGCTGGTGCCGTTTGGAGTAGAGTAAATCTCATTGTTAGTGTCATTGGGAGTAGAACAAGTCCCATAGTTGGTGTCCATGGGAGTAGAATAATTCTCATTGTTGGTGTCAGTGGAAGTAGAATAAATCCCATCCCATAATTGGTGTCCATGGGAGTATAATATCTCATTGTTGCTGTTAGTGGGAGTAGAATAAGTCTCATTGTTGGTGTCAGTGGGAGTAGAATACATCTCATTGTTGGTGTCAGTGGGAGTAGAATACATCTCATTGTTGGTGTCAGTGGAAGTGGAATAAATCCCATTGTTGGTGTCAGTGGGAGTAGAATAGGTTACATCGTTGAGGTCAATGGGAGTAGAATAAATCCCATTGCTGGTGTCATTTGGAGTAGAGTAAATCTCATTTTTGGTGCCACTGGGTAGTGATGGACGAACGTTTCGCCCGGCGGTCGTTTCGCGGCGAATTTCCGACATTCGCGGTCCGCACGTTCGAACGCCTTTTTCCGTCGTTCGCCGCGGCGGACTTACGTGTTTAATGTATACAAGAACTTTAACCTTTGGTGACACGTTTATCATGTGATACAGGACAGCCAATTGAGACATGACAGCACATGGACACTTGGACATTCCCCCTAACCTATAAATACACCCGATCCGGTGGCCATTTTACATTCTTTCTTCTGTTACGATAGGGACAGGTTCCTGTGTGGAGTAGGGAGAGATAAACCACTAGCTATTTGGTACACAAAAGTTCTTTTCAGGACTGGTATAGGTGTTAGGTGTTGATAGGTTTGCTGTGCTGCTGATTCTTGCAGCAGCCTGAGTGTCTTTTGTTAGTTTAGAGAAAGGGAAAGGACGGTGTATGCTACAGGGACAGCCAGATTAGTCTTTCATCATCATCATCATCATCATCATCATCATTAGCTGTTACTATCAAGGTCCACAAAAGAGCTGTTCCAGTAACCACTAATCGTTCTCTTTTTTTGCCAATTTGTATAGGGACAGGAAGGAAGCAGTGTTGTCAGGCAGTGAGGGTAATTTTAAAGACTTGCTGTTATTATTAGTTCCACAAAGGTTCTTTTCAGGACTGGTATCAGTGGTACAGTAATAGGCTTGTACATGTATAATATTCTTTCTTCCAAATATAGAAAGGATATTATACTTGACTGCTGCCCTTCTGCTGCAGTCTGCTAAACATTCACAACTCACTTGTTCCACAAAAGTTCTTATAAGGACTGGTAACTTGGTATAGGGTGCTACGGTACATAGGCTTGAGTGCGGTACAGTCTGCTGTTCTGTAAGGACCGCTATCGGTCCACAATAGATAGGGTTGACGTGCACCACTGCTGACCGCTGCCCTATACTGCAGCAGTCCTTCAGCGGTATAGGGACTGACGTACAGTCTGCTCACTTCCTTGACCCAAAAAAGCACACCGTACTATATGCCCCTACCCTCCTCTTTGAAGAGGTTGAGCGGTGTCATATTTCTACTGGGGCTGCTTATGATATCCCTGTGCTGTGCTGACTTCCTCCTGGGGGTTCTTATTATGAAGGGATCACACTATCCCTGTGCTGTGCTGACTTCCTCCTGGGGGTTCTTATTATGAGGGGATCACACCATCCCTGTGCTGTGCTGACTTCCTCCTGGGGCTGCTTACGGTGCTGCTGTCAGTGCTGTATGTCACGGTGCTGCTGTCAGCGCTGTATGTCACGGTGCTGCTGTCAGCGCTGTATGTCACGGTGCTGCTGTCAGCGCTGTATGTCACGGTGCTGCTGTCAGCGCTGTATGTCACGGTGCTGCTGTCAGCGCTGTATGTCACGGTGCTGCTGTCAGCGCTGTATGTCACGGTGCTGCTGTCAGTGCTCTGTATTACGGTGCTGCTGTCAGATGCCTCTATCACGGTGCATGTGTCATTCCGGTATGTCACGCTGCTGGTGATCATCTCCTGCACCCTCTTCTTTGCCTACCCTGGTCCCTGACCTTCCCTCTCCTCCATTGCCTTCATTAGCTCCATAGTCCTGAATTGTTAGAACAATTTCCCAAATAAAATAAAAATGCTTGTAGTTATCGATCCCAAATTCACCTCATACATGTATTATGTCATTGTCCAGATGGTGGGACTACGTTTTACCCCCTAATAATTACCACGTGGCCGCAAATTCGACATGAAGGTTTGCAAAGTTCGCCTCCCATTGAAGTCAATGGGGCCCGCGGCAAACGTTCGGTTTCGCGAACGTTTGGGTCCGTTCGCATTTCGCTTTCGCGAAACGTCCCGTCGGAAGTTCGTCCATCACTACCACTGGGAGTAGAACAAGTCCCATAGTTGGTGTCCATGGGAGTAGAATAAGTCTCATTGTTGGTGTCAGTGGAAGTTGAATAAATCTTATAATTGGTGTCCATGGGAGTAGAATAAGTCTCATTGTTGGTGTCAGTGGAAGTAGAATAAATCCCATAATTGGTGTCCATGGGAGTAGAAAGTCTCATTGTCGCTGTCAGTGGGAGTAGAATAAGTTTCATTGTTGGTGCCTATGGCAGCTCTAGTTTATCCTATCTTATACTGCCATGTTCATACCGCTTAGATTAGAAGAGTCCCTTCAATAAGGTCAGTGATTCGACTTTCGGTGCCCTGACTAGGTCCCCCAAAGGAAGCCCACTTGCTCACAGTAGAACTACATTCTGCAGCTGTCCCTCCGGTCTGTTCCCGCCAGCCTAGATAGGCCCCCCCCCCCTTGTATTTATAGCCCACCACAAGGGGGCTATGAACACCCGGGAGTTAACCACTTCCTAACCCCCTAGGCAGCTGCTGAAGGTTAAGAAAGGACTCCCTGTTGCCGCACATCTGTGCTATCCCTAAGATGAGTGTAGTGTATGTGTGGCAACCTCAGCCTGGACTCCGGCCAGGCCATGTCCCCAGCGCTTTTCACTCCACCCCATGGAGCTTAGTCATACGTATAGACAGAGCTATGACCACCCGGGAGTTAACCTCCTCCTAACTTCCTAGGCAGCCAGCTATACATGAACTCAGAAAACATACTTTATGATAACCGTAGTGCATACATCCCAACTTTCTGAGATGGGAATGAGGGACACCTATTAGCAGAAGTATGTAGGCATGGGATACACACCCTGGCACACCCCCTTAACCACTTTGCTTGTATTTAAATATATTGTCATTCAAAGTGTGTACCGGGCACTTAAACCCCCCCCCCCCCACCCCCCCCCCTGCCCAGACCAATTTCCAGCTTTCAGCGCTGTCACACTTTGAATGGCAATTGCGCGGTCATACAACACTGTACCCAAATTAAATTTTTATGATTTTTTTCACAGAAATTGAGCTTTCTTTTGATGGTATTTAATCACAGCTGGGGTTTTCATCTTTTGCTAAACAAACAAAAAATTGAAAATTTTGAAAAAAAAAAAAATCATGTTTCATAGTTTGTATGTATAAAATTTTGCAAACAGGTAATTTTTCTCCTTGATGTGCGCTGATGAGGCTGCACTGGTGGGCTGCACTGATGGGCACTGATAGGCACAGATAAGGTGGCACCGATAGGCACATATAAGGCAGCACTGATGGCAGTACTGATGGGCACAGATAAGGCGGCACTGATGGCCACTGATAAGATGGCACTGATGGGTGGCACTGATGGGGGGGCACTGATGGGCACTGATAGGTGTTACTGATAGGTACCACTGATGGGCAACACTGTTGATGAGGCACTGATGGGTGGCACTGTAGGCACTGGTTGGTGGCGCTGGTGGGCACTGGTAGGTGGCACTGTTGTGCACTGGTAGGTGGTGCTAGCAGGTGGTAGAGGTGGGCACAGATGAACTGGCAGGAGCTCTCCTTGAACGGGACCGGTGTCCCTCTGAGAGCCACCGGTGATCGTTTTTTTTCCCCCTCTCGCTAGAAAAACCGATTACCGGCTTTGTTTACATCACATGATCAGCTGTCATTGGCTGACAGCTGATCACATGGTAAGGGGGTGGGATCAACCCCTAAGTCCGAACTGTGATCAGCCGAGTCTCATAGACTCGCTGATCACAGAGCACGCCGCACGAGCCCCGAAGGGGGCGCGCAGGTCGCTTGGGCACGTGAGGACGTCAATAGATGTACTCCTGGCAAATTAGGTCCATGCTGTAGCCGTCATTTGGCTATGGTGCGGATCTGAAGCAGTTAAAGGAGAATTGTACAAAAAAATTATTGGTTAAACCCACAAGTGTGTTATATCCACTACTTTTCCTTTATACTGGCTTCTGGAATTTACAAATGCAGTCATTTAGAAACTGTATTTGTGGAAGTTTAGCAACGGGAAACACTTTTTGATAGCGAAGTAGTGCATCTTATATACAACTCTATAGATCAGACCAAAATGAGGGACTAATGAGGAAGAAAGAGGGACAGAGGACTTTGTTTCCGAATGAGGGACAGTCCCTCGAAATCAGGGACAGTTGGGAGCTATGGTAGTGCAAACAGTTACATGAGGCACACCACATGGAGGCAACTGCCTTCATAGGTAATAGTTAACCTTAAAGAAGAACTATAAGAAATGTTGAGTTATTGTGAAGTCTATGTGAAAGTTTAATAAAATGAGTCCCGGGCAGAATTCAAGGTGAGGCTCTCTGTGCTGGATAATTGTACCGGGCCTCACTCATTCTATGTGCTCCAGGGCTGCTCAGCTGTCGCATCCTACCGCACCATGCTGATGGTGTGAACTGAATTTATTTGTACCATTATGACTGGTCCTTCGAGGTATGAAGTCACCACAAACAGTATTTCTCACAAGGATCTAGTATCTCTTTGTTAGCCGAGTCAAATTGAAGATTTCATCATCCTGGCAATGCAATGAGGAAGAGCAGGTTTCTCTTTTCTAGGGTTGTTGCCTATTTTGGGAAAATAAATTCCAGTTTTATTATCACCTTCCTGTAATTAACATGAGTTGAGTACCAGCCATGTAGGAAGCCTATTCATTATCCCACTATTAGAGGTCTGCCCATCAGTAAGAACCCTTGAATTGGCCACACACATTAGATAGCGTTGGCATGAAGAGGCAGGATCAATTTCCTCCCAGGCTCGTCTGTCAGTCACCTGTCACTTGCTCGGTTTGAATGAGAATTAATGGTCAACTTGCATCCCCGGAGGGACACTATCAAGGTCAGGGGTCAGACTTGGAGACCAGTAGCTATAGCAGTAGAGAGGCTCCCACCAATCACCAGGATATGTACAGAAGCAGGTCACCCTGGCGGATGATGCAAGCTCACCCAAGCTGCAGGGTCTAACTGGCATTTACCAGAGCTCCTGATGGTGGGGATGGGTTTTGCTGTGTGTTAGTATCAGGTTGTGGACCTCAGGATCACCCCCTCCCCCCCAGTAGATAAGCAAGACAGGGTCCAGTAGTAGATATAGCAGGTAGGGATCAAACAGAAGCATAGTAGTCAGAAAACAAGCCAAAGGGTGGTAGCGTTGAAATGAATGGTAGCTGGAGTGACAAAAGTGAGATATTGGCTGGAGCGAGCACAATAAACTTGCAAACAGGAAATGCAAAAGTGGGGTTAAATTAGGACGTTCATGGAAGGAGCAAAGGGTTCAAGAGAAACAAGGTTCAAGGCAGGGTTTATTAAAGGAATTGTCCAGCATCCAAGGTGGTTAAACAAGAAGAGAAACCGCCAGACTCAGTAGAGGTATTAGGTTCAGACCTGAGTCCTGACAGCCGCACATACTATTTTTTTTTTACAAACAAAATGTTTATTGGGTTGAGAAAAAAAAACTACAGGCACAAAGTACAGAATACATACAGTACGTAAATAAAACGGAGTTACATCAAAAAATAAACCATCATGCTGAGTGGGAACAGCTGGTAGCAGGAGCCAAACTAATGAAGAGGGTGCATTGTAATAACAATTAACATGGTCAAGTGGATAGGGGGTAAAGCAAAGCACTGAAACAGAACAGCGCAGGGGGTACAGAGCAACATTACGGACAGTCTTGGGGGAGATAGGGGAAGGGGGGAGACCAAGGTGGCCGGACCCTCCAGAGGACAAATATATTTGGGATCAGGGATCGACCTCTATGTCATTACAAGTGGCTGCGTTGCTTAACCATATATCCCATATCTTCCCATACTTAGCAGGGCAGCCCCTATGTGCATATATTTCCTTTTTATAAGGAAGGACAGCATTGACGGTAGCTATCCATTCCTGTACACTCGGGGGTGTCCCTCTCATCCATTTCCTTGCCACCAACAACCTGGCAAGAAATAATACCTCCTGTAGAAAAGTGATATGGGGCTTGTCAAAGTCTGGATCTGGGAATATCCCCAGTAAGCACTGTTTGGGGCACATGGTCAAGGGGGATCCCATCTCATCATGTATAAATTTAACAATATGGGACCAGTAATCATGTATTACCGGGCAGGACCACAGCATGTGGAAGAAGGTACCGGGCGAGCCATTGCATCTGGGACAGCTAGGGTCTTGTACCGGATTAAACCGAGCAAGGCGGGATGGGGTGATGTAGGCCCTATGAACAATGTACATTTGGGTCAGGCGGTCAGAGAGTTTGGTAGACACCTTTTTACATGTAGTCAAAGCATCTTCCCACTCCTCGTCCTCCAAGTGTCCTACGTCCCCGACCCATCTATCCCTCAGCTTGTATGCAGAGGCGGCCGCTACAGGACGGAGAAGATCATTATAAAAGAGGGAAATTAGTTTGGAGGGGTCCTGCCCCAGCAGGGTAGCTAAAATGCCCGTGCGGTCCAAACTCGGGGGATGATCACGAAACTGGGTCTGAAGGGCATGCCGGAGCTGGAGAAATCTGAAGAACATGTGGTTGGGGATATGGAATTCATCTTTAAGCTGTTGGAAAGATTTAAGAACCTGATTACTGTAAACATCTGAGAGATATGCCACGCCCTTAGATAACCACAGGCCACAGTCTGGTATTGACATCAGTTCCGGTAATCCCGGATTGTGCCAAAGGGGGGTGTGCGAGTGTATAGCGGGTCGTCCCAGCCTGCGTCCCACCAATTCCCATATCCTGCAGTGAGCATACAGCAGACCCCGGCGATTACGCAGCGCCTCGGGGTCCATAGGAGTCTTAAATAGCACTTGGTAGGGGTGAGTGTACCCAGCAGACAGGGGTGAGCACACCAGGGTCAGATACCGCTCCCGGTCCTGTTTGTCCAAATGAAAAAAGTGAGAGAGTTGGGCAGCCAGATAGTACAGGTTGAAGTCGGGTAGCGCTGCGCCGCCCAAGTCGGTGGGACATTTCAATACCTGCCAGGACAGTTTATGTCGGTTCCGCCCCCACACGAAGGAGTTAAGGATCGCTTCAATGTCTTTAAAGGTTCGAAGGGGTAAATATATGGGGGCATGCCAGAGGACATACAAAAATTGAGGGAGTACAATCATTTTTATCAGGTTAATACGGCCCATTATTCCTAGGGGGAGTTTAGCCCATGTTTGTGTTTTGGTTTTAAGGGTCGCAATTAATGGCTCTATATTAAGTTTAGTAAAGTCCGCGGGGGAGCGGGTAATCATAATACCCAGATACTTCAGGGAGCTCACCCGGATAAGGGGGGAGGAGGCTTGTTCCGCCGTGGGAGGGCCAAAGTCTATGGGAAGAATTTGGGACTTATCCCAGTTAATTCGTAGCCCCGAGTAGTCACCGAATACACTAATGGTGTCCAGGGCTGCCTTCAGAGATGGGCCAGAGTCTGCGAGGTACAGCATCATGTCATCAGCGTAGAGACTAAGCTTGTCATGTAGCCGACCATGTCGCAGTCCCCCTATTCCGGGGTGCGTACGCATCGCGGAGGCGAGGGGCTCCACCGCGATGCCGCACATACTATTAAAGGGATTGTAAAGTAAAATGTTTTATTTTTTTAAAATAACAAACATGTTATACTTACCTCCACCGTGCAGCTCGTTTTGCACAGAGTGGCCCCGAACCTGCTCTTCTGGGGTCCCTCGGCGGCTGTCTCTGCTTCCTCCCGCAGGTACTTCTCACGTTCATGTGAGCTCCCTCGCACTTGCGGGTGCGCTCCCGTGATACAGCCGGCGGCTATAGCCGCTCGCTGTATCACACAGCCCCGCCCTCCCGCGCACTGCGTCATTGGATGTGATTGACAGCACAGCTTTCAATCCATCCACTCCAGCCAATCAGCGGCCAGGCTGAGCGGCGAAGAGGACGGCAGGGGCGAGCGCGGGATTTTCGAGGGGTCAGGTAAGTAAAACGGGGGGACTGGGGGCGCCGGCAGTGCATTAAGGTGAAAAAACATTTACCTTTACCACACCGTTAAGGCTACAGAAGGCTGTCAAAGGTTGCGGGCCTACTGACGGCAATGGTCAAAGACTGGGACATGATACAGGTATGGTTGAAGCTTGGATAAAAGTTGCAAGAGACTAGAACCTGTTGCATTAGACTACTAGAGACCTAATCAACTGTATAATGGTCCCACTGCTGGCACCTGAAGGCTGCATGATAAGTACCAATGGACACATTGGGCAACAGGGCTAGCCTACTGACTTACAGTGCCTTTCAAAAATTTTCACCCCCCTTGGCATTTCCCATATTTTGTTTCCCCACAACCTGGAATCAACATGGATTGTTTGAGGATTTGGATCATTTAATTTACAGAACATGCCCACAACTTTGAAGATTTTTTTTTATTGTGAAGCAAACAACAAGTAGCACAAAATAATAGAAAAAGTCAATGTGCATAACTATTCACCCCCCTAAAGTCAATACTTTGTAGAGACACCTTTTGCAGCTATCACAGCTCCAAGTCTCTTTGGATAAGTCTCTATGAGTCTTCCCACATCACAGCACTGGGATTTTTGCCCATTCCTCCTTACAAAACTGCCCCAGCTCCTTCAAGTTGGATGGTTTGCGCTTGTGAACAGCAATCTCTAAGTCTGACCACAGATTTTCTATTGGATTGAGGTCTGGGCTTTGACTAGGCCATTCCAACACATTTACATGTTTCCCCTTAAACCACTCAAGTGTTGCATTAGCAGTGTGTTTGGGGTCATTGTCCTGCTGGAAGGTGAACCTCCGTCCTAGCGTCAAATCACACACAGAGGGGTGCAGGTTTTTGCTGAAGAATATCCCTGTATTTAGCACCATCCATCTTTCCCTCAACCCTGACCAGTTTCCCAGTCCCAACTGCTGAAAAACATACCCACAGCATGATGCTGCACCACCATGTTTCACAGTGGGGATGGTGTTCTTTGGGTGATGTGATGTGTTGGGTTGGTGCCAGACAGCGTTATCTTTGATGGCCAAAAAGTCAAATTTTAGTCTCATCAGACCAGAGCACCTTCCTCCATACATCAGACCAGAGCACCTTCCTCCATACATTTTGGGAGTCTCCCACATGACTTTTCCCAAACTCAAAACACACCATTTTGTTTTTTGCTGAAAGTAATGACTTTCTTCTGGCCACTCTGCCATAAAGCCCAACACTATGGAGAGTACGGCTTATTGTCGTCCTATGTACAGATACTCCAGTCTCTGCTGTGGAACTCTGCAGCTCCTCCAGGGTTATCTTAGGTCTCTGTGCTCCTCTCTGATTAATACCCTCCTTGCCCAGTCCATGAGTTTTGGTGTGCGGCCGTCTCTTGGCAGGTTTGCTGTTGTGCCATCTTCTTTCCATTTGGTTATGATAGATTTGATGGCGCTCCTAGGGATCATCAAAGATTTGGATATTTTTTTATAACCTAACCCTGACTTGTACTTCTCAACAACATTGTCCCTTACTTGTTTGGAGAGTTCCTTGGTCTTCATGGCCGTGTTTGGTTAGTGGTGCCTCTTGCTTAGGTGTTGCAGCCTCTGGGGCCTTTCAGAAAGGTGTGTACATGTAATGACAGATCATGTGACACTAAGCCCTTGTACACACGGTCGGAGATTCCGGCGGAATGTGTCCTATCGGACCGTTTTGTCGGATATTCCGACTGTGTGTGGTCTGCATCGGACTGTTTCCGTCGGAATATCCGACGGACCATTTTTTCCAACTTGCCGGTAAAATTTTCCGACAAAATGCTCCTATCGGACATACTCCAATCATGTGTAGCCTACTCCGACGGACAAAGTGCCACGCATGCTCAGATCAAATTCCTAGACCAAAGCTATTGGCTACTAGCCTGAATGTAGTCCCGTCGTAACGAAATAATGTCATCACGTTATGTACAATCAGATTTTCCGACAATTTAGTCCGACCGTGTGTATGCAACATCACTTCCGGACCTCTTCCGGAATTACTCCGATGGATTTGGTTGTCGGAATCTCCGACCGTGTGTACAAGGGCTTAGATTGCACACAGGTGGACATCATTTCTCTAATTATGTGACTTCTGAAGGGAATTGGTGGCACCAGAGCTTTTTATGGGCTTCATAACAAAGGGGGTGAATACATATGCACATGGCAATTATCCGTTTTTATCAGTATATATTTTTCTAATTTTACTTCACCAACTTAGACTATTGTGTTCTGATCCATCACATATAATTCAGATTAAAAAAACATTGAACTAAAGGCTGTAATGTAACAAAATAGGTAAAAAGCCAAGGGGGTTGAATACTTTTGCAAGGCACTGTACACGTCTTCTTTCTCACATTTCATGTCTTATGTTGTTTTCTCCTAACAATAAATTACTCCTAAAGTGATTTGGGTAATACTACTCTGTGAGAACAATGTGCTGAAAATAATTCGATATAGATTAACCTTATGATCGGGAAATAAAGTTTCCATAAAGCTGGTCAATAGTCACAATGATGTCACCTCGATGAACTTCAGTGACCGTCCTCCACGTCCTCCCTCTTCTCCTTCCCGGGAATTGGAGCACACGATGATGTAACCATTTACATCCTTTATATGATGTGGAGTTTGTCCTAGCAGATCTGCCAGTGCTTGTAAATGTATTATAAAGGTTTATAGAGGTGTCCATGTAATCAACATCTCACTTCTCTTATCACCTTGGGCGGCACAGTGGTGTAGTGGTTAGCACTCTCACCTAGCAGTAAGAAGGGTCGCTGGTTCAAATCCCAACCATGACACTACCTGCCTGGAGTTTGCATGTTCTCCCTGTGCCTGCGTGGGTTTCCTCCGGGTACTCCGGTTTCCTCCCACACTCCAAAGACATGCAGGTAGGTTAATTGGCTTCTGTCCAAAAAAATTGGCCCTAGTATATGAATGGGGACCTTAGATTGTGGGCTCCTTGAGGGTAGGGGCCAATGTGAGTGTGCAATGTACAGGGATAGGGGTAGACACTCACTCAGGTTGAACTGGATGGACTGGTGTCTTTATTCAACCTTACTAACTATGAAACTATGAAACTATGAAACCTTTTTTCTTTCTTTTTTTCCCTGTTTGATAAAGACTACAAATTACACCTTCAAAGAAAGTTCATAAGGAAGCCGTGACTACATCTACTTCATTATGAAGTCATCTAAGCAGCATGCTCTTTTTTTATTTTTATTTTTTTATTGGAGTATAATTTCTGTGCAGTTATTATTTTATCCAGGGCCGGCGCTACCACTAGGCAAACAAGGCAGCCGCCTAGGGCGCACTGCCGCCTAGGGCGCCCGGCCGCTGGTGATCTTACTCCCTCTTTCCCTCAGCAATTAACTTGACAAGCAGCCGCTCTGCTCCCAAGTTCCTCCATATAGTATCAGAGGCGCCAGTGCAGCGGCGGCGGGGTACTGTATCCATTATAAAGGAAGTAAAGAAAACATCCCCTGCGCCGCTGCGCGCCCCTGATGATCACAGTGCCACTGCCAGTGAGTGTGACCTGTCTCTGTACCACCACACGCGGGTCTCTATTGTTCCCTAGCGGCAGCGGCGGCGGCAGTGAGAAGGGGAGGGGAGAGAGCTTGGACAAAGAGCAGAGCACCGGCCGGCCCTGAAGTGCTTGCCTGCAGGATACATGGAACCGGCCGGATGAGATGGAAGCCCCCGGCTGCATGTAAGTTCGGGATTGGCGCGAATTTCCCCACACTCCTTCTCCTGGACTGTCGGGATAGTTTGTGAGGACAGGAAGCAGCGCCGCTCTGCTTGGAGTGAGGTTACCATGGCGTTCGCACAGGCAGTGAAAAAACAGCACCCAGTAACCTGAATTTAAAAAAAAACTTTTACTGCTGTCAGGTTCATATTGCATTATGTACAGAGGGGGACAGAGTTGTGTGTGTGGGGGGGGTTAGAGGGACAGGACAGAGGTGTGGGGGTGGGTGCGTAGAGGAACTGATGTGCTTGGGGGGGGGGGGGGGGAGGAGAAAAGATATGTGGGGGAAGGGGTTACAGAGGTGGGGGGATACAGAGGAAAACAGGTGTGTGTATGTGTGTGGGGGGGGGGGGGGGGTTACAGAGGAAAACAGGTGTGTGTGGGGGGGGGGGGGGGGTTACAGAGGGGAACAGATGTGTGAGGGGGGCAGAGAGGAACGTGTGTGTGGGGGAGGAGGTTATAGAAAGGAACAGATGTATTGGGGGGTCAGAGGGGAACAGATGTGGGGGGGGCAGAGAGGAACAGATGTTTGGGGGGGCAGAGGGGAACAGATGTGTGTGTGGGGGGGGCAGAGGGGAACGTGTGTGTGGGGGGGAGGAGGTTACAGAGGGAAACATGTATTGGGGGGGTCAGAGGGGAACAGATGTGTGTGGGGGGGCAGAGAGGAACAGATGTGTGGGGGGGACAGAGGGGAACATGTGTGTGTGGGGGGTTACAGATGTGTGGGGGGGCAGAGGGGAACAGATGTGTGGGGGGAAAGAGGGGAACAGATGTTTGTGGGGGGGCAGAGGAGAACATGTGTGCGTGTGTGGGGGGAGGAGATTACAGAGGGTAACAGATGTATGGGGGGGACAGAGGGGAACAGATGTGTGTGGGGGAGGAAAAGAGGTCAACGTGTGTGTGAGGTGAGGAGGTTACAGAGGGAATGTGTGGGGGGGGGGGGACAGAGGGGAACATGTGTGTGTAGGGGAGGAGGTTACAGAGGGGAACAGATGTATGGGGGGACAGAGGGGAACAGATGTGTACGGGGGGACAGAGAGGCACATGTGTGTGGGGGAGGAGGTTACAGAGGGGAGCAGATGTATTGGGGGGGCAGAGGGGAACAGATGTGTGGGGGGGGACAGAGAGGAACATGTGTGTGTGTGTATGTGTGTGTGTGGGGGAGGAGGTTACAGAGGGGAACAGATGTGTGTGGGGGGGCAGAGGGGAACATGTGTGTGGGGGGAGGAGGTTACAGAGGGGAACAGATGTATGGGGGGGACAGAGGGAACAGATGTGTGTGTGTGTGGGGGGCAGAGGTCAATGTGTGTGTGGGGGGAGGAGGTTACAGAGGGGAACAGATGTGTGTGGGGGGAGGGGGGGACGTGTGTGTGTGTGTGCGCGTATGTGTGGGGGAGGAGGTGACAGAAGGGAACAAATGCATGGGGGGGAACGGGAACATATGTGTGTGGGGGGGAGGTTACAGAGGGGAACAGATGTGTGTGGGGGGGGGGGACAGAGGGGAACATGTGTGTGAGGGAGGAGGTTACAGAGGGGAACAGATGTATGGGGGGGACAGAGGGGAACAGATGTGTGGGGGCAGAGGGGAACAGATGTGTGGGGGGGGGACAGAGGGGAACATGTGTGTGTGTGTGGAGAAGGAGGTTACAGAGGGGAACAGATGTATGGGGGGGGCAGAGGGAAACGTGTGTGTGGGGGGGGGGAGGTTACAGAGGGGAACAGGTGTGTGGGGGGTGATTACAGGGGAACAGATTGTGGGATACAGTGGGGAACACAGGTGCAGGGGGGGTACAAAAGATAAACAGAGGTGCGGGCAGGGTACAGAGGTGCAGGGAGGGTATAGAGAAACAGAGGTGCGGGGAGGGTACAGAGGTGCAGGGGGGTACAGAGGTATGGGGAGGGTACAGAGGTGTGGGGGGTACAGAGAAAAGCAGAGGTGCGGGGAGCGTACAGAGGTGCGGGGAGGGTACAGAGATAAGCAGAGGTGCGGGGAGGGTACACAGGTGCAGGGAGGGTACAGAGATAAACAGAGGTGCGGGGAGGGTACAGAGGTGCGGGGAGGGTACAGAGATAAACAGAGGTGCGGGGAGGGTACAGAGATAAACAGAGGTGCGGGGAGGGTACAGAGATAAACAGAGGTGCGGGGAGGGTACAGAGATAAACAGAGGTGCGGGGAGGGTACAGAGGTGCGGGGAGGGTACAGAGATAAGCAGAGGTGCAGGGAGGGTACAGAGATAAACAGAGGTGCGGGGAGGGTACAGAGATAAACAGAGGTGCGGGGAGGGTACAGAGATAAACAGAGGTGCAGGGAGGGTACAGAGGTGCGGGGGGGTACAGAGATAAACAGAGGTGCGGGGAGGGTACAGAGATAAACAGAGGTGCGGGGAGGGTACAGAGGTGCGGGGAGGGTACAGAGATAAACAGAGGTGCGGGGAGGGTACAGAGATAAACAGAGGTGCGGGGAGGGTACAGAGATAAACAGAGGTGCGGGGAGGGTACAGAGATAAACAGAGGTGCGGGGAGGGTACAGAGATAAACAGAGGTGCGGGGAGGGTACAGAGGTGCGGGGAGGGTACAGAGATAAACAGAGGTGCGGGGAGGGTACAGAGATAAACAGAGGTGCGGGGAGGGTACAGAGATAAACAGAGGTGCGGGGAGGGTACAGAGATAAACAGAGGTGCGGGAGGGTACAGAGATAAACAGAGGTGCGGGGAGGGTACAGAGAAAAGCAGAGGTGCGGGGAGCGTACAGAGGTGCGGGGAGGGTACAGAGATAAGCAGAGGTGCGGGGAGGGTACAGAGATAAACAGAGGTGCGGGGAGGGTACAGAGATAAACAGAGGTGCGGGGAGGGTACAGAGATAAACAGAGGTGCGGGGAGGGTACAGAGGTGCGGGGAGGGTACAGAGATAAGCAGAGGTGCGGGGAGGGTACAGAGATAAGCAGAGGTGCGGGGAGGGTACACAGGTGCAGGGAGGGTACAGAGATAAACAGAGTTGTGGGGGGGGGGGGTGCAGCGAGGAACAGGTGTTCAGGGGATTGATGAAGCAATTGGGGTGATCTGAGGTGCTGAAAATACAGGAATTGGGGTGATTTGAGGTGTGCAGGTTCAAGTTCACCTTTGTGAAAAAATAATAAATGCAGATCTTTTTGCAAAAAGGTAAAAAAAATGTGCATTTATTATTATTTTAGTCATTGTCAGTGTATCTGTCTGCTCGTACGGACAGGCAGTTACACAGTTAGCCTGGTGTGGGCCTGTGCTTCACGGGCTGAAGAAAAGGTGGAGAGGTGCTGCAAAAATCTCCCCCCACCATCTCCACCATATACATGGGCATTGAAAAGGGGTGGGGTCAGGGGCAGAGCTAATGGGGGGGGGGGGCGCCAAAATGAGGTTTCGCCTAGGGTGTCAAAAATCCTTGCACCAGCCCTGATTTTATCTAGTTAAAAAATGCCTAATGTTTGCGCTCAGCCACAATTAAATTGAGACTGCTGCACCAAAATATTCCTTGAATACTAGGACCGTGCAAATTTTGTAAAAGTGTTAATGATGCGCTGTCTCATACAAGGCTCACCCAGCGGCTCCGGCTGTGTGTGTAGCTGAGCACATTTGCTGTCGGTCTGGCATAGCCTGTCAGTGGCAGAGGTACCTGACGGCTTCAGCGGCTGTGTGTTCTAATCTACATCCAGCGGCTGCATCTTGAGGGTTGGGCTATTGAGGGCATTGAAAGCATTCTTGTAAATGCCATTGGGTAGGAGAGAGTAGAGATGTGAGGTTTTGCTTTGGAAGGTGGAAGGGGGATGAGGGATGTGGAGGTGTGTAGGAAGGTGTGGGGATGGGGGCAAAGTGTGGGGTGTGGAGGTCAGAACCCAGGAGGAGGGGTGGAAATGAGATGTTACACATTGGAAAGGGCACACCCCTGAACCCCTGCACTCTGTATGTAGTGCACCCCTGAACCCTTGCACTCTGTACGTAGCGCATCCCTGAACCCCTGCACTCTGTATGTAGCATAATCCTGACTTAATCCTGAACTCTGTACATAGCACACCCCTGAACCCCTGCACTACGTACGTAGCATAATCCTAGTGTAATCCGGAACTCTGTACACAGCGCACCCCTGAACCATGCTCTCTGTATGTAGCGCACTGCTGAACCCTACACTCTGTGCATAGCATAATCCTGACCTAATCCTGAATTCTGCACTCTGTACGTAGTGCACACCTGAACCTCTGCACTCTGTACATAGCACACCCCTGAACATCTGCACTCTGTACAAAGTACACCCCTGAACATCTGCACTCTGTACAAAGTACACCCCTGAACCCCTGCACTCCATATGTAGCATAATCCTGAACTCTGTACGTAGCACACCCCTGAACCCCTGCACTCTATATGTAGCATAATCCTGAACTCTGTACATAGCACACCCCTGAACCCCTGCACTCTATATGTAGCATAATCCTGAACTCTGTACGTAGCACACCCCTGAACCCCTGCACTCTATATGTAGCATAATCCTGAACTCTGTACGTAGCACACCCCTGAACCTCTGCACTCCATATGTAGCATAATCCTGAACTCTGTACGTAGCACACCCCTGAACCCCTGTACTCCGTACGTAGCATAATCCTGGTGTAATCCTGAAATCTGTACACAGCGTACCCCTGAACCTTGCATTCTGTAGATAGCATAATCCTGACCTAATCCTGAACCCCTGCACTCTGTACGTAGCACACCCTGGATCCATGCAGTTTGTACGTAGTGCACCCCTGCTCTCTGTACATAGCATGATCCTGACGTAATCCTGAACTCTGCATGCTGTACTGTATGTAGTGCGACCCAGATACAACCGGGCCCTTTGAGGGCAACCACATTGCTAATGTGGCCCTCGATGAAATTCAGTTTGACACCCCTGATCTAGGGCGATCAAAGGGTTAAATGTGTGCTTAGCCAGTGTTTGTGTACTGTACTGTGGGAGGTGCTTTTACTAAGGGAAGTGATTGATTTTATTCCCTGCTTTGCAGGGAAGGAAAGTCCATTCCATCCCTGCTGACAGAACAGAGCTCTGCTTTGTTTGCAGAGCTCTGTTCTGTGTCGCTCCCCGTAGATCAGCGGGTGACGGCAGACATCCGTTGGCCGCCACCCGCCGACACAGCACAGCCACCCGCTGACACAGCGCAGCCACAGCATGTGCATGCCCCCTACCCTCCTCCGAGCACCATCCCTTGGTTTCCCCCCCACCCTCATTCGAGCACCATCCCTTGATTCCTCCCCCTACCCTCCTCCAAGCACCATCCCTTGTTTCCTCCCCCTACCCTCCTCCGAGCACCATCCCTTGGTTCCTCCCCCTACCCTCCTCCAAGCATTATCCCTTGGCTCCTCCCCCTACCCTCCTCCGAGCACCAAGTGCCTAGATACATGATCTGGCACAGGGGAGCTGCTCTGCCATTTTATAACTAAGATAATGCGTTCGGCAATCGGATATACCCTTGTACAGAGCGCCTCCAGGTGGCCATATTGCATTTTACAGAAAATTACAGATCTGCAGATTGAAAGGGTCATTTTTAATAACATTCAATTACAATCTGACTTGTGTAGCAATTGTATACTCTGTATTATTTTATTTTTAATTGCTATTTTTTCTCCCATGAAAGTGGAGTTACCCTTTAAGTTTCCCGGATTTCGCCTTTAATTCCCTAAACTTTTCTTTGGAAAACATGTTTGTTATTGGTTTACTGATCCAATTATTTGTCTATAGTATGTCTGTCTAGTGACTTCTCTGTCTCATTTGTTGTACTAGGTACCTGTACGATGGACAGACGGCAGAACACATACATCATGGAAAATGGCTTCAAAGGTAGGACTGAGCAATCGGCAGGTGGTCCACAATACTGACCGGTTCATTGGCCTCTCCAACCAAACCCGATCATTTATTTCCACATGGAAAGATCGCTTACCGGCTTCTTATATCCGTCAGGGACTACAGAGGCAGCACAAGTACTAGTTGCCCCCCCCCCCCCCCCCTTAGCCAATCAGTGTCACAGCCCGGGCACATGTCCATCAAATGGGACACCAAACTGCTTTCCTGGTCCCTACCAAGTACCCCCTAGCTGGAAGAGTGAGCTATCCTTGGAGTTCAAAGAAAATGCATCAGCTTATAGGTATTATTGTCATGGGCATTGTTACCGACATGCCAACCTATCTACTCAGTGGAGCAATGGCCGCTAATGTCCTGTAAGATATGAGACCCTGACATTCATTCACATAACCCCTTATACAGGGCTCTTTCAGAGAAAAGATGCAGATACCCCCCCCCCCCTTCCAAGTCATCCCTTGTCTTCGCCCCCTACCCACCTCTGATCTCCATCCCTTGGTCCCTCCCCCTACCCACCTCCGAGCACCATCCCCATCCCTTGTCTCCTCCCCCTACCCACCTCCGAGCACCATCCCCATCCCTTGTCTCCTCCCCCTACCCACCCTCCGAGCACATATCTTGGTTCCTCCCCCTACACTCCTCCTAGCACCATTCTTTGGTTCCTCCCCCTACCCACCTCCGAGCACATATCTTGGTTCCTCCCCCTACCCTCCTCCGAGCACCATCCCTTGGTTCCCTCCCTACCCTCCTCCGAGCACATACCTTGGTTCCTCCCCCCCCTACTCTCCTCTGAGTACCATCCCTTGGTTCCCCCCCTACCCATCTTCAAGCACCATCCCTTGGTTCCTCACTCTCTACTCCTCTCCGAGCACATACCTTGGTTTCCCCTCCTACCCTCCTCCGAGCACCATCCCTTGGTTTCTCCCCCTACCTCCTCCGAGCACCATCCCTTGGTTTCTCCCCCTACCCTCCTCCGAGCACTATCCCTTGGTTCCTCCCCCTACCCTCCTCCGAGCACCATCCCTTGGTTCCCTCCCTACCCTCCTCCGAGCACATACCTTGGTTCCTCCCCCCCCCTACTCTCCTCTGAGTACCATCCCTTGGATCCCCCCCTACCCATCTTCAAGCACCATCCCTTGGTTCCTCACCCTACTCCTCTCCGAGCACATACCTTGGTTCCTCCCCCTACCCTCCTCCGAGCACCATCCCTTGGTTTCTCCCCCTACCCTCCTCCGAGCACCATCCCTTGGTTCCTCCCCCTACCCACCTCCCACTACTGCCCATTTTAGAGACTACAGAATCAAGTATCATTTTGTGGTGCTAAGTAGTTTGTATAGAATTTGTTAATGATAACAGCAAAAGCATCCCCTGCAACCAGCAACAATAGACCCCCAAGCAATAACAAATCCCCCTCCAGTAACAATAGACCCTTCTGCAGCAAAATACTCCCCCAAGCAATAATAATAGACTGCCCCAGCAACAATATACCCCGCCAGCAACGATGGACCCCTCCAGCAACAATAGATCTCCCAGCAACAATAGACCCCCTCCAGCAACAATAGATCTCTCAGTAGCCCTCCAGCAAACAATAGACTCTCTCCCAGCTGCAACTGACCCCCCTGCTACAAAATACCCCACAAGCAACAATAGGTCCCCTTAGAAAAGTTAGACCCTGCCAGCAACAACAAAAAACCCATCAGCAACAATAGATCTCCCAGCAACAATAGACCCCTGCAAGCAACAATAGATCTTCCACTAGACAGCATCAATAGCCCCTCCAGCAACAGCAGACACCCTCCCAGTATCCCTCAAAGCTGCAATTGACCCCCCGCTGCAAAATACCCCACAAGCAACACTAGATCTCCCAGTAGCCAGCATTAATAGACCCTCCAGCGACAATAGACACCCTCACAGTATCCCTCCCAACTGCAGTTGGCCCCCCTGCTGCAAAATGCCCCACAAGCAACTATCAGTTCCCCCTAGCAACAAAAGAAAGCAAACATTTATTATATAGCAACTTACTAATTCTTAGATGTGTTGGCTGCATTTGTTTTCTTTTTTAGGCTTTCTTTCTTCTATTTTCATCTGGTGATCCAGCCAGCAAGTCTGTTGTTTTTTTTTTTTTTCCAAAAGCACAAGCTCGCCAACAGAATGTATCAGTTTCCATGGTTGAGACAAAACATTTACCACTGACAGGGGTTCTTAGAATGATCAACTTTTATTTATTCATGTAAAACCTTTATCCCTAAAGTGTATATAAATCTGCTAGTGCAATTAACGCTCCCCTCCCCCAAACTGACAATCAGTGCCTGGACAAGATCATCCAGTGCCCAGGGCAAATATGCCAAATTGTGGTCCCCCTTCATTATGTGAGCCTATAAGGAGGAGGGGGCAAAAGAGCACAGCCCACACCTCCTCCCAGCTCTCTCCTCCTCTCCTTGCCACTTCCAACGCTGGGCTGACAGTAGTGATGCCGCTGTCACTACTCCTGTCAGTCTTATAGTAGAAGGAACTTGCGGCAACCCCATCCCTACAATACAGGCTGCGCCCTGGGCAGCCGCCCCTTGTCCTGGCCCTGTTGACAATGCTGCTGTCTGCTGTGCCCCCTGTGCTTCTTCATCCAGAGTGGGGGGGGGGGGGGCGCTCTAATATAGGAGGTGTGTTACTGGCCAGATCACCAGGTGAAAACAGAAGGGAAAGAGCCAAAGAAAAAGGAAACAAATGCAGCCACCATATTAGTCCATCTAACAATACCCTCTCCCAAGACTGGCAATGCTGCTGTCTGCTGTGCCTCCTGTTCTCATTCCTCCAGAGTTGTGTCACACTAATACAGGAGGTGTGTTACTGGCCAGATCACCAGGTGATTTTTATTTTATTTTTTCATTTTTCGGGTCACTCGTTGTGATTGAAATTCATTATTTCGATTTAAAATTTTGTAAATTCGGAAATTCGAATTCTGAAAATTTAGAAATTAAAAAATTCTAAAATCCAAAAATTCTAATATGGAAATTTGAAAAATTCGGAAATTTGAAAATCTAAAATAATAACTAACTAGGTATTGGAATTTAGTTTCAAATTTGGCTGTTAGTGAACGTATTGAATACAAATTTATCCAAAGTCACGAATTATCTGAAATAACGAATGCCGGATCTAAAGTAATGGAACGTAGCCAATTAATAATAATAAATACTAATAATAAAAAGTTGTTATTAGTATTTATTATTATTAATTTGTTACGTTCCATACATTTAGATCCGGCATTTGTTATTTCAGATAATTCGTATTCATTTGAAAGAAAATTCCAATACCTATAATTTAATAGCTAGTTATTATTAGTTAGTTATTACTTTGGATTTTTGGATTTTCGAATTTCCGAATTTTTGAATTTCCAAATTAGAATTTTGGAATTTTGGAATTTTCGGATTTCCGAATTTCGAAATTTTCGGACTTCAAATTTCAGAATCTTTTGAAATGAACAAAATTTATTTGAAATAACAAATTTCAATCACAACGATTGGCCTCGAAAAATAAAAACAAAAAAACGAATGAAACGAAAATGAACACATTTTTTGGCTACTTTTCATCTGCTCCCCCCCACCTGTTTTCACCTGGTGATTTTATTAGTTAGTAATAGTTATTATTAGTTAGCTATTATTTCAGATTTTCGGGTTTTCAAATTTCCGGATTTTCATTCTTATTCTCGGATTTTCGTTCTTTAGATTTTTTCGGATTTTTTGATTTTCGGATTTTAGAATTTTTCAAAATTTCAGATTCTTTGTATTTTTGGATTTTCGAATTTCAGGAAAAAATTAGTTAAAAGGGTTTTCGTCAGTTTTAATGTTTTCCGAATTAAGGAATTTTTGAATCTTGGCAAAAAACTAATTCGGAACTAAACAAATTGCACATGTCTAATGAAAAGAAAACGAATGTAGCCACCAAATCTACTGATTACAATATCTGACATTTTAGGGTTTTGGGTTTAATAATATAATGTTATTATCTGGATTTAAAGCTGAATACCATGTTTTTTTTGTTTTTTTTTAAATGTATCAATATTATTGTCATTGTTCTTTACATGTGAAAGGTATTCTGTGCTGCCTCATGATTTGGATTGTGTAGAATTGTATTGGATCTTCCCTGTATGACCTTCATGTTGTCTCATGTAACAAGTCCATGTAATGCTTGTCAGTCCTCTATGTATCTCTCCCCGGTATCTCCTGTTCCTCCGCTCTCTGTCACTAATTACGTCGTCTATAAAACTCTCCTATGAAGGACTCCACTTCATTTACTGCAGCTGTAAAAAAAAGGATCTCACTGTCTGTATGGAGTCTGGCTGAACGCTTCCTACAAATAATTTTTTGGATTGGTTCTCATTATATATTATATTATTATATATTCGAGAGGGATGGGTGGAAGAGCTTTAGGTACAAGCAAGGTCCAGGGGCCCATGGTCAGTTCCAGTGCCCCCCCCCCCCCGATGCCGCCGTCTCTATCCATGCGCCCGTCCCCTTCCAGGACGCCGGACGCATGAATTCCTATGGCAGGGGGTGTGTTTTTTGAAGCACATGATCAGAGCCAGAGGCACTAATAGGCTTCAAAATAGGGTGGGCTCGGGGAGCAGAGCATTGCGTCCGGAGCCCATTTCAGTTGTGTTGCAACAGCGAATGGATATTCGCTGTTGCAACACTGATCCTCCTCCTGGCCAATCGGGAAGCAGGTCTGATACCACGTCACCTGATTGTCTAAAAGGACAGGCGATCCTATTGGACGCCTAGGAGGAGGGGAGGAGACATATGGCGGAAGCCGTCACGATCTCAGATTAGAAGAGGACACAGGAGAGGCCATCTGATCCCCTGCCTGATGTTTGCCCACCGATCCCGGATGCTGAGGTGCCCGCCGATCCCCAATGTGCTCGCCGATCCACGACGCCGATGGGGTAAGTGCCCTTGGACTGGCAGACAACAGCTGGACGGGGGATGTTTGAGGTGACATGGGGGGGGGGGGTGGTTGTTTGCCGCCACCCACAAACAAAAAAACACCAGCCTCTACTGGTCTGTTCCTAGTTACCAAATAGGCAGAGTAGGCACTGGCCTATGGGCCCCCCCCCACTCCATTTAATGGCCCCCCTGCGACAACAGATCACTATAATATTACATACAGTGCCTTGCGAAAGTATTCGGCCCCCTTGAACTTTTCAACCTTTTGCCACATTTCAGGCTTCAAACATAAAGATATAAAATTTTTATTTTTTGTGAAGAATCACCAACAAGTGGGACACAATTGTGAAGTGGAACGAAATCTATTGGATAATTTAAACTTTTTTAGCAAATAAAAACTGAAAAGTGGTGCGTGCAAAATTATTTGGCCCCTTTACTTTCAGTGCAGCAAACTCACTCCAGAAGTTCAGCGTGAATCTCTGAATGATCCAATGTTGTCCTAAATGACTGATGGTGATAAATAGAATCCACCTGTGTGTAATCAAGTCTCTGTATAAATGCACCTGCTCTGTGATAGTCTCAGGGTTCTGTTGAAAGCGCAGAGAGCATCATGAAGACCAAGGAACACACCAGGCAGGTCCATAATACTGTTGTGGAGAAGTTTAAAACTGGATTTGGATACAAAAAGATTTCCCAAGCTTTAAACATCCCAAGGAGCACTGTGCAATCGATCATTTTGAAATGAAAGGAGGATCAGACCACTGCAAATCTACCAAGACCTGGCCGTCCCTCTAAACTTTCAGCTCAGACAAGGAGAAGACTGATCAGAGATGCAGCCAAGAGGCCCATGATCACTCTGGATGAACTGCAGAGAACTACAGCTGAGGTGGGAGAGTCTGTCCATAGGACAACAATCAGTCGTACACTGCACAAATCTGGCCTTTATGAAAGAGTGGCAAGAAGAAAGCCATTTCTCAAAGATATCCATAAAAAGTCTCGTCTAAAGTTTGCCACAAGCCACCTGGGAGACACACCAAACATGTGGAAGAAGGTGCTCTGGTCAGATGAAACCAAAATCCAACTTTTTGCCCACAATGCAAAACGATATGTTTGGCGTAAAAGCAACACAGCTCATCACCCTCAACACACCATCCCCACTGTCACACATGGTGGTGGCAGCATCATGGTTTGGGCCTGCTTTTCTTCAGCAGGGACAGGGAAGATGGTTAAAATTGAGGGGAAGATGGATGCAGCCAAATACAGGACCATTCTGGATGAAAACCTGTTGGAGTCTGCAAAAGACCTGAAACTGGGACGGAGATTTATCTTCCAACAAGACAATGATCCCAAACATACAGCAAAATCTACAAAGGAATGGTTGACAAATAAACGTATCCAGATGTTAGAATGGCCAAGTCAAAGTCCAGACCTGAATCCAATCGAGAATCTGTGGAAAGAGCTGAAAACTGCTGTTCACAAACGCTCTCCATCCAACCTCACTGAGCTCCAGCTGTTTTGCAAGGAAGAATGGGCAAGAATTTCAGTCTCTCGATGTGCAAAACTGATAGAGACATACCCCAAGCGACTTGCAGCTGTAATCGCAGCAAAAGGTGGCTCTACAAAGTATTAACGCAAGGGGGCCGAATAATTTTCCACGCCCCACTTTTCATTTTTTTATTAGTTAAAAAAGTTTCAAAAATCCAATAGATTTCGTTCCACTTCACAATTGTGTCCCACTTGTTGGTGATTCTTCACAAAAAATAAAAATGTTATATCTTTATGTTTGAAGCCTGAAATGTGGCAAAAGGTTGAAAAGTTCAAGGGGGCCGAATACTTTCTCAAGGCACTGTACATAGTTACATAGTTAGTCAGGTTGAAAAAAGACACATGTCCATCAAGTTCAACCACAAAAAAAAAAAAATAATAATATCATACAATCCCATATACCCAATTCTATACCCACAGTTGATCCAGAGGAAGGCAAAAAAAAAAACAGCACAGCATGATCCAATTTGCTAAAGCAGGGGAAAAAATTCCTTCCTGATCCCCCGAGAGGCAATCGGATTTTCCCCGGATCAACTTTACCTATAAATGTACCCAGTTATATTATGTACATTTAGGAAATAATCCAGGCCTTTCTTAAAGCAATCTACTGAGCTGGCCAGAACCACCTCTGCAGGGAGTCTATTCCACATTTTCACAGCTTTTACTGTGAAGAAACCTTTCCATATTTGGAGATGAACTCTCTTTTGCTCTAGACGTAAAGAGTGCCCCCTTGTCCTCTGTGATTGATTGATTTGGTCTTGAAAGAAAATGACAATGAGTCTTTCCTAAATTGTTTACAAAAGATAGAAATAATGAATCAACTCAAAAGGAACACACACTTTCCATTAAAGTGATACTCATGTTTAATGTACTTATTTTAATAAAAAAAAAAAAAGTAATCTTTTTTCCTAATCAATAACCAGCTGTCACATGACCCAGCTCTCTCCCAGCCTGTCTGCAGGGAAACATAAGTAGGAGGAGCTTCCAGTCCTCTGCTTTTGGTTACATGTTCAAAATAAAGAAAAGTCAGCCTTTGGAATACAGAGTAAAAATACATATTAATACAGTGCCTAGAAAAAGTATTCATACCCATGTTATTGCCAAAAAAATAATAAAGATTTGATTTCAAATATATATTTGTATGATGATTTAAAACAATTTATTGATACAGTGCCGTGAAAAAGTATTCATACCCCTCATTTTCCACATTTTGTCATGTCACACCCAAAAACGTAAATTTATTTTATTGGGATTTTATGTGATAGACCAACACAAAGTGGCACAGAATTGTGAAGTGGAAGGAAAATGATAAACGGTTTTCAAAATGTTTTACAAATAAATATGTGAAAAGTGTGGTGTGCATTTGTATTCAGCCCCCTTTACTCTGATACCCCTAACTAAAATCTAGTGGAACCAATTGCCTTCAGAAGTCACCTAATTAGTAAATAGAGTCCACCTGTGTGTAATTTAATCTCAATATAAATACAGCCATTCTGTGAAGCCCTCAGAGGTTTGTTAGAGAACCTTAGTGAACAAACAGCATCATGAAGGCCAAGGAACACACCAAACAGGTCAGAATAAAGTTGTGGAGAAGTATAAAGCAGGGTTAGGTTATAAAAAAATCTCCCAAGCTTTGAACATCTCACGGAGCTCTGTTTAATCCATCATCCGAAAATGGAAAGAGTATGGGCACAACTGCAAACCTACCAAGACATGGCCGTCCACCTAAACTGACCAGCCGGGCAAGGAGAGCATTCATCAGAGAAGCAGCCAAGAGGTCCATGGTAACTCTGGAGGAGCTGCAGAGATCCACAGCTCAGGGGGGAGAATCTGTCCACAGGACAACTATTAGTCGTCTCTCCACAAATCTGCCCTTTATGGAAGAGTGACAAGAAGAAAGACATTGGTGAAAGAAAGTCATAAGGAGTCCTGTTTGCAGTTTGTGAGAAGCCATGTGGGGGACACAGAAAACATGTGGAAGAAGGTGCTCTGGTCAGATGAGACCAAAATTGAACTTTTTGGCCAAAAAGCAAAACGCTGTGTGTGGCGGAAAACTAACACTGCACATCACCCTGAACACACCAACCCCACTGTGAAACATGGTGGTGGCAGCATCATGTTGTGGGGATGATTTTCTTCAGCAGGGACAGGGAAGCTGGTCAGAGTTGATGGGAAGATGGATGGAGACAAATACAGGACAATCTTAGAAGAAAACCTGTAAGCCCTTGTACACACGGTCGGACATTCCGACAACAAAATCCGTCCGATTTTTTTCCGACGGATTTTGTCCAAAACTGGTGTTGCATACACACGGTAGGACAAAGTTGTCAGAAAATCCGATCGTTTAGAACGTGATGATGTTTGTTCGTTATGACGGGACTACGTGGCGGCTAGTAGCCAATAGCTTTGGTCTCGTAATTTGATCTGAGCATGTGTGGCACTTTGTCCGATCGGATCCTGTTGTCGGAAAATTTTATATCCAGCTCTCAAACTTTGTTGGTCGGATATTCCAACGGAAAAAGTCCAATGGAGCCCACACACGGTCGGATTATCCGACAACACGGTCCGATCAGACATTTTCTGTTGGGCTATACAGCCAGAGCTACAATGGAATGGTTTAGATCAAAGCCTATTCATGTGTTAGAATGACCCAGTCACAGTCCAGACCTAAATCCAATTGAGAATCTGTGGCAAGACTTGAAAATTGCTGTTCACAGACGCTCTCCATCCAATCTGACAGAGCTTGAGATATTTTACAAAGAAGAAGAATGGGCAGAAATGTCCTCTCTAGATGTGCAAAACTGGTAGAGAAATCCCCAAAAAGACTTGCAGCTGTAATTGCAGTGAAAGGAGATTCTACAAAGTATTGACTCCGGGGGGCGCCATACAAATGTACCCCCCACACTTTTCATATATTTATTTGTAAAAAAATTTGAAAACCATTTATCATTTTACTTCCACTTCATAATTATGTTCCACTTTGTGTTGGTCGATCACATAAAATCCCAATCAAATACATTTAAATTTTTGGGTGTAATATGACAAAATGTTGAAAATTTCTAGAGTTATGAATACTTTTTAAAGGCACTATATCAATTAATTGTTTTAAATCATCATACAAATATATATCTGAAATTAAATTGAATTTTTTGGCAATAACATGGTGTGGGCAGATTTCTGCCAGTCACAGTCTATGTCACGCCCCTCCAGCCTGTGTCTTAGAATAAGAGGGAGGTGAAGCCTACATCAATCTACATGTAATATCCCGCCCACCCCTGTGTTTAGCTGGTTAGTGGACATGGAGGAGAAGGGAGGGAGTGGGCTGTCATTTACCACTGTGTTTATGCCCACATCTGTGACTCTGTAGTCACATGGGCTGCTCAGATGTGATTGGGCGGAAATGCTCAGCATAGAAACTCACTGAAAACCGAGCATGTGCAGAGCTGACACCACAGTTTCAAAATCCCTAGCTGAATTGGTGACATGGACAGAAGGGAGAGGTAGAGAGCAGAAGGATCAAACAGGTTTTTTGCAGAATACAGAAAAGGAATCTCATAGTGACTGAGTGAGTATGAACAGCATGTAAGTCTAGGTTCACATCTATGTGGCTGCGCTTGATGTGTTTATCAGGCACGTTTTGCAGTGCATTTTGCGTTTTTAAACCAGCGTTTTGCATGCATTTTTTATGCATTTTGTGTTTTCTTTTTAAACACACTGTATATAGCTGGATGCTAAGGAGGGGGCCGGGAAGCGTCCTTAACGACCGATGAGTCATCAGCTGTCAGCTCTGAAAACGTTTCTCCCATTTTGTTTTGTTTTTTACATTTCACTGCTTTTTCAGGTGAATGTGTAGGGGTACGATGTACCCAATACCCATTCACATGGGGGGGGGAGCCGGGATCTGGGGGCCTCCTTCTTAAAGGGGGCTTCCAGATTTCGATAAGCCCCCCACCCGCAGTTCCTGACAACCACCGGCCAAGGTTGTCGGGAAGAGGCCCTTGCCCTCATCAACATGGGGGCAAGGCCCCCCGGCCCCAGAGCACCCACCCTGGTATGGTTTAGGAGGGGGCGCTCGCTCGTACCCTCCCTTTTCTGACCTGCCGGGCAGCATGCTTGGATAAGGATCTGGTATGCATTTTGAGGGAGACCCCAAGGCATTTAAAAAAAAAACATAATTGGTGGGGGGATCCCCTCCGAATCCATACTAAACCCGAAGGGCCTGGTATAGACCTGGGGGGGGGGGGGGGGAACCGCATGGCGCTGACAGCTGATGACTCATCAGTTGTTAAGGATGCGGCTGCCGGCTTCCCGGCCCCCTTCTTACCAACCAGCTATATACAGTGTTAAAATAAAAAACGCAAAACACATAAAAAATCGCATCACAAACACAACACTTGCGTCTCTGGTGCGATTCCATTGAAGTCTATTACCCGCAAATCACGTGAAAAAATTCCCCCACCCTTTCCAAAAACGCACCGACCACAAAACACTTGGATGTGAACTTGTACCATAGCAAACCACTTTAAAAGGACTGTAGTGCATTTCTGAAAACTGCAAAACGCATAGGTGTGAACCTAGGGTGATACACCATTTCATGGGAGTTTTTTATCTTGTGAGTTTAATGAAGCTTTAAGCCACACCCCCGTCCTTAGGTTAGCCACTCACTTTCCACTTCCTTGAATAATTTATTAAAAAATGTGTATGATAAATGATGATTGTCGGGTGCGACTCCTTGCTTGCCTTCATCCAGCCCTTGGGGCACTTTTTCTCCCACTGATATGTGGAACTATTCCTCCCACTGACACCGAAGATGGGAAGTTATTCCTCCCACTGACACCAAAGATGGGGCACTATTCTTCTCATTGACATCCAAGATGGGGCACTATTCCTCCCGCTGATACCAACGATGGGACATTATTCCTCCCACTGATACCAACGATGGGGCATTATTCCTCCCACTGAAAACAGCGATGAGGTACTATACCTTCCACTGACACCAGTGATGGGGTACTATTCTTCCCACTGAAAAGTGAGGCACCATACCTCTTACTGAGACCAAAGATTGGGCACTATTCCTCCTGCTGACATTAATGATGGGGCACTCTTCCTCCCACTGAAACCAAGAATGAGGCACTATTCCTCCCAGTCTCACCAAATATGGGGCACTATTTTTCTCACTGACACCAACGATGAGGCATATTTCCTCAAACGGATATACAGTGCATCCAGAAAGTATTCACAGAGCTTCACCTTTTCCACATTGTGTTATGTTACAGCCCTATTCCAAGTCTGTTTGAAATCTTTGAAAATGTATTAGAAATAAATAACCATAAACATAAGTACCCATGTACATAAGTATTCACAGCCTTTGCTCAATACTTTGGTGAAGCACTTTTGGCGCCAATTACAGCCTCAGGTCTTGTTGAGTATGATGCTACAAGCTCGGCACACCTATTTTTGGGCAGTTTTTCCCATTCTTCTTTGCAGGACCTCTTAAGCTCCATCAGGTTGGATGGGGAGCGTCGGTGCACAGCCATCTTCAGATCTCTCCAGAGATGTTCAATCGGGTTCAAGTCTGGGCTCTGGCTGGACCACTCAAGGACAGTCACAGAGTTGTCCTGTAGCCACTCCTTTGTTATATTGGCTGTGTGCTTAGGGTCGTTGTCCTGTTGGAAGATGAATCTTTGACCCAGTCTGAGGTTCAGAGCTTTCATCAAGGATGTCTCTGCACATTGCTGCATTCATCTTTCCCTCGATCCTGACTAGTCTCCCAGTTCCTGCCACTGAACAACATCCCACAGCATGATGCTGCCACCACCATGCTTCACTGTATGGATGGTATTGGCCAGGTGATGAGCGGTGCCTGGTTTCCTCCAGACATGATGCTTGCCATTCAGGACAAAGAGTTCGATCTTTGTTTCATCGGACCAGAGAATTTTGTTTCTCATGGCCTGAGAGTCCTTCAGGTGCCTTTTGGTAAACTCCAGGTGGGCTGTCACATGCCTTTTACTGAGAAGTGGATTCCATCTGGCCACTCTACCATACAGGCCTGCTTGGTGGAGTGCTGCAGAGGTGGTTGTTGTTTTGGAAGGTTCTCCTCTCTCCACAGAGAAACACTGGAGTTCTGTCAGAGTGACCATCGGGTTCTTGGTCACCTCCCTGACTAAGGCCCTTCTCCCCCGATCGCTCAGTTTGGCCAGACGGCCCACTCTAGGACAAGTCCTGGTGGTTCCAAATGTCTTCCATTTACAGATAATGGAGGCCACTGTGCTGCAGAAATGTTTCTGTTCCCTTCCCCAGATCTGTGCCTCCATACAATCTCGTCTCGGAGGTCTACAGACAACTCCTTAGACTTTATGGCTTGGTTTGTGCTTTGACTTGCACTGTTACCTGTGGGACCTTCTATAGACAGGTGTGTGCCTTTCCAAATCATGTCCAATCAACTGAATTTACCACAGGTGGACTCCAATCAAGTGGTAGAAACATCTGAAGGATGATCAGTGGAAACAGGAGGCACCGGAGATCAATTTTGAGTGTCGTGGCAAAGGCTGGGAATACTTATGGACATGGGATTTTTTTTTTTTTTAATAAGTTTGCAAAGATTTCAAACAAAACTCTTTCTTGTTGTCATTATGGGGTATTGTTTGTAAAATTGTGAGGAAAATAATGAATTAAATCAATTTTGGAATAAAGCAAATAACATAACATAACGAAATGTGGAAAAAGTGAAGCGCATTATTCCTCCCACTAATATCAATAATGGGGCAACATTCCTCCTCCTACTGAACACAGATGCTATGTAATTTATTTACGCCCACTGACCACCAAGCCTGAAACATTGTCTACTGCCAATGTCACGGGGGGGGGAATATCCCTGCTGCCCAGTACTGGTGTAAGGATTTGTGACACCCTGGGCGAAACCTAATTTTGCCGCCCCATCTCTTGGCTTCATCCCTGACTTCACCTCATTTGCCCTGCCCATGTATACCCCACCTTTTTAATGAAGCACCCATCAAATGCAGCACAGCAGCACCCATCAAATGCCACCTCACCAGTGCCAATCAAATGCTCTCTCACCAGCACCAATCAAATGCAGCCTCACCGGCGCCCATCAATGCAGCCTCACCGGCGCCCATCAATGCAGCCTCACCGGCGCCCATCAATGCAGCCTCACTGGCACCCATCAAATGCAGCCTCACCAGTGCCCATCAATGCAGCCTCACCAGCACCAATCAAATGCAGCCTACCAGCACCCATCAATGCAGCCTACCAGCGCCCATCAATTGAGCCTCACTAGGGTCCATCAATTGAGCCTCACCAGCGCCAATCAAATGCAGCCTTACTGGCGCCCATCAATGCAGCCTTACTGGCGCCCATCAATGCAGCCTCACTGGCACCCATCAAATGCAGCCTACCAGCGCCTATCAATGCAGCCTCACCAGCACCAATTAAATGCAGCCTACCAGCACCCATCAAATGCAGCCTACCAGCGCCCATCAATGCAGCCTCACCAGCACCAATTAAATGCAGCCTACCAGCGCCCATCAATGCAGCCTACCAGCGCCCATCAATTCAACCTCACCAGCGCCCATCAAATGCAGCCTCATAGCTCCCCTCAAATGCAGCCTAACCAGTGCCCGTCAAATGCAGCCTACCAGCACCCATTGAAGAATGTTTGCTTGCTTCCATTCATTTGGGAGTCAGGACACAGACAGTCCTCCCCCGCCACTGTGCCTCTGACGCTATGTGTGAATGGAGCGTCGTCTGCCTGCTGATGCTGAGACTTAGTTGCTTGCTTCAGAGAGAAGAGAGTAGGAACACCAGTGTCCGGGCGCCCTAGGCAGCAGGGTGCCCTAGGCATCAGGGTGCCCTAGGCAGCTGCCTAGTGGTAGCACCGGCCCTGCTGCTGCCCACAGTCCAGGCCCCCTAAAGTCTGAAGGTTAGTATACTGGCTCTATGTTTAGAAAGTTTGGGACCACTGGAATAGTGTTCTGATCATTACCCACCACCTTCCCTGGATGAATCATAGGCTCATATGACTATGGCAGTATGACTGGCTCTATCAGACGCTCATTTCATGGTGCTGGATAATAGCGGGTATTTTTATGAACACAAACAAGTTTGTAAGACAATAACAAGTATAATAATGATTGTTGGGATTCCATTGAAGTCTCCAGCAGTTCTAAGTCTGCATACACCAAGGCAACAATTGCTGGAAAACAACGGGGCTTCCTAAACCAACCTGAAAAAACAATCTTGTGTTCAACATTCATACTCATTCCCCAGTCTGTTTCCTATGTTTCCGAGTGTAGGGCTTAGCATAACTCTGGGGTGTTCTTACCTACTAGGACCTAGGCAGAGCCAGTACTTCTTTTGCCGCGTACACACGGTCGAACTGTTTGACGTACTTAGTCCGTTGAAACACATTTCAGCGGACAATCCGCTCGTGTGTGGGCTTCAGCGGACTTTTTCAGCGTGCAGTCCGGAGTACTAAGAATTTTGGTTTTTCCAAAAATCTGTCCGTCGTACTTTGGTTTCAGCGGACAATACGGTCGTCAGTATGCTAGTCCGACGGACTAAGAATGGCGCATGCCCAGAAAGGATTTACAGGGCTTTGCTGTGTCTTGGACTTCCTATTTCTAGTCCCGTCGTACGCGCTGTACACGTCATCGCGCAAGCTTTCGTCGGACTGTTTGTGTATCCGTGTGTGGTCAAGTCCGTTCAGTGGAAAGTACGCCGGATTGTACGTCGGATTGTATGACGGACTAAGTACGTCAAACAGTTCGACCGTGTGTACGCGGCATTAGTCTGCTGTGAATAACTAATATACAATCGTTCCTCTGACTGGAAGCCCAAAGAAAAGCATGCGTGGTCAGGGGTTTCCAAACTTTCTAAACAAAGGTCCAATTTACTGTTCTTCAGACTTTAGAGGGGGCCGGATTGTGGCCAGTGGGAGAAGAAAATGCCCCAATGTCAGTGGGAGTAAACAGTGTCTTATGCCGTGTACACACGGCCGGACTTTTCGACAGAAAAGACGGAACGAATCCGTCGGACAATTCGATCATGTGTGGGCTTCATCGGACCTTTGCTGTCGAAAAATCAGAAGGACTTTAGATTTAGAACGTGTTTCAAATTTTTCCGACGGACTCGAGCCCATTCGTCTTCATGCTAGTCCGACGGACGAAAACCGACGCTAGGGCAGCTATTGGCTACTGGCTATGAACTTCCTTATTCTAGTCCGGTCGTACGTCGTTGAATCCATCGGACTTTGGTGTGATTGTGTGTGGCCAAGTTCGTTCATTCGGAAAGCCCGTTGGAACTCCGGCGAAAGTCTGTCGGGAAGACCGTCGGACCTAGTCTGCCGGAAAGTCTGTCCGTGTGTACGCGGCATTAGACTTGGTGATCAGTGGGAGTAAAAAAAAAAAAAAAAAAGGCTCCTTATAATTTTCCACATTTTGTCATGTTACAACCAGAAACATAAATGTATTTTATTGGGATTTTATGTGATAGACCGACACAAAGTGGCACAGAATTGTGAGGTGGAAGGAAAATAATAAATAGTTTTCAACATTTTTTACAAATAAATCTGTGAAAAGTGTGGGGGGTACATTTCTATGGCACCCCCCGGAGTCAATACTTTGTAGAACCGCCTTTCTCTGCAATTACAGCTGCAAGTCTTTTTGGGGGTGTCTCTACCAGCTTTGCACATCTAGAGAGGACATTTCTGCCCATTCTTCTTCTTTTCAAAATATCTCAAGCTCTGTCAGATTGGATGGAGAGCGTCTGTGATCAGCAATTTTCAAGTCTTGCCACAGATTCTCAATTGGATTTAGGTCTGGACTGTGACTGGGCCATTCTAACACATGAATATGCTTTGATCTAAACCATTCCATTGTAGCTCTGGCTGGATGTTTCGGGTCGTTGTCCTGCTGGAAGGGGAACCTCCGCCCCGGTCTCAAGTCTTTTGCAGACTCTAACAGGTTTTCTTCTTTCTTCAAGATTGTCCTGTATTTGGCTCCATCCATCTTCCCGTCAACTCTGACCAGCTTCCCTGTCCCTGCTGAAGAAAACCATCCCAACAACATGATTCTGCCACCACCATGTTTCACGGTGAGGATGGTGTGTTCAGGGTGATGTGCAGTGTTAGTTTTCTGCCACACATAGCGTTTTTCTTTTAGGCCAAAAAGTTACATTTTGGATTCATCTGACCAGAGAACCTTCTTCCACGTGTTTGCTGTGTCCTCCACATTTGTTTCTCGCAAACTGCAAACGAGACACCTTATTGCTTTCTTTCAGCAACGTCTTTCTTCTTGTCACTCTTCCATAGGTCAGATTTGTGGAGAGCACGACTAATAGTTGTCCTGTGGACAGATTCTCCCCCCTGAGCTGTGGATCTCTGCAGCTCCTCCAGAGTTACCATGGACCTCTTGGCTCTTCTCTGATGAATGCTCTCCTTGCCCTGCCGGTCAGTTTAGGTGGACGGCCATGTCTTGGTAGGTTTGCAGTTGTGCCATACTCTTTCCATTTTCGGACGATGGATTGAACACAGAGCTCCGTTAGATGTTCAAAGTTTGGGATTCTTTTTCTAACCTAACCCTGCTTTATACTTCTCCACAACTTTATCCCTGACCTGTCTGGTGTGTTTCTTGGCCTTTATTATGCTTTCAGTGGGAGGAATAGTGCCCCATCGATGGTATTAATGGGAGGAATTGTGCCCCTTCATTGGTACTGGTGAGAGGAATAGTGCCCCATCAGTGGTATTAATGGTATTAGTGCCACATTGTTGGTATCAATGGGAGAAATGATGCCCCATCATTGGTATCAGTGATAGTGAGAGTGATTGATTGTGGATGTCAATGGGAGGAATAATGCTGCACTGTGGTTTCAACAAAAGGAATAGTATCTCATTGTAGGTGTCAGTGGGTGGAATGGTGCCTCCTATTAAGGGGAGGAATAGTGACCCAAGGGCCGAATTAAAGCAAGCAAAGGGCCGTGTCTGTCCCCTGGGCCACAATTTGGAGACCACTGGTAAAGGTTGATAAAGGACACAAGTCCATCTTGCTCATCCAATAGAAAACAAAAACATATAAGAAAATAAAACCTCCATATGTATGATCCTATGCCCACAGTTGATCAAGAGGAAGGCAAAAAAAAAAAACAATAAAACATGATCCAATTTGCTCCAGCAGGGAAAATGTCGTTTTTTTCCTGATCCCCCAACAGGCAATCAGATATTCCCTGTATAAACTATCCTTGGTATTATTATAAATTTTAATATCCAGTTAACTCATTTGCATATTAGTTTACTATATGTGGTTTGCTTGCATGCATATTGATTGTTTAATGAATAAAACATATTGGTGGTATTAAAAAAAGAGAGCTGACAGTAGAAGTTGTTGTGAAGCACCAATTACCAGACTCCTTAGTAAAAGAGGTCTGTGATTCCTTCACGCCTCTTCAATATTGCCATTCAAACATAGAAAAGGGGCACAGGTCTATAGCAACCAATTCGACTTTGCGACTTTAGAAATTGGGGGAAGTGTGAAATAGCTTGCAGAGTCAACAATCGCACTCTAACATGGCTTCGCCAGTCCTGTCGATATTCTGCTCAAGCCTGCCAATCTGAGAGACCTTCCCACTCTGACACCAAGGCTGTGCTCCATCATGGGTGTCAGTGGGAGGAATAGTGCCCCATCATGGGTGTCAGTGGGAGGAATAGTGCCCCATCATGGGTGTCAGTGGGAGGAATAGTGCCCCATCATGGGTGTCAGTGGGAGGAATAGTGCCCCATCATGGGTGTCAGTGGGAGGAATAGTGCTCCATCATGGGTGTCAGTGGGAGGAATAGTGCCGCATCATGGCTGTCAGTGGGAGGAATAGTGCCCCATCATGGGTGTCAGTGGGAGGAATAGTGCCCCATCATGGGTGTCAGTGGGAGGAATAGTGCTCCATCATGGATGTCAGTGGGAGGAATAGTGCCCCATCATTGGTATCAGTGGGAGGAATAGTGCCCCATCATTGGTATCAGTGGGAGGAATAGTGCCCCATCATTGGTATCAGTGGGAGGAATAGTGCCCCATCATTGGTATCAGTGGGAGGAATAGTGCCCCATCATTGGTATCAGTGGGAGGAATAGTGCCCCATCATAGGTGTCAGTGGGAGGAATAGAGCCCCATCATGGGTGTCAGTGGGAGGAATAGTGCCCCATCATTGGTATCAGTGGGAGGAATAGTGCCCCATCATGGGTGTCAGTGGGAGGAATAGTGCTCCATCATGGCTGTCAGTGGGAGGAATAGTGCCCCATCATGGGTGTCAGTGGGAGGAATAGTGCTCCATCATGGCTGTCAGTGGGAGGAATAGTGCCCCATCATGGGTGTCAGTGGGAGGAATAGTGCCCCATCATTGGTGTCAGTGGGAGGAATAGTGCTCCATCATGGGTGTCAGTGGGAGGAATAGTGCCCCATCATTGGTGTCAGTGGGAGGAATAGTGCCCCATCATGGGTGTCAGTGGGAGGAATAGTGCCCCATCATGGGTGTCAGTGGGAGGAATAGTGCTCCATCATGGGTGTCAGTGGGAGGAATAGTGCCCCATCATGGGTGTCAGGGGGAGGAATAGTGCCCCATCATGGGTGTCAGTGGGAGGAATAGTGCCCCATCATGGCTGTCAGTGGGAGGAATAGTGCCCCATCATGGGTGTCAGTGGGAGGAATAGTGCCCCATCATTGGTATCAGTGGGAGGAATAGTGCCCCATCATTGGTATCAGTAGGAGTTATAGTGCTCCATCATTGGTATCAGTAGAAGGAATAGTGCCCCATCATTGGTATCAGTGGGAGGAATAGTGCCCCATCATGGGTGTCAGTGGGAGGAATAGTGCCCCATCATGGGTGTCAGTGGGAGGAATAGTGCCCCATCATTGGTGTCAGTGGGAGGAATAGTGCCACATCATGGGTGTCAGTGGGAGGAATAGTGCTCCATCATGGGTGTCAGTGGGAGGAATAGTGCCCCATCATGGGTGTCAGTGGGAGGAATAGTGCCCCATCATGGGTGTCAGTGGGAGGAATAGTGCCCCATCATGGGTGTCAGTGGAAGGAATAGTGCCCCATCATGGCTGTCAGTGGGAGGAATAGTGCCCCATCATGGGTGTCAGTGGGAGGAATAGTGCTCCATCATGGGTGTCAGTGGGAGGAATAGTGCCCCATCATTGGTATCAGTGGGAGGAATAGTGCCCCATCATTGGTATCAGTGGGAAGAATAGTGCTCCATCATTGGTATCAGTAGAAGGAATAGTGCTCCATCATTGGTGTCAGTGGGAGGAATAGTGCCGCATCATGGGTGTCAGTGGGAGGAATAGTGCCCCATCATGGGTGTCAGTGGGAGGAATAGTGCTCCATCATGGGTGCCAGTGGGAGGAATAGTGCCCCATCATTGGTATCAGTGGGAGGAATAGTGCTCCATCATTTGTGTCAGTGGGAGGAATAGTGCCCCATCATGGGTGTCAGTGGGAGGAATAGTGCCCCATCATTGGTATCAGTGGGAGGAATAGTGCCCCATCATGGGTGTCAGTGGAGGAATAGTGCCCCATCATTGGTATCAGTGGGAGGAATAGTGCTCCAACATGGGTGTCAGTGGGAGGAATAGTGCCCCATCATTGATGTCAGTGAGAGGAATAGTGCTCCATCATTGGTATCAGTGGGAGGAATAATGCTCCATCATTGTTATCAGTGGGAGGAATAGTGCCCCATCATTGATGTCAGTGGGAGGAATAGTGCTCCATCATGGGTGTCAGTGGGAGGAATAGTGCCCCATCATTGATGTCAGTGGGAGGAATAGTGCTCCATCATGGGTGTCAGTGGGAGGAATAGTGCTCCATCATGGGTGTCAGTGGGAGGAATAGTGCCCCATCATTGATGTCAGTGGGAGGAATAGTGCCCCATCATTGGTATCAGTGGGAGGAATAATGCTCCATCATTGTTATCAGTGGGAGGAATAGTGCCCCATCATTGATGTCAGTGGGAGGAATAGTGCTCCATCATGGGTGTCAGTGGGAGGAATAGTGCCCCATCATTGATGTCAGTGGGAGGAATAGTGCTCCATCATGGGTGTCAGTGGGAGGAATAGTGCTCCATCATGGATGTCAGTGGGAGGAATAGTGCCCCATCATTGGTATCAGTGGGAGGAATAGTGCCCCATCATTGGTATCAGTGGGAGGAATAGTGCCCCATCATTGGTATCAGTGGGAGGAATAGTGCCCCATCATTGGTATCAGTGGGAGGAATAGTGCCCCATCATAGGTGTCAGTGGGAGGAATAGAGCCCCATCATGGGTGTCAGTGGGAGGAATAGTGCCCCATCATTGATATCAGTGGGAGGAATAGTGCTCCATCATGGGTGTCAGTGGGAGGAATAGTGCCCCATCATTGATGTCAGTGGGAGGAATAGTGCTCCATCATGGGTGTCAGTGGGAGGAATAGTTCCCCATCATTGATGTCAGTGGGAGGAATAGTTCCCCATCATTGATGTCAGTGGGAGGAATAGTGCCCCATCATTGGTATCAGTGGGAGGAATAGTGCTCCATCATGGGTGTCAGTGGGAGGAATGGTGCCCCATCATGGGTGTCAGTGGGAGGAATAGAGCCCCATCATAGGTGTCAGTGGGAGGAATAGTGCCCCATTGTTGGTGTCAGTGGAAGGTACCCCAAGGGCCAGATAGGAGCAAGAAAAGGGCCACAGTTTGGAGACTATTGTTCTAGAGGTATGGTATGTGAATTGTCACATTGGTCCAAGCTGAATGTAAACATTGCCATGCCTGGAATTCAGCTTTAATCGGGAATTGCTGATCAATTACAGCCAAACCATCATAAGAGCGGGGCACCTCTGAGGACATCTGATGAGAGTTGCAGTAATGTTTTTTTATAGTAGAAAACTGACAGTCGGCTCCTCCGATGTTCTCCCAAAGTGGGTCGTTACTCTTCATCTTTCACATCAGCCTGCCGGAGTATTTACTGGCTGGTCTAAGTGCTCTGACTCGGGGTTCTCTGGTAATGTAGACGCAGGAGCACCAAGCACGCCGTATAAAAGCCCCGCTTCCCCCGAAGACTGCTCCCAGGCAGATCCATTAACGGCCCGCTTCTCCCAACACAATGCAGATGTATTCAGCCGACGTTTATGGAAGTAATGTGCCCGGTACTGAGCAGAATTGATGTTTGTTTAAATGGAATCCTATCATAGCGCACATTAATACCAATCCCAGATATGGTTTTAATTCAGCATAAAACAATAAGAACTTTACTTAAAATACACCACCAGATGTACAAAATTAATTTCATAGGACAAGCAAGGTTCGGTCTGCAGGGAGGCACATGGTTACTGCTTGCGATCGCTGACTTTTAGATCGTAATTGCCAACATAATTATATAGGACCAAAGGTTTATGCAGCACTTTACATATTTATTATACATTCACATCAGTCCCTGCTCTCAAGAAGCTTCCATTCTAAGGGCCCTAACTCACGTTCACATGTAGGCAGGTGCAGTCTATTTTCTCCACTGTAGGTGGCGCTTGACCACAGGTGTGGCATTGCAGTTGGAGGGGAAATCAAGGGGAACTTGGTTCCTCTATGGTTTCCTGGGTCACTGGGTAAGCTATCATCCGACTGAATGTTGCCACCTCATGTGACTCTGGCACCCATGTTGGGTCAGGCAGAGCCTAATTAAGGCCCTGGCTCTCAGGCTTGGCACGCATTTTTGAGTGTGGGTAGTAGAGCTGCAACTAACGATTAATTTGTCTGTCGACTAATCTATCGATTATTTCTTCGATTAGTCAACGACTATCCGATTATTTTTTTTTTGTTTTATTTTTTAATGAATCTAGTGGTTTTTTTTTTTTATTAGCTAATTAATCCTTTGGATAACCTTGAGAGTATTGTATTGGCGGGCAGTGTATTGGCGGGCAGAGTATTGTATTGCATTGGCTGGCAGAGTATTGTATTGCAGACTATTGCATTGGCTGGCAGAGTATTGTATTGCAGAGTATTGCATTGGCTGGCAGAGTATTGTATTGCAGAGTATTGCATTGGCTGTGCAGAGTATTGTATTGCAGAGTATTGCATTGGCTGGCAGAGTATAGTATTGCAGAGTATTGCATTGGCTGGCAGAGTATTGTATTGCAGAGTATTGCATTGGCTGGCAGAGTATAGTATTGCAGAGTATTGCATTGGCTGGCAGAGTATAGTATTGCAGAGTATTGCATTGGCTGGCAGAGTATAGTATTGCAGAGTATTGCAGAGTATGAGTATTGCAGAGTATGAGTATTGCAGAGTATGAGTATTGCAGAGTATGGAGGAATGGCTGCATCCATCCGACCTCTCCCCTCCACTGCACAGATCAGTACAGAGAGGGGAGAGAGAAACGGTTTGTTTACAAGTGATCGCTCCATCGGAGCGATCACATTGTAAACGCCTGGGTGTAGAAAGATGGCCGCCGCTTCGGAGCTAGGCCGAAGCCGCGGCCTCTCCTAAGGCCGAGACCGCGGAGCGCTCCGCGGATCGCGGCATGTGCGCACGGATCGGTGACGATCCGTTGCACCCCTAGGGACGGCGGCACGGAAGGGGAGAAGAGAGGGGGACGGCAGCACGGAGGGGGAGAAGAGGGGCTAAGCACTGCCCCCACTGTGACGCATCGACGCCCTGCACGCACGTCGACGTATTTTCTTAGTCGACGTAGTCGACTACGTCGACGCGTTGTGGCAGCTCTAGTGGGTAGTGTAGGGACAGCTCACCCGTCTGACAGACACATCGATTAATGGCAGGGAAAGGTTCCAGACAAACACACGCTAGGGCCAATTCATTTACCAGCATGTCTTTGGAGTGTAGGAGGAAACCCACGCAGGCGCAGGGAGAGCATGCAAATTCTAGGCAGGTAGTGCCATGGGATTTGAACCAATGACCTTAGTGCTGCCAGGCATCATTGGTATCAATGGGAGGAAAAGTGCCCCATGATTGGTATTTTTTGGGGGGAATAGAGCCCACACTAGGGAACACAGTTAACCCCTTGAGCGCCCCCTAGTGTTAACCCCTTTGCTGCCAGTGACATTTTTACAGTAATCAATGCATTTTTATAGCACTGATCTCTGCATAAATGACAATGGTCCCAAAAATGTGTCAAAATTGTCCGAAGTGTCCGGCATAATGTCGCAGTCCCGATAAAAATCGCAGATCGACGCCATTACTAGTGAAAAAAAATAAAATAATAAAAATGCTATAAATCTATCCCCTATTTTGTAGACGCGATAACTTTTGCGCAAACCAATCAATATACGCTTATTGCGATTTGTGTTACCAAAAATATGTAGAAGAATATATGTCGACCTAAACTTAAAAAAAAAATGGGGATATTTATTATAGCAAAAAGTACAAAATACTGTGTTTTTTTTTTTTTTCAAAAATTATCATAGTTAATATGTTAATTTTGAAAAAAAAAAACACAATATTTTGTACTTTTTGCTATAATAAATATCCCCATTTTATTTTTTAAGTACAAAAAAGTACAAAATATTGTGTTTTTTTTTCAAAATTTCATAGTTACATAGTTACTATGTAACTATGAAATTTTGAAAAAAAAAAAAAAACACAATATTTTGTACTTTTTGCTCTTTTTTTGTTTATAGCGCAAAAAAGAAAAACCGCAGAGGCGATCAAATACCACCAAAATAAATCTCTATTTGTGGGGAAAAAAGGATGTCAATTTTGTTTGGGTGCAGGGTCGCACTTCTGCGCACTTGTCAATTAAAGCGGCACGGTGCCGAATCGCAAAAAATGGTCTGGTCATTAAGCAGCCAAATCTTCCTGGGCTGAAGCGGTTAATAAGGCACATATACAGGACACTTAGCATTATGGAAGACGGGGGGATTGCCTGATAATCACTAAGTGGGTTTACAACCACGTTAATCCCTAACCTTTAAAAAAAATAATAATAATAATAAATAACTAAACGCCCTAACACAAAATAAATACAAATAATAATAATTATTATTATTATTATTGATAATAATGTATTTTTTTTAAGGTTTAGATTTTATATATTATTTATGTATTATTACATATTATTAATTTAATTTATTTTATTCTTTTATGATGATTTTTAGTTATTTGTGTATTTATTTTACATTTATTCATATACTGTATTATAAACTATTTAATTTTTTTACACTTTTTCATTTGAGCAGAAAATCACGCAAAACAAAAACGCACCACAAAAATGCACAATTGCGCGAAACAAAACGCAATTAATTTCTATGGTTATAAAATGTGCCAAAAATGCTCAAATCTTCCCGATTTGAACTACAAAAAAAGCTCCAGAACTTTTTTGAGCTTTATGCTTTTTGGCTTCAGGCGCCTTGGAGTGGAGATGTAAACCGTCTCCATAGAGAATAAATAGATTTTTTTTTTTCCTCCTCCAGCGTCTTGGAGCTTCGAGCTGCGAAACGCTGAATTGTGAATGGGGCCTGAGTGTTCTCTGATGCGATGAGGTGGAGAGAAGGAGCAGTGATGTCACAATCTCCACTTTGTCTAATCAGAGAACGCCTTGTAGTCATTGAAAAAAAGTACCTGTGTTCTTTAAATGGCAGCAGCGCCAAGCAAGTGCCCCCTTGTGGTCAGTGTGCAGAGGGAAAGCTGCTTGGACAAAACGTGAGCAGGACCCGAAAGATCACAGCTTCCACTATAGTGGCTCCAACTACTACACTACTACTACTATTACTACTACTACTACATTATCAGCTTCCAAAGGGGCCCCTCAGGTATGAGATATACATACAGTGCCTTGAAAAAGTATTAAAGCGGAGGTCCACCCTAAAGTGGACCTTCCGCTCATCGGAATCCTCCCCCCTCCGGCGCCACAATTGGCACCTTTCAGGGGGGGGGGTGCAGATACCTGTACAGTACAGGTATCTGCACCCACTTCCGGGATAGCTCTCTGCGGAAAGGGGCGTAGATTACGCCCCTTTCCGCAAGTGCCCGCCCCTTTCCGCAAGTGCCCCGCTGCCTGCTGGGAAACACACAGATCCCAGAGACAGCGGGGACCATCCTTATTGTGCAGCGCGACTCGCGCATGCACAGTAGGGAACCGGGAAATGAAGCCGAAAGGCTCCATTTCCTGATTCCCATACCCAAGATGGCGGCGGCAGCACCCGAGAGACGATCTAGAGATCGGCTTCGGGTGCCGACATCGCGGGCGCGCTGGGCGGGTAAGTGTCACTATTTTAAAAGTCAGCAGCTGCAGTATTTGTAGCTGCTGGCTTTTTAAAAAAAAAAAAAACGCGGAGTCCCGGCGGACTCCCGCTTTAATTTCCCAAATTTTGTTACAACCAAAAACGTAAATGTATTTTATTGGGATTTTATGTGATAGACCAACACAAAGTGGCACATAATTGTGAAGTGGAAGGAAAATGATAAATGGTTTTCAAAATGTTTTACAAATAAATATGTGAAAAGTGTGGGGAGGGGCATTTGTATTCAGCCCCTTTTCTCTGATTTCCTTCAGAAGTCACCTAATTAGTAAATAGAGTCCACCTGTGCGTAATTGAAGCTCAGTATAAATACAGCTGTTCTGTGAAGCCCTCAGAGGCTTGTTAGAGAACCTTAGTGAACAAACAGCATCATGAAGGCCAAGGAACACACCAGACAGGTCAGGGATAAAGTTGTGGAGAAGTGCAAAGCAGGGTTAGGTTATAAAGAAATATCCCAATAGAACTAGTTCCCCCACAAGCGGGGTTTTTAGGCAGCAAGAGACAGTAATAGAAGCCAATAGAAGTAGTATAAAAGGTATTTTAATAATAATAATTGGTAAAAACAAACATGAGCTTCACCTGAACACTTGGATAACAGACAAAATCATGTATATAAAGTACATATAATGTCACATGGAAGTAAAATAACAGACACAACTATGTTACACTGTATGAGTAGATAACAGTGAGAGCATAAAGCTAACGCGTTTCGACCCCAGAGGGGGTCTTCTTCAGAGATGGTGGTCTGTTAAAAGAAAAACAAAATTACACTGAATAAATAAATCCGGTGTTATGCATATTAGGGATTACCCAATATCAATTTAAAAATGGTTTACCCAATAATGTACTTCCAGGTAGGTAAGATGGATTGTAGTGCTTCAAAAGAAAAGTTCTCCCATAAGGCAATATCCCAATTTCCTTTACACATCTTGAGTGGTACTTGGTCCGTATGTATTGCCAAGATGCCAGACGGAAGTAGAGGCAGTGTCATACACCCACTGACGTGACTCACGGGAGGTCACACTATTGCCTTGCCCCCCAGAGGGGGAAGCTCCGGGGGGGTAGGTACGAGTGAGGGTACATCGAAGATATGGCGGGTCACACCTGCAGCAAAATCCCAACAGTGGCAAAAAATTAATTAATTTAAATAATTGAAAGCAAGGATTATTTAATGTTGGAGACATGGAGTGCATACGTACTATGGGGATAATAGTATCATATCCCCGTTATGTATGCCAAGGGTTGTGCACATGTGCACATATACATATACACACTTGCACCCCCAATTGTCTAAATGTCCACATAACATGCTTTCTAAAACCTAGACATAGAGAGAAAGAGGAGGGGGGGAAACAGAGAAACCACGCCTGGGAGTCCAAGAAGCCTAAGAAAGAGGGGAACAAAGGAAAAAGGGAAAAAATGGCCTGGGGTGAGTGGGTGTGCAGATGGGTGTCAGTGTGTGAGCTATAATATACAAAAAAAAAAATAAAAAAAAAAAGGGGACGGGGGAAAGAGAAAAAGTGGAGGAGAAAAAGAGGAATAAAGGTGATGGGAAGTGGAATGTGTGAAAGCGGTGTGAGTATGCGCTTAAACAAAGAAAGAAAAAAGTGCGCAAAGGAATAGTGAGAAAGTGAAAATATGAGTAAGTAATAGTATATGAGGGTCATACAACAAACAAACAAAAAGACACCGCATGTGAAAATGTGCAAAAACAAGATGCGCTAAACTAGGTGACAGTGGTGAGGGACATAATCAATAAGAGTGTCAAGTGCATAGTAATATACACATATAAAAAAATGTGTGAATGTGGTGTGTGAGAAAATACCACACCGGTGTATTAGCGTCATTGGAATAGCCAGGCGGGTGGTGAGGTTATTACCTGAATTGTAGGACCTAATAGAAAACTGTTCCAGAAGGTAAAGATGAGGGACGGCGACTTAGGCGTTAAACCACGAGTGGTAACTGGCGCAGCCCCTACAACGTATTTCCTGAAGTCCGATCTGTAAATTAGTTTAGATCAGTCCTCATATTGTACAGCCAATAAAAAGGACTTGTTTTGGTACAGTATATCACCAATTGTAGGTCAAGTACAAAGGGAAAATAAGTGCTTACCTAACCACGGGTACAGGTTTCTTTCCTCCTGGATGAATATACACCTCCTATGAATGAAGGTTCGTATATAAAGCCTGGAGATTGGCTGCAGGTGCAAACGCCCACCAATCAGTCGGCGTATCCAAACGTGTTGGCTGCCTAAATAGGATCAGCCTCGTGTGGCCGCCCCGGCGTCCTGGAAGGCCGGAAACCGGCCCCGAAATTTCGTCACTTCCGTCGCAAAAACGTGGCGTCACAACGTCGCGCACGTCCGTTCGATCGAACGGACGCGCGCGAAGTGTATATCACGCACGTTCGCCCAAACGAGCGGACGCGCCCGAGGTACGCGCCCGGAAGTGTCCAAGGATGCCACCGGCAAGGGAATGCACGTCCACCATCCCTCCACAAGGGGGGAGGGGGAACCAATGGAGAGGCCTGTCCGTAAAATACAGGCAGAAACCCCTCCTGCCCTTGCCGGGGAGTCAGAGCAGGGGGCAGACACATTAGCCCCTCCCTCCCTCCGCAACTCAGCAAAGGACCATTAGAGATTTCGAGGGAAGAGAGATATATTCTCACCGGAAGAAAAAAAGTTGTTATAAAATAAAAATTAATATTAAGCGATGTCAAAAAGCCGAGACTAGCCAGATACCCCCTAAGTACTAAGTATATCTAATGGACATTGGGGGCCTTACCTTTCCCCTACCCGGGCCTTTCCTTTTTCCCTTCATCATTACATCTCAGGCTCTTTTTCTGTATCCGTCAACAGAGTATTCGGGATTGTTTTGTATATGCAATGTATCCTTATACCAATAATTACCCAGAAAAACCATGTGTTTAACTGTCATGCGTTTCAATTGATGTACATTTTACTATAGTTTGCATATTTGCTCCGTTCAGGCTCTTGATAGAGACTTATATTTACATGACAATAGATGCCATTAAACTTTGAAGAGTACTATGGAATTATACAACTTGATTGGTGAATTCCACTTGGCTTTTTGTGATGGTATGCCCCGACCTGCCACCTACCTCTCTTTTTCCCCCACCCTTGGATCTTCTTCCCCTTCACGAGCACAACCTCCTTTTAATTTTTTTTTTTTTTCCTCTAGAAGATCCTGGGTGGGTACTTAGGGGGTATCTGGCTAGTCTCGGCTTTTTGACATCGCTTAATATTAATTTTTATTTTATAACAACTTTTTTTCTTCCGGTGAGAATATATCTCTCTTCCCTCGAAATCTCTAATGGTCCTTTGCCGAGTTGCGGAGGGAGGGAGGGGCTAATGTGTCTGCCCCCTGCTCTGACTCCCCGGCAAGGGCAGGAGGGGTTTCTGCCTGTATATTACGGACAGGCCTCTCCATTGGTTCCCCCTCCCCCCTTGTGGAGGGATGGTGGACGTGCATTCCCTTGCCGGTGGCATCCTTGGACACTTCCGGGCGCGTACCTCGGGCGCGTCCGCTCGTTTGGGCGAACGTGCGTGATATACACTTCGCGCGCGTCCGTTCGATCGAACGGACGTGCGCGACGTTGTGACGCCACGTTTTTGCGACGGAAGTGACGAAATTTCGGGGCCGGTTTCCGGCCTTCCAGGACGCCGGGGCGGCCACACGAGGCTGATCCTATTTAGGCAGCCAACACGTTTGGATACGCCGACTGATTGGTGGGCGTTTGCACCTGCAGCCAATCTCCAGGCTTTATATACGAACCTTCATTCATAGGAGGTGTATATTCATCCAGGAGGAAAGAAACCTGTACCCGTGGTTAGGTGAGCACCTATTTTCCCTTTGTACTTGACCTACAATTGGTGATATACTGCACCAAAACAAGTCCTTTTTATTGGCTGTACAATATGAGGACTGATCTAAACTAATTTACAGATCGGACTTCAGGAAATACGTTGTAGGGGCTGCGCCAGTTACCACTCATGGTTTAACGCCTAAGTCGCCGTCCCTCATCTTTACCTTCTGGAACAGTTTTCTATTAGGTCCTACAATTCAGGTAATAACCTCACCACCCGCCTGGCTATTCCAATGACGCTAATACACCGGTGTGGTATTTTCCCACACACCACATTCACACATTTTTTTATATGTGTATATTACTATGCACTTGACACTCTTATTGATTATGTCCCTCACCACTGTCACCTAGTTTAGCGCATCTTGTTTTTGCACATTTTCACATGCGGTGTCTTTTTGTTTGTTTGTTGTATGACCCTCATATACTATTACTTACTCATATTTTCACTTTCTCACTATTCCTTTGCGCACTTTTTTCTTTCTTTGTTTAAGCGCATACTCACACCGCTTTCACACATTCCACTTCCCATCACCTTTATTCCTCTTTTTCTCCTCCACTTTTTCTCTTTCCCCCGTCCCCTTTTTTTTTTTATTTTTTTTTTTTTTTTTTGTATATTATAGCTCACACACTGACACCCATCTGCACACCCACTCACCCCAGGCCATTTTTTCCCTTTTTCCTTTGTTCCCCTCTTTCTTAGGCTTCTTGGACTCCCAGGCGTGGTTTCTCTGTTTCCCCCCCTCCTCTTTCTCTCTATGTCTAGGTTTTAGAAAGCATGTTATGTGGACATTTAGACAATTGGGGGTGCAAGTGTGTATATGTATATGTGCACATGTGCACAACCCTTGGCATACATAACGGGGATATGATACTATTATCCCCATAGTACGTATGCACTCCATGTCTCCAACATTAAATAATCCTTGCTTTCAATTATTTAAATTAATTAATTTTTTGCCACTGTTGGGATTTTGCTGCAGGTGTGACCCGCCATATCTTCGATGTACCCTCACTCGTACCTACCCCCCCGGAGCTTCCCCCTCTGGGGGGCAAGGCAATAGTGTGACCTCCCGTGAGTCACGTCAGTGGGTGTATGACACTGCCTCTACTTCCGTCTGGCATCTTGGCAATACATACGGACCAAGTACCACTCAAGATGTGTAAAGGAAATTGGGATATTGCCTTATGGGAGAACTTTTCTTTTGAAGCACTACAATCCATCTTACCTACCTGGAAGTACATTATTGGGTAAACCATTTTTAAATTGATATTGGGTAATCCCTAATATGCATAACACCGGATTTATTTATTCAGTGTAATTTTGTTTTTCTTTTAACCCCCCTGACGGTATTCCCGAGTCTGACTCGGGGTGGATTTTTTATACCAAAAGCGGTATCCCCGAGTCAGACTCGGGACTGCATCGCTGGATCCAGGAGGAGGTTTACTTACCTTCTCCCTCGGATCCAGCGTTGTCTCCCCGCTGTACGAGCGAGCCGTGTCTCGCTCGATGCATTACATCGCCGATCTCCGTGCCCTGCGAGCGTTGCGACGCACGGGGACGGAGATCGGCGCCAAATTCAAAAAGTGAAACAAACAGTAAACATACAGTATAATGTAATCTTACAGATTACATTGCTGTATGTAAATATTTCACATCCCCGTTGTCCCTAGTGGTCTGCCCAGTGTCCTGCATGCAGTTTTATATAATAAAAACTGTTCTTTATGCCTGGAAACTGGAGATTGCCCATAGCAACCAAAACTGTCACTGTACATCAAAAATGATTTTAGACCAGCTAGAAAACAGCGATAATAAATTAGAATCACTCGCAGAATTGAGGGATAGCGATTTGTGGGGAGATCCATCATCAAATACTGAAAAGTAATGACAGTGACAATTCTGCAACTGAGCAAATTTCTGTGTTTTTGATTTGATTACATTATTGAATAATTTTTATTATTGTTATATTATTATTTGGTACAATTATTTATAATTATTTATTATATTATAATTTATGATTTAATTTTTCAAACTTTATCATACCCGGGATGTCTGCTAGACTCTGGTTTGGACAGATTTAAGAGAGTTATTCCTAAGAATTGCAGGACTACAATATAAAACGCCAAATTTTCATGCAAAATAATGGTACCGCTTTTAGCACCTAAAATCCGAAATAATCGTACCGCCAGGGAGGTTAACAGACCACCATCTCTGAAGAAGACCCCCTCTGGGGTCGAAACGCGTTAGCTTTATGCTCTCACTGTTATCTACTCATACAGTGTAACATAGTTGTGTCTGTTATTTTACTTCCATGTGACATTATATGTACTTTATATACATGATTTTGTCTGTTATCCAAGTGTTCAGGTGAAGCTCATGTTTGTTTTTACCAATTATTATTATTAAAATACCTTTTATACTACTTCTATTGGCTTCTATTACTGTCTCTTGCTGCCTAAAAACCCCGCTTGTGGGGGAACTAGTTCTATTTGTATCTACTTGGGGTGAGCAGCACCCTCCTAGCTTTTTATAGCACTGTGTTCTTATTTGATTGTTTATAAAGAAATATCCCAAGCTTTGAACATCTCACGGAGCTCTGTTCAATCCATCATCCGAAAATGGAAAGAGTATGGCACAACTGCAAACCTACCAAGACATGGCCGTCCACCTAAACTGACCGGCCGGGCAAGGAGAGCATTCATCAGAGAAGAGCCAAGAGGTCCATGGTAACTCTGGAGGAGCTGCAGAGATCCACAGCTTAGGTGGGAGAATCTGTCCACAGGACAACTATTATGCCGCGTACACACAGCCGGTTTTCCCGTGGGAACTCCGTCGGAAAAACCTTTGGAGTTTATTCTGAGGGGAAAAACTGGTCGTTCTGCTGAAACTGTCGTGTGGACACACGATCACACCAAAGTCCGATCGTTAAGAATGTGGTGACATACAGCACGTACGACGGGACTAGAAAAAGGAAGTTCAATAGCCAGTATCCAATAGCTTCCGTCTCGTACTTGCTTCAGAGCATGGGTGAGTTTTTGTTCTGTCGGAACAGCATACAGACGAGCGATTTTCCAGATAGGAATTGGTTCCGTCGGAAATATTTAAAACATGTTCTATTTCTTGGTCCGTCAGAATTTTGGGAAAAAAAAGTCCGATGGGGCATACACGCGATCAGGGCCGTCTTTAATATTGATTGGACCCTGGGCAAAACTTTTCTTGGGGCCCCATCTAGCAGCTAGACTCAAAATCTGTTTACTGAATCAGAGGCAGCTATTGCGATTGTTTGCCAGAGGTTACAGTGTATCATTACCGCTCACTGACTGGTTGCTAGAGGTTACAGCACACATTACAGCTCACTGATTAGTTGCTAGAGGTTACAGCACAGGATTTCTGCTTGTTGATTGGTTGCTAGAGATTACTGTGGATATAACCTCAGGGGGGCATGATATTCCCTATTTACATATGAATGCTGGTAATTTACATGTAAATGCAGAGTCTGCAGGTGAGTCCTCTTTACACAACAATAAGGCAGAGCTGGGCAACATTAATTGCAGCACTTCACACTGAGATATTGGGACACAGCACAAGACTAAAACCTCAGGGGACAAGGGAATTTAAACCAGGATAGTTGGCAAGTATGAGGCAGCCACTTTGGGCCCCACAACAATGACAGGGCCCAGGGCAGCTGCCCCTTTTGCCCTGCACACGATCAGAATATACGATGTAAAGCTTCTGTCTGACTTTTTCTGTCGCAAAATTCCGCTCATGTGTACGCGGCATTAGTCGTGCTCTCCATAATTCTGCCCTTTATGGAAGAGGGACAAGAAGAAAGTCATTGTTGAAAGAAAGTCATAAGAAGTCCTGTTGCAGTTTGTGAGAAGCCATGTGGGGGACACAGCAAAGATGTGGAAGAAGGTGATCTGGTCAGATGAGAACAAAACTGAACTTTTTGGCCTAAAAGCAAAACGCTATGTGTGGTGGAAAACCAACACTGCACATCACCCTGAACACACCATCCCCACCGTGAAACATGGTGGTGGCAGCATCATGTTGTGGGGATGCTTTTCTTCAGCAGGGACAGGGAAGCTGGTCAGAGTTGATGGGAAGATGGATGGAGCCAAATACAGGACAATCTTAGAAGAAAACCTGTTATGCCGCATACACACGATCGGACTTTCCAGCAGACTTGGTCCAGCAGACTGCAATCCATCGGACAATTTGATTGTGTATGAGCTCCAGTGGGCTTTTTTTTTTCCCAAAAGTCCGACAGACCTTGAAATAAAACATGTTTCAATTCTATCCAACGGACTCGAGTCCGACAGACTAAAAATCGGGAAAACCGTTCATCTGTATGCTAGTCCGACGGACCAAATACGACGCAAGGGCAGCTATTGGCTACTGGCTATTGAACTTCTTTTCTTTGTTTAGTCCCGTTTACGTCATCACGTTCAAAATGAACGGACTTTCGAATGGACTAAAGCCCCATACACACTATCAGATTTTCTGCTGATTTTTTACTTCAGATTTACCAAATCCATGTAGTTGAAGGACCTGCCTGACTGCATACAAATTGAAACTCCTAAGGTCTGACCTCATATTATATGGTTTTGGTAAATCTGAAGGAAAAAATCTGCAGAAAATCTGATAGTGTGTATGGGGCTTTAGTCCGGTCGCGTGTGGCCAAGTCCGTTTCGTTCAGAAAGTCCATTGGACCTCCACCGAAATTCCGCCGTGAAGACCGTCGGACCTAGTCCATCAAAAAGTCCGGTCGTGTGTACGCGGCATTAGAGTCTGCAAAAGACTTGAGACCGGGGAGGAGGTTCACCTTCCAGCAGGACAACGACCCGAAACATCCAGCCAGAGCTACAATGGAATGGTTTAGATCAAAGCATATTCATGTGTTAGAATGGCCCACTCACAGTCCAGACCTAAATCCCATAGAGAATCTGTGGCAAGACTTGAAAATTGCTGTTCACAGACGCTCTCCATCCAATCTGACAGAGCTTGAGATATTTTGCAAAGAAGAAGAATGGGCAAAAATGTCCTCTCTAGATGTGCAAAGCTGGTAGAGACATCCCCAAAAAGACTTGCAGCTGTAATTGTAACGAAAGGCGGTTCTACAAAGTATTGACTCTGGGGGGCGCCATACAAATTCCCCTCCCCACACTTTTCATATATTTATTTGTAAAAAAAAAATTGAAAACCGTTTATCATTTTCCTTATAACCTAACCCTGCTTTATACTTCTCCACAACTTTATCCCTGACCTGTCTGGCGTGTTCCTTGGCCTTCATGATTCAGTTTGTTCACTAAGGTTCTCTAAGCCCTTGTACACACGGGTCGGACATTCCGACAACAAAATCCGTCGGATTTTGTCCGAAACTGGTGTTGCATACACACGGTCGGACCAAGTTGTCGGAAAATCCGATCGTCCGTAACGTGATGACGTTATTTCGTTATGATGGGACTACGTTCAGGCTAGTAGCCAATAGCTTTGGTCTAGGAATTTGATCTGAGCATGCGTGGCACTTTGTCCGATCGGAATTCTCTACACACATTCGGACAAAGTCCGATCGGATCATGTTGTCGGAAAATTTTATAGCCCAGCTCTAAAACTTTGTCGGTCGGATATTCCGACGGAAACAGTCCGATGGAGCCCACACACACGGTCGGATTATCCGGCAACACGGTGCGATCGGACATTTTCCGTCGGAATGTCTGACCGTGTGTACAAGGGCTAACAAACCTCTGAGGACTTTAAAGAACAGCTGTATTTATACTGAGATTAAATTGCACACAGGTGGACTTTTTTTATTTATTTTTTACTAATTAGATGACTTCTGAAGGCAGTTGGTTCCACTAGATTTTAGTTAGGGGTATCGGAGTAAAGGGGGCTGAATACAAATGCCCCCCCCCCCACACTTTTCACATATTCATTTGTAAATAATGTTGAAAAACAATTTATCATTTTTCTTACACTTCACAATTATGCGCCACTTTGTGTTGTATCACATCAAATCCCAATAAAATACGTTTACGTTTTTGGTTGTCACGTGGTTGTCCTGCTGGGGTTTTTTGCCTTCCTCTGGATCAACTGTGGGTATAGAATTGGGGTATATGGGCTGGTATGATATTTATATATATATATATATATATATATATGTATATATATATATATATATAATAAATAATAATAATAATAATAATTAATAATAATAATATTTATTATTATTTTTTTTTATTTTTTTTTTGTGGTTGAACTGGGTGGACTTGTGTCTTTTTTCATTTTTTCAACCTGACTAACTATGTAACTATGTGAGAAAATGTGGAAAATGTCAAGGGGTATGATTACTTTTTCAAGGCACTGTAAATACTATTTATAGGTATCAATTTTAATTTGATATTATTATATATTATAATATATAATATATATATATAAAATATAATTATATCATAATATTATGTTTTTAATCAAATATATCATGTTTTTTTTTCTTTTTTTTATGAATCATTGCAAATGTGTGCGTTACGTATGTGCCTTTTGTGAGTGGTAGCCAGAGCCTGAATTGACATTGTTGGATATGGATGTGGGCCAGTGGCTTGGCTGGGAGACAATTGGACTGTCACGCCGTTGTGTTGGGAAGAACACAGAACGCCTCTGTTTGCTTCTGCCTGTGTGTGCCGCTCTTGGCCAGCTCCCATCTTTTTTTTTTTTTTTTTCCTTTTTGCTCATCCCTCATTCCTTTTGCATGCTGCTTTATGCCCCTTCGCTCGCTGTATGTGCTTTGAGGTCCTCATTAACATAGAGCCGTCTCTGGACTTTTTTTATTTACACAAGGACTGCGAGTGTCAAACCCTGAGTTTACTCTAATTAGTCTAATTATATCTTCTATAGAATTCTCTTCCGTTAAAAAAAAATAAAAATAAAAAAAAAAACCTATAGACTAGCCTAGCGCTGGGACATAATAACGCTCTTTGTTTGCTAATGGTTATTTTTTTTTGCGCAGTAAAATGACAATATGTATTTTGCCGCGACATTTCTGTCTTCTGTTTTCTTTGCCGATTATACAAAGTTACGGCACAAAACTTTGGTAACAACCATCAGAAATAGTACCTGGAGTTTTTAGATGGGAGATACTTACTATAGCGTGAATAAAATCATTTTTAATATTGTAGGGTCTATTTATTAAAAAAAAAAAAAAAGAAAAGAAAATCACTGTGCCGATGTGCCAAGCATGAATAATCCCCGTAATTTGCCTAATAACTCTGTTTTCTATGATTGTCGGTGTAGCGCAGATTTCTCACGGTGCCCCCCTGTAGATTTGTCCCGGGTTCTCCTCCCAAGTGGGTCTAAAGGGCAGCCAGGCACACGGCAGCACGGACAGTTTCAAAACTCAATAATCAGGCAGAGTTAAAGCTCGTTGGACATGGTTGGGGTGCAAGGTCAGCTTTGGAAGACTGCAAATTTAGTCCACAAAAGTTGCAGAGGACACTCTTTGCCTTGACTGCACTCTCCAGCAGGGGGCGTTGCTAGGTCTGCAAAAGATCTGGGGCTACAGCCCATAGCTGCGGTCAACAACCTTTTTTGCAGGCTTTGTGGATTGTCACTTGCCACGGGATGTGGCTTGTCACTTGCCACCGTCGCCTGCCACGGGATGTGGCTTGTCACTTGCCACCGTCGCCTGCCACCGGATGTGGCTTGTCACTTGCCACCGTCGCCTGCCACCGGTTGTGGCTTGTCACTTGCCACCGGATGTGGCTTGTCACTTGCCACCGTCGCCTGCCACCGGATGTGGCTTGTCACTTGCCACCGTTGCCTGCCACGGGATGTGGCTTGTCACTTGCCACCGTCGCCTGCCACCGGATGTGGCTTGTCACTTGCCACCGTCGCCTGCCACCGGATATGGCTTGCCACTTGCCACCGTCGCCTGCCACCAGATGTGGCTTGTCACTTGCCACTGTCGCCTGCCACCGGATGTGGCTTGTCACTTGCCACTGTCGCCTGCCACCGGATGTGGCTTGTCACTTGCCACCGTCGCCTGCCACCGGATGTGGCTTGTCACTTGCCACCGTCGCCTGCCACCGGATGTGGCTTGTCACTTGCCACCGTCGCCTGCCACCGGATGTGGCTTGCCACTTGCCACCGTCGCCTGCCACCGGATGTGGCTTGCCACTTGCCACCGTCGCCTGCCACCGGATGTGGCTTGTCACTTGCCACTGTTGCCTGGCAACAGATGTGGATTGTCACTTGCCATGTCACCTGCCACCATTTGCAGATTTTCACATCACCTGCCGAGAGACGTGCCAGCCAGTGCCACCAAATGTGGATTGTCACTGGATTGGTGGCAGACTGGCAGTACCGGTGCGTTTAGTTCTGAGTGAGGGCAGGTGATGCGGGGCGGGCAGTGAAAGATGATCTCATCTCGCTGCTCCCCGCCGCACCTCGCTCCGACATTGTGAGGGCGGAAGAGCAGTGATGCGGGGCGGGCTGAGAGAGATGATGTAATTTCTGCTCATCTGCTTGCCCGGCTCTCTCATGCAGCCCGCCGCACCTGTGGCCCGGCTGCAGAGAGGCCACGGCCCACTGGTTAGGCAGGGAGCCCTGCGGCAAAAGACTTGGGGCTATGGGCCCCAGATTCAGGGGCTATAGCCACCCCCTTAGTGACGCCACTGTTCTTCAGGATAATACCCCTCTTGGCAACCAATAGGAGAACAGCAACTCAGGGACTCCAATCATGGGGAAAGTCCGAATTCAGCAACAATGTAGCAGATCCTCAAAGGGTTAGAGCAGTAAACAGTCACTAGGATCCCTATACTCACAATGGTCCCATATACTTGGATAAACTTGAGTAATCTGCTATATATAATCCACTAGATATACTTTGATAATCCAATGTCAGCCAGACACTTCTCCTGTGAGGTTCCCAGTCCAGGTCCTTAGTGAACCCCCTTTTCAATTGGCTCCAGCTCCTCTCAAAAAGGAGACCTTGATGAACGCCTTCAGACTTCAGCTACTCTGCCCGGAAGCCCTTCAGGCTGGGACTTCTCCTCCTGCTGCTCCAGGCCCAAGTGTGTTTATGCACTCATTGGGCATCCTCTCTCCTAGGGATTGGCTGTGGTCAGTAGGAGGAGAAATCGTTCCCCATCATTGGTATTAGTGGGAGGAATGGTGCCCCATGATTGGTGTCTGTGGGAGGAATAGTGTCCCATTGTTGGTGGTAGTGGAAAGAGTAGTGCCCCATTGTTGGTTTCAGTAGGAGGAGTAGGGCTCCATGATTGGTGTCAGTGGATGGAATAGTGCCCCATCTTTGATATCAGTGGGAGGAATAGCGACTCATTGTTTGTTATCACTGGGAGGAATAGAGCCTGATTGTTGATGTCAGTGGGAGGAATAGTGCCCCATCATTGGTATCAGTGTGAGAAATACTGCCCCATTGTTGGTGTCAGTTGGAGGCTCAGTGCCCCATCGTTGGTATCAGTGGAAGGAATAGAGCCCCATCATTGGTATCAGTGGGAGGAATAGTGCCTAATCATTGGTGTCAATGGAAGGAATAGTGCCCCATCATTGGTATCAGTGGGAGGAATAGTGCCCCATCATTGGTGTCAATGGAAGGAATAGTATCCAATCATTGGTATCAGTGAAAGAAATGGTGACCCATCATTGGTGTCAGTGGAAGAAATGGTGACCCATCATTGGTGTCAGTGGAAGGAATAGTGAGAAGGAAGTGTCACCAGCACACCAGGCTCTCCAAAATTGGGTCCAAATTTTTAATCACGTAGCATCAAAAAAATAAATAGAAGCAACGTTGCTTCTATTTATTTTTGGTACTATGTGATTAAAATTTTGAACCCAATACTGGAGATCCTGGTGTGCTGGTGACACTTCCTTCTCATGATTGCAGTCAGTTCCAGACGTTGGTCATTTCAGCACCCAATTTAAGATACAGCCGTTTGTGCCGGAACGTTTGTGTTGGGAGTATTGCATTGGAGTGGAAGGAATAGTGCCCCATTATTGGTATCAGTGGGAGGAATAGTGCCCCATTATTGGTATCAGTGGAAGTAATAGTGCCTCATCATTGGTGTCAATGGGAGGAAAAGTGCCCCATTATTGGTATCAGTGGGAGGAATAGTGCCTCGTCATTGGTATCAGTGGGAGGAATAGTGCCCCATTATTGGTATCAGTGGGAGGAATAGTGCCTCGTCATTGGTGTCAATGGGAGGAAAAGTGCCCCATTATTGGTATCAGTGGGAGGAATAGTGCCTCGTCATTGGTATCAGTGGGAGGAATAGTGCCCCATTATTGGTATCAGTGGGAGGAATAGTGCCTCGTCATTGGTATCAGTGGGAGGAATAGTGCTCCATTATTGGTATTAGTGGGAGGAATAGTGCCCCATTATTGGTATCAGTGGGAGGAATAGTGCCTCGTCATTGGTGTCAGTGGAGGTAACAATGTCCCATTGTTGGCGTCAGTAAAAGTAATGGTGCCCCATAATTGGTATCAGTAAAAGGAATATTGCCCCATCAATGCTGTCAGTGGCATTCATGACCACATGAATATTCACGCCAAGGGTCTGCCTCTTCCAACCCACTTTATTCTAGAATCCACTAGTAGGCAGAGGGACGCAGTTGAGCCTGCAACCAGTGACACCCAGAACAGCCAAAAATAAACACACACCGTTCCAATGATTACAGAGAAGCTAAAGAACTGAATTTACCTGAAACTCTCCAGCAACTTATTCTAGGAGGGTGCTACATCACCATCATCTAGTGGCCATAATGTAGTATTTACCGGAAATAACTCAGTAAGGACGATCCTGCATTATGACCACTAGATGGAGCTGAAGATCGTGCAAAAAAATATATAATGGGCAAATTACAATTATTTGTGAGGGTTGTGGGAATGTTTGAGACATTCTCACTAGTTCTTTTTTTTTTATATATATAAATAGACCTCTTACTGTAGTGTGTAGGTCACACCTTACTTCATATAGATACACTTTCTATTTGTTTTACATAACATGATTAACTTTTCCCCAGAGAATGATGCAAGAGAAACAATACAATTATTGAGCAAGAAAATGTATTCTGCAAGAAAATGATGAATTTCAACATCGTAAGACACAAATGAGTTCAGTGTGAACAATAGCCTGGTGCCCGTATAGGGGCATGCAACATCCATTGTGCCCCGGACATGGCAAACCTCTGCCACCAGAACTAAGGTGGTGCCACAACTTGAGATTTGTCATTTGTAAGAAAAATTCCATTGGCACAAATGCATTACACAATATAATTAATAGTGATGGTTATCTTCTAGCTACTAAAACACACGAGCCATGAACCCAACAGTTACTGGTTCCGTAAACCAGTATCGCTGTGCTAGTGATCATTTCCCACTGGGATTTTTACCAGTTTAACTCCACCGCCACTGAGAAACCATAGACATGGCACAGGCATCGATTGGGGTTTATATACAAAAGGTAAATAGGCTGTTCACTTTGCAAAGGCATCTATCTATAAATTAGTGTGGGGGGGTCTCCAAACTTTATAAAGAAAGCCCCCCCCCCCCCGTTTACTGTTCTTCAGATTTTAGGGGGTCCGGACTGTGGCCAGTGGGAGTAGAAAATGCCCCAGAATCAGCGGGAGGAGACAGTGTCTCAGGCCTGGTGGTCAAAAGGAGTCAAAACTATTTGGTGCGGTCAGTAGGTGGAGGAATAGTGCCCCATCATTGGTATCAGTGGGAGGAATACTACCTTATCTTTGATGTCAGTGGGAGGAATAGTGCCCCATCATTGGTGTCAGTGGGAGGAATAGTGCCCCATCATTGGTGTCAGTGGGAGGAATAGTGCCACATCATTGGTGTCAGTGGGAGGAATAGTGCCCCATCATTGGTGTCAGTGGGAGGAATAGTGCCCCATCATTGGTGTCAGTGGGAGGAATAGTGCCCCATCATTGGTGTCAGTGGGAGGAATAGTGCCCCATCATTGGTGTCAGTGGGAGGAATAGTGCCCCATCATTGGTGTCAGTGGGAGGAATAGTGCCCCATGATTGGCGTCAGTGGGAGGAATAGTGCCCCATCATTGGTATCAGTGGGAGGAATAGTGCCCCATGATTGGCGTCAGTGGGAGGAATAGGGCCCCATCATTGATATTAGTGGGAGGAATAGTGCCTCATCATCGGTATCAGTGGGAGAAATAGTGTCCCATCATTGATGTGAGTAGGAGGAATAGTGCCCCATCATTGGTGTCAGTGGGAGGAATAGTGCCCCATGATTGGCGTGAGTGGGAGGAATAGTGCCTCATCATCGGTATCAGTGGGAGAAATAGTGTCCCATCATTGGTGTCAGTGGGAGGAATAGTGTCCCATCATTGATGTGAGTGGGAGGAATAGTGCCCCATCATTGGTGTCAGTGGGAGGAATAGTGCCCCATCATTGGTGTCAGTGGGAGGAATAGTGCCCCATCATTGGTATTAGTGGGAGGAATAGTGCCTCATCATCGGTATCAGTGGGAGAAATAGTGTCCCATCATTGATGTGAGTAGGAGGAATAGTGCCCCATCATTGGTGTCAGTGGGAGGAATAGTGCCCCATGATTGGCATCAGTGGGAGGAATAGTGCCCCATTATTGGTATCAGTGGGAGGAATAGTGCCCCATCATTGGTGTCAGTGGGAGGAATAGTGCCACATCATTGGTATCAGTGGGAGGAATAGTGCTCCATCATTGGTGTCAGTGGGAGGAATAGTGCCCCATCATTGGTGTCAGTGGGAGGAATAGTGCCCCATCATTGGTGTCAGTGGGAGGAATAGTGCCCCATGATTGGCGTCAGTGGGAGGAATAGTGCCCCATCATTGGTATCAGTGGGAGGAATAGTGCCCCATGATTGGCGTCAGTGGGAGGAATAGGGCCCCATCATTGATATTAGTGGGAGGAATAGTGCCTCATCATCGGTATCAGTGGGAGAAATAGTGTCCCATCATTGATGTGAGTAGGAGGAATAGTGCCCCATCATTGGTGTCAGTGGGAGGAATAGTGCCCCATGATTGGCATCAGTGGGAGGAATAGTGCCCCATTATTGGTATCAGTGGGAGAAATAGTGTCCCATAATTGATATCAGTGGGAGGAATAGTGCCCCATCATTGGTGTCAGTGGGAGGAATAGTGCCACATCATTGGTGTCAGTAGGGGGAATAGTGCCCCATCATTGGTATCAGTGGGAGGAATAGTGCTCCATCATTGGTGTCAGTGGGAGGAATAGTGCCCCATCATTGGTGTCAGTGGGAGGAATAGTGCCCCATGATTGGCGTCAGTGGGAGGAATAGTGCCCCATCATTGGTATCAGTGGGAGGAATAGTGCCCCATGATTGGCGTCAGTGGGAGGAATAGGGCCCCATCATTGATATTAGTGGGAGGAATAGTGCCTCATCATCGGTATCAGTGGGAGAAATAGTGTCCCATCATTGATGTGAGTAGGAGGAATAGTGCCCCATCATTGGTGTCAGTGGGAGGAATAGTGCCCCATGATTGGCGTGAGTGGGAGGAATAGTGCCTCATCATCGGTATCAGTGGGAGAAATAGTGTCCCATCATTGGTGTCAGTGGGAGGAATAGTGTCCCATCATTGATGTGAGTGGGAGGAATAGTGCCCCATCATTGGTGTCAGTGGGAGGAATAGTGCCCCATCATTGGTGTCAGTGGGAGGAATAGTGCCTCATCATCGGTATCAGTGGGAGAAATAGTGTCCCATCATTGATGTGAGTAGGAGGAATAGTGCCCCATCATTGGTGTCAGTGGGAGGAATAGTGCCCCATGATTGGCATCAGTGGGAGGAATAGTGCCCCATTATTGGTATCAGTGGGAGAAATAGTGTCCCATAATTGATATCAGTGGGAGGAATAGTGCCACATCATTGGTGTCAGTGGGGGGAATAGTGCCCCATCATTGGTATCAGTGGGGGGAATAGTGCCCCATCATTGGTATCAGTGGGAGGAATAGTGCTCCATCATTGGTGTCAGTGGGAGAAATAGTGCCTCATTGTTGCTATCAGTTGCAGGAGTAGTACACCATAGTTACTGTCAGTGGGAAGAACTATGCCCCATTATTGGTATTAGAGGGAGCAATAGTGCCCCATTGTTGGTGTTTCTGTTGAAGAAATAGAGCCCCATCATTGGTGTTTCCGTTGAAGAAATAAAGCCCCATCATTGGTGTCAGTGAAAGGAATAGTGCCCCATTGTTTGTGTCAGTTGAAGGAATGGTTCACCATTGTTGGCGATAGTAGGAGGATAGTTCTTCATCGTTGCTGTCAGTGGGAGGAATTATGCCCATTATTGGTGGCACAGTGGTGTAGTGGGTAGCACTCTCGCCTAGCAGTAAAAAGGGTCGCTGGTTCAAGTTCCAACCACAACACTACCTGCCTGGAGTTTGCATGTTCTCCCTGTGCCTGCGTGGGTTTCCTCCGGGTACTCCAGTTTCCTCCCACACTCCAAAGACATGCAGGTAGGTTAATTGGCTTCTGTCCAAAACTGGCCCTAGTATATGAATGGGGACCTTGGATTGTGGGCTCCCTGAGGGTAGGGACCGATGTGAGTGTGCAATGTACAGGGATAGGGGCAATTGTAGACACTCACTCAGGTTGAACTGGATGGACTGGTGTCTTTATTCAACCTTAATAACTATGTTATTAGCGGGAGGAATAGTGCCCCATCATTGGTATCAGTGGCAGGAATAGTGCCCCATGGGCCTAAACGCAAGCTAAGAGCCACATCTAGGCCCACAGGCTGCAGTTTGGAGACCACTGGCTTAGTGAATGAGATGAAGCTCTGCTGACTTTCATCATCCAATCAGGTGCAAGCCAACATACTGTTTTTTGTATTATTTTCCTTGCATGTCATTGGGTGTTCTTTGCAAAGGGACTTTTGCCAAATTCACTAAGCTAAGGAAAAATTCCCTTGCAGCCCATTTGTCTTTGGTAAATCAACCCCACTGGGTCAAATGATTATTCTGTAAATTGCTTTTATTGAATAGTGCCATTGAGAGCTGTACCTTGGTTCAGTTTGCATCACAGTTGGGCATTAAGTTATGTAATGGGTGCTGTAGCACTGAGCGAAATTTGAACACTCGCCCTTCAACACAGTGAATACTTCAAGAGCATGCCTGGGTATAAGGGGAAAAGATTTCTAGATTTATTGCTTAAGTTGCCGGTTACAGTGCTATTCTATAAAATGACAGTTTGTCGGAGTGGTAGAGTTAGCCATAGGGCATTACTGCAGTTACAAGTTTGTAGTACATATCGCTTTGCTCTGGAAGACCACGCCGCAGTCCACCCTTCTCTAACAACCTCCATCCATATTGTTGCCCCTTACTTACCACTTCTTGGTATTGATCATTTTTACCCATAGGGCTCCCCCCCCCCTTCCCATTTTTTTCCCTGCTGCCTCCTGAGCTCCAGTCTGTCCCCCATTTTCTTTTTGACTTGTTTTTGTTGCTTTTTGCAGATTGTATGAAAGAGTCAGGGTGCAGTGCCAGCACCTGCTCACTAAACAGCACTGAGAACCCTTATGCCACCATTACAGACCCCCCCGCGCAGCACTCCAAACACTCAGAGAACAGCTACGTGGAAATGACCTCACCTGTCCATACAGATGCCCCATACTCAGATATGCCACCCTCATCCAAAGCTAACAAAAATGTGTATGATGTGGGTAAGTGCCAGTCTCTGTGCTAGCTAGCAAACATGATGCATGACACTCTGTCATCTGGACTTGGCAGAATCTGCCAGCTGTCTCTTTGCTTTTTCTGCTTCTTGTCCCACTGACCAGTCACTTTCCTTCCCTTTCCCTTCCCATATATAGATATATAATGTTTACCTGTGAGGATAGGAAGCATCTGTATCCTAGCGGCAACCAGCTCTTTAGGGCCAATGAGATAAATGGGTTTGAGTATTAGTTAGGCTTTAGTCAAATTGTCTGTCTTAAGCTTAATGTACACGGGACGCTACAGCAACCTCCTCAGCTTGAAACCGGTGTTTAAAAACTTCCTTTTTGCCGCCTTTAGCCACTTTTGCATCTAGGAGCGTTTATTTAAGATAAAATCATAGGACCCTCCCAAGGCCCAAAAAAACTGTATTATTTAACTATTTCGGCCATTCTGTGAGACCAGAGTGAGTAGCAGCAGTGCAGAGAGCAGCAGTGTACTTGTATCTACTTCAATTGCGGTGCTTTTACTATGGATCCTATAATAAGTATATGTGAGGAAATGCTACTGACGAAGCTGGTAAGACGTCAGAAATTGCGTGTGAGGACCAGAAACCCTAACCCTAATCCTAACCAGAAACCCTAACCCTAAACTTGTTCTTCAAGGTGAAACCCCTAACCATAACCCCCTAACCCTAATAGGAAACCCTAACCCTAACTTGTTCTTCAAGTGGAAAACCCTAACCACAACCAGCTAACCCTAATGGGAAACCCTAATCCTAACCCTAACTGGATACCCTAACCGGAAGCCACAACCCTTACCATAACCCTAAACATGTTCTTGTTATTTGTTCTTCAAGGGGAAAACCCTAACTATAACCCCCTAACCCTAATGGGAAACCCTAATCCTAACCGGAAAGCCATAACCCTTACCATAACCCTAAACTTGTTCTTGTAACTTGTTCTTCAAGGGGAAACCCTAACTATAACCCCCTAACCCTAATAGTAAAACCCTAATCCTAACCGGAAAGCCATAACCCTTACCATAACCCTAAACTTGTTCTTGTAACTTGTTCTTCAATGGGAAACCCTAACTGTAACCCCCTAACCCTAATGGTAAAACCCTAATCCTAACCGGAAACCTTAACCCTAATGGGAAGCCATAACCCTTACCATAACCCTAAACTTGTTCTTGTAACTTGTTCTTCAAGGGGAAACCCTAACTGTAACCCCCTAACCCTAATGGTAAAACCCTAATCCTAACCGGAAACCTTAACCCTAATGGGAAGCCATAACCCTTACCATAACCCTAAACTTGTTCTTGTAACTTGTTATTCAAGGGGAAAACCCTAAACATAACTCCCTAACCCTAATGGGAAACCCTAATCCTAACCCTAACCAGAAACCCTAACCCTAAACTTGTTTTTCTAGGGGAAAAACCTAACCATAACCCCCTAACCCTAATAGGAAACCCTAACCCTAACTTGTTCTTCAAGGGGAAAACCCTAACCACAACCAACTAACCCTAATGGGAAACCCTAATCCTAACCGGAAACCCTAACGGAAAGCCATAACCCTTACCATAACCCTAAACATGTTCTTGTAACTTGTTCTTCAAGGGGAAAACCATAACTATAACCCCCTAACCCTAATCCTAACCGGAAACCCTAACCCTAAACTTGTTTTTCTAGGGGAAAAACCTAACCATAACCCCCTAACCCTAACTTTTTCTTCAAGCGGAAAACCCTAACCACAACCAACTAACCCCAATGGGAAACCTTAATCCTAACCCTAACCGAAAACCCTAACGGAAAGCCATAACCCTTACCATAACCCTAAACTTGTTCTTGTAACTTGTTCTTCAAGGGGAAAACCCTAACTATAAACCCCTAACCCTAATGGGAAACCCTAATCCTAACCGGAAACCCTAACCCTAATGGGAAGCCATAACCCTTACCATAACCCAAAACTTGTTCTTGTAACTTGTTCTTCAAGGGGAAAACCCTAACCATAACCCCATAACCCTAATGGGAAACCCTAATCCTAACCCTAATCGGAAACTCTAACCCTAACGGGAAACCATAACCCTTACCATAACCCTAAACTTGTTCTTGTAACTTGTTCTTCAAGGGGAAACCCCAAACCCCAACCCTATTTATTGTGAAAGCTACCTAGAATATAACATGAGGGAAAAATGCAATTAAAAAAGCCAGATATTAAATTTCATGCAACTATGTTTGATCAAGTCGGGGGGGAAGCTCAATGGTGGGGTCATCTGGTTGAAATCTAACAACATATAGGTCAAATTCCAGTTATGCTTTGGCTTACAGCAATGCTAGTGGTGTATTTGATTGGATCATAGGCTTATTAAGGGTACATAAATGGAGTTGTTAAGTGGTTTTTCATCATTTGCTATTATTTTAAATAGGGCAACTTTAAAAACTCTTCGAAACTAAAACGCGGCTAAATGCTGGTACCGCGTTTAGCCGCGTTTTGTGTCTGAAACGTCGGAGACTTCAGTGTCTGAACTCATTTTTTTTGCCTTCAAAGAAAAGCCTCTAAACGCAACTGCCTAAAAACCACATTAAACGAACCTGTGTACATGTACACATAAGGTAACATTGGATGAGTTCAAGGGCAGCTGAAAAAAGCAGCCAACTGCCTCTGAACATCCATTTACCAGCAGCAGTGTACATGAGGCATTAGAGACACGCTCTAAGGGGGTGTCACCTAAATGCCCAATCAGGTTCCCTTTGTCTCATGCAGATCAAAAACTGAAAAAAAGTTTTTAAATGAAAAATCTTCATCTTTTACCTCCTAATTTAGTATTTTCTTTTGTGCAAAAGTAGTGGCCACAAGTCAAAGGGGCAGGGTCCATCTCCCTCCATGAAGCAAGTAAACAATTTTACACTCTAAAATCCTGTTTTCTTACTGATCAATTGACATGGGGTCAGGTGGGTTCAGAGACCACGAAAGTAGTCTGATTGAGGGGTGGGAAACGCCAAAAGAAACGCCAACAAGCCCACAAATAGGGAAAATAAGTTGTCCCCGAAGAACCTTATTTCCGAAATTGGCACTAGTGCAGGTCTGAAAATCCAAATGCTAAAACTTAAGGAATTTGTGAACAGAAGACCAGATGGGAGCCCTGCAAATGGAAAGAGATGACTGGTGCTGAAAAGCCCAAGAGGCACATACTGATCTAGTAGAGTGGACCTTGAAAGAAAAGGACAGAAAAAACGTTATCCTTAGCCTGGGCTTGAGATGCTTAATGCCGGCCATACACGGTTTCGAAAATCGTATCTAAGAATTTTCGTATGAATTTCGCACCATTAGTGGGCTGCAGCAACAGCCGATTTTCGTGCGGAAATAAAATTTGAGGAATCGGACATGTTGGAAATTTTTAGAAAGACGAATGATTTTCTAATCAATGATGGGAGAATCGTGCGAGAAACGTAATAAGAAAAGAAAATGTACGGAGATAAAAGAAAATTTACGGAGAGAAAAGAAGATTCCCAGCCAAGAAAATTCTTTTCTGTAGCAACATGAGGTGAAATTGAAAGCTTGGTCGGCCGAATTTCGAAAATCAATGGTGGCATCATCGGATCACAAATAAAAAGGAATTTTCTGATTTTGAAAAGAAAATTCGTTCAAAATTTGACCGTGTATGGCCTGCATAAGTCTCCTAAAATTGGTGAACTGAGAGGCAGGCTGTCGCTTGGCTCCTCAGGAATGATGCAAAGGCAGTCAGTCCGAAAGAAAATGTGATTTAGAGATCAACGTGAAAATCTCATACCATATCCAAACAATGAAGGTAAATGTATTTGAAACATTTACTGGAGTAGGACAGAGAGATGGAAGTATAATGTGCTGGTTAAGATGAAAGGAAGAAACCACCTTAAGCTAAAAGTAGGCTCTAGGCCTCAAGATAACCTTGTTTCTGTGCAGAATAACAAAGGGTTCCCTACAAGATAAGACCTCCAACCCATTAACTTGCCTAGCAGAGGTCATGGCAACGAGGAAGATCACCTTGTGGATAAGAGCAAAATATCTCTGATAGGATTAAAGGGCCATCTTTAAAGAGCTGAAGATGAGATCCCATGGGGATAACTATAACTCTGTAGAAAGGCCCTTACTAGAAAATGAAAGACGAGTCGTTTTAAAAGAGAATTTGCAGAGCCGAGATATGGTCCTGATAGTACTTAAGGACAGCAATAAACACAAGCCAGAGTGGAGGAAGATCATGATGTGTCCCACAGAGTACTTCTTGGAATGAAATGAAAATTAAATTTCCTTGCCTCATACCATGCAAAGTATTCTTTCCAAGAGCAATGTAAGAAGTGGGTTTCTTAGCTTATTGGATAACAAACCATAACAAACTCAGCCCCTATCCTTTAGGACCTGGGCTCCAACAGCCATGTCGTTAATGCCAGCGAACATGAAGCAGAGACGTAAATTGATCCTCGAGACAGGAGATCCAGGCAATCTGGAAGAGCCTACAGATAGTCTGCTAGAAGCCCGATGAGGTCCCAAGATCCCTGAACCTGGAGACAAAACTTGTTCAGCTCATTGTTGAACCTGGAAGCCAAGAGGTCGTAAAACCCTTTTGGGTGAAGATATCATTCCCCCCCCCCCCCCCCGAGTCCAGATGTTGATAACTGAGAAAGTCCAAATGCCAATTTTCCACACCTGGGATGTGCACAACATGAAGGAGTGCAGAGGTAGAAATTCTAGATTCTAGTCCCTGGTAACAACATATTTTACCTATGCGTCAGAGATAATTCCATTCCAGGTGGTCGCATAGGCTAACAGATGTTCCCTCATTTTGAGAAGTGGTGCTGTCTCCTCATTGTGAGGAAGACTTTCTAGCAGGCTCGGAGGATTTTGGAATCCAAGGTTTGTGATGAAATTGAGTTCCTTGACCTGGACTTAGGCGTGGAAGTCTGGTTTCTTTTGCTGAAGCAAAATGGTGCTCTTTCCTCCAGGGATGTCTTTTCGTAAAGTTGTCCAGGGAGGCACCAAAGAGATGTTTTCCGGCAAAAGGCATAAAGAGTAAGAACTTTTTGCATTGTTCAAGATTTTAGCCCAAAACTCTTTTGTACAGCAGAAGATTCATTTTCGATATGAGACATACAGTGTCCAGAAGCCCATTACCACATTAGTGTTCTGCAACAGGCATGGGTTCTAATTGTAGGATCAGTTAAAGAGGAAGTAAACCCTGATGAGTTTACTTCCTCTTTCATTCCCTGCAAAGGTAAAGCATAATGGACTACTGTGCATCGCATCGCATCGCATAGTAGTCCATTATGTGTCACTTACCTGACACAGGAGCCAGCGAAGTCACCGCTGTCCCCTGTAGTCCGGCGCATCCATCTTCTCGGTGGGGTCTCGCAGCTCCGCCGCTGTCATTCAGCGAAGCCGCGATGACGTCACACACGCGCATGCGCACGGGAGCCGCCACTTGCGGCATATCACCGTTAACCGCGGCGCGCTCAGTGCGCCTGCGCGCCGCTGTCTACGGTGCATGCGGCGCAGACAGCGGTGCCTGTCTTTCAGCAAATATCTCCTAAACCGTGTAGGTTTAGGAGATATTTCTTGGACCTACAGGTACGCCTTAATCTAGGCTTACCTGTAGGTCAAAGTTGGTTGTAAGGGTTTACAACCACTTTAAGATTGACCCATATGCATTGGTCATGTTGTTGGACCATTTCCTCAAGTTTTGGCAAATGGACATGACAGCAATGACATGTTGCAAGGCAGGGCCTGCCAAGATTAATCATCCAAAAAGGACAGATAACACTACTGGTAGTCAGAGTCTTCAAGCGGGAAATGCGATACCCCTAAGAACCTAGGCCTGAGGTGTGCCTTGGCCTAGCTGGTCAGTATGCCTGAAAAGAGGGCATACCCTGAATGTATGAATAAGAAAAATACTATGAGTATGTATGAAAAGCTGGGGGAACGGGTGGGTGGGAACCCAGAAATGCAGACAACACTGGCCCTGACAGAGGAGGAGGATTAAATAGCCCTCTCAGGCTCCTCAGGCCAGCCTTTCCACTTATGTTCAGCTATGTACACAGAAGCAACTGTAGCTAGAAGCATGCCAGAGATAGTGTAGAGGAGAAGGTGCAGAAGAACGCCTGCAACCATACTGGGTCAGCTATCATGGTAGAGATTCTATACATAAAATCTGACATAGTCACAGAAAACTCCTTCCCATATAATGCATAGGAGGAAGCCGCATTGGATGGAACCAGTGAAGCAGGTGGATTTAAGCAAGGAACAATGATCCAGGCTATCGGCATCAGGTCCATGGGAAGGCCTGCAGGACCTCTTCTCTTGCATTTCTGATCCACCATACTGCTAGCATGCCAATATGAAAAGGCACTGATGTTGGACGAGAAGGCCTGGCTCGTAGTCTCCACTCCGATTCATCCCAAAGATGTTGAGGTCAGGACTCTGTGCAGGCCAGTCAAGTTCCTCCATCCTAAACTGGCTCATCCATGTCTTATGGACCTTACTTTGTGCACTGGTCCAAATCATTTGATGGAGGGGGGATTAGGGTGTGGGGTTGCTTTTCAGGGGTTGGGCCTGGCCACTTAGTTCCAGTGAAATGGACAAAGTTTTGGACAATGTCATGCTCCCAAGTTTGTGGGAACAGTTTGGGGATGGCCCCTTCCTGTTCCAAAAGGACTGTGCACCAGTGCACAAAGCAAGGTCCATAAAGACATGGATGAGCGAGTTTGGGGTGGAGGAACTTGACTGGCCTGCACAGAGTCCTGGCCTCAAGCTGACAGAACACCTTTGGGATGAATTAGAGCGGAGACTGAGAACCAGGCCTTCTCCTTCAACATCAGTGCCTGACCTCACAAATGCGCTTCTGTAAGAATGGTCAAACATTCCCATAGACACCCTCCTAAACCTTGTGGAAGCCTTCCCAGAAGAGTCGAAGCTGCAAAGGGTGGGCCAACTCAATACTGAACCCTGCGGACTAAGACTGGGATGTCATTAAAATTCATGTGCGCGTAAAGGCAGGGGTCCCAAAACTTTTGGCAACATAGTGTATTTCGTATTATAGAGAATGCAACATGGGGGTTGGAACACCAAAAAACACCAAGGCGTTCAGGAACCCTATACTCACTATTGGAGTCCCCAAGAAGTAGGTAATTACATCTACATCTGCGACTGAAATAACACTTTTGGTAGACTGTCCTTCGTGTTTTTCTTTTATCAATCACAGGAAGACCCTCCATAAATGACCTACCTGTAGGCCTTAGCCTCATTGCCTATCCTGATACCTCCTTCCTTCTATAACCTTCTGCTTCAATAATCCATTGTTAACGTATCTCATGTGTGGAGATGATGTCCCAGTTATGCTGTATGACAAAAGATGAGGAAAGAAGGTGAAATATGGATGTTGAATGATGATATTATCAAAACATTAACTTGGATGTCAATATTGGATCGCCATATGTCCATCTATATGAATATTATGTGTTATGATAATAGATTTTTATTTTTATTTAGATAATTTACTGCTTTCTGATCCGTTTTAAGAAATCTGATATACTACCGCTTTTCTATGTGCGTGTATTAAAACACGTTGATATATAGTTTATAAATCCGGAGTAAAGTCAATTAAAGCTTTTGCCAGTAGCAGCCAATCAGAGTTTATGTTGCATATTCACAGTACAGATGAGAAAATAAATTATACGATGTGATTGGTGACCACGGGCAACATCCTCTTCCTCCGGTGTTTATAAGACCACCATACTGGTTTGCACTGTTCTATAACTCTAACTCCCCTGTATTGGGGTTGGTCTATTAAAACTGGAGAGTAGACATGTGCACTGACAAAAAAAATGTGTTCATTTTCATTTCATTCGTTTTTTTTTTTTTTTTTTGCTTTTTTTGGAAATTCGTAAATTTCGGGAATTTGCGAATTTCGGATTTCCGAATTTCCAATTTTCGGGATTTCGAATTTCTGGATTTCCGAATTTCCAAATTTTTCGAATTCCGAATTTCCGGATTTTCGCAAATTCAAAAATTCGAAAATCTGAAAAAAAAAAGAAAGAAAATCAGTAACATTCGAAACAATAACTATTAAATTGTAGGTATTGGAATTTCCTTTCAAATTTGGCTGTTTGTGAACGTAACGAATACAAATTTATCTGAAGTTACGAATTATCCGAAATAACGAATGCTGCATCTAAACAAATGGAATGAAAAAGGTTTTATTATTATTATTATTGTTATTTATTATTAATATTATTATTGTTATTTATTATTGTTATTTATTATTTAATTATTTATTTAATTTATTATTTAATTATTTTTGTTATTTATTATTATTTATTATTATTCGATCGTTATGTTCCATTGGTTTAGATACGGCATTCGTTATGTTCCATTGGTTATGTTCCATTGGTTATTTCAGATAATCCCTAACTTCGGATAAATTCGTACTCGTTACATTCACTAACAGCCAAATTTGAAAGGAAATTCTAATACCTATAATCTAATATTTATTATTAGATATTATTTCAGATTTTCGGGTTTTTGAATTTTCCGATTTTCATTCTTATTCTTGGATTTTCAAATTTCCAAATTTTTGAATTTTTGAATTTATGAAATTTCGAATATTCGAATTTCAAACATTTTGAATTTCAGAAATTTAGAAAATTAGAAAATTCATAAATTCCTAATTTCGTAAATTCGTAAATTCGAAATTTCAGAAATTGAAAAGTTCTGAAATTCTGAGATTTCGTGAATTGATGAATTTATTAAAATTTGTTAAAAACCAAATTCGGAACTAAACGAATTGCACATGTCTATTGTACAATATGATTGGTGACAATGGGCAACATCCTCTTCCTCCAGTGTTTTTAAGACCGCCATACTGGTTTGCACTGTTCTATAACTCTAACTCCCCTGTATTGGGATTGGTTTATTAAAACTGTAGAGTAGACATGTGCACTGACAAAAAATGTGTTCATTTTCATTTCATAAATTTTTTTTGCTTTTTTTGTAAATTCGTAAATTTCGGGAATTTGTGAATTTCCAATTTTCGGGATTTCGAATTTCTGGATTTCCGAATTTCCAAATTTTTCGAATTACGAATTTCCGGATTTTCGCAAATTCAAAAATTCGAAAATATGAAAAAAAAGAAAGAAAATCAGTAACATTCGAAACAATAACTATTAAATTGTAGGTATTGGAATTTCCTTTCAAATTTGGCTGTTTGTGAACGTAACGAATACAAATTTATCTGAAGTTACGAATTATCCGAAATAACGAATGCTGCATCTAAACAAATGGAATGAAAAAGGTTTTATTATTATTATTGTTATTTATTATTATTCGATCGTTACGTTCCATTGGTTTAGATACGTCATTCGTTATTTCAGATAATCTGTAACTTCGGATAAATTCGTACTCGTTACATTCACATACAGCCAAATTTGAAAGGAAATTCCAATATCTATAATCTAATATTTATTATTAGATATTATTTCAGATTTTCGGGTTTTCGAATTTTTCAGATTTTCATTCTTATTCTTGGATTTTCAAATTTCCAAATTTTTGAATTTTTGAATTTATAAAATTTCGAATATTCGAATTTCGAACATTTTGAATTTCCGAAATTTAGAAAATTAGAAAATTCGTAAATTCCTAATTTCGTAAATTCGAAATTTCAGAAATTGAAAAATTCAGAAATTCTGAGATTTCGTGAATTAATGAATTTATTAAAATTTGTTAAAAACCAAATTCGGAACTAAACGAATTGCACATGTCTATTATACAATTTGATTAGTGACAATGGGCAACATCCTCTTCCTCCGGGGTTTATAAGACCGCCATACTGGTTTGCACTGTTCTATAACTCTAACTCCCCTGTATTGGGATTGGTTTATTAAAACTGGAGAGTAGACATGTGCACTGACAAAAAATGTGTTCATTTTCATTTCATAAATTTTTTTTGCTTTTTTTGTAAATTCGTAAATTTCAGGAATTTGTGAATTTCCAATTTTCGAGATTTCGAATTTCTGGATTTCCGAATTTCCAAATTTTTTGAATTTCCGGATTTTCGCAAATTCAAAAATTCGAAAATCTGAAAAAAAAAAAGATATAATACAAATTTATCTGAAGTTATGAATTATCCGAAATAACGAATGCTGCATCTAAACAAATGGAATGAAAAAGGTTTTATTATTATTATTGTTATTTATTATTATTCGATCGTTACGTTCCATTGGTTTAGATACGGCATTCGTTATTTCAGATAATCCGTAACTTCGGATAAATTCGTACTCGTTACATTCATTAACAGCCAAATTTGAAAGGATATTCCAATACCTATAATCTAATATTTATTATTAGATATTTCAGATTTTCGAATTTTTTGATTTTCATTCTTATTCTTGGATTTTCAAATTTCCAAATTTTAGAATTTTTGAATTTATGAAATTTCGAAAATTTCGAATTTCCGAAATTTTGAAAATTCCTAAATTCCTAATTTCGGAAATTCGAAATTTCAGAAATTGAAAAATTCAGAAATTCGGAAATTTCGGAATTAACGAATTTATAAAAATTTGGTAAAAAAACAATTTCGTAACTAAACGAATTGCACATGTCTATTGTACGATGTGATTGGTGACAATGGGCAACATCCTCTTCCTCCGGTGTTTATAAGACCGCCATACTGGTTTGCACTGTTCTATAACTCAAACTCCCCTGTATTTAAATATTCACCATAAATTGGGTTTGATTTATTAAAACTGGAGAGTGCAAACTCTGGTGCAGCTCTGCATGGTAGCCAATCAGCTTCTAACTTCAGCTTGTTCAATTAAACTTTGACCAAAAAAAAAAAAAACTGGAAGCCGATTGGTTACTTTACAGGACTACACTGTATTTTGCACACATTGTCTATCTGCATGTAGCTAGAAAATCGGTCATGTCAGTATACTCTTATCCGGTGTGGTTCAGGCACCGAAAAAAAGATTCAGCTCTATCACATTCCCAAACTGTTGTTTTTGTTACATTTTCTTCTAAAGCCCAAAGAGGAACCTAACACTGGCAGATCTTCTGAGTTCCGCAGAGGCGGGGACCAGGAGCAGGATTATTCCTTCAGATAAAATAGGAAACCCTTCTTGAAGAAAACATGGCCACTGCTGACCACCTCTGTGGCTATTACCCTGATTTTCCAAGTCTCTGACCCAGAACAGAAATGAAGATCATGAAAGTCAGAGTAAAGTCAGAAGTCCGTATCTATTTACTGTATTTATTCCATGTTGGCAGCTCAAAGGATTTGAAGCCTGAGAGTCAGCATGACAACCAGGCAACTGGCATTTGAAGAATGAGAATGAGAAGTCAGTGACGGCAGGCTCCATTTTGGTATGGGGGAAATGTTCCATATAAAATAGTGTGTCCCGTGTTTAGCTAGATGCATGGAACTGAGAATTCACTATAACAGTGGTCTGCAAACAGGGACCTTTGCTTGCCTCCTTTAGGCCCTTGGGGCACTATTCCAACCACAACTGACACCAATGATGGGGCACTATTCCTCAAACTGACACCAATGATGGGGCACTATTTTCCTCCCACTGATACCAATGAGGGGGCACTATTCCTCCCACTGACACCAATGATGGGCACCATTCCTACCACTGATACCAACAATGGAGCACTATTCCTGCTACTGACACCAATAATGGGGCACTATTCCTCCCGCTGACACCAATGATGGGCACCATTCCTACCACTGATACCAACAATGGAGCACTATTCCTGCCACTGACACCAATTATGGGGCACTATTCCTCAAACTGACACCAATAATGGGGCACTATTCCTCCCGCTGACACCAATGATGGAGCACTATTCCTCCCACTGATATAAACAATTGAGCACTATTCCTCCCACTGACACCAATGATGGTGCAATATTCCTCCCACTGACACCAATGATGGGGCACTATTCCTCCCACTGACTCCAATGATGGGGCACTATTCCTCCTACTGATACCAATGATGGGGCACTATTCCTCCCACTGATATAAACAATGGAGCACTATTACTCCCACTAAAACCAATGATAGGGCATAGTTTACTCACATTGACACTGGGGCATTTTCTACTTTCCCTAGCCACAGTCCACCCCCCCTAAAGTTTGAAGGACAGTAAACTGGCCCTTTTGTTTAATTTGTTTTTGAGACCCCTGCTATATAACGTGCTGTGCCAGTGCAAATTATCACATGGCCAAACTCGGTTATCGTCAAAATGAATGTGGGCACAGCATAGGCAGTGAAGGTACCCACAGACCTGAGATAAAGGTCTTTGGGTGGTAGAAGACACTTGTAGTTCTTTGGGGGATAGCTGATCAACCTGCTAGAATTTTGGACCAATCTATGTTGTTTCCACTGAGATAAAGCTGGATGTAAACATGAGATGGTCATTGCCCAGTCAGGTCATTTTTGGATCAGACATGCTCTGTGGTAGCAATTTTGACTCTCCAACTGACCAAGCTCAGGGTGATGAGCTTGAAGACTGTGTAATATTTTCTCTTCAAAGATAATTTAACATCACTGGGGTCTGCCCATTTCTCCATTTTTCATTCTCCAATTGGAGTAAACATGCACATTTAGGTGGCCAATATCCAGTCAATCAATGGACATAAGTAAGACCAAGTCGATCGCCAGTTCTGGCAGCATTTTGTTGCCCTACTAGTAGGGAAACTGCCTTGACAATGTAAGCATGTTGATATAATAATAGGCTCACCCAAAAGTGCTATTTTACTTATGTAGCACCGGTACTCCTAAAGAGTACACGCTATGTTTGTAAATTTAGTTTTTTCCTTAGACTAAATTTCACTAAATTGTGATTCTGGCATCAGTTTGGCTGGACTGTGCTATGTTCTGCCTGGTCATAGGTGCATATATCATCTCTGACAGGCATTGGAGCGCAGTCTGGTTGGACGCATTGGGTATCAATCTCTCTCTCGGAGCCAATCAGTGGGTGCGTTGTCCCGCTGTGTATTCCGGGAGAGGGTACTTAAGGTGCTGATGTCACGTGGTTCTGGGTTCCAGTCCAGAAGTATGTTCTGACTCCATGGTCCTGGTGCTCCTGATCAGCCCCTAGAGGCCCTCAAGGCCTGGGATGCAGATCCATCCGTTTTCCGAGTCTCAGAATAGCTAGTCCGAGGCGCAGTAACTGGAAGGAGGATTTCAAGGTGGTCCGGTGCCGTCTCGCATTTGGAGAGGCCCAGCAACTCAAAACGCAACCAGGGGAGGACTCTTCAGAAGAGGGCCATGCACGAGGCTGGCTGCTCGGTAAGAGCCTGGAAGCTGAGTTGAAAGGATACCAAGTAAAGTATTCTGCTGCAAGATTCTGGTACTGTAAGAAAGTTCCTAATTTCATCCTTCGGTTACAACTAAGTTCCTGTGAGAGACTTTCTGTGTTCATCTAAAGTTTTACAACCAAGTATGTAGCAGAGACTTTGCTAAATTTGTTGTCGGCTGCTAGATCCATAAACCAAGATTTATCCGACAGCTGAAGTATCCAGTTGGGAGTGGCTATTCCCTGGATCATCTAGAGAGAGACATCTTTTTGTGTCAGCAGTTTCCAAACAAGTACCTGAGCTTTCCTACCCATACCCTCTATTCCCAACTGAGAGACTGTGTTTTATGCAAATAAAAATTCCTCAAAAAGGATTCAAGTGTCGGTCTCTGCAGTTATTGGGCCATCAACCTCAGGAACCCCTAGACAAAAACAATGAGGTGGAGAAGGTAAACGGTAAGCCCAGCAAAACCAGCCGCTCCTTCGGGAGTCAGTGTTACACTTATAAGGGTGGAGCCTGGTGGGCTTAATTAGCCTTGTCTTGATATCTAAAGTCAAGATCTTCCTGTCATAAGTCTGAATTCTTTTCCCAATCGCCTGAGAGTTTTGGGTGATACATGTTCTAGATCAGTGGTCATCAACCCTGTCCTCAGGGCCCACCAACAGGCCAGGTTTTATGTATTACCTTGGGACATGCAGACTAGAATACTGCAATCACTGAGCAGCAAATGATATCACCTGTCATGTATTTCAGTTATCTTGCAAACCTGGCCTGTTAGTGGGCCCTGAGGACAGGGTTGATGACCACTGTTCTAGATCAGCCATTCTCAACCAGGGTCCTCTGGAACCCTAGGTTCCTCCAGAGTTTTCCAGGGAGTCCTTGAGCTGTAGCTGATTGACATGACGGTGCATTCATAGTTCCTCTGGGCTATTACTACTAGGCAAAGCCAGCAACATGATCCAATTATCTTTTTAGCTGTCTGTAAGGGTTGCAGTTTTCCTATTGCCCATCAATGTAAGAGACATTTTTGCCATTGACACTTGATGAACTTGCTTTAGTAAGGGTTCCTCAAGTCCTGAAGATTATTTTAGGGGTTCCTCTGGGGTAAAAAGGTTTAGAAAGGCTGTTCTAGATCCTCAAGTTGCATTCTTCTCAACATAAAGGGGTGTGTCGACCCAGGAACTCATGTGCAGAGATCTCACCAATATAGTTTCCAAGAGATACAGAAAACGGCCAAATGGTTTAACTCTCTAGCATCTACCAAAAACTGAAATATGACCTTTAAAAGAATCTTTACTTGAATAAAAGTAATTTAGCTGTTTGTTCCCTCACATCCCCCCTTCCAACTTAACATCTAGTGAGCAACTAAACAACGTAAAGTAAAAGTGCTCATTCTGCTTAAATCAGGGTTAATGAACTTGGAAATTCTCTGAAAAGTTGGCCATATCCAAGACAATTGGACTCTTTCCGGACATGCACTCTACATAAAATCTTCCCATCTGGTGGCTGGGCCGAGCATTCAGTTCTACTGATGTTTTGACTACAACTCCAATTCCAAAAAACTTGGGATGCTGCGTAAAATCTACATAAAAACAGAATGCAATGATTTGCATATCTCAAAAACCCAGATTATATTCACTTCAATAGAAAACACATCAAATATGTAAACTGAGAAAATGGACCATTTTAAGAAAAAAGAAAGTAATTGTGAAATTGTTGGCAAGAACACAACTCAAAAAAAAATGGTGTGGTGCTATGTTTAGCATGGTGTAACATCCTCTCTTCTTTTACAACATTCTGTAAACATTTGAGAGAAACGAGTCTTGTTTGTCATATATTTGTTTCAAGATATGCCAAATATATTCATTTGGTGAAAGCTCTGGACTGCAGGCAGGCCAGTTAAGCACCTGGACTCTTCTACTACGAGGCCATGCTGTTGTTATATATGCAGCATGCGATTTTCTGAAATATGCAAGGTGAAAAGGAAGTCATCTAGATAGGAGAAGATGCTGCTCTAAAACCTGGATATATCTTTCAGCATGGATGCTGCCTTTACTTATGTGCAAGCTGCCCATTCCATATGCTCTAATGCCCCTCCATACCATCAGAGATGCCAGCTTTTGAACTGAGCGCAGATAACAAGCCGGAAGATCCGTCTCCTCTTTAGTCTGGAGGATGTGGCGCCCATGGATGCTAAATAGAAAGTCACATTTTGATTAGCCTGACACACAGAACAGTTTTCCACTTTGCAACAGACCATTTTAAATGAGCCTTGGCCTAGAGAAGACGGTGGCGTTTCTGGATCATGTTCAGATATGGCTTCTGAAATATGCAAGGTGAAAAGGAAGTAATCTAGATAGGAGCAGATGCTGCTCTAAAACCTGGATATATCTTTCAGCATGGATGCTGCCTTTACTTATGTGCAAGCTGCCCATTCCATATGCTCTAATGCCCATCCATACCATCAGAGATGCCAGCTTTTGAACTGAGCGCAGATAACAAGCCGGAAGGTCCGTCTCCTCTTTAGTCTGGAGGACGCGCCGCCCATGGACGTAAATAGAAAGTCAAATTTTGATTAGTCTGACCACAGAACAGTTTTCCAGTTTGCAACAGACCATTTTAAATGAGCCTTGGCCTAGAGAAGATGGTGGCGTTTCTGGATCATGTTCAGATATGGCTTCTAATTTGCATGATGGAGCTTTACTTTGTATTTTTGGATGGCACAGCAAACGGGGTTCACAGACAGTGATTTCTGGAAGTATTCCTGCGCCTGTACATACCTGTCATACCTGTTTGCATGCAGTGCCGTATGAGGGCCTGAAAGTCACAGGCATCCTATAATGCGTTTCGGCCTTATCCCTTGCACATAGAGAATTATCCAGATTCTCTGAATCTTTTTATGATATCATGTACTGTAATTGATAAGATATTTAAAGTCTTTGCAATTTTATGTTGAGGAGCATCATTCTGAAATTGTTTGACAATTTGTAGACACTGTTTTTTACAGATTGGTTAACCTCCGCCCATCTTTACTTCTGAGAGACTCTGACTCTCTAAGATGCTGTTTTTATACCCACTCTTGTTACTTGTTACCTGTTGCCAATTAACTTAATTAGTAGAAAAATGTTCATCCAGCTTTTCCTTGTTAGTACCACTTTTCCAGCTCTTTATTGTGTCCCAACTTTCTGGGGACGTGTTTTCTATTTTCTGTTGTGGATAAAATACGGGTTCATGAGAGTTGCAAATCATTGTATTCTGTTTTTATGTAGATTTTACACAACGCCCCAACTTCTGGAATTGGGGGTTGTACGAAATGAATGTATCTGACCTGTAAATTGATGTCGGCATTTTATTTTTATTAATTGGTCGCATTGGTAGTGCAACTAAAGGAGGCCAGTGAAGCAACAGGAGATCAGAGTGATCTCTCTAGCAGCTATAAAGTGGACCCACACAAGTTCAAAAGTTCCATTAACTTTGCATCAAACGATGATCGTCCTTAATTAGCTTCAATGGGAAAACATCTTATATAAAATGTGCATGTATTTTGATCTTTGCTTCCTAAAGTGAAGCTAATTATGTGAAAGTTCTGTATATTGCATAATTGGTGCTGACGTGAACAGATATTGCTGAATTGTCACAAAGTTAAAGGAAGGTGGATGTTTTGAGGGCGCAAAGGATAATTAACCCAAGAACAAAAATGTAATATATTACATTAGCAGCTGTATTAGCAGCTGTATTAGCTTTCTTTTTTCAACCTCTTGGTGCCGGCCGCACGCAAATATGCGGCCTCTCGGCAGGTGGTTCTCAGTACCGAGCGGCCGCATATTTGCGTGCATTAATGCAAATACCACTGTGCCAAGAGCGTGTGCCCTGGGGCCCTGTTTTTATCAGGATTTTGGCTCCAAAGCACAAGTCTCTACCTCGTTCCTGTCCTTGCTAGAACACTGCCCCTCCTGCTAAGGCTATACCCTCCGCAATATTGTGCCCCACTCCATGCCAGAGGCCTCCACATTCCTGGCCGTTGACCTTTATACGGTATCCCCAAGGAAGCAATGTCCACACATACAATGGTGTGAAAAAGTGTTTGCCCCCTTCCTCATTTCCTGTTCCTTTGCATGTTTGTCACACTTAAGTGTTTCGGAACATCAAACCAATTTAAACAATAGTCAAGGACAACACAAGTAAACACAAAATGCAATTTGTAAATGAAGGTGTTTATTATTAAAGGTGAAAAAAAATCCAAACCATCATGGCCCTGTGTGAAAAAGTGATTGCCCCCCTTGTTAAAACATACTATAACTGTGGTTGTCCACACCTGAGTTCAATTTCTCTAGCCACACCCAGGCCTGATTATTGCCACACCTGTTCACAATCAAGGCATCACTTAAATAGGAGCTGCTTGACACAGTAAGGTCCACCAGAAGATCCTTAAAAGCTACACATCATGCCGAGACCCAAAGAAATTCAGGAACAATTGAGAAAGAAAGTAATTGAGATCTATCAGTCTGGAAAGGGTTATAAAGCCATTTCCAAAGCTTTGGGAATCCAGCGAACCACAGTGAGAGCCATTATCCACAAATGGCGAAGACATGGAACAGTGGTGAACCTTCCCAGGAGTGGCCGGCCACCCAAAATTACCCCAAGAGCGCAGCGACGACTCATCCAAGAGGTCACAAAAGACCCCACAACAACGTCCAAGGAACTGCAGGCCTCACTTGCCTCAGTTAAGGTCAGCGTTCATGCCTCCACCATCAGGAAAAGACTGGGCAAAAATGGCCTGCATGGCAGAGTTCCAAGGAGAAAACCACTGCTGAGCAAAAAGAACATCAAAGCTCGTCTCAATTTCTCCACAACACATCTTGATGATCCCCAAGACTTTTGGGACAACATTCTGTGGACCGATGAGACAAAAGTGGAACTCTTTGGAAGGTGTGTGTCCAAGTATATCTGGCGTAGAAGGAACACTGCATTTCATAAAAAGAACATTATACCAACAGTAAAATGTGGTGGTGGTAGTGTGATGGTCTGGGGCTGTTTTGCTGCTTCAGGACCTGGAAGACTTGCCGTGATAAAAGGAACTATGAATTCTGCTGTCTACCAAGAGATCCTGAAGGAGAATGTCCGACCATCTGTTCGTGTACTCAAGCTGAAACGAACTTGGGTTCTGCAGCAGGACAATGATCCTAAACACACCAGCAAGTCCACCACCGAATGGCTGAAGAAAAACAAAATGAAGACTTTGGAGTGGCCTAGCCAAAGTCCTGACCTGAATCCTATTGAGATGTTGTGGTATGACCTTAAAAAGGCCGTTCATGCTCGAAAACCCTCTAATGTAACTGAATTAGGACAATTCTGCAAAGATGAGTGGGCCAAAATTCCTCCAGGACGCTGTAAAAGCCTCATTGCACGTTATCGCAAACACTTGGTTGCAGTTGTTGCTGCTAAGGGTGGCCCAACCAGTTATTAGGTTTAGGGGGCAATCACTTTTTCACACAGGGCCATGATGGTTTGGATTTTTTTTCACCTTTAATAATAAACACCTTCATTTACAAATTGCATTTTGTGTTTACTTGTGTTGTCCTTGACTATTGTTTAAATTGGTTTGATGTTCCGAAACACTTAAGTGTGACAAACATGCAAAGGAACAGGAAATGAGGAAGGGGGCAAACACTTTTTCACACCACTGTAGATAGGGTTGCTGCACTTTACGGGTGGTACTTAGGAACTGGCATAAACAGTCACATCACATCATGATAAACTGTACATTCCAGAGTTACTTGACATTGTCAATCACATTTAGTGGACGGTCTGCGGCAGTCACATGTGAAAGCATAATGCAGCATTTTTAAGCAGCCATCTTCCCTCTAACATGCAGATCAATTGAGGACACGCTGCCAGTGCAGGGAGCCAATATGTGCATTTATTTTTCTTCCTTGACATGAAGCAGATCGTGCACCTAATGTGAAAGGTCCACTTTTTGAGTGAGTCCTCTTTCTGAAATGTAGCATAAACACTTAGGCCACGTACACACGCGGGGACTGTTCGGCCAACTTTGTCCGCTGAACAGTGTTTCGGCGGACAGTCCGCCCGTGTGTGGGCTTTCAGCGGACAGTTTCAGCGAACAGTCCGCTGAACAAGGTTTTTCGGAAATTCCGAAACTTTGTTTCAGCGAACAGTCCCCTCGTGTGTAGGCTTGTTCGTCAAACTAAGTTCCGCGCATGCTCAGAAAGGATTTACACGCCGAAAGTTATAATGCAGTGTATAGGACGTCGTATTTTTCGTCCCGTCGTACGTGCCGTTCACGTCATCGCGCACGGTTTCAGCAAACTGTTCGTTCGTCGTGTGTGGCCATGTCCGTCCATGCTAATTTTGAGCGGACTGTTTGCTGAAACTGTTTGACGGACAAAGTTGGCCGAACAGTCCCCGCGTGTGTACGCGGCCTCAGAAACAAATGTAGGGGGGATAGTTACATCGAATACTCACCTTTACCCCAGCACCCACCTGCAGTGCCCAGGTGAGTGTGATGTAATTTCCCTTTAAGCAAGATCTGATAATCCACTTGTCTCCCAAGGCACAGTTATAAATGGCATGGTAGATAAGTGGTTAAATCAAGCTTATGGCTGCTACAGCTGTGAGTTTGGTGCCAGCTTTAATGGCCAATGAAGGGCTCTCCGATAAAAGTGATCCAGGTGGCTCTAGAGCAGGGATATGCAATTAGCGGACCTCCAGCTGCTGCAAAACTACAAGTCCCATGATACCTCTGCCTCTGGGTGTCATGCTTGTGGCTGTCAGAGTCTCGCTATGCCTCATGGGACTTCTAGTTCTGTAACAGCTGGAGGTCTGCTAATTGAATATCCCTGCTTTAGAGGCTACAATTTGGTTGGTTGTTAGAGGCTACCTTTTTTATACACAGCTGTGTGCTGTCTTTTGCCTCCCACAGGCCGGCACAGGATCAGGGGGCGCAAGGTCAAAGGTTAAAGTGGTTGTAAAGGGCTAAAGGCACATTCTATCCATGAAGGTAAAATACCTTCTGTGTGCTGCTCCTCCCAGCCTCACTCTATTACTCACCTGAGCTCCCTCTCAATCCAGCTATGTGCATGAGAGCCTCGGCTGTCCCGGGACTCTCTCTCCTCATTGGAGAGGGAGTCCCGGGACAGCCGCTGCTGTCAGTCACAGCCAGTGAGCCAATGAGGAGAGAGTGGGGGCAGGGCTAAGCCACGGTTCTGTGTCTTATGGTTGCATAGAGCAGGGCTCAGGAGCGAGCACGCACCAGTGGCCCCATAGCAGGGGACCGGAGAAGAGGACACACCACTGCTAAAAGGTCCAGCTATGACTGTATTCAAAATAAGTCAGGGTGACAAGCCAAAGAGTAGTCTACATGTTTTGGGGGGCCGAAAAGCACCCTCTTCAGAGTCTGATAAAAAAAACAATGAATTAACTAGAAGTGAACTGGACCTAGAGTGCCTGTTCACACCAGAACACAGTGTGGGCAATCCGCATTGTGTGTACATTTCCCCGAACCACATTCAAAACGCATTGCAGTTGCAATCTGCAGCAGGTGTCATTGAGTTAACGACATCCCCCAAATGCAGTTTGCAAAAGCAGTGCCTTTGCCTGCACCGGATTGCATTGCACAGAAGTCCCATGCCATCCGGTTGCACTGCGCTTTTGTAAAATAATGCCTGCACTACTTCTGCTGTGGTCCAGTGTGATTCAGCCCATTGAAAATGAATGGGCTCAAATCGCACTACATGTGCAATTCCTGGAGTGAGCCGGCCCTTAAAGGCTTATGCCGTGTACAAACGAACAAATTGTCCGGCGGACTTAGTCCGGCAAACAATCCGGCAAACAGTCCGCCGGACTTTCTAACGAACGAACTTGGCCACACACGGACACTCCGAAAGTCCGGCGATTTCTAACGCAATGACGTACAGCACGTATGACGGGACTAGAAAAAGGAAGTTCAATAGCCAGTAGCCAATAGCTTCCTTCTCGTACTTGCTTCTGAGCATGCGTCATTCTTAGTCCGCCGGACTAGAACACTGACGAACGTATTGTCCGCTGAAAGCCAAGTCCGGCCGACAAATTTTGAGTCAAAACTACTTTCTAAATCCGATGAAAAAGTCCGCTGGAGCCCACACACGATCGAATTGTCCGGTGTAATGCGGTCGTGTGTACCCAGCATTAGTTCACCTTTTTGTGTAAAAAATCAATGCACATATTCCCGCAGAAAAAAAACGATGCATTTATTATTTTTCCCCCTCGGGAGCCTGGTAGATCATGGGTGCAATGCCAGGCTCCTGCAGACTCTCGCTACAGCTGTTTGCCGTACCTCTCATATAGGCAGGCATTAGTGAAGAGCAGGAAGATCCATAATCTAGACATGTGCAATTCCTGTAGTGCTGAATTCTTCAAATTTTTTTCAATTTCCGAAATTCCAAATTTCCGAATTTTAAAATTTCCGTTTTTCGGAAATGGAAAAAATTCTAAATTTCAGAAATTCGGAGATTCCAAATTTCGGAAATTGTAAAATTCTAAATTTCGGAAATTCTAAAATTTTCAAATCTGAATTTTCAGATTTCCGAATTTCCAAAAAAAGCAAAAAAAGAATGAAACAAAAACGAACAAATTTTTGTCAGAGCACATGTCTACCATAAACGAAGAGATCACTCACCAGCACCCTCGCATTTCATTGAGAACTACTTAGCATGATGGAAGATAGTAGTACATTCATTTACAGCACGCTGATGTTTGGGCGGAGCCCCAGGGAAGGATTGGGGGGGGGGGGGGGGCTGCTGGAGCATGTTACACATTATACCCTATATATGTTGTAATGGTGTAACATGCTCCCAAAGATGAACTTCTCTTTTAATTGTATTTTTTCCAGTGTGAATACTTCCTGGAATCCATCTGCTGTTAGCTCAGGCATGCAGGCAGGAGGGTATGTTTAGCAGAGAAAGCCCCTCCTCCTATGAAGACTGCTGGGATGTATGACATCATTTTGGCCTAGGCCAGCAACCAGGAAGCAACTGAAGAAATGTAAAAAAAAAAAAAAAAAGATCTATAAAATAAGTAAATATAATACACCTTCCTATCTATTTACTAATGCTAGGAGCATAAGGATACAAAATGGTTCATGATCATTAAGAGAGTTTAGTGCCGCTTTAAAAACATTTTTTATAAAGTGTACAATGGTCAGTGCCGAGACAAGGTCATCCAGAGCCCAGGGCAAACATGCCAAACTGCACCCCCCACCCCCAAGGTGTGTGAGAATTATGCATCATCAAAAATCCCTCCCCCACAAAAATGAAGACTGAGCACTAATCTTTTTCGCCCCCTAAGCATAAATGCCCCCTCCTCCCAATGAAAATTTGCTCCCCTGCTGAAATCCTCCCTCCCAGCACAAATCTTAACCTCCCCAACCCCCAAATCCCCCCAATTCCAGTGCCCCCCCAAAAGAAAATCACTCCTCCTAGCACAAATTCTCTACCCCTTAAAATTGCCCCTCCCAATAACCCCACTGCAAATCCCCCCCTTCCAGCACAAAGTGCCCCAACCATCCCTCCTAGCACAAATCTTCTTCCCCCATTCCTCCTCCCCCTACATTTTAGCATACCTCGCAAATTTCCCCTCCTAAAACAATACTTACTCCCTGCTGCCCCCCAAATCCCCCTTTCCAACACAAATTCCCTCCCCCATTTTCCATGTGGTGCCCCCCCCCCACCTCACATGATACCACAGTGCCCAGGGCAGCCTTCCCTCCTGCCCACCCCTTGTCCCGGCCCTGACAATGGCTTCTAGAAGGGAAATTGAAATGACATGCAGTCAAATTCCAAGTACTCCTTGGGGCTCAACTGCTTCCTGCCGGCCGTATAGTGAAATCACAGACCGGCGGGAGCACTCTCATTCTGGGAGGACGTCATATGACGTCTCCCTATTCTTGCCGCAATTGGTGGTGTGTTGTGTTCTCTCGGATACAGAGCATCACCGATCACGGTAAAGAGTCTGTGACGCAGGCTCTTTACCATGTGATCGGCTGTGTCCAATCACAGCTGATCACAGTTTAAATAGGAAATGCTGGTTATCAGCATTCCTCAGCGGTGACATCTGCACTGATCATCAGTGCCCACCTGTGCTGCCAATCAGTCCCCGCCAGTGATGTCAATCAATGCCCATCAGTGATGCCTGTCAGTGCCTTGTCATCAGTGCCCATTAGTGCCACCTGAGAAGAGAAAAGAGCCGATAACCGGCTTGTGTTAAAGGGACATCACCTCTGGGGGAATCTAGAATGGAAAAGGACCTGGGGGTCCTAGTAGATGATCAGCTCAGCAATGGCATGCGATGCCAAGCTGCTGCTCACAAAGCAAACAGAATATTGGCATTAAAAGGGGATCAACTCCAGAGATAAAACGATAATTCTCCCGCTTTACAAAACTCTGGTCCGGCTGCACCTGGAGTATACTGTCCAGTTCTGGGCACCAGTCCTCAGGAAGGATGTACTGGAAATGAAGCGAGTACAAAGAAGGGCAACAAAGCTAATAAAGGGTCTGGAGGACATTAGTTATGAGGAAAGGTTGCGATCACTGAACTTATTCTCTCTGGAGAAGAGAGGCTTGAGAGGGGATATGATTTCAATTTATAAATACCGTACTGGTGACCCCACAATAGGGAGAAATCTTTTTTTGCGGAATGGAGTTTAACAAGACACGTGGCCACTCATTAAAATTAGAAGAAAAGAGGTTTAACCTTAAACTACGTAGAGGGTTCTTTACTGTAAGCCCTTGTACACACAGTCGGACATTCCGACAACAAAATCCGTTGGATTTTGTCCAAAACTTTTGTTGCATACACACAGTCGGACAAAGTTGTCGGAAAATCCGATCGTACGTAACGTGATGACGTTATTTCGTTACAACAGGACTACGTTCAGGCTAGTAGCCAATAGCTTTGGTCTAGGAATTTGATCTGAGCATGCGCGGCACTTTGTCCGATGGGAATTCTCTACACATGATCGGACAAAGTCCGATCGGATCATGTTGTTGGAAAGTTTTATAGCCCAGCTCTAAAACTTTGTCCGTCGGATATTCTGACAGAAACAGTCCGATGGAGCCCACACACAGTCGGATTATCCGACAACGCGGTCCGATCAGACATTTTCCGTCAGAATGTCCGACCGTGTGTACAAGGGCTAAGAGCGGCAAGGATGTGGAATTCCTTTCCACAGGCGGTGGTTTCAGTTGGGGGGGGGGGGGGGGTGGATAATCAGATCTTGCTTAAAGGGAAATTACATCACACTCGCCTGGGCACCGCAACATACAGGGATATACAACGTAATAATAACATATAATCACACACATAGGTTGAACTTGATGGACTTGTGTCTTTTTTCAACCTCACCTACTATGTAACTGATAATCAGGGCACTGATTATCAGTGTTCTGATTATCAGTGCAATCTCACCAGTGCTGCCAATCAGTGCTTCCAATCTGTGCCTCCTCATCAGTGCCCATCAGTGCCACCTAGCCATGCCATCTATAAGTGCCCAAAAGTGCTGCCTATCATTGCCCAATATTAGGGCCACCTCATCAGCGCACATCTGTGAAGGAGAAAAATTACTTTTTTACAAAATTTTATAACAGAAACTAAGGCCGCGTACACACGGGCGGACTATCCGTCCAACTAAGTCCGTCAGACAATCCGACAGACAGTCCGTCCTACTTTCGAATGAACGGACTTGACCACACACGACGAACAGACAGTCCGCTGAAAGCTTGCGCGATGACGTGTACAGCACGTACGACGGGACTAGAAATACGACGTCCAATACACAGCAATGCAACCTTCGGCCGTGTAAATCCTTTCTGAGCATGCGCCATACTTGCCTACACACGAGCGGACTGTCCGCTGAAACCAAGTTTGGACGGACAATATTACGGAAATTCCGAAAGACTTAGTCCGCCAGACTGTCCGCTGAAAAAGTCCGCTGAAGCCCACACACGAGCGGATTGTCCGCTGAAACACGTTTCAGCGGACCAAGTCCGTCAGACAGTCCGCCCGTGTGTACGCGGCCTTAGAAAAACTTTTTTTTTAGCAAAATAAAAAAAACAAAACAGTGGTGATTATTTAACTACCACCAAAAAAAAAGCTCTATTTGTCTTAATTAAAAATGTAATTTGGGGTAGAGTATTGCATGACCGCGCAATTGTCATTCAAAGAGTGCGAGCGCTGAAAGCTGAAAATTTGGCCTGGGCAGGAAGGGGGTGAAAGTGCCCGGTAGGCAAGGGGTTAAATTACGATTTTTTTTTAAAAATAATTGCAAATATATTGTTGAGCAACAACGCACCCTGCACTGTGGAACAGGAACCCAAGAGCTTTGATGTAATGGTAAAACTGCTGCCAAAAAAAAAATGCAGATCCCAATCCATCCCAGTATAGCTTTGTACCAGTCAGGTATCGCTGGAGTCGGCTCAGCGGCAGAAGTTAGAAAACTGCAGTGAGGCTTAGAGAGTTGTAGCCGCAATTTATGCAAATTCATATGGTGGATGGGGAACAATGGTGATTGCAATACTTCCTTTACCTCCTCCCTTCCCCTACCATTGCCTTCCTCTCGCACCGTACAGCAGGGACCTCAAAGGTTTTAGGTTCTTTAGTCTTCACTAAACTACATTTCTTATGGCATTCAGCCGTCATTGACTATGCACAGCCCATTATTATCCTTGGTGTTTAAAGATCCATTTGTTCTGCGTGTTGTACAGCGGGGAGGAGAAGCAGCAACAGATCATACAATTTGTAGTTATGCAGTAATAAATGAGTAATGAAGCTTTTGTACCAGAGCTTATTGTGTAATGCAGAGAAAGAAGTGAGTAGCACAATGCCAGAGTAATTCACCTCGACTTTTGTATGAGATTTGTGGAATTTACGTGTGAAAAAGACCTCAGCGATCAACAATCCTGATTCTTCTAATAATTGGAGAAAAGTGCCCATCGGTCTCTAGAAAATTGAGTTTTTTTTCTTATTTTTGTGTGCATACATGTGTATAATGCCCCATACACACGGTTGGAAATTTCCGATGGAAAAAGTCCGATCGGATTATGTTGTCGGAAAATTCGATCGTGTGTGGGCTCTATCAGACTTTTTCTGTCGGTTTTTACTGACGCACAAAGTTTGAGAGCAGGGTCTAAAATGTTTCGACAACAAAATCCGATCGCAGATATTCCGATCGTGTGTAGACAATTCCGACGGACAAAGTGCCACGCGTGCTCAGAATAAACTAAGAGATGAAAGCTATTGGCTACTGACCCGTTTATAGTCCTCGACGTACGTGTTGTACGTCACCTCATTCAGAACGATCGGATTTTCTAACAACTTTGTGCGACCGTGTGTATGCAACACGAGTTTCAGCCAAAATCTGTTGGAAAAAATCTGACGGATTTTGTGGTCGGAATGTCCGACCCTGTGTATGGGGCATAAAGGAAATATGGGAGCTGCCATTTAGTAAGTCACTGATCTGGGATGAGTATGGAGATCCGGAGTTCCAAGACTTCACTGTGTCAGGACCAGGTCTCTACTTAGGCCAACATACAGTAGGTTGAGGTATAGGACATTAGAGGTGCCAGGGAGGTGCCCACCGCCAACCACAAATCATGTTCTTGACTGTCAGTGACAGAAGATTGTCCAGCTCCCTCCAGAACAATCTTGGGATGGGTATGGAGACACTTTACTGTGCCAAGGCTAGATCTCTTGATGGGGCATCAGGGGAACCAAGAACACCACTCACTGTCAACCCCAAATGATATTCTTAACTGTCAATAACGTTCCTGTGTATAATAAAAGACTGTTCAGCTGCCCTACAGAGAAAACTTGGGTTGGATATGGAAATCAACAGTCCCAACACTTCACTGTGTCAGGGCCAGATCTCCACTGAGCCAACATAACTCACAGCAGAAGGAATTAGTAGTGCCATTGATGGCATACTGTCAGTAGTCACTGATCTGGGATGAGTATGGAGATCAGGAGTCCAAAAACTTCACTGTGCCAGGACCAGGTCTCTACTTAGGCCAACAAACAGTAGGATAGGGCATTAGAGGTGCTAGGGAAAGCCCACCGCCAACCGCAAATCATGTTCTTGACTGTCAGCGACAGAAGACTGCCCACCTCCCTCCAGAACAATCTTGGGATGGGTATGGAGACACTTTACTGTGCCAAGGCTAGATCTCTTGATGGGACATCAGGGGAACCACGAACACCACTCACTGCCAACCCCAAATTATTCATATTCTTCTAATAATAGGAGAAAAATTCCCATCAGTTTTTAGAAAATTAACGTATTTTTTATTTTTGTGAGCATGGATGTGTGTAAAGGAAATATGGGAGCTGCCATTTAGTAAGTCACTGATCTGGGATGAGTATGGAGATTAGGAGTCCCAAAACTTCACTGTGTCAGGACCTGGTCTCTACTTAGGCCAACATACTGTAGGTCGGGGTATTAGGGGTGCCAGAGGAGGCACACCAGCAACCACAAATCATGCTCTTGATGGTCAGTGACAGATTCTCTTGTTTGGTGAAAGACCATCCACCTCCCTCCAAAACAATCTTGGGATGGGTATGGAGATGAGGAGTCCCAACACTTCACTGTATCAAGAGCAGATAGCCTGATAGGGCATCCTGATGAACCAGAAACGCCACACACTGCCAACCACAAATCATATTCTTGACTGTCAGCAAACACATTCCTGTGTATAATAAAAGGCTGTCCCGCTGCCATACAGAGCAAACTTTGGGTTGGATATGGAAAATCGAGAGTCCCAACACTTCATTGTGTCAGGGCCAGATCTCCACTGAGCCAACATAAGCCAGGGCAGGGGGCATCAGTAGTGCCACTGCTTTATGGATTTACCTGTGATAAAGATGAAGACTATGGCAATCAAAAATTCAGATTCTTCTAATAATAGGAGAAAAGTGTCTGTCGATTTCTAGAAAGTTTATTTTTATTTTTGTGAGCATAGATTTGTATAAAGGTAATATGGGAGCTACCACTAAGAAAGTCACAGTTCTGAAATGAGTATGTCAGGGCCAGATCTCTACTTGGCTAACATAGGTCGGGGCAATGGGCATTAGGGGTGCCACAGAAAGCACACTGTCTATCACAAATCCTGTACTTTACTGCCAGTAATACATTCCTGCGTATAGGAAAAAACTGTCCAATGCCCTCTAGAGTAAACTAGGCATGAGTATGGATATCAGGAGTCCCAACACTTCACTATATCAGGAGCAGATCTTTACTTGGCCAACATAGTTTGTGGCATGGGGCATTAGGGGTCAGCACACTGCTTATCACAAATGATGTTCTTGATTGCCAGTAACTCATTCCAATGTATAAAAAAAGACTGTACACTGCCCTCCAGAGTAAACTTGGCATGAGTATGGATATCAGGAGTTCCGACACGTCACTGTGTCAGGAGCAGATCTATAGTTCGCCAATATAGGCCAAGGCATCAGGGGTGCCAGGGACAGCACACCGACAACCACAAATCATGTTTTTGATCATCAGTATTCCATTCCCATGTATAATAAAAGACTGTCCAACTGCCCTCCGGAGTAAACTTGGGATGAGTATGGCGATCAGGAGTCTCAGCAGTTCACTGTGTCAGGGGCAGATCTCTACGTCAACATAGGCCAAGGCATACAGAATTATAGGTGCCAGGGACAGCACACTGCCAACCACAAATCATGTTCTTGGCTTTCAGTAACACATTCCCATGTATAATAAAAGACTGCTTCACTGACCTCCAGAGTAGTCTTGGGATGGGTATGGAGATCAGGAGTCCCAACACTTCACTGGGTCCAGGGCAGATTGCTATTTAGCCAACATAGAGCTGGGGGATAGAGCATCAGGGGTGCCAGGGACAGCACACTGCCAACCCCAGATCATGTTCTCGACTGACAGTAATACATTCCCATGTATAATAAAAAACACATCCACTGTCCTCCAGAGCAATTTTGTTGGGTCCTCGTTGTTGCTGCATCCATACAGTTTGTGTATTTTGGTTGGTGGTAGTTAAACTCACCACCCTGAGTCCACACACCTAGAACCAAACTGCTAGTACAGAATAGTTTCTTCCTGCCACCGTTTATAAGTGTACTGGTGAAGGGGAGCAAACTGTCTATCCTATTTCAGCCTCTCTACCCCAAGCCTCTGTATTGCTTGTACAACTGTAAAGTGTAAGCTTGTTAGTGTGCTACTAAGGCTAGCCACTGAACTGGGGTACAAAACTGTTAGCCTGGGGAAGAAAGAGAGGTATTTAAAATGGTCATCTTAGAGGAGCAGGAGTAATGTAAAACCTAACCTAGGTGTAACGTACCTCCAAAGGAGCCACTGACTTTCATTGTCTCATGCCCCCAAACTCAGTGCACACACAGCCAGGCACACAATATTGTTTTTTTGTCATTGGCTAAAAAAAAACAGTCTAAGTATGTCTTATGTATATTAATGACAGTGATTCGATGAACCACAGCGATATAAAAGTGTCAGCTGCCGCTTAAAAAGCAATAAATTGCCTAAAGTGGCAGTCTCAGCCTGGAAACGCCCCCCAATGTGTTTCGCTCCGCCCACTAGCGCTTACTCATGGGGATGGACCGCTCTCCTCACCCCTAGACAAAAATGAGCAGTTAACCCATCCCAGTCTTTGGAAGATATCACCCCCCAGCTTAGACTACAGCTGAGACCTTGATGACCTCTAAGCAGTGTCTCCAGCAGACTGTCCTGAGGGGCAGAGCCCCTTAGACAGGGGGCTCCTCCAGCAGGACTAGACCTAGGATACGCACACTCTGCGCAAGGCTTCAGACTATTTATGGTCCCCCTAGCCACCTACTGGACACACTTCCCCAATCTCCATAAATATTCATGCTGCCTTTCTATTCTTGCTCCCACTGTGATTCTAGAATTCTCTAGATTGTGTGGGGGGGGGGGTAGTCAACCAGACTATCAGACTGTTAAATGTTGAGCAGACTAGAATGGTCAACCCCTGCTCCACTGATTACAGAGGAGCTAAACTAAGTGTACCTAGCAATCTACACTAACTGGGAGGGTGCATAGGGAATAAGGAGGGGCATAATAAACAGTCAGCCTGGGAGGGGGGGGGGTTTCCAAACCACTGGCCTTTGGGGGGGGGGGGGTCAGAAAGTATATACCTAACACCAAGGAGGAGTCTTCAGGATTTTGCTACTCACAGCTCCCCCTTGCTTGTAAAAAGCATTTGTTTATATGTTTAGCTTTTGCAAAAGATTGCTGTGTATCTAATCCTGATTCCTGATCAAGAAAGGGTTCTAAAAAAAAGTTTAACACAATCTGAGCAAGATGGGTGGCTGGTTGTCTTCTAATAATATTGTCTGCTTTTTTTTTTTTTTTCCATAGAGCCATCGCTCACCCTACTCCACGAGGCCCAACATCAGATCCCCAACTACATGCAGAATCCCTACGACTTGCCAAGGAACAGCCACATCCCCAGCCACTACGACCTGCTCCCTGTCCGGCACAGCCCCTCGCATGGAACTTTCTGGGATAAGCAGATGGAAAAGCAATCTTTATAGAAGTTTGAGGACCGTGACGGAGAAATCTCTCATTCTGCAATACGCCCATTCAGTGGGGGGCCAGCGCCACTGGGCACATGCATGACGTCATTAGGAGACTCTCTTTTTTTATACACATAGGATGTATCTATAGGACAAGTCACTGTGTGTATATATCTATGTATATGTGTGTGTATTAATCAGCCTCGGAAGAGGTGCACAGGAAAAGAGGGGGCTATTCCAGGGGATGTTCACAAAGATGAGTCAACTGTGGAAGTAGCAGTTTACACACAAGAAAGGATAATTATTGTACATACGTGTATATAGTTCAGCTTTCTCTAAATAACTGTATATATGTCATTTCCAATAGGAGCCGATGTTCAGAGGGCAATACTTACAGGTTTATTTAACAAGACAGAGAGCAGTAACAACATGCAAAGCATGAGTAGCCATATTATGTCGGCCAAACATGGCTGCCAGTTGGGTTACTACACTTTGCACCCCATCAGTGCTCCCTGCACTGGGTTATCAGATAAAACGGTCAATATCTTAATGAATGGTAAATGCAATATTGCTTATATATTCATGAACATAAGCTGTATTTCAGAGCTGTTTGCCATTGCTTGTGGACACATAGGGGTGTAGCTGCATAAGTCATGGGTATTGCAGGTTAGCCACAGAAACATTCTCAGAGGACTGTATCTGGGTAGTTGGCTATCAGTTAGACAGCTGCGTCCTGCAGAAGGCAAAATTTTATATCTATCGAGATGGCCACACGTTCCGGATAGAGAGGAGGGAATTACACAATGGAAGCTCTTGGACAAGCGTTATGCCATCTAACTGCTCTTGTGACAAAAAAACATCACAAAAAAGACCAAATCAGCCTGTTCCATGCCGAACAGATGAACCTTGTTTACTGCTAATAAAATCAAGCTTTTTATCCTTCTCCTCATTTTCGTGGACTCTGTCATTGTGTTGGGATGTAAATAGGTCGCACGATGGACGGGAATAGTAGTGACCCTTTTTTCGGAAGCATTTACCTATGAAAAAATGGGGACAATGCAGTTCAGGAACAGGTGTGCAAACTATTATATAGCGTACCTTGCTGCTGTTTTCCTAGGAGGTGACTTTCGGTTTGCTAACTGTCCTGTATTAGAAGAAATGGCATTTTATATTCTTTAAAAATAATTTTCTTCAACCTGCAATACCCAAATAATGAAAAAGTAGTGCAGTGGAGCCTGAAACAGTACTTTATCCACTGCCAATGTTATAATAGTTGTCTTTATGCCATTAGCCCATAACCCACCTGCCTGAATCTCTTTTTCCCCTAATTTTGAAGGAGGAATGTTGTCAACCCTAATGGCTTTAATCTCTAAGGAGATGCTCAATGTTTTAAAAAAAAAAAAAATCGCTTGTAGACATAAAGACAAACACAAGTGAGCCATGGCCCTCTGGTAGGCTGCGGCCTCCTCCACTCAGGCTTCCAGACAACTACACATGCCCTAACTTGCCACAGTGCCCCTAGGTCCCATAAGAGCCCTCACCCCAGCTCCTGCATTGCCTCCTAACTTGCTGCAGCTCCTCCAGCCCTCCATAGTGCCACCAACCTCCAAAACATTTTCCCACCATGCCCACCCAGTGGTTGTCAACCACCGAGCCATGGGCTTCTACCAGGCTGTGACCTCCTCTTCTCAGGCCTCCAGCCAGCTGCACATCGCCTAACCTCCCACAGTCCCCATAGGTCCCCTGAGGGCCCTCACCCCAAGTCCCTGCATTGCCTCCTAATGTGTTGCAAAGCCTCCAGCCCTCTACAGTGCCCCCAACTTCCAACATCATCCCACCATGCCCCCCATCCAGTGGTTATCAACCACTGAGCCATGGCCTTCAACCAAGATGTGGACTCCTCCTCTCTGGCCTCCAGGCAGCTGCACATCCCCTAAACTCCCTCATTGCCCCTAGGTCCCCTGAGAGCCCTCACCCCAGCCCCTACATTGCCCCATAACTTGCTGAAAAGCCTCCAGCTCTCTATAGTGGTCCCAACTTTCAACATCATCTCACTATGCCCCCCCATCCAGTAGTTATCAACCACTGAGCCATGGCCTTTTGCTAGGCCATCGTCTTCTTCTTTCAGGCCACTAGCCAGCTGCACATCCCCTAAGCTCCCGCAGTGCCCTTAGGTGCCCTGAGAGTACTCTTCCCCAGTACCTGCATTGCCTCCTAACTTGCTGAAAAGTCTCCAGCACTCCATAGTGACCCCAATTTCCAAAATGTTCCCACCATGCCCCCCATCCAGTGGTTATCAACCACCAAGCCATGTCCTTCTGGCAGGCTGTGGCCTCCTCCTCTCAGGCCTCCAGCCAGCTGCATATCCCTTAACCTCCCACAGTACCACTAAGTCCCCTGAGAGCCCTTACCCCAGACCCCTGCATTGCCAACTAACTTGCTGCAAAGTCTCCAGCACTCCATAGTACCCCCAATTTTACAACATTTTCCCACCATGTCCCCCATCCAGTGGTTATCAACTACCAAGCCATGGCTTTCTGCCGGGCTGTGCCATCCTCCTCTCTGGCTTTCAGACAGCTGCATATCCCCTAACCTCCCACAGTACCCCTAGGTCCCCTAAGAGGTCTCCCCCGAAGCCCCTGCATTGCCCCCTTCAAAAGTCATCAACCCTCTATAGTGCCCCCAACTTCCAACATTGTTCCACCATGCCCCCCATCTTCCCACAGTGTGCCCCTGCAATGCCCTTCACTCTCCCACACTTCCCCTTTAATACCCACAGCCTCCTGGAGAGACCCCCCAACCCCATCCAGAGACCCAAGCCCCCACAGTTCCCTCCTTGATCCCTCCAGAAACCTCATCCTCCTACAAGACCACCAAGTCTGCTGCAGAGTCCCCTAACCCCCCCACCAGTGACACCCATCCCCATCCAGAGCCTTCATGCATTTCAATAAATATTTTTTTATTCCCATACTTTTATTGTGTGTGTATAAACTTTTTTCTTTTATGTTTGGGTGTAGTATGTTTTGGAAGAATTGACTACTAGTCTAAACTGTTTTATTCCATTTGATAAAGTGGAACAGCAGCTAAAATAGTCTGTGGGTGTTGGGGTATTAGAATCCCTGTCAGTTTTGACCTTGCTAAGAAAGATTTTCCCAAATGCCCTCAGTTCTTAACATTAAAAATGTATGAATTTGAAGTCCTGCTTAGTGCGGCTCGCTGTCACTTATTGTGCCTGTATTCACGAGATGATGGGAGGAGAATGTAAGGACCAATGGTAAGGCAGATTGACATCACACCTCTTTCCCAGGTTTGGTTGGACAAGTTTATACTGAGCCAGAAAAGGGTATAGCTTAACCACTTCAGCCCCAGAAGAATTTACCCCCTTCCTGACCAGAGCACTTTTTGCGATTCGGCACTGCGTCGCTTTAACTGACAATTGCACGGTCCTTTTTGACGTCCTTTTTTCCCCACAAATAGAGCTTTCTTTTGGTGGTATTTGATCACTTCTGTGGTTTTTATTTTTTGCGCTATAAACAAAAAAGAGTGACAATTTTGAAAAAAACGCATCATTTTTTACATTTTGCTATAATAAAAATCCCCCAAAAATATATAAAAAATATATTTTTCCCTCAGTTTAGGCTGATACGTATTCTTCTACATATTTTTGGTAAAAAAAAAATCGCAATAAGCGATTATTGATTGGTTTGCGCAAAATTTATAGCGTTTACAAAATAGGGGATAGTTTTATAGCATTTTTATTAATAATTTTTTTTTAAATGGCGGCGATCAGCGATTTTTATAGTGACTGCGACATTATGGCGGACAAATCCGACATTTTTGGGACCATTGTCATTTATACAGCAATCATCAATAATTGTAAACCCTTACATATGCCCAGTGAAGTCGCTGGCTTCAGTTGATGCACATATTTATGTAGCACTACCCCCGAAGGAGCTGCTGGTTAGATTTGGGCTTACCGTTACCTTCTTCTCTCCACACTTCACGTCTAGGGGTGTCTCGTGGTAGATGGCCCAGAAACTCGAGAGACTGACAACAGATCCACTTGAATGGATTTTATTTACAAAACGTAGACAATGAAACAGTCTCTCAAATTGGGATCAGAGGTTTGGAAAGGAAGTTTAGGTACTCTTATGCCGCGTACACACGATCAGACTTAGAAAGCAGTTTTGCCTCAAAAATTGGCCGTCTGTGCGCTAGTCCGCCAGACTTTTGAAATGAACGGACTTTCCCGCACACTGAGAAAAGTCCATTCATTTTGAACGTGGCTCCAGGTAGACAGAACTAGCGAAGGAGGTCAATGTCGCCGCATCCATGGGCAAGACTGACACGTCGCTAGCCCCGTCACATGGTATGGGCTTAAAGGGGAAGCCCTACGCCGAAAAGAGCAGAAGATCACGGAGGAGCCTGGCGAGAAGACCCCCCAAGATGGAAGAAGACCCCCGGAGCTGTGCAATAAATTATTTTGAAACCTTGTGTTGTGTTTTATTAAAAAAATTTTCACCAGGTGAATGGGTAGGGGTACATGGTACCCAATACTCATTCACATAGGATGGGGAGCCGGGATCTGGGGGCCCCCTTATTAAAGGGGGCTCCCAGATTCTGATGAGCCCCCCGCCCGCAGACCCCGACAACCAACGGCCAGGGTTGTCGGGAAGAGGCCCTTGTCCTTATCAACATGGGGACAAGGTGCTTTGGGGTGGGGGGACCGCAGGGCCCCCCGTTCCCCAAAGCACCCCCCCATGTTGAGGGCACGCAGCCTGGTACGGCTCAGGAAGGGGGGCACTTGCATGTCCCCACCCCCTTTCCTGACCGGCCGGGCTGCGTGCTCGCATAAGGGTCTGATATGGACTTTGGGGAGGACCCCCACGCTGTTTTTTCAGCGAAGTGCTTCCCCTTTAAGTCCATACCAGGTGACGGGGCCAGTGATGTGTCAATCTAGCCACCGAAGGCAGCGAAATTGACTTCCTTTGCTAGTCCCGGCTACCTGGAGCCGCGTTCAAAATGAACAGACTTTCCTCCGTGTGTGGGCAAGTCCGTTCATTTCAAAAGTCCGGTGGACTCCCGCCATAGTCCGCCGGGTTTTTCGCCAGACTTAGCGCGCCGGAAAAGTCCGGTCGTGTGTGGGCAGGTCCGTCGTTCGGAAAGTCCAGCGGGTGTTCTGCCGGACTAGGTATACCGTACTAAGTCCGCCGGATAGTCTGATTGTGTGTATGCGGCATTAGTGTCAAAGTCAAATGTTGAAGAACTTGCTTACTTTGACTGCATGCAGAGAATAGCCATTCGCAACTGGATGTTCACTCAGGTTGGACAGTCCCTCTCTCACAAGGTCTAGCAGCCAACAAGGTGCTTACTCAGGAACAAGTCTCTGCCACAGACATTGCTGTAGAACGTACAAGATATGTCTCTGCCACAGACGTTGTTGTAGAACACATAGGGAAACTAAACTTGAAGAACACTTGTAGGAAACCTGGATCTTTCAGCCAGCTTGGTGATATCCACAAGACCGGATTCTCTTGGGTACTCCAGCTCCTCCAGACTCTTACTAAGAAACCAGCCCGTACGTGGCCTTCTGAAGAGTCCTCCCCTGGAATGCTTGAAGTCACTGGGTCTCTCCCAAACTGGAGATGGCACCCAACCACCTCAGAATCCTCCTTTAGCTTCCTTGCCTAGCCCCGAGACATCAAGATCGGGTGGATCCGCACCCCAGGCCATAGCCTTTCTGGAGGCTAGTCAGGAGGACCAGGACCATGAAGTCGGTACATCATTCTGGACCGGAACCCCAAACCACATGACGTCCGCATCTTAAATACCCTCTCCCAGAAAGACCAGCAAGAGCGCCACTCCCACTGGGCAGGCTCCAAGAGAGAGTAACTTAAGCACCTAACCAGACCATAGTTCCATGAAGAGACAGTGCCCCCCTGTGGCCAGGCTGAACATCTCATAGTCCAGTCAGACTGATGCTGAAGTCCTAATTTAGACAATTGTACCCAAACCAAACTGCAGTTTAGGTATAGCCTTAACTTTGAAAAACGCATAGCGCATGCTCTTCAGGAGCCGCTGCTACATTTAATATAATACATAAGTTGTACCTATTTATCTGCAGTCTTCTCTTCTCTAAATCCGGTATACCAAATGTATAAAGCTTTTCTGAGAGCAACAGAAAACAGGGGCCAGAAAGCTGAAATTACACACTGCAAAGATCAGTGAGGAGAGCACTGAGAACTGATTGGAGGGAAGTCGCACACTCAGGGCCGGCGCTACCGCTAGGCAAACTAGGCAGCTGCCTAGAGCGCAGACATGGCCACTGGTTTCCCTACTCTGCGCCGGTTTCCTAACACTCCACTGGCTTACCCACATAGGGCTTCATTCACAAAGCGGTATGATGCGGTATTTTAGTAGTGAAACCAGCCGCTGACGTCCTTAACTGCCAGTAACTGTTATGGTTGTTAAGGAGTGGGCGGCCGCCATGTCCTTAACAACTGATGAGTCATCAGCTGTAAGCAGGGTTCCCCGCTAAATGTAAAGAAAAGAATTCCCGGCATTAAAATATCACGTAAAAAAACAGCGTGCCCCCCCCCCCCCCAATGAAGGGCCTGGTATGGCTTTTGAGGGGAACCCCCGCGCCAAAATAATGTCGGCACCGCAGCTGATGTTCCCATTGGCTATCATGCAAATGTACTCACCGAGGCCAAGATGCCGAGAGCGGTCGCTGTTGCAACTCGGTGCAGACCACCCCTGAAGGTGACACAAAGGGTGGTTGGCACCAAGAGGCACAAGCTACCAGTAGGACAGTCACTTGCTAGCAGATCAGCAGGTAGCTTGAGCAGAGTTGGTAGGTAGGTAGGGGGGAATACTTATCCAAAAGGTTTCAGAGCCAGGCAGCAATTCAATGGGGCAGTCATATGGTGAATGCGGTGGTAGACAGTCAGCCTTCTTTTTATCAAAGACGTCCTTAAACTCGGAATAGGCCTGAGGAATGTGCTGTAGGTGATTAGCGGCGGGGGCCACTGTCATGCAAGGGGCTGGAATGGAATCAAAACAATGCTGCATACAGTAGTCGGATGTAAAAGACACTTCCTTCTTGTCCCAACTGATCTGGGGATCCTATGGCCGGAATCTGTAATGGTAAGTATGGGTAGTGTTTCCTGTGTTACTGGACCAGAGTGTGGCAGGGATCCGTCAGCTAAATGGACTAGGAGATGCGTTCCTTTATTCCGGCATGAAATGAGCAGCTGCTGTGCAAGGGAGATGTCCAGGAAGCAACTACATGCTCCCGAGTCAATCATGGCTGGGAGTGGGATCTTCTCTTCCGCCAGTTGTAGGGAAACAGAGAGAGTCACATAAGTTTGAGCAGGACCAATACTCTGATAGTTCATTATACACAGTGGGGGCAACTTACAGGGTCTAACGGGGCAGTTGCAAAAGAAATGTCCAAGCCCCTCCCACAGTATAGATATAGATTGGCCTGGCGTCTCCGTTGTCGCTCTTCTTGGGTAAGACGAGGACGGACCAGACCCAGCTGCATGGGCTCCCCCTCCAGAGCCAAGGGTCCTGAAGGAACCCGGAATGGGCGGATACGGGACAGTGGTCTTAGGAAGCATCCAACTGGGCCGAGGGGCCTGGAGGCGTTCAGAGGGTTCACGCATCCGTCTGTCCAGTTTTGTGGCTAGCTGGATTAATTCCTCCAGGGAGGCAGGAGTCTTTACCTGGGCCAACTCATCCTTTAGTACCCGGTATTGATAGTGCAGGGCCACCTCATTCCAGCTGGTGTCAGCTGACCACTTACGAAACTCAACAGTGTAATCCTCCACCGGTCTCCTCCCCTGTGAGAGGGTGTGCAGGGTAGCCTCAGCCGTGGCAGTATGATGAGGGTCATCATATAATTGTCCCATGGCCTCAAAGAAGGTATCCATAGAGTTTAACAAGGGACTTCTCTGTTCCATAAGGCTGTGGGCCCAGGCTTGGGGTTCCTCAGTCAAAAGAGAGATAATAAACCCGACCTTGACGATCTCAGAAGAAAAAGTCCTGGGTTGCAAGGCCAAGTACAGGGAAAAGGCATTTTTTAAAGCTCTGAATTTCTTTTGGTCGCCTGAAAATCGCTCGGGTGTGGGTACTCGTGGTTCGGGTACTGCCATCATCATGGCGGGTGAAGGCTGGACATGGGGTGCAGAGGCACTGCTGGCGGAGGCTTGCGTAGGATTTGTGGGTGCAGGAGCTGTGGCTAATTGCTGAAGCCGGCTGTCAATCTGTGTGTAGCCATCCTGTAGTTTCTGTACTGCTTTCGTGAGTGCCGAGACTTGCTGGCACAGGACTTCCAATGGAGAGCCTGCTCTGTTGGCCTCTGTCATGGCTGGTTCATACTATCATGCAAATGTACTCACCGAGGCCAAGATGCCGAGAGCGGTCACTGTTGCGACTCGGCGCAGACCACCCCTGAAGGTGGCACAGAGGGTGGTTGGCACCAAGAGGCACAAACTACCAGTAGGACAGTCACTTGTTAGCAGATCAGCAGGTAGCTTGAGCAGAGTTGGTAGGTGATGACCCGTGGGGGGTCCAGGAACAATGGTAGTAAGTCCGTAAGGCAAAGGCAGAATCCAGGAAGCAGGCCCGGGGGTCAAACACAGTTCAGATCAGAAGACAACAGGTACCAGGAACACTGAGACAAAAGGATAATCCAAAAGAAAGCCAGGGGTCGATCACAGGTGATAGCAGACAAGTCCAGATGCAGGCCGAGGGTCAAACACGTTCTGAGAGCGGGAGTCCAAGGTCAAGCCAGAGGTCGGGTCGGGAGAAGATCAGCAAGGTCGATAAGGCAATCCGGGTCACAACGGGTAAGACAGGTCACAAGAGCAGATGTGGGAATCACAGGAAGCTGAAGACGAACCAGCAGTGTATTTGGATGCCAACACTTCCTTTATAGGTCAGTGAGGGGTCATGCAGTTTAGCGCATTCCTATTGCGCACAATTGTGCGCCAGAGCGCCGTACCCGTGCACATGCGCACGGGAATGAGCAGCCTATGACATCGGCTCTTGGGTGTTGCCGCGGCCATTGCAGGTAAGGGAACCTGGCAGCCACGGGAACCCTACTGGGCATGCGCGAGGCTCTGCTCCTCTCCTCTCTACTAGCCCGGTAGCGGAAGGAGGAGGGAGCCAAGTGGTGATGTCATGGGCCGCGGCCCGGACGTGGGAACAGGATACCTGTCAAAGACAGGTATCCGCTCTCCCTCCCCCCCCACAAAAGGTGCCAAATGTGGCACCTGAGAGGGGAGGAGACAAATCAGCTGAAGTTCCACTTTAATGACCAGTTCATTTTTTGCAATACGGCACTGCGTCACTTTAACTGACAATTGTCCGTTCTCGTGTGACGTTGTACAAAAAAAAAAAAACAATGTATGTCCTTTTTTCTCACAAATAGAGCTTTCTTTTGGTGGTATTTGATCACCTCTGCGGTTTTTATTTTTTGCGCTATAAACAAAAAAATAGCAACAATTTAGAAAAAAAACAAACAATATTTTTACCTTTTGCAATAATAAATATCCCCCCAAAAAATGTAAAAAACTAATTTTTGTTTAGGCCGATATGTATTCTTCTAAATATTTTTGGTTAAAAAAAAAAAAAAAAATCGGAATAAGAGCATATTGATTGGTTCGCGCAAAAGTTATAGCGTCTACAAAATAGGGGATAGATTTATGGCATTTTTATTATTTATTTCATTATCGTACATCATGGGACACAGAGCCTCAAGTAATTACTTGGTGGGTTATGGGCCTACCTTCAGGTGTTGACACTGGTATAACCAACAGGGCCGCTGATAGGCCAGTACAACTGGCCCTGTTGTACTGGGCCCGGCCAGCAGGGGGGCCCGGGCAACCTAAACAGAGACCTAATTAATGATAAAAAAAAAATCCAATTAATGTTAAAAAAAAAAAAAATCCCCCAGCCACCTTGACTGACTCTCTTCCCCCCCCCCCCCCCACCCCTTGCCGTTCTTTTTAAAAAAAATTTTAGGCCGATAGCTCAATAGGCAGGGGGAGGGACTATTTTCTCTATTTCGGAAACGGAAGAATGTCCTCTCTGCGCCCGCTCCTCATGCTGGCTCAAGTTCCGGCCAGCGCGTCCTCTATATTGCCTTCCCTGGCGCGGAGTGATTCCTCCCCTTCTGCTATGTTCTTCGCGCCGAGCGGAAGAAAAAAAAGTAGCAGATCGATCTGGCATCTGACTGGAAACTTTTGTGGACACTCGTACTCCAGTCCAGACAGCCACCAGCAACAGGATCAAGGAAGAAGTGACTCCTGGGGCCCGGCTAACACAGAACACAGACAGGTGTGTGCTTGCTTGGGGGGGGGGGGGTGGATTCAAGATCTACTACTACTGCAGCAGCATCTTTACATTATGCCATTGGCAGCATGGGTGGCACTGTCTGCAGGTAGCACATGCGTTATGGGCAATAACGCATGCGGCATGGGTGGCACTGTTACAGCAGAATATGGCATTGGCATCATGGGTGGCACGGTCTCTGCAGGCAGCACATGCATTATGGGCCATAATGCATGTGCTGCCTGCAGAGACTGTGCCCCCCATGCCGCCAATGCCGTAATGTGCTGCAAACAGTGTCACCCATGCCGCCAATGCCATATTGTGCTGCAGACAGTGCCATCCATGCTGCCAATGGCATTATGTCAGCAAGTAGCACATGCGTTATGCCATTAGTGTCACGGCTGGCACTGTTTACAGCACGTTACAGCATTGGCGGCACTGTCTGCTGGTAGCACATGCTTTATGGCCCATAACGCATGTGCTGCCTGCAGAGACAGTGCCACCTGTGCCGCCAATGCCATAATGTGCTACAGACAGTGTCACCCATGCCGCCAATGCCGTAATGTGCTACAGACAGTGCCAGCCATGCCTATCGCTTGTAGACAAACCTACACTTTGTTTCAAGGCGGGGTCTGGGGAGGGGCTGGGACGGGGCGGGGCTGAAGGAGGGACCATGGGCGGGGCCAGGGGTGGAGCTGAAGGGGGCCCCGTCAGGTAGGCTGTACGGGGCCCCATGATTTCTATCAGCGGCCCAGATAACCAATACAGGAATTTCACTCCCCTATATAACCCCTCCTCCTTCCAGGAGCACTCCGTTTTTTCACCAGTGTCTAAGGTGTGGGCACGAGTGAAGATGTGCTCTGAGGAGCTCCTAGAGAGATCCATGGCGAATTTAAAGAACCTCCACAACCAGATCCATCCTCGCCACTGAGGCCAAAGGATGGTACCTGGACCTCGATTCAAGAACAAGGTTTTGCCTGTAACGCTTCTCTTTGAGAGCTGGACCCTAGGAACCAGGACGCTTTTTTGGTCTTGCTACATTTCCTAAAGTTGTCCTGAGGGGTGCTATACAAGGCCCAAAGGAGCGGAACCCCTATTAAAAGGGCCCCAGATTTGAGCGTGTGTTAACGCAGTCCACCGTGATGGGTAAAGTTTGGATCTGCTGTTTCAGCAGTATCCTGCAGTGAGGATAAGGTAAGAAAAAAAAAAAAAAAGTTATACATTTTCTTTAAAAAAAACAAAAAACAACCCCTTATATGCCTAAATGCCATAGAACAGCACTTTCTCAATAAATGTGTTGTCCAGCGGAGGGGGTTCTTACTTTTTCCTAAGGGAATTAAAAGGGTGGATGGTTATCAGCTGCTTATCAGCTGAGGGGAGAAGTTATCCCAAATCATGAAAGCTCTGCAGAGTTTAGCAGCATGCTGACAGAACCCCCTCTCCTCCCCCTTTTCCCCTCTCCTGAATCTCCTCTTATAGAGGTGTTTCAGCGTCTTTGCTTACTTTTTTTGTAGGTATCCCAGCCTGCTGTTGAGCGACAGTTTGTTTTTGGCTGAGAAGTGGCTAGCTTCACTCTCCCTTCAGGTCTGCATGATGCAGACCCGTATGCCGCTCGTGTGCGCGCAGGAGCTAGGTACAGTATATTGAAACTGAGGGTGGGGGTTGCCGAAGGACGCAGAGAGGCGTGGCCATAGGGTCACATGATGCTGTGTACGGGACACAACGTCCATCCACACAGCATTTGATTACTGAGGGGGAAGTGCTGTGGATGCCAATCAGGTCCACCTGAGGCTCACACATTTAAAGCACTCTCTGTTACAAAAGGAAAGCTTTCACTGAGGAGAGGAGTCTGTTATACTAAGAGACATCTAGTGCGGGGCACGTAAGGGTGTAAAACAGGCATTTTCAGTACAGGAAAAGAACTGTTGTTAGCATGCATTGTTTGGCTAGAACTATTTTTAACAGATAATATTGTGTGTACCTCTGCTTTTGTGCTTAGCATTATGTCTTCCAGACCTACCGTAAAGGTACCTAAAGTGTCACCCCCAGGCGCTGGGAACCCCAATCATGCCTCTATACTGTCTTCCTCTTTGGAGAGATCAGACATGGCAAGCCAGGGTGAGTCATTGGAAGCTAGCGGTGGTGCAACTGCTTCACACACTTCAGCCCCTGTATACGTGACTGAAGGAGCAGTTTCCTCTGCCCTGCAGGGCTTAGAAGGAAGATTAGCGACTTTAATCGCATCATCCATCCAAGTGGATAGGAAGCGTCCTAGATCCCCCTCCCCCACCCTAGACTCTTTACAGTCAGTGGAGGGTGCTAAAGAACTATGGGGACAAGGCGAGGTTTTACCCGCAGATGACTGGGAAGAAAAACAAACCGGTTATTCCTCTGCGGAGGAAACAGTACTTGGCGTTTCACCTTCACAAACTGAAGTACAGAGCCTTACAGAGATGGTCCGCTCTACTTTCAGGCTACCCCTAACAGAATTAGCTGAAGGTCCGGTCTCCTCCTTGGGATCCTTGAAACCTTTACAACCTTTACATGCATTTCCCGTACATGCATTACTTGAAAAGCTAATTTATTCCGAATTAGATCATCCGGATAAGCATTTCTCCCCTCCTAAGATTCTCAAATCTCTATCCTATGGAGGAAAAATTCACTAAAAGATGGAAAGTTCCAGCAGTGGACGCTGCGACTTCCAATGTGAATAAAAGTTTAACTTGTCCAGTGGACAATGCACATATGCTTAAAGATTCAACAGATAAAAAATTGGAAGGTCTGTTAAAATCCTCTTTTTCCTTAGCAGGGACTGTAACTCAGCCTGCAATCACAGTCATAGGCATCTGCCAGTCCTTAAAGCGGTTGTAAACCCTTACAAACCACTTTGACCTACAGGTAAGCCTAGATTAACGCTTACCTGTAGGTCCATGAAATATCTCCTAAACCTACATGGTTTAGGAGATATTTGCCAAAAGACAGGCACCGCTGTCTACGGCGCACCGCTGTTAACAGTGATATGCCTTGAGTGGCGGCTCCCGTGCGCATGCACGAGAGTGACGTCATCGTGGCTCCGTCGAATGACAGCGCCGGAGCAGCGAGACCCACCAAGAAGATGGATGCTCCGTACACAAGGGGACAGCGGTGACTTCGCTGGCTCCTCTGTCAGGTAAGTGACACATAATGGACTACTATGCGATGCATAGTAGTCGATTATGCTTTACCTTTGCAGGGAATCAAAGAGGAAGTAAACCCATCAGGGCTTACTTCCTCTTTAACCACTTGACCACTGGGCACTTAAACACCCTTAATAACCAGACCAATTTTCAGCTTTCGGTGCTCTCGCATTTTGAATGACAATTACTCAGTCATGCAACACTGGACCTATATGAAATTTTTGTCCTTTTTTTCACACAAATAGAGCTTTCTTTTGGTGGTATTTAATCACCGCTGGGTTTTTTTTTTTTTGTGCTATAAAAGAAAAAATACCGAAAATTCTGTAAAAAAACGAATTTTTCTTTGTTTCTGTTAGAAAATTTAGCAGATTAGTAATTTTTTCTTCATAAATTTTGGCCAAAATTTATACTACTACATATCTTTGGTAAAAATAAGTACAAATTGGTGGATATTATTTGGTCTTTGTGAAAGTTATAGAGTCCACAAGCTATGGTGCCAATATCTGAAAATTGATCACACCTGAAGGACTGACGGCCTATTTCAATTCTTGAGACCCTAACATGCCAGAAAAGTACAAATACCCCCCAAATGACCCCTTTTTGGAAAGAAGACATTCCAAGGTATTTAGTAAGAGGCATGATGAGTTTTTTGAAGTTGTCATTTTTTCCCACAATTCTTTGCAAAATCAAGATTCTTTTTACTTTTTTTTTTTTTTTCACAAAATTGTCATATTATCAGGTTATTTCTCACACACAGCATATGCATACCACAAATTACACCCCAAAACACATTCTTCTATTACTCCCGAGTATGGTGATACCACATGTGTGAGACTTTTACACAGCGTGGCCACATACAGAGGCCCAACATGCATGGAGCGCCATCAGGTGTTCTGGAGCACCCAGGACAATTCTGACATTTCTCTCCTACATGTAAAAATCATAATTTATTTGCTAGAAAATTACATAGAACTCCAAAACATTATATATGTTTTTTTAGCAAACACCCTGGAGAATACAATGGTGGTCTTTGCAACTTTTTATCTCGCACGGTATTTGCGCAGTAATTTTTCGAATGCTTTTTTTTGGAAAAAGAACTGTTTTGTGCTTAAAAAAAAAAAAAACACAGTAAAGTTAGCCCAATTTTTGCATAATGTGAAAGATGAAGTTACGCTGAGTAAATAGATACCTAATATGTCACTCTTCAAAATTGCACACGCTCGTGGAATGGCGCCAAACGTCGCTACTTAAAAATCCCCATAGGCGACGATTTACATTTTTTTTACTGGTTATATGTTTTGAGTTACAGAGGAGGTCTAGGGCTAGAATTATTTCTCTCGCTCTAACGTTCGCAGCGATACCTCACATGTGTGGTTTGAACACCGTTTTCATATGTGGGCGGGACTTACACATGCGTTCGCTTCTGCATGCGAGCACATGGGGACAGGGGCGCTTTAAAAAAAATTTTTTTTTTATTGTTCATTTTACTTTATTTATTTTAGTTTGACATTTTTTTCCCCAAAAATAATTTTTTTGATCACTTTTATTCCTATTACAAGGAATGTAAACATCCCTTGTAATAGGAATATGGCATGACAGGTCCTCTTTACAGTGAGATGTGGGGTCAATAAGACCCACATCTCACCTCTAAGCTGGGAAGCCTGAAAAAAAAAAAGATTCTGGCTTTGATCGTATTAGCGATTCGGTAGAAGCACCGGAGGGCGGAGGGCGGCGGGAGATGTCTATGGCTGGGTATTGCAGGGTATCACCGACTATGGCTGGGTATCTCAGAGCATGGTGTTGCAGAGTACTGCGTTGCAGAGCATTGCAGGGTATTGGCGGGTGTTGCAGAGCATTGCAGAGTGTTGCAGGGTATTGGCGGGTGTTGCAGAGCATTGCAGAGTGTTGCAGGGTATCGGCGGGGGTTGCAGAGCATTGCAGAGTGTTGCAGGGTATCGGCGGGGGTTGCAGAGCATTGCAGAGTGTTGCAGGGTATCGGCGGGGGTTGCAGAGCATTGCAGAGTGTTGCAGGGTATTGGCGGGTGTTGCAGAGTGTTGCAGGGTATTGCAGAGCGTTGCGGAGTGTTGCAGGGCATTGCGGAGTGTTGCAGGGCATTGCAGAGTGTTGCAGGGCATTGCGGAGTGTTGCAGGGCATTGCGGAGTGTTGCAGGGCATTGCGGAGTGTTGCAGGGCATTGCGGAGTGTTGCAGGGCATTGCGGAGTGTTGCAGGGCATTGCAGAGTGTTGCAGGGCAATGCAGAGTGTTGCAGGGCAATGCAGAGTGTTGCAGGGCAATGCAGAGTGTTGCAGGGCATTGCAGAGTGTTTGCAGGGAATTGCAGAGTATTTGCAGGGAATTGCAGAGTATTTGCAGGGAATTGCAGAGTAATGCAGAGTATTTTCAGGGAATTGCAGAGTAATGCAGAGTATTTGCAGGGAATTGCAGAGTAATGCAGAGTATTTGCAGGGATTTGAGGGGTTAATTTTCGGTGAGCAGCGATGTGGGCACTGCAGATGCAGCCCACATCGCTGCTGACACCGATCTCTTCCCCCTCCGCTGTACCGATCGGTACAGAGAGGGGGAGGGAGGAACCGGCGTCATAACATGACGCCGGCTTGTTTACAAGTGATCACTCCGTCATTTGACGGAGCGATCACGTGGTAAACGGCCGCGATGAGCGGCCGTTTACCGTGATTCGTGATGCGCCGGGTCCACTGGACCCAGCGGTCACGGATGCTCTCGTGTGCGCGCCCCAGGGGGCGCGCGAGAGCAGAATTCTGGGAGGCCGTTAATTAACGGCCTCTTAGAGTTAAACAACCGCCCTGATGCCGTTAATCGGCAATGGGCGGTTGTTAAGTGGTTAAAGGACCAGTTCACAGATGCCCTCAAAGAGCTCTCTGCACAACAAGCTCAGGAGTTGGCCGAGCTACCTAAAGCATTATGCTTTGCCATAGATGCTATAAAGTATTCTATTCACCAGGCATCACGTCTGGCGCTCGTGCTTATACACATGCGAAGGACTATTTGGTTAAAGGGTTGGACAGCTGAAATGCCTTGTAAAAATCTTCTAACTGTTTTCCCCTTTAAGGGAGAACGTCTTTTTGGCGATAGTTTGGATAAATATATTCAAACTATTTCCAGCGGGAAGAGTACTCTTTTGCCAGTCAAAGAAAATATAAACGTCCTTCGTTTAAACAGATCTTTTCCCCAGTGCCAAGGGCATCCTCCTGTAGGCAGGGGCGACGGCCTTTGCTGTCAGACCCTACGGGAAGATCTCAGAAGTCTGGCAAAGGGAAATTCAGGACAGATGGATTCTCTCCACTGTATCCCTAAGATACAAGCTAGAATTTCGAGAGTTTCCACTGGCCCGATTTCTCAGATCAAACGTTCCCAGGAATCCCCAGCCAAAAGGCAATCCCTGTTGCAGGCATTGGACCGATTATTGGCTCAAGGGGTGATCATGCAGATTCCCAAAGAAGAGCAGGGTTTGGGGTTTTACTCAAACCTATTTACGGTGCCAAAACCGAATGGAGATATCAGACCAATTCTAGATCTACGGAATCAAAATCAGTTCCTGGGGATCTGTTCCTTTCGCATGGAATCAATCAAGTCAGTCGTTTCTATCCTACAAAGAGGAGAACTTCTGGCATCCATCGACATCAGAGATGCATATCTGCATGTCCCTATATTCCCTCCTCATCAGAGGTTTCTGTGTTTCGAGGTAGAAAAGAAGCATTTTCAGTTTGTAGCCTTGCCCTTCGGGCTTGCTACAGCACCTCGGGTATTCACAAAGGTACTAGCCCAACCTCTAGCCAGGTTAAGGGCACAGGGCATAACTGTCTTGGCTTACTTAGACGATCTATTGTTAATAGACCAGTCAGTGGCTCACTTAGGACAGGGTGTAACCATTACAAGCAGTTACCTCAGAAGTTTGAGTTGGATTCTCAACCTAAAGAGGTCCTCCTTAAAGCCACTAAGGAGGCTGGAGTATCTAGGCATGATCATAGACACAGCCCAGAAGAGGGTGTTCTTGCCTCCTGCAAAGATCAGCTCCATACAGGAGCTAGTGAGGATGATCAGGTCAAGAAAAAATCCTTCAATTCGCCTTTGCATGAGATTGTTAGGGGAGATGGTAGCTTCATTCGAAGCAGTTCCCTATGCCCAATTCCATTTGAGACTGTTTCAAAGCAGTATCCTGTCTGCTTGGAACAAGATGATTCAAACTTAGGATTTGCCATGGCGGCTGCCCCCTAGAGTGTCCCAAAGCCTCAGTGTGTGGTTACTATCCCGGAAATTGTTGAAGGGAAAGACCTTCAGACCAATTATCTGGAAGGTAGTAACGACAGATGCCAGCCTTTCAGGCTGGAGAGCAGTACTAGAGAGGGCGACTCTCCAGGGACGATGGTCAGGAACCAAAAGAACCTTGCCCATCAACATCCTAGAGATTCGGGCAGTGTATCTGGCTCTAAAGACCTGGACCTCCAGGTTAAAGAATTTTCCTGTCAGGATCCAATCCAACAATGCCACGGCTGTGGCATATATCAGTCACCAAGGGGGCACCAGAAGTCTCTCAGGTCAGAGAGAGGTAAACCAGATTCTAATTTGGGCAGAAGAGAATGTACCATGCCTATCGTCAGTTTTCATTCCGGGAGTAGAGAATTGGCAGGCTGACTATCTAAGTGACCAGCAGTTATTCCCGGGGGAATGGTCTCTTCACCCTGAAGTGTTTCGAGCTGTTTGCCAAAGATGGGGGACTCCGGACGTAGAGTCGACCTTCTAGCGTCCAGATTGAACACAAAGCTAGTCAACTTTGTGTCCAGGACAAGGGACCCACTCGCATACGGAACAGATGCGTTGGTGACCCTGTGAGATCAGTTCTCACTGATCTATGATTTTCCCCTGATCCGGTTGCTGCATCGGCTTTTCTGCAGGCTCAAGCTGGAAAGAAAGTCAGTAATACTGATAGCACCAGCATGGCCCAGAAGGTCATGGTACGCAGAGATCGTAAAGATGACAGTGGAGGGTCCATGGCACCTCCCACTAAGGCCAGACCTGCTATCTCAGGGGCCGATAATCCATCCTACTTTACGAACGCTAAATTTAACGGCTTGGCTATTGAGACCCACATTCTGAAGAAGCGTGGGCTTTCCAGGTCAGTTATCTCTACTTTGATTAATGATAGGAAGCCAGCTTCTAGAGCTATATATTATAGAGTCTGGAAAGCTTATGTTTCCTGGTGTGAATCCAAGGGTTGGCACCTTCAGGGATATATCATAGGCAGAATTCTTGCCTTTCTACAGTTAGGCGTAGAGATGAAGTTGGCCCTGAGTACTATTAAGGGCCAAGTCTCAGCCTTATCAATTTTAAAGACCGCTTGCTACGCATTCTTTAGTCTGGGGTTTCATGCAAGGAGTACTGCAGATTAATCCGCCAGTTAAATCACCCTTAAGCCCTTCGGACTTAAATTTGGCTTTGTCTGTGTTACAAAAACAGCCTTTTGAACCATTATAGCATATTCCTTTAGTCTTTTGACAAGGAAGCTGGTATTTTTGGTTGCCATATCCTCAGCAAGGAGGGTATCAGAATTGGCTGCTCTTTCTTGTAAAGAGCCATATTTGGTTATTCATGAGGACAGAGTGGTGTTACGCCCTCGTCCAGGCTTTTTGCCAAAAGTGGTTTCAGGCTTTCATCTGAATGAAGATATTGTCCTGCCTTTGTTTTTTCCCAAGACCATGTTCCAGGGAAGAAAAATCACTACATTGTCTTGATGTAGTGAGAGCAGTGAAGATCTATTTGAAGAAAACTGCTCAGATTCATAAGACTGACGTCTTATTTATTCTGCCAGAGGGTCCTAAGATAGGACAGGCAGCATCAAAATCCACTGTCGCTAAGTGGATTCGGCAGGTTATAATTCAAACTTATGATTTAAAGGGAAAGATTCCCCCTTTTCAAGTTAAGGCGCACTCTACCAGAGCGGTTGGTGCTTCTTGGGCAGTGCGTCACCAGGCCTCCATGTCTCAAATCTGCAAGGCCGCGACTTGGTCTTCAGTACATACATTTGCAAAATTTTATCAAGTGGATGTAAGATGGAAGGAGGATATCGCCTTCGGGCACAGTGTGCTGCAGGCAGCAGTATAAGTCCTCAGGTCTGGGGGTTACCCTACGGGTTGTGTCTCCCTCCCCTCAAGTAACATTGCTATGGGACATCCCACCAAGTAATTACTTGAGGCTCTGTGTCCTATGATGTACAATAAAGAAAATAGGATTTTTAAAACAGCTTACCTGTAAAATCCTTTTCTTGGAGTACATCATAGGACACAGAACTCCCGCCCCTCTGTTTTATGGGGTGAGAGTATATTGCTTATATTGCTTGGCTACAAAAACTGAGTGCTCCTGGAAGGAGGAGGGGTTATATAGGGGAGTCAACTTCCTGTATTGGTTATACCAGTGTCAACACCTGAAGGTAGGCCCATAACCCACCAAGTAATTACTTGAGGCTCTGTGTCCTATGATGTACTTCAAGAAAAGGATTTTACTGGTAAGCTGTTTTAAAAATCCTATTGTTTTTTCTTACTAGTAATGGCGGTGATCTGCGATTTTTAGCGGGACTGTGACATTGCGGTGGAACAGATCGGACACTTTTGACACTTTTTTGGGACCAGTGACATTTATCGGTGCTAAAAATAGCCACTGATTACTGTGTAAATGTCTCTGGCAGGGAAGGGGTTAACACTAGTGGGGCGATCAAGGGGTTAAATATGTTCCCTAGGGAAGTGTTTCTAACTGTGGGGGGATGGGACTTCCTGGGGGGGAGGAGACCGATCGCTGTTCCTAATCAGTATGAACAGCAGATCTGTCTCCTCATCCCTGACAGAAAGGAGATCTGTCTGTTTACATTGACAGACCTCCGTTCTGTCTCTCTCAGGAGCGATCACACGGTGCCAGGCAAGCATCGCGATCGCTGGGCACACATATCGGCTCTGTCCTCACGCCACAGGCGTGCGCTCCCCCTAGTGCTCTTAAAGCAGCTGACGTACAGCTGCAATGGTTCGCCCAGGGGAGCCAACCTGCCGCAGTATAACTGCAGCGGCTGGTCCTTAACTGGTTAATTAAAAAAATTAAAAATTGCTCCCGGTGTAGATCCAATGTAAATCACAATGAACACTGACTGCCGACCCAAAAAGAAAGAAAAAAGTCCCACTCCCAACGAAGTCTCCCGCCGAAAGACCGCTCCGCCACCTCCCAACGCTAAATAAAGCAAGGGGAGGGATACAACACATCATAAGAATCGGTATAATAAAAGCAATGGTTGGGCACATTAAAAAAAAAAAAAACCTTATAAAAGCTCAGATGCTAAAGTATAGAGGCCTATTATAGGCAACACAGGATAAAGTCCTTTGCATCTTCAAAACACTTATTGCAGAACCTCAGCAAGACTAAAGTAATCTCTGGAGAAACGAAAGAGGACAGCAGAGGGTGCCAAACTAGGGTGGTGTCATGGTTATCCAATAGAGTTGGTCTGCTTACCTGTTTCCATGTGTTCATCTCTAGAGACCAGCCGACCCTCACCTGACTGCTTTTGTAATCCATCCTCTGGCATGACTCCACCCTAGCTCCTATCAGAGAACTCTATATTAACCTGTGCACTGCAGGCCATCCCTGCTAATCAACCATTGTGTATTCCTTTGTGTGTTAGCTTCCTGTTACCGGCCGTGTGCTCTTCTGTTGTTCTGTTACCGACTTTGGCGCGTCTTTGACTATCCCTGTTTGCCTGTGATCCTGACCTTTTGGCATGTCCCTAACTATTCCTGTCTGCTTGTGCCCCCGACCTTGGCTTTGTCCCTCACCATCCCTATCCTCCTGTTGCCTACTGTGGGTGTAAGCTGGGGGACGCGACCTGGAGCCAGTTGCAGCCAAGTCCATCCTCACCACTCGAGGCTCTGGTGAACACCTGCTGGCTCTTAGACTCCGCGCCCCAGGGAATCTTACGCTTTAACCCCGCTGGGACCTGTCTCCCGTCCGCAGCAGTCAGCCGTAGGGTCCACAACCTTGCGGTGTACTCCTGATCCCTACGGTGTGCATCTGTCACCTCGCCTCATGGTGACCTGACAGTTTGATCAGCCATGGACACGGCTGACGTGCCGCTTCTGCAGATGATCCATTGCAGAGCTTAGTTCGCAGACTTGAGACCCAAGAATCGCATCAGACCCAGGTGATGCGATTCCTTCAGGATTTGGCATCCCGTGTTGAACAGGTTCAGGCCTCATTAGGACCCCCGGTTCAACAACTTCAACCGCTATCTGCCGCTGCACCTATCGCATCAGTCGCAGCCACACATTCATTACAACTACCAGCTCCGGCCCGTTTCTCTGGGGACTCCAAGGCTTGCAGGGGGTTCCTTAGCCAGTGCACAATTCATTTTGAACTTCAGCCCCAAAACGTCCTTTCCGATCGGGCGAAAGTAGCATATATTATATCCCTCCTGTCCGGTGAGGCGTTAGCTTGGGCTGCCCCTCTGTGGGAACTGAATGATCCAGTGGTTTCTAGCCTGTCTGATTTCTTGAAACTTTTTCGGAATATCTTCGAGGAACCGAGTTGTGTCTCCTCAGCGGCTAGCGCTCTTTTACGTCTCCGTCAAGAGTCCACTTCTGTGGGACAGTATGCTCTTCAGTTCCGTATCCTCACAGATGAATTGAGCTGGAATAATGAGGCCCTAGTTGCAACCTTTTTACATGGCCTCTCTGATAGAGTGAAGGATGAATTAGCAGGAAGATGCCTTCCTGCTGATCTGGACAGTGTCATCACCTTGTGTAACCAGATCGATATTTGCTTTCAGGAGAGGGCCTTGGAAAAAAGATGCCAGCAGTCTCCGTTCTTTGGGCAGCCTGAGCTCCTAGTCCCTTCTCTTCGATCCGAGGAGCGCCCCCTGCCTGCTGAGGAGCCTGTGCAGTTGGGCCAGACAAGGTTGTCTCCCGAGGAACGCGCTAGGTGCAGAACTCTGGGCCTATGCCTCTATTGTGGGGCCAAGGGTCATTTCCTTGACACTTGTTCTCCTCGTCCGGAAAAACGCTCAGGGCTAATACATCTGGAAGGTGGAGTATTAGACCCTGAAATATCACCTTCACCTTCTCGTCTTCTCCTTTCTGTGTTGCTTCATGTCAGTGCTTCCTCTCGTTCGGTCTCAGCACATCTGGATTCCGGAGCCGCTGCCAATTTCATGGATTGGGAAACTGCATCCTCCATGAGACTTACCCTTTTGCCCCTTACAACGCCATTGGTGGTCTTGGAGATTGGTGGCACTGTTCTCCCAGGGGGCCCTATCCGCTTCCAGACTCTTCCTGTTAAGATGTCAGTAGGGACACTCCACCAGGAGTGGATATCCTTCCTTGTCTTACCTAAGGCTTCATCTCCTATCATATTAGGTCTTACTTGGTTACGGCTCCATTCTCCACACGTTGACTGGTCTGCTGGACAGATCCTGGCTTGGGGTCCCTCCTGTTCCTCTTCCTGCCTACTCAAGGGTACCTCAAAAGAGAAACTTCCTATTACCACCATCCCAGTTTCTTCTGCTCTTCCCACTGTATATAGCGATTTCTGGGATGCGTCCTGCAATAGTCGGACTGATGCACTCTCTAGGTCATGTGGTACTCTGGATGAGGGGCCCACCTATGAACCTGAGTCAATCATTCACTCCAGTTTGCATAACCATTTACATTTGCCTGTCCCTAATCTCCCTTGGACGCACAGCCAGGCTAACTTGTCTGCAAGTTCCACAGTTGCTATGCCCTGTGATGCGATTGAGATGGTCGCTGCACCTGACAATACTATTCAGTCGACCCCTGCACCAGTTATGCCAGTCCAGCCCATACCCAATGATCTTCCTGCTTCTTGTTCAGGACCTACTGTGACCTGGCCTCACCCTACTGCTACTATGTCCATTCAAACCCATTTAAGAGGCTCAATCCATCCTTTGGATAGACTGCCACATTCAGCCAGGTGGGGTTTTCAATCTTTTTCTCAGGGTTCTCTGCATTCTGTTTGTGTTTCAGCTATCCAGCTTGACTTTTGTGACATGTCACCTTCTAACCAACCTGACCTCTGGGTTCCAGTCTGGTGGTCCTGTTCTAGATGCCCAGCTCATCTTTAAGGGTCTGGGGGACCCTGCTCAGGCTCCTGATCTTCTCATGCCCTTACCCATTCCTAAAAAGCCTTTAGTCCTCAAGTCCTCTCGTCCTCTTCCTACCTCGGTTCCAGTCTCTGAGGATAATCTAAAATACGAGGTTAGTCAAGTTTTGGATTCCCGGCTCCGTAAAGGCATTCTTCAGTACCTCGTACATTGGAAAGGGTTTGGCCCTGAGGAGAGGTCTTGGATCACTGCATCTGAGGTCTTTGCTCCTAGTCTGTTGAGGAGGTTTCATCTGGAGTTTCCCTTTAAGCCTGGACCCAGGCGGGGGAGGGGGAGGCCTCGTAAGAGGGAGGGTACTGTCATGGTTATGCAATAGAGTTGGTCTGCTTACCTGTTTCCATGTGTTCATCTCTAGAGACCAGCCGACCCTCACCTGACTGCTTTTGTAATCCATCCTCTGGCATGACTCCACCCTAGCTCCTATCAGAGAACTCTATATTAACCTGTGCACTGCAGGCCAACCCTGCTGATCAACCATTGTGTATTCCTTTGTGTGTTAGCTTCCTGTTACCTGCCGCGTGTGCTTCTGTTGTTCCGTTACCGACTTTGGCGTGTCTTTGACTATCCCTGTTTGCCTGTGATCCTGACCTTTTGGCGTGTCCCTAACTATTCCTGTCTGCTTGTGGCCCCGACCTTGGCTTTGTCCCTCACCATCCCTATCCTCCTGTTGCCTACTGTGGGTGTGAGCTGGGGGACCCTGGGGGTCGCGACCTGGAGCCAGTTGCAGCCAAGTCCATCCTCACCACTCGAGGCTCTGGTGAACACCTGCTGGCTCTTAGACTCCACGCCCCAGGGAATCTTACGCTCTAACCCCGGTGGGACCTGTCTCCTGTCCGCAGCAGTCAGCCGTAGGGTCCACAACCTTGCGGTGTACTCCCGATCCCTACGGTGTGCATCTGTCACCTCGCCTCAAGGTAACCTGACAGGTGGTATATACAAAGCTTTATTGACTAAAACACAAATGGACACTCAGTTGATGTAAATAAAAATATGGTGCATCTCATCTGCCAAGGGTATGGTGGAACAGTTTTCGTCCAGGTAGCCCCGTCATCTAGGAAGCCATGGAACGCAATGGAGGGCCGCCGGACCTGAAATGACATCGCACATCAGTGGGCTGCCCCAATGGGCGAGGCTACGCGTTTCAGAATTTCAGCGCTCCTTTCTCAAGCCAGAGGCTTATAGGAACCATACCCTTGTCGGATGAGATGCGCAATATTTTTCTATATTAGTTTAAATGAGTTGCCATTTGGCTTTTATTCAATAAAGATCTGTGTATACTAAACTTAGTTTGGTGCTGTACATTTTTGCACAGTTTTTTAATAACTACTAGAGTTTTTTTCTGGAAAAGGCCTTTAAACAACATCCCAGTCTACAGTATGTGTGCAGATAACAGGAAGTGTAGTGCATATTATAAAGTGGCTACTAAGTGATCTGTAGTAATGACACTGAAATGCATTTATACCATATATATAAAACTAAATCTACTGGCAGTACGAGTTAGTTGGATCTTTTTACATATTTATGGCTACGCTACCACTTTATTTTACGTTTTACAAGAAGGGCCAAAGCCTTGTAAATTGGTTCATGGGTGGGAAAGTTTTGTGATATTTAGATATGATTTCAGACTTACTCTTCTACTATTCTATACCCTGGCAGATGTCCCTGTATTTGTGTACCGCACGCGGTGAGGATGTGTTGGTACTTATATTTTAGTGCTTCCCTACTTCCAGCCATTCAGTAGAAAGAACAAAAAGGTGTGACATAGCTGGATGTTTGGGGTCGTTCTCCTGCTGCATAACGGACATGTGTAGTTCGTTTCGTTCTGAATTTAAATTCTGAGGAAATTTTTTTTTTTTTTGGAAATTCGGATGTATCTGAATTTCCAACTTACAACAGTACCAAATTTAAATGAAATTCCCCAAAAATCTGACAAAATTTTAATTGATTCGAATAGTTTTCAAGTCAATTTTGAATAGTTTTCGAGTCAATTTTGAATAGTTTTTGAGTCAATTTTGAATAGTTTTCGAGTCAATTTTGAATAGTTTTCGAATCAATTTAGAATAGTTTTCGAGTCAATTTTGAATAGTTTTCAAGTCAATTTTGAATAGTTTTCAAGTCAATTTTGAATAGTTTTCGAGTAAATTTTGAATAGTTTTCAAGTCAATTTTGAATAGTTTTCAAGTCAATTTTGAATAGTTTTCGAGTCAATTTTGAATAGTTTTCGAGTCAATTTTGAATAGTTTTCAAGTCAATTTTGAATAGTTTTCGAGTCAATTTTGAATAGTTTTCGAGTCAATTTTGAATAGTTTTCGAGTCAATTTTGAATAGTTTTCGAGTCAATTTTGAATAGTTTTCGAATCAATTTAGAATAGTTTTCGAGTCAATTTTGAATAGTTTTCAAGTCAATTTTGAATAGTTTTCGAGTCAATTTTGAATAGTTTTTGAGTCAATTTTGAATAGTTTTCAAGTCAATTTTGAATAGTTTTCAAGTCAATTTTGAATAGTTTTTGAGTCAATTTAGAACAGTTTTCAAATCAATTTTCGAATAGTTTTCGAATTCGAATAGCTTTTCAATTTCAAAAGAGAATAAAAGAGAATAGAAAATAAAGGAATAAAATAGAAAAAGAATAGAATAGAAAAGAACAGAACAGAACAGAAAATAATAGAATATAATATAGTAAAACAGAATTTTATTTCTGAAAGCATTCTTCATTGACAGCATTTTTTCACACCTGCCAAAGAATTTTTCACAGTACTGTATTTCTCAAGAATCTATTTATTATTTTTTTCAGAAATTGTTATTCTGTCTCCTAGATAACAACAAAAAAAAACAAATGTCTCCATTTCTACACTTCATAGAAACCTCACGGTACAAGCAGTCAGTCAAGATCTCAATCAATATTACAAAGAAGAAATAACGCATAAAAGTTATGTGATCATTTTTGTAATTTCACTTTTACAGGCTTATGCCATTAAAATCAATAATATAACAAGTAAGAAAAATGTTTGCAGTAAATTAATCTTACCCCCCCCCCCCCCTCCCGTGTTAACACCTTTTGTGAATTGAAGATATGTCAATATGAATGTGAATTTACTGCATTTACTATTATTATAAAGTCACATAAAGTCCTCCATTATGCGCCTCTGGCTCTCGCTTTGCAGCCAATTCTATACAACTGATTGACATTTTGTAAAAATGCTAGGAGTCTGGGAACAAACTCAGGGGACTACCGAACGATAGGGCATAGAATCACACAGTGCCGGACGTTAGAAGGGAAGAATAGGAACATGAATGGGAATTAGTTAATCTAGAGAGGTACAGGACAGATTTTATAGGAGGTGCTCTATGGTGTAAGCCAGTGCTCCTCAACTAAAGTGTCTTCCCCCGGGTGCTGCAACAGGACCTAGTTTGGCTTCAATCTGCATCCATGAGCTGGGCCAGCCACCAGGACCAAAACAACCAATAATGCTCAAGGGCCAGGATGTACGGTATAATTTATTGCTAGGGTGATGGTGGCCGGCTTACCCACATCGTGAACAATGCATGTTGATATATCTTGATCCAGGGCAAGTATCATATAGGGCTGCCCCCAGCATTCAGGAGAATGACTTGAAGGGTCTGATGTGATAGGGGTTCCTCTGATATGATAGGGGTTTCTCTGATGTGATGGAGAGCTTTTGATGTAATGGAGGGCCTCTGATGTGATGGAGGGACCTCTGATGTAATGGAGGGATTCTGATGTGATGGGGGGACCTCTGATGTGATGGGGAGCCGCTTATGTGTGGGGAGATCTCTGATGTGATGGTAGGACCTCTTATGTGATGGGGGACCTCTGTTTTGATGGAGGTGCTCTGATGTTATAGGGGGACCTTTGATGTGATGGAAAGACCTCTGATGTGATAACCTCTGGTGTGATGGGGAATCTCCGATGTGATGGAGTGAACTCTGCCATAATGGGGGTACTTTGAAGTGATGGAGAGACCTCTGGCATGACAGAGAACCTCTGATGTGATGGGAGGATCTCTGATATGAGAGGACCTCTGATGTGATGGGAGGACCTCTGATGTGATGGGAGGACCTCTGATGTAATGAGTAGACCTCTGATGTGATAGGGAACCTCTGATGTGATGGGAGGACCTCTGATGTGATAGAGAATCTCTGATAAAATGAGTGGACCTCTGATGTGATGGGAGGACCTCTGATGTGATAGGGAATCTCTGATGTGATGGGAGGACCTCTGATGTGATAGGGAATCTCTGATGTAATAAGTGGACCTCTGATGTGATGGGAGGACCTCTGATGTGATGGGAGGACCTCTGATGTGATGGGAGGACCTCTGATGTGATAGGGAATCTCTGATGTGATGGGAGCACCTCTGATGTGATAGGGAACCTCTGATGTGATGGGGGGACCTCTGATGTGATGGGAGGACCTCTGATGTGATGGGAGGGCCTCTGATGTGATGGGAGGACCTCTGATATAATGAGAAGACCTCTGATGTGATGGGGAATCTCTGATGTGATGGGAGGATCTCTGATGTGATGGGAGGACCTCTGATGTGATAGGGAATCTCTGATGTGATGGGAGGACCTCTGAGGTAATAAGTGGACCTCTGATGTGATAGGGAACCTCTGATGTGATGGGAGGACCACTGATGTGATAGGGAATCTCTGATGTAATGAGTGGACCTCTGATGTGATGGGAGGACCTCTGATGTGATGGGGGACCTCTGATGTGATGGGAGGACCTCTGATGTGATGGGGGACCTCTGATGTGATGGGGGGACCTCTGATGTGATGGGGGGACCTCTGATGTGATGGGGGGACCTCTGATGTGATCGGAGGACCTCTGATGTGATGGGAGGACCTCTGATGTGATGGGGGGACCTCTGATGTGATGGGGGGACCTCTGATGTGATCGGAGGACCTCTGATGTGATGGGAGGACCTCTGATGTGATCGGAGGACCTTTGATGTAATGAGAAGACCTCTGATGTGATGGGAGGATCTCTTATGTGATGGGGGAACCTCTGATGTAATGAGAAGACCTCTGATGTGATGGGGAATCTCTGATGTGATGGGAGGATCTCTGATGTGATGGGAGGACCTCTGATGTGATGGGAGGATCTCTGATGTGATAGGGAACCTCTGATGTGATGGGAGGACCTCTGATGTGATAGGGGGACCTCTGATGTAATAGATTAGGGTACCTCAAGATTTTGCATACTTTTAAAGGGTGCCCCAACTGAGAAAAGGTGGATAAATGCTGATGTGAGCAACCTAGACAAGTAACTTATAGTGGCGTTCAGCAGCAATTACTTTCACACAGTTGGAGCTTTGCACAATGGCGCACTCTACTACTAGTGACTTCTACTTCTAGTTACTTAGTCCTTTTAACAAAGCTGCTCTAAGCTTGATGTACACATAGCTCTGAAATGTGCAGGGCCCTGGGAGTGTTGTAGGAGAGGGTACAGGCGTAATTAAAACTACTGAACACCTATGGCATGCACAGGCAGGGAGAGCATGAAGGTGTACTATGGATCTTCTAGTCTAAAAAATAGAAAACGTAGCATAAACATGCACTATTTTATTTTACTACCCTGTGACTTATGTTGCGCGATTCTTCAACATGCTTTGTGAGTGTGCTGATGATGATGACTGAGCATCCTGCCCCTGTTTTTTTTTCTCCTCTTGAATGTAGAGAAAGATACAATTAAACATACAGGATATGAAATAGAATACTTGTTTTACAAACAGCATACATTCCATAATACATTGTAGACATACAGGATCCATTATATATAAAATACATTGTATACATACAGGACACATTATATTATACATCGTAGACATACAGGATCCATTATATAATACATTGTATACATGCAGGATCCATTATATACATACAGGATTCATTATACAATACATTGTATACATACAGGACACGTTATATAATACATTGTATACATACATGATACATTATATTATACATCGTAGACATACAGGATTCATTCTATAATACATTGTATACATACAGGACACGTTATATAATACATTGTATACATACAGGACACGTTATATAATACATTGTATACATACAGGACACGTTATATAATACATTGTATACATACATGATACATTATATTATACATCGTAGACATACAGGATTCATTCTATAATACATTGTATACATACAGGACACGTTATATAATACATTGCATACATACAGGATCCATTATATAATACATTATATACATACAGGATCCAATATATAATGCATTGTATACATACAGGATCCATTATATAATACAGTGCATACATACGGGATCCATTATATATAATACATTGTACACATACAGGATCCATTATATTATACATTGTATACATACAGGATATATTATATGATACATTGTATATATAACGGATACATTATATATAATACATTGTATACATACGGGATCCATTATTATAATACATTGTATACATACAGGATCCATTATATAATAAATTGTTTACATACACAAAGCATTATATAATTCATTGTATACATACAGGATACACTATATAATACAGTATATACATACAGGACCAGGGGTCAAGTCCTGGGAAAAATAGTGTGGGAACTCACCCAAGATCCCCCCACCTCAAAAATAAAAAAGTGTTTTTCCCCAGGGCCCGCCCACTGACCATCCCACTGAATCTGCCCACAATGTATCTCCATCCTCGCCCAGCATCAGTTGAAAGGAATCAGGCAGCGGCTTGTATGATTCTCTCATTCTCTATTGTGGGTGCTGCATTGGCCAGCGGCTGCCTTCAGTGCTAACAGTTTAAATTCATATGCTGCTGGAGGGGGTGTGGGCCGGCCCTGGGTCCGGCCAGCCAGGCCCCTTGGGACCAGTGGTGTATTTTGGTTTTGTGCTACCCTAGGCAAGAGACTGTGGACATGATACAAAAGACAGTCAGAGACTGCAGAAATACTACAGGAGATGGTCAGAGACTGCAGACATGATACAAGAGACGGTCAGAGACTGAGGACATGATACAAAAGATGATCAGAGACTGCAGACATGATACAAAAGACAGTCAGAGACTGAGGACATGATACAAGCGATTGTTAGAGACATGACATGACTCCCCCTGGTCATCAAGCGATTGTTAGAGACTGAGGACATGATACAAAATATGGTCAGAGACTGAGGACATGATACAAGAGATGGTCAGAGACATGACATGACTCCCCCTGGTCATCATGCAGAATAGAAAAGTTTCCAGCAAGTTATTCATAAACATCACAGTGGGGAACAGTTTAAGTTCTAAAACATAACAACTGAAATATGTATATAACATGATTATCTTTCCTCTAATCAAATACATTTGCTGGTTACCTTTACATCACTGCAGACAGTCTCCCGCCCGAGTCCAGGCCAGCCAAGACCACTCCCCTGACCGAGTTCACCTAACCCAAGGTGAGCCAAGCCAAGATCGCCCCTCTGCCCGAGCCCAGCCAAGTCCAGGCCAGCCAAGATCACCCCCCTTCTTGAGGGGGGCAGAACCGAGCCCAACCCCCACACAAGCACAGCTGAGACCACCCCCTGCCTGAGTTCAGGCCAGCTGAGATCGCCCCCCTGCTCGAGGTGAGCGGAGCCGCGGTGAGCCGAGCCAAGCCCACCCCCTGCACAATCACAGCCGAGACCACCCCTCTACCTGAGCCCAGGCCAGCCGAAACCACCCCCCCTGCTCAAGGCCAGCCGAGACCACCCCGCCTGGAAGAGCACAGCTGAGACCCGCCCCTCTGCCCAAGCCGAGGTGAGCCAAGTGAGCCACCCCCCATTCCCAAGCACCTGAGACCACCGGAGCCCAGCTAAGCCAGCCCAATACAGTCTGCTCCCGGAAGCGACGGCAGTGATCCCTTCTGGGCAGCGCCGTCCCCTGAAAACTGCCGCCCAAAGCAAACATGCCCCTGCTTGGGACGCTTAATGGGAACGGCGTTCCTGCTGTGGAAAAAGTACAGGAACACCGTTCCCATGTGTTCCCGCAGGACTCGACCCCTTTACAGGACGCAATATATTATACATTGTATATTTCTCTCCTGCTAGAGGAGAACATGTAAACAAAAACTGTGTAGAAAAATAATAATAAAAAATATACGTAGATCAGGTTTAGGTCAGTGGCAGGGTTAGGGTAAGGGTCAAGGTCAAAGGTCAACATCAATGTTTTTAAGGTAGGATTATAAAAATATATTTTTTTTTTACACTTGTACCAATGTCAGTTAGTCTGAGTGTATTTTAGGTAGAAATAAAAAAAAAAAATGCACACTAATGTTTTTGAGCCCTGCTACAAGTACAAACAACACATAACATACACATATGTGGTATTGCTGTGATCGTCAGGAGCAGGAGAATTTATTTTGTTTTTTTTCCCTTGGTGGTAGGTTATGGTAATGGCAAGAAGTATATAACTAAATTAAAAAAATATATAGTTTTCATTTTGCCTTTGATAATAAAAAAATTATGAAAAAAAGATATTCATTACCACCAAATGAAAGACCAACTTTTCCTGTAAAACACGTGGTATATAATCCACCTGGATACACTAAGTAATTGCGATGATATTTACAGTTTTACTAACACGTGTCAAAGTTGCCAAACTGTGTTCAGGCGTTGAGATTTGTTTTACCTTCGCCATGAAGGGGTTACGTAGGTTGACCACCATTGATCTATCCAATCTGAACGATGTCTTTAGTAGTAAATCCCATGTTACCATTCATTTATAAAAAGCAGAAGCGAATCGATCTGATGAAAGCCATGCTCTGTAAATCACCCTGTCATTCCGTTGGCCCCAGGTGTGGGAGAGGGAGGTGAATCAGCCTCACACCTATTAAAGAAACATTATGTGCCGGCGTCTGTGTCAGCGGAGCTGCTGTGTAAATTACGTGTGGCCCCTGTAGGGATTGTTCTACACGGTGTCTGGTTGATTCATCCAAGAGCGGAAGAGAAGCCTTGCTTTAGAAAGAGATCATTCTCAGAACAAAAGTTCATGTTCAGCTGGAGGGTGAACCTATCATGGGAATTTGGAAATGTTCCTTCAATGGTTTCGGGGTCAATGTTCTACGTCCCATACATAATATGAGCCTTCATACAGGTGAAGCAATTGTAAAATACTCAACGTCACATCTCCCCAAACACTCCCAGAACAACACAGTTGCTCAGGAAACCAAGTACAACTTACAAACGTCTAGCTGCTGACTTTTAATAAACAGACACTCACCTGTCCCATGGTCCAGTGATGCGGCCTGCCCGAAGACCCCGCTCCTTTCCCCCTCCTCTCCGCGGCACCTATATTGTAAGTGTGGGCACCTGGCTATGACAGCTTGCGGCGTCACAGCCAGGAGCGCATTACGCCATCTTGAATGGCCGGGCAATCTTCTGGGACCTGTGACGTGTCTCAGAAGATTGCAGGGGGGGGAGAGGTGAACTTCCGCTTGGTGCCACAGCGCCAGGAGAGGAAGTGGGAGCTGGGTACCTGTCAAGACCAAGTACTCCCCCCCCCCCCCAAAAAAAAAATGAAATGCAAAATTTGGCATCTCAGGGGGTCACAAGTGCTTAAAGCGGAAGTTCCATTTTTGGGTGGAATGCTTCTTTAACTTTATTGTCTGAGTATAGAGCTATGTTTGTCCTAAGCATGTTTGAAGCCCTGTTGACTGCCTCGCTACCTATGCGGGTAGTTTATTCCAAACATCAACTACCCTTTCAGTAAAATAATACATTCTAAGCCATGGGTCTTCAAACTACGGCCCTCCAGTTGTTCAGGAACTACAATTCCCATCATGCCTAGTCATGTCTGTGAATGTCAGAGTTTTATAATGCCTCATGGGATGTGTAGTTTCGCAACAGCTGGAGGGCCGTAGTTTGAGGATCCCTGTTCTAAGCCCTTGTACACACGGTCGGACATTCTGCCAACCAAATCCGTTGGATTTTGTCCGATGGATTGTGTCCGAAACTGTTGCATACACACGGTCGGACCAAGTTGTCGGAAAATCCGATCGTTCAGAACGTGATGACATTATTTCGTTACGACGGGACTACGTTCAGGCTAGTAGCCAATAGCTTTGGTGTAGGAATTTAATCTGAGCATGCGTGGCACTTTGTCCGATCGGAATTCTCTACACATGATCGGAGTATGTCCGATCGGACCAGTTTGTCGGAAAATATTTCCAACAAGAGGGAAAATTGGGTCCGATGGATATTCCGACAGAAACAGTCCGATGCATACCACACACAGTCGGATTATCCGACAAAACGGTCCGATAGGACACATTCCGTCGGAATCTCCGACCGTGTGTACAAGGGCTTAGAGTAGTTTTGAACTTCCCTTCAGTGAATTCTGACACTCACGTACAGTGTGGTTGTTCTGAGCCAGCGATTCCAAAATATTGATCCAAGACATAGCCAGGATAACAGAGTTTCTTAACCACTTGACCTCTGGAAGTTACTTTAACTGACAATTGCGCAATCGCGCGAGGCTGTGCCCAAATAAAATGTATGTTCTTTTTTTCCTAAAAAAATAGAGCCTTCTTTTGGTGGTATTTGATCACCTCTGCATTCTTTTGGTTTTTTGTTCTACTATAAACAAAAAAAGACCGTCAATTTTGGGAAAAAAGCAATATTTGTTACTTTCTGCAATAAAACATATCCAATAAAATTCGGCCAGCAAAAGTCAGATGGAGCATACACGCGGTCAGAATTTCCGACCAAAAGCTCACATCGAACTTTTGCTGGTGGAATTTCCGATCATGTGAGGGCATTACTGACACTTTTGAGACTTTTTGGGAGCCAGTGATACTAAAAATATGCACTGTCATAGAACTAAAGACACTAGCTGGGAAGGGGTTAAACCTCAGGGTCAATTAAAGGGTTAAATGTGTGCCTAACCAGTGTTTATGTGTACTGTGTGAGCTCCGCATTGTTTACTGTCCTGGGTAAATCCCTGACAATTGCCGGCGGTAATCCATTGGCCAGCACCCGGTGATTGACATCTGCTGTGTTTAATCACAGCACGGCTGGGTCGCCATCGGTACATGCGGCTTCTACATGGATTGATACTTTTAAAAAAAATGTATCACTTTTATTCCTATTACAAGGAATGTAAACATCCCTTGTAATAGGAATATGGCATGATCTGGCCTCTTTACAGGGAGATATGGGGGTCAATAAGACCCCACATCTCACCTCTAGGCTGGGAAGCCTAAAATAAAAATAAATAAAAATAAAAATAAAAAAAGATCACGGCTTCCCAGCCGAGGCGGCGCCGTTTATTTGAATGCAGTTCAGAGGCCAGGCGTGATGTTATGACGCCATGTCCGGCCTCCGAACGATCATAGAGACTCCACGGCCAACGGATCCTGTGTCCGACTCACCGATGGAAGCTGTGAGTCGGTAGAAGCACCTGAGGGTGGCGGGAGGGGGGAGGTGTCCCGCGGCCCGTAAGAACGATCAAGTGGCGGAACAGCAGATATGACCGATATGATCATTCTTATGGTGTAAGAAATCGCCGGCTGAAAAAGCCGGTATCTGAATGATGTCTGTAGCTACAGGCATGGTTCAGATATAACCCCGGAAAGTCAAGGACGTCCCAGGACTATGCGATGCATAGTAGCCCATTATGCTTTACCTGTACAGGGAGACAAAGAAGAAGTAAACCCATTAGGAATTACTACCCACAACCGCACCAAAACTGCAGAATGTAATGCAACAGCGCATTAACTTAACGGTACTGTGTTTTTATCGGAAACCAGGAAAAAAGAAAATATATTGAATATTCAATTGCAACTATACGGCAGCCTGCAAAACCTTGCGGCCAAAACAGGCATCAGCCGATGCACTGACATCTACATTGTAGAACTTGGTAAACGTGTGGACAGACGACCAGGTCGCCGCTTTACACACCTGAGCGACAGACTTGATGTCGGAAGGCCCAAGACGTTCCAATTGCCCTTGTGGAGTGGGCCGTGACCGGAAAGGGGGGCACCTGCCCCTTCAAGGCGTAGGCTTGTACTACAATCTGTCTGATCCATCTGGAAATGGTGGCTGACGAGACCGCCGTGCCTTTCTTGGGACCAGCCACCGAAACAAACAGTGAGTCTGACTTCTGAAAGGGAGCAGTGGCAGACAAATACACCTTTAGAGCCCGAACCACGTCCAGAGCGTGAAGGGCCACTTCCTTAGGGTGCTTCGGCTTAGGACACAGAGATGGTAATACAATGTCCTCATTGATATGAAAAACCGAGACCACCTTCAGTAGAAAATATGGTTGTGGACGCAAAACACCACCTTGTGGATAACCAGATAAAGCGACTTGCAGAACAAAGCCGCAAGTTCCGAAACCCTCCTGGCCGATGTGATGGCCACTAGAAAGACCACTTTCTGGGAAAGAGTCAACAGGGGAATCTCTCTGATATTTTCAAATGGCGGTTTTTGAAGCGCCGATAACACCAGGTTCAAATCCCAGGGGGTAACGGGACACACACCGGAGGGCCTATATGTCGCACCCCCTGAACAAAGGTACTTACTAATGAGTGAGCCACCAGGGGTCACTGAAAAAAGACAGCCAAGGCTGATATTTGCCCCTTAATGGTGCTTAACGCCAATTTCTGGTCTACTCCTTGCTGAAGAAACAGCAGGATCCTGGATATAGAAAAAAAGTGCGGATGCCATCCTTTCTCCTCACATATGGAGATGTAGGCCTTCCAGGTACGATGATATATCTTCCGAGAAGAAGATTTCCACACCCTCAACATAGTTGGGATCACCGAGTCCAACAGACCCCGGTTCCTCAACACCTGGCTCTCAATAGCCATGCCATTAAAGCCAGCGATGGTAAAGCAGGATGGAGAATCGGACCTTGAGACAGAAGGTCCTCTCGTAACGGCAGTCGCCATGGGGCGTCCACCACCAGGCGCACTAGGTCTGCTTACCAAGGACGTTGAGGCCAATCTGGGGCAATCAGTATTACTGGGATCCCCTTGACCTCCATTCTGCGAAGCAGACGTGGTAACAGTTTCAGTGGAGGAAAGGCATAGATCAGCTGGTACTGATCCCACGGAGCCACCAGCGCGTCTGCCCACGGATCTCTTGTCCTGGACACGAATCTCGGCACCTTCCGATTGAGACGGGAGGCCAAAACATCCACGTCTGGTGTGCCCCACCTCAGGCACAGCAGCCTGAATACCTCCGGATGCAACACCCATTCTCCTGGGTCCAGCATCTGGCAACTCAGATAGTCCGCCTGCCAGTTCGCCACTCCCGGGATGTAAATTGCCGACAGGGCCGGTACGTGTCGCTCTGCCCACCGAAGTATGTGAGCGACCTCCCGTGCTGCGGCTGAGCTTCTTGTTGCCCCTTGGTGATTGATGTATGCCACAGCCGTGGCGTTGTCTGACTGGATCCTGATCGGACGCCCCTGAAGTCTCATCGACCATGTGGAGAGGCATAGCCTGATCGCTCTTAGTTCAAGCAGATTGATCGGCAACTTGGATTCTTCCGCCGACCAGAGGCCCTGAGCCGACTGAACCCCCATCACTTCCCCCCAGTGGGATAGGCTGGCGTCTGTTGTGATCACTGTCCACTTCAGAGGTAGGAACGACTTCCCGGACTGAATTACCGGGTATCACAAACACCAGATCAGTGAATCTCTGACTGACTGACTCACCTGGATCTGTCGATCTAGGGAAACCTTGTCCCATTTTGACAAAATCTCCTTCTGCAGGGCTCTGGTGTGGAACTGGGCATATGGTACTGCCTCGAAGGAGGCTACCAGGACTTGCGGTTCCTCAGCAGTTTTACCGTGGATCTGAGAGTCTGCAGTTTGTCTGAAGGGAGAAAAACTCTAACTTCTCTGGAGTCCAGCAGCAAACCCAAGTACTCCAGACGCTGGGTTGGTACAATCAATGACTTCTTTAGGTTCAACAGCCACACAGATTCTTGCAGGGTCTGCATGGTGATCGCCACATCCTCCTCTAATTCTGAGGCGGAAGATGCCCTCAGGAGGAGATCCACGCAGCAACACCAAAACTGGAGCCAATACCTTGGTAAAGACTCGAGGGGCTGATGCCAGACCAAAAGGGAGAGCCACAAACTGGTAGTGGACTTCCTTGACTGCAAAGCGCAGAAATTTTTGATGCCAAAGGCATATGGGTATGTGCAGGTACGCATCCTGGATGTCTAAGGATGCCAGGGAGTCTCCTTGATGGAGTGCAGCGACTACTGAGCAAACTGATTCCATTCTGAACCTCTGCACTTTCACAAAGTGATTGAGGGCTTTTAGGTCCAAGATTGGACGTACCCCTTCCTTCTTGGGAACTACAAACAGATTTGAGTAGAATCCCTGGAAATGTTTCGATTCCGGAACCGGTACAACCAGGGCAGGACTTAGGGTGGTGGGGGCCCCTGGGCTTGAGTCACTTTCGGGCCCTACCTTCTATACATTACCGTATTTATCGTGTATAACACGCACCCCAAATTTAGGAGGGAATTTTCAGCCTTGCCCCAGAGTCATTTGCAGCCTTGTCATTGCAGTCTTGAAGTTTAAAAATTGCGTTTCGGGGGCCTCTCAGCAGCTTCCGGGTCCATCTTGCAGTCCTGAGCAGAGCTGAGAGTAGCCGAGTGTACTCGGCTTGGCTCACAGTCACACCCAATCCCTATGTTATGTCCATCATAGGGCGGGACTGGGCGTGACTGTGAGTGGAGCCAAGCCGAGTACACTCAGCTATGCATCTCTGTGGGGCCCGCGGGGTCCCCTATTGGGCGAGGCCCATGGGCTTGAGCCCAGTTAAGCTAAAATTGTAAGTCCAGCCCTGGGTACAACCACCCCGCGACTCAGCAGGTCCCTTACTGCCCCCAAGAGGGCCTCCCGGGGAGCCGGGGATACGAGTATGCTGAAGGGGAGGAATCTGTTTGGCGGCCAAGAGAGAAACTCTATCTTGTAGCCGGAGGAAATCAGATCGCAGACTCATTGGTTGGATATCCAAGAGGACCATTGGGCTGCAAACTCCTGAAGGCGACCCCCCACCCGAGACATGGGTGGGGGCAAACGTTCATGTGGTAGCACTTTTGTTCGCAGGCTTGTTAGGCTTACGGTTCCAGGGACGTTTTTGTCCTTCCGTGGTCGTCCTATCAGGCTGGGGACGCTTAGCTGAAGCTCTGGGAGGACGAAAAAGCCGTTTGTGAGCGGAAAAAGAGGGCCCTTGCCTACGGCGTGGCTCCTTAGCCTTCCTGGCCTGTGGGAGTAGGGTACTCTTACCACCAGTGGCATTTTTAATAATGTCATCCAAAGAGGCTCCAAAGAGCAGGTCGCCAAGGAAGGGAAGATCCGTCAGGGCTTTTTTGGATGCCTGGTCAGCAGACCAGCATTTTAACCAAATCAGGGGCCTCAGCACCACTGCTGACACTGAAGCCCTGGATAACAGAGGGAGAATATCCAGAGCCACGTCACAGACATACTTAAGGCCTTTCACTAGTTGGTCTGCTAGTTCCACGCAGACAGGAGAAGCCTGTTGCTCTCCCAATTTGCGGTACAACAGTTTTTCCCACTCAGTTAGTGTCAGCGACACAAGTGCGGATGCCAGTACTGGTCGTACGGCGAACAAGCAACTTCCTCGGCCTTCCTGAACGTGGGATCCTTAAATGCAGGAGTCCCCTCTACCGGGATCGTGGTTACTTTATTTAACCTGGATACTGGAGGGTCCAGGACCGGAGGAGCCGACCATTTCTTGAGAAGGCTTTCCTTAATAGGGTAACGCACCGCCATGGATTTTGGGACCGAAAAGGGGCGGTGCGACAGCATTCCTTGTAAATGAACTTGTCAAAATAAGTCAGATACGGGAACACCTTAGGTGAACGTGCTGGCTTGCGGGACCCAAAGGGGACCGCTACATCAGCAGAGGGATCTGCTAGCTCCTGAATCTTCAGGGTATCACGCGCAGCTGTGATAAGTGCTCCAACAAGCGCTTTGTCGCGCACGGACCCGGACGGGGACTCATCCTCACTGTCCAAACGGTCCTGGTCATCGTCATCTGACAAGACAGAGCAGGGGTCACCAGCCTCAGCAGGACCTGAGTCTGCGTCAGAGCTCTCCCCAGAGGACAGGGGGCAGGGGCTGCTTTTTTGCACCCTTTTTCCCACATGCCACCTCCATCTTGGTAACAAACTTATTGAGGACCGCCGTCAGGGTGTCCATGAGCACTGCGCAGTCCGCAGGCAACCCGGTTGCAATTGCTTGGATTTCGGGGGAAGAAACACCAGTTTCTGAAGCCATGCTGACCCTACCCTGTCTGCCACCCGAAGGGGACTTAGAACAGTGACAGTCCCACCCTCCTTACTGCCGCTGGCTGGGGGGCTCTTTCCTGCCAGACTCACCACCCTGAGGAGTTCTGCACTATGCAGGTAGTGCCTGTAGTCCCTGTTGGCTCCCAGGTCCAGAGGAAACAGTGCTGTGTCGGTGGAAGCAGCTGAAAATGGAACTAAAACTGCTCTGAAGTGTGCTCAGGCTTCAAGAAAATGACCGTCCAGCGTCCAGCACAAGGACATAAAACACAGGGAAAATGGCTGTGAGAGCACAGGAGCACATGCTGCCACTAAAGAACACTAAAACTGTGTTCAGGCTTCAAGAAAATGGCCGCCAGTGTCCTGTATAGGAAATCACCAGGAAAATGCCTGCTGAAGCCCAGGAGAGCATGCCCTTGCCCAGACCCGAAATGGCCGCCGAAAGCAGCTCCATGAGGTACAGAGAGAAAACAATGGCGGTGAGCACAGCGCTACACAGGACACCAGCAGGGCCTCACAGACACAGGGCATGAAGACAGGACCCAGGACACAGCTAGCCAGCGCAACCCCCCCCCCCCCCAGGTGGGAGCCCCCTGGAGAGCCCCTGCATAGACACACACACACCGCTCAGCAGCCACATGCCACAGGGAGGGGGGAGCGAAGATAGGGACAGGGAGAGAAGAGATGGAGGTGAGGGACCCCAATTCGACCTCCCCAGGAATGCCCAGCTGCTCAGCCCTGCCGAGGCAGGGAGAGCTGTACTAACCAGTCCTGAAGAGCTGGGAGACATTCCATTACAGACCCACTCTCTGATCAGTAGAGGGTGGCTGCTGGCCCGGCATAGTGTGACGCAGACATCAGTAGCCTGGTCATATGTATGCCCCGGAGCATAAAAGCTCACCGACCACCTCTGGAGCTGAGGTTTCGTCGTGACCTGCCTAGCGCATAGCTGCGGCCTGCACACGCTCGATGGCCGGACTGGGGAGACTACAAGGATAAGAGTATCCAGCCTGTCACCCAGCCGGCTGTTGATAGTAGATCACAGGATCAATCCTCTTGCTCAAAAAGTCACGCTTCTGCAGAAAGAAGCACGGACTGATGGGCCCGTGCGGTTTCTAGGTCCTTCTCCTTCACTAGGCAAAATAAAACTGATGACTGCATGGCAGGCTGGAGGGTTGTTGCCCAACTAAAGAGTTCTGAGTGTTTGATTACAACTAATGTCTAGTATTCTCCTAGTAATGGGCATAACAACCCAATGGCTAAGAGAGAAGCTGTGTCGGTCGGTGAATAAAAGAGAGTACGGTAATATAAAATCCTATAAGTCCATGAAGAGTCCAAAGAGTACCGTAGATACTGGAAAAACAAGTGATTTGTCTGAAGATAACCACCACCTTATGGAATGAGGCTTACAGGAAGTGATGGACCCAACTAGGCTTATGCCCACTGAGTCATTAAGGCTTAACGGTGTAATCACACCTGGGGATGTTATATCTCCAAACTTTAATACACCTCAGACGTTTGAATTACTCTTCCATATTTGGATTGTAAGGGAGCCGACGAGTTTTGCCTTAATAAGGCATCATCTGGGGATCCCCAGATGATGCCTTATTAAGGCGAAACACATCGGGAGAGGTTTGCTGATGCCACTGCGTTCCCAGAATTTTAATATACATGCCTTTTATGTCTTCTCACATGTGAGTACCCATTTTTAATAGAATAAACGTTTTTAATATAACGGTAATACACTATGTGGCTCCATTTCCTCCTTTTTTGGTATATGTAACCTGGGAGAGACTCACAGTGTATACCTGGCTACTATTTTTCACATCCCTTTACAATCCACATATGGAAGAGTCTAATTTTCTCAAGTCACAACTTTCTTTTAGCATATCTTGAATATCTGGGTAAGTCTTTCACACAGATGTAGCAACCAGTAAATTCCTGGATAAGTCTCTCTCACAAACCTAGCAGCCAGGAGTTAGTTACCTTGATTTGGATTGTAGAACAGCTTCACAGTACCAGAACCTTTAAGCCAACCCGGCAGTACTGTGAGGGTAGATAGATGTAGATGCGTCCTCCAAACGAGTTACCACGCCCTCCTGAGAGACCAGTCTTAATCCTGGCTCTCTCCAGCAAGGGTCCTCCCCTGGATCTCCTCAGCTTGGCACGGCTTCTTTCAAACAGGCAAGACAGCCTAAGGACCCCCTCTGAACTAGTAGGCCCCAGACAGGGTTCTGGGCCTACTTGCACAGCTTGCAGCAACGTAGCCTCAGGCCTGAAAGGCCATGAGGTGAGAACTCCCCAGAGCACATGGCATCTGCCCAATAAATACCCCTTCCCAGAATGCACAGCGGCAGGAACCTCCAACTGGGCTGTTTCTGGAAAAATAATATTTATTACAACTTAACTTAGTTGTTATGCTCACACTGTCCTGTGTACCCAGTGACACCTAATGGCAAACAGTGGGAAATAGTGGGAAATGCACAACACAGTCAAATTAGAACAGAATCAATAAACTATGTTCAATCAATCTGAGCTGGTTGCAGTTCAGCCAACACGAAATTTATATTATAGGCCCATTTTTAGGATCAGCGGGCTACACTGTATATACCATACCATCCCCAAACAATGTCTTTTTTTTTGACGAAACGTGCCTCAGGAGGAGTTTGGCGTGCTGAGGTCACCACGTACTGAGTCGTTTGTGGATGGGCGTCCACACATACCCAGCCGCCGAAACTGATGCTTGTTTGTTCTTGGAAAATTGTAAGTGTGTTACTTTTTAATAAATATTTAAACGATACTTCACTATGAATGGCTTCTCTTTTCTGGGCTATTTGATATATATCCCGGAGTAATCTTCTATATGAGAGCCCGCTAAGGTATCCTCCGTGTATGCTGGAGTTGGGACCTTTAGAAGTATCCATTTGGTCTGTGATTGAGCTCCGTGGTTGGCATCCATTGGCTATTTCCCTCCTCAAAATCATCAGAATATCAGACCTCTGCCTCCACTCATATGCTGACGACACGCAACTTTGCTTTCGTATCACCGGACAAAAAGACCATCATCAGCAACTAGGAAATTGCCTCACTTTGATAGACGACTGGATGACCGCTAACTCCCTCAAACTCAACAAATCGAAAACAGAGCTTCTTATCCTACACGCAAACCAAAATTCCCGAACCAAGATCCCCTGGACACCACCCATCATCTTTGGACAGACCAGCTCCCCAAAGACCAAGGCCAAGAGTCTCAGGGTAACTTTTGACTCGGAAATGTCAATGGATGCGCAAATAGGAGCAGTAGTTAGTGGTTCTGAACATCTGCTCCGCCTGCTACGCAGACTCTTCCCCTTCATTCCAAAGGAGGACAAAGCGGTGGTAGTTGGAACAGTCATTAATTCCCGACTTGACTACGCAAACTCCCTTTACATAGGATTACCCCAATATCAACTTGCGCGATTACAACTTATCCAAAACACGGCGGCAAGGCTGATAACAGGAAAAAAAAACCCTGGGAATCCATCTCCCCTTCCCTGAGGAGCTTACATTGGCTACCCGTAAAGAATCGGATCACATTCAAGACCCTCTGCCTCACCCACAAATGCACGCATGGAGACGCTCCTCAATACCTACTCGAGAAAATAAAACACTACACACCCAACCTGCAGTCTTCGATCGTCTAGCCAAAACCTCCCCCTCATTCTCAAATCCCGGTACAAAGCAAAGGGGGAACGGAGATTCGCTGTCCAAGGAGCACGGCTATGAAACGCTCTACCAGCCAACATCCGCCTGGAAGAAAACCATCAGGTCTTCAGGAAAAAACTCAAGACCCATCACTTCTAAGAAGCTTGACAACAAAGCTCAACTCAGCGCCTTGAGGCCATTCAGTTCGTGATGTAGCGCTATACAAATTATTTATTCATTCATATGCTTTTTGGGCTTGCAATTTGGTAAGCCTTCAATCCTTAAGGTGGTCGCATGTGGTGGTGGATCTCACTTGGAATCACTGTGTGCTTTTTTTTCTTTGTGTATGATTTTTACTAAGAGAAGAATCAGCCATCAATTCCTCTTCTATTTATTTATTTATATTTATTTATAATCACTATTTTTGCACTTATTCACTTTTATAGATTCTTATATTGAATACGATATTTTGTCACTATAATCAATTTATGGTGTGATCAACTATTAACACATTATGTCACTGTAATTAATTTTATATAGTGTGATTTAATTATTAACCACTTGCTTACTGGGCACTTAAACCCCCCTCAGTCCCAGACCAATTTTCAGCTTTCAGCGCTGATGCACTTTGAATGACAATTGCGCGGGCATACAACACTGTACCCAAATGAAATTTTTATCATTTTTTTCCCACAAATAGAGCTTTCTTTTGGTGGTATTTAATCACAGCTGGAAGTTTTATTTTTTGCTAAACAAACAAAAAAAGATGCAAAAAAAAAATAAAAAAATCATGTTTGATAGTTTGTTATAAAATTTTGCAAACAGGTCATTTTTCTCCTTCATTGAAGTGCGCTGATGAGGCGGCACTGATAGGCTGCACTGGTGGGCACTGATAGGCTGCATTGGTGGGCACTGATAGGCTGCACTGGTGGGCACTGATAGGCTTAGTTAAGGCGGCACTAATAGGCACAGATAAGGCGGCACCGATGGGCACAGATAAGGCGGCACTGATGGGCAAAGACGGGCACAGATAAGATGGCACAGATGGGTGGCACAGATGGGTGGCACGGATGGGTGGCACTAAGGGGCACTGATAGGTACCACTGATAGATGGGACTGATGGGCACTGATAGGTGGCACTGATAGGTGGCTCTGATAGGTGGCACTGCTGGGCACGGATATGTGGCACTGGGGTGCAGCACCTTTGTTGAGGCAGACTGTGGGCACTGCTGGGTGGCACTGTGGGCACAGCTGGGTGGCACTGTGGGCACTGCTGGGTGGCACTGACAGGGGGGGACACATTTTTTATTCAGGCAGGCAAAGCAGGGGGCAGGTGGGCACTGGCAGGGCTGGCCGTGATCGGGACTGATGTCCCGATCACGGCCGCCGGTGATCGGCTTTTTTTTTCTCCTCGCGCTGTCAGCGCGAGGAGGAATAATAGCCGATTACCGGCTCCGTTATATCACATGATCAGCTGTCATTGGCTGACAGCTGATCACGTGATAAGGGGTCGGGATCGACCCCTTGCACGGATCGGTGATCAGGCGAGTCTCGTAGACTCGCCTATCACAGAGCGCGCCGCGCGCGCCCCCAGGGGGCGCGCAGGCCGCTCGTGCACGGGACTACATCAATAGCGCGGCTATAGCGCGGGTCTCAAGTGGTTAATTCATTAATTAGCACTTCATATTTATTTATTTATTTTTAGTGTTGCTACATATGTTTTTCTTGTATATACCATAATTTGAAGACGCTATAATTTTCACTTATAACTTTTAGCACTGATCACTGTATTAGTGTCACTGGTTCCCACAAAGTGTGAAAAGTATCAGCCTGTCCTCTGCAATATCGCAGTCCCACTATAAGTCACTGATCGCCGCCAATACTAGTAAAATAAATACAAATTCCAGTGTATATCTTACAGTTTGTATAACTTTTGTGCAAACTAATCAACATACGATTAGGGATTGGGATTTTTTTTTTTTTTACCAGAGACATGTAGCAGAATACATTTTGGACTAAATTTCTGAAAAAAAATTTTTTTTTATTTATTTGTTTTATAGCAGAAAGTAAAAAATATTGTTTTTTTTTCTAATTATTATTATTTTATTTTTTTTACATTTTCAGTCTTTCTTCACTTATATCATAAAAAATAAATATAAACGCAGAGGTGATCAAATCCCACAAAAAAAAGCTCTATCTGTGTGAAAAAAAATGATATACATTTAATTTGTGTACTGAACATGGAGGAGGGTAAATCTTCCGGAGCTGAGGTGGTTAAACGCTTCTTTCATCAGCGTGTGTCACACATAATCAAATTATTCTAAAAGAAGTCAGGAGCGCAGAGCGTCCGAATGACTAAGCATTAGATTATTAGTAAAGGCGTCTTTCCTCATGTAACACGCGGGGCTCGTGTAGTAATTCATGATTTCAGCTTCAACGAACATATTGCAAAACAAGCACCAGAAACAGGAAAAGCAGCAACTTTCCGGCAAGTGAAATCACACAAAGTATACAATCACATCCTAGAAGGGGGCCCCCGAGCCCTGCCAAAATCCCCACTAGCTAGGTGAACTCCCTATAGTCTGTAGTGTTGATCTCTGGTCAGAATAGAGCGCATTACAAAGTATTAAACCCAAAAGAAAACATTTATTGTATTGCAGCTTACCAATTCTTGATGAATCTAGATGTTGATGGCTGCATTTGTTTTCTTTGTTGGGCTTTCTTTCTTGTATTTGAATCTAGATATCCAGCCAGTAAGTCTGTTGTATTTCAAAAGAACAAGCTCTTTTCCAGATGTATCATTTACAGGGATGAGACAAACCATTAACCACTGATTGGTGCTTACAACGATACAATTGAATTAGTATATATATATATTATAGTTGCACGATTCTGGCAAAAATGAGAATCACAATTTTTTTGCTTCGAATAAAAAAGATCACGATTCTCGCAGTGTAAAATCTTTCACATTATACAAAAAAAAAAATCAGGTTAATTGTACTGGCTATTTTGTTTAATTCATTAAAGTGTAATTTTCTCCAAAAAAATTGCATTTGAATGACTGCTGCGCAGGTGTGACATAAAATATTGCAACAACCATCATTTTATTCTCTAGGGTCTCTACTTAAAAAAAAATAAAAAATAGGTAAGGATAGGTATGCCTCACAAGATAAAGAGATAATGTCCCATAGTGTAGTAGTTTCAACCAATTGAATTTTATTTAAGTCAAATCATTTCCCTGAAGAAGTCACGTGACGGTGACGAATGTGCAAGGAAGGAAGTGAGAGAGACACTAGGAAGGACATTGAAACGCACCGTTCGTTACTCTGCTTGTTGCTCTATTACTGCAGTTTTTATTCACTCAGAATGTGAGTACCCTGTCACTATACTTAAATAAAATTCAATTGGTTGAAACTACTACACTATGGGACATTATCTCTTTATCTTGTGAGGCATACCTATCCCAGGAACAGGAGCCAGTTACCCACCTATACTATTAAGGCTATAACCTCACAGCCGTGAGGTAAGGGCACATCCATCCACGTATTGGATAAATAGGAGGATTAAGTCACTGCACATGTATGCCTGCATGGATCACTGAAGTTCAAAGCTAGTGCTTCCCCTTAGAACACAGCACGTCCACAGGACTAAATATCCCAGACTGATTACCAGCACCTTATTTTTATGTGTTTATCATTTCACCTGTGTTGTAACGTTTTTTTGCTGCTAGCACTATTTGCACTTTATAAACACCGCATGGAACATGCATTTTGTTATATTGGATTGATTGTTATCTGTATTTTTTTACTTGGCACTTTATAAACACTGCATGGAACATGCATTTTGTTATATTGGATTGATTGATATCTGTGTTTTTTTCCCACTTGGCATGTCACATGGGATTGTGCTTATGTGATTATTCTCACTGTACACTTTTAGTCATATATTTTGGACTATCACCTTAAGTTATATATTCATTTATTGTCAGCATATTTTATTGCAGTTTTGCACAGCACCCACGATTTGTATGTCTATTGTTTCAGGCATTCATCCATTACTGTGAGTTTTTATTTGTATGGCACTCTATCAGAATCTATATTTGATTGCCACTCTCTAACATTTATTCTAGTTTAGCACGTACCGAACAAGGATTTGTGCACACCCAGACACATATAATTTTACACTAGCACTTTTTGACCTTTACCCTTTTATCCTTTACCTGCATACTCATCTGTTCCCCTTCCCCCTCCCTGCCCTTTCTTCCCCTTCCCCTTTTTCTTTTCTCCTTCCCTCTCTTTCTCCCCCCTTCCCCCCCCCCCCTCCCTCTCCCCTCCTTTCTTGTTTTCCCCCATTTGCGCAACACTAAAACCACTTAATCGACATGTGAAATATCGCCACGAACGTCAGAGCGAGAGCAATAAAACTAGCGCCAGACCTTCCGTGTAACTAGTAACCTGTATAGGCTTTCAAAGCATCATTCTAGGTACCATAGTTTGTCACCCTTCCGTGGGCATATGCAATTATAAAGCATGACTTGTTTGGCATCTATTTACGGCGTTACATCATCTTTTCAATTTTACCCAAAAATTGGGTATTCTATTGTGTCTGTGTGCACTAAAATTAATCAAAGTGTATTTTTTCCCTCTGGCATGGTGGGGAACCTCTGATATGATGGGGCAACCTCTGATGTGGGAGTGACTCTGGCATGGTGGGGGACCTCTGATATGATGGGGCAACCTCTGATGTGGGAGTGACTCTGGCATGGTGGGGGACCTCTGATATGATGGGGCAACCTCTGATGTGGGAGTGACTGGCGTGGTGGGGGACCTCTGATATGATGGGGCAACCTCTGATGTGGGAGTGACTCTGGCATGGTGGGGGACCTCTGATATGATGGGGCAACCTCTGATGTGGGAGTGACTCTGGCATGGTGGGGGACCTCTGATATGATGGGGCAACCTCTGATGTGGGAGTGACTCTGGCATGGTGGGGGACCTCTGATATGATGGGGCAACCTCTGATGTGGGAGTGACTCTGGCATGGTGGGGAACCTCTGATATGATGGGGCAACCTCTGATGTGGCAGTGACTCTGGCATGGTGGGGGACCTCTGATATGATGGGGGAACCTCTGATGTGGGAGTGACTCTGACATGGGGGGACCTCAAATATGATAGGGGGAACCCCTGATGTGGGAGTGACTCTGGCATGGGGGGGACCTCAAATATGATGGGGGGAACCTCTGATGTGGGAGTGACTCTGGCATGGTGGGGAACCTCTAATATGATGGGGGGAACCCCTGATGTGGGAGTGACTCTGGCATGGTGGGGGACCTCTGATATGATGGGGGAACCTCTGATGTGGGAGTGACTTTGGCATGGTGGGGAACCTCTAATATGATGGGGGGGAAACCCCTGATGTGGGAGTGACTCTGGCATGGGGGGGACCTCAAATATGATGGGGGAACCTCTGATGTGGGAGTGACTCTGGCATGGTGGGGGACCTCTGATAGGATGGGGGGAACCTCTGATGTGGGAGTGATTCTGGCATGGTGGGGGACCTCTGATATAATGGGGGGAACCTCTAAAGTGAGAGTGATTTTGGCATGTATGGGGACCGCTAATATGATGGGGGAACCTCTGATGTGAGAGGGACTCGGACTGGGCCACAAATGATATATATCGTATTTTTTAGGCGCTGCCTCAGAGGGGACAGGACGAGCGCGGTCAGAGTACATACAGGAGAATCTCCTGTTTACTCGGCGGTGTCTGTAATAGGAAGTCCCATCTCCTGGGCTGCCATTGGACGACTGTTCTGTCTATCATAGGAGGCGGGACTTTGTATTAAAGAGGCAGCCAAGAAAACAGGAGATTCTCCAGTATGTAATCTGTTGACTCTTGTCCTGCCCCCTCCGTCCCCTCCGAGGCTGTAGATGGGCATCGATCAGGCTGCATCAATTGTAATGGCGAGGCTGTATTGATTGCAATGGTAGAGCTGCATTGATGGAAATGGTGAGGCTGCAGATGGACCCTGACCCTTATTTTGCTTCACAGTTCAGTAATTAAAATTTAAGTTTTTTCCTGAAACTTCCCGATCAATACGGTATATCCAAATAACACGCCCAAGCTCATCCTTAGTGGCGCTCGGGGATTCGTTTGGGACCACAAAAGATGTATATATATATATATATATATATATATATATATAGTCCAAATAACGCATCCAAGCTCATCTCTTCTCCACACACAGCCACAAAGGCAAAAGAATTCTTGTTGGGCGGTGTATTAGTGCTCGGACGAACACACTTAGACCGAATTTTAATGGTTCAGAGAATGTCAGGCAAAATGGTCGGCCCTCGCACATGTTCACTTCATCAAATCTGGCCCTCTTTGAAAACACTTTGGACACCCCTGTTTTAAACAAGGGGCCAGTTTACTGTCCTTGAGACTTAAGGGGCCCCACTGTGGGCATGGGGAGTTGAAAAGGTCCTAACAGCAGTGGAAAACAAACAATGACCGATCTTTGGTGTCCGGGGGGAGGAATGGTGTCCCATCGTTGGCGTTTGTGGGAATAATGGCATCACATTGTTAGTGTTTGTGGGAGGAATGGTGCCCCATCATAGGTGTCCTTGGGAGGAAAAGCACCCCGGCGGTGTAATTGGGAGGAATTCTGCTTCTTCTTTGGTGTCTGTGGGGGGGGGGGGGGGAAATATGGTCCATTGTTGGTATTAGTGGATGAAAATAGTGGCCCAAGCGCCAGATAAAAGCAAGTAAAGGGCAACCATTTGGGGACCACTGGTCCAGATTAGCGTTTCCCAACCATTTTTTCCAGCACCCTTTAAAATTTTGCACAATCTTGAGGTAACTCATTCTAAAATGTAAAAAGAAAACGAATAGTTCTACATAATAAAGCAAAACTCATAGATGTAGAACATCCAATAGTAGAAGTTATTTATTCTTCCAAAGAAAATACCTTTCTTTGCACCCCGGTACGGATTAGTATCCCAATGTTTCTCCTGTCCCTCAGTTTCTCTCCCTCACTCAGCTAATGTGACCTCCGGAGCTGACAGAGAGGGGCAAACAATGATGCAGTGCAGACACCCAACATCCTCCTTATCAAGCGACATCATTTGTTGTTAGGGCACAAAGGTGGCTAGATGGTTGAAGTTTTTGGACCATTTTGCCAAACCAGCTCCTGAAGAAACCTGATGACACCCCGGTTGAAAAAGGCTGTTCTAAAGTATAGCAGACTACAAAACAACAAAGCAGAGAGTGCACCGCCCTAGAGCATTACCATAAATACATTTTTATTAAGGAATGTATAAACAAGTGAATATGCACAAGCATATCTAGAGATTCAGATGAAAACGCCTCCAAATCACCATAGGAAAGACCTCAGAGTCTAGGAATGGCAAACGTGTTTCAAGGGTCATGCCTTCTTCCTCAGGAGCCTGTTTTTGGTTCTGAGGAAGAGGGTGTGGCCCTTGAAACACGTTAGCCATTCCTAGAACCTACGAGGTCTTCCCTGTGGTGATTTAGGGGCAGTCTCACCTGCATCTCTAGATATGCATGTATCACCCTCTACCTGGTGTAGGTGCTAGAGTGAGATTTAGAAAACAGGTCAATTTAGGCAGGCCTAGCTTTCTAGGCCTTTTTTTGTTTTGATCTGTGGATTGGGAGTAGCTTAGAGTAGGCTGGTGACTCACAGATAGTATCATCTTTCAGTTACCTCCCTTCTGCTTCTAGATGCTAATAAAAGGCAGGTGGGGAAGAAGGGTGGAGCTATCTGGGGTTTTCTGTGGAGCCCTAACCAATCCCCAACCTGGATTGGCAAGCCTCCTTAAATACCTAGGGTCAGCCCAAGTGGGAGGAGTTGTTTGGGTGGGTTTGCAAAGGTCTGACTGGGATCAGTAGTCCACCAAAGAGGGCAGCTAGCACCAGAAGTTTTGGTTACACTATGGGGACCTGTGGTCCCTGCCTGTAATAAGGAACTTTGCTAAGGCCTGGCTGAAACCAGAGTAAGGCCCAATCATGTGCTAGCTGCGCCTAAAGAATTGTGCTGGAGGGAGGAGAGAGTCTGCAGCAAGGGATGTGCAGGAGGAGAATATCCGATTTGTCCCAAACCAAGCAAGAATCTTTTTTTTCCTGGGCATCCTATGAATTCCTTAACCCCCATCCAAGTTCTAATCCCTCAATAAAAATACAAAAAAAACAAAGCTAATGGATGGTACATCATCTTGGAGTGTCTGAAAGTAAATGCCATGGTGGGCAGGGTGACAGGTGGGCCACATCACTCAGCAGCCCCTATTGGGGGGGGGGGGGGGGGGGTACAACTACATGCGTTTGTGAGTATTCACTTGTTATTTATACATTACAAAAATGTATTTATGGTAATGCACCTTCTCCTTTGTCGTTTTCTTAAAGTGACTGTAAAGCTTAGTTAAAAAAAAAAAAAAAAAAAAAAAAAACACGAACAACCCTGTTATACTTACTTCCTCTGTGCAAGGGTTTTGCACAGAGCGGCCCCGATCCTCCTTTTCTGGAATCCCGCCACGGCGCTCCTGGATCCTCCTCTTCTCAAGTGCCCCCACGGAGAGACACTTTCCATGGGGGGGGCACAAGTGCAGGTGTGCTCCCAAGTCCTGATGCTGTGTCCATTGACAGATAGCAGGCCCCGGCGCCAACCTGCCCCGCCCCCCGGCGGAAGGGCCGCGGGGGGTGGCACCTCTCCCACCGCCGATAACTGTGATCTCGCGGCGAACCCGCCACGGAGACCACAGTTATCGTACAGACGGCCTGAAAAAAAAAAAAAAAAAAAAAAAAAAAAAAAGAAAAAAAAACGCAATAAGCATATATTGATTGGTTTGCACAAAAGTTATAGCGTCTACAAAATAGGGAATAGATTTATGGCTTTTTTTTTATTAAATTTTTTTTTTTATTAGTAATGGCGGCGATCTGCGATTTCCATCGTGACTGCAACATCATGGCAGACACATCGGACACTATTTTGGGACCAGTCATTTATACAGCGATCAGTGCTATAAAAATGCACTGACTGCGTAAATGACACCTGCAGGGAAGGGGTTAAACACTAGGGGGGCGATGAAGGGGTTAAGTGCGCCCTAGGGAGAGATTCTAACTGTGGGGGGGGGGGGCTACTACTCACATGACAGCAATCACTTTACCGATGACAGGGAGCAGTGATTTCTGTCATGTCACTAGGCAGAACGGAGAAATACCTTGTTTACATAAGCATCGCCCCGTTCTTCCGCTCCGTGACACAATTGCCGGGCACCCACAGTCACTGAGCCGCGGCGCATACAATGCCGCATCCTAAAAGGGGACGTACCTGTACGCCCATTTGCCCAGCTGTGCCTTTGTGCCGACGTATATCGTTGTGCATTGGTCGGCAAGGGGTGTAGGATACTCATCAGTCCTGAGAGGGCAGCAAGACAGTTGTGCGCTATATCCATAAGGTTTAGCCAAGAGGAAAGTCCTTTTCATTTCTAAGCACCAAACCTGAGCGCGGGAGGTTTTGGTTTTTAATGCGCTTGAGCCATGTGTGCTTAACCTGTATCCCTACAGTAGTTGCAGAACTACAAATCCCAAGAGGCATTGCAAAGCTGACAGTTGCCAGCACGACAGGACTTGTAGTTCCACAACAGCATGAGGGTCACAGGTTGGGCACCCATGCGCAAGAGTAACAGGGATTTTTAAACTAAGGCCCTCCAAGCTGTTGCAGAACTATAAGTCCCATGAGGCATTGCAAAGCTGACAGTTGCCAGCACGACAAGACTTGTAGTTCCACAAACAGCTCGAGGGTCACAGGTTGGGCATTCATGCGCAAGAGTGACAGGGATCTTTAAACTATGACCCTCCAAGCTGTTGTGGAACTACACATCCCATGAGGCATTGTAAAAGTCTGACATGCAAAGACATGACTAGGCCATGAATTGTAGTTTCTGAACAACTGGAGGGTCATAGTTTGGAGACCCCCTGCACAAGACTTTAACAGACCTGGCCAATAAAACAGAACACACCACTTTTTCATCACCAGCCTATATTTAAACATGAAGAACACAATAAAACATACCGTTTACATAAATCGGTTAGTGTATGGTGAGCATGACATAAATCTACCGCCTGGAACATTGGATACAAAGAATTTCTCAGGAACCCCTTTTATACAAATGAGCATTAGATACATAAGTAAGTAGGCGTAATGCGTATGAGCTTTACAAAGATTTATGAGAATTCCCTTTGACATGCCCATGACAGCTGAGCAACGCATCTTTCAAGCCTGTGAAGCAGGTTTAGCGCTGCATATAAAAGACAAGAAGTGAATAATAAAGGATCTATGACTCAGCCGGATAAGAGGTACACCCAAATAAAATTTTAGGGAAGGTAAAAGTAGGGCAGCCAGAAAACTGAACTCAGGGAAAAAAAAAAAAAAAAAAAAAAGACTGGATCGAGAAAATGACGCTACATGGCAGCTATGGGGGGCTTCTCACCCTGACCTATACACATTACAAGCATGCGTGCTGCTGTGACCAAGTACTGTACTACCAAATGTCACCAGTGGGAGGCACCGGCATCGGCTTGACACAGAACAAAGGACGCTGCAGCATTGAGAATTGTTACTCTACATACACTTTAAAAAAAAATAAAAAAATATTGCTTTAGCCATTTCTTACTGCAGTATTGCATTTTTTTTTTAAATGTCTCTTGCTGATTGTATCAAGGTCAACTTCCATGTACAAAATAAATTGACTTTCACTCAACAAGCGTTTTTTGTTTGTTCTTTCAATAAAACAATTCTGCAATTTTCCTCCTCTTCTGATCATTGGGGGGGCATCAGGTTTAATGATCATGCTGGGCCTGAATGCCTTCCCATTGGGGTCTGCAGACCTGGCTGATATTACTTGAAGGGTTGTCAGACCTTACGGGGGGGGGGGGGGGGGGGCTGGGGGTGTGCCAGTCAGTGTATGAATTGAACACAAAGTAAATGAGTTCTGAATAATAGATATAAGACATTAGGACACATCACCGTTAGCACTGGCTTTGGATGCCCACGTGTATGCAAAGTGAAGTGAACCGTGCAAAGTGACGTGAACCCTGCACTGAATGACACTGGTGTACAGTAATTCCACTATATATAAACCATTTCAAGGACACGCGCTTCTAAAACGTTACAAGGACCGCCAAACTCATTACAAGGAAAAAACAAAAAAAACACTTGTTCCTAATGGCAATGCATCTCCTCTGGATGGAGGAAACACAATAAGTGAAGGTCAGGATGGAGGACCTAGCCTTCAAGCTTTATGGGCAACGTGTCCAATAGATGGTTCAAATCTCCAATAGTCCCTGCTGAAGATTCAGCAGCCCTATCACAGGATCTGCTAACCTGCAACATCCATAAAGATACTAACAGAATAGATAACTAGCACATCAACAAACCACTTCAAAAAAAAAAAAATCTGCAGCACAGAAACCAGAAGAACCCTTCTGGAAACGGGACACAAAATGCTAAAAAGGACAACATCACTGCCTCGGAAGGTGGAGGAGGTTGTCCGTTCATTTGTCTGCAGCTGGCCATGATAACCTTTGAAATGAGCAGAAGGAAGTTACTGGGAAACGCAGTCTGAGGCCGTGTTCACATGTGTGCAGCCGCCGTTTGCAGCCCGGGGTCCGATGCGTTTCTGTTCAAACAGATCAAGTTTCGATTCAGATGAAAATTTTTGCCTGAATTCGCACCTGAACTTGACCCAAAGACCCTTTTGGAAACCGCACTGCGGCCACTAGGTAGCGCTATACAAGTCATTCATTCATTCATTCATTCATTCACTCCGGACATGTGTGAACCAGCTCCATTGAGAGGCGGTCACATTCACAGGCGTTAAAACCGCATTCTAATTCGCACATATGTGAACCCGGCCTGATAAAATCTTCCGTGTCCATTTATTTATGACACGTTAAGTCCAATGGTCCTTGGGGGAATAGAAACGTTTTTAGAAATGCAAGAGAGCCCTCAACTTGCAGAAAAATCATACCATAAAGCCTCTATATCAGCCTCTCAACTTTTTTTTACCTTTGATCAGTGGTCTCCAAACTGCGGCTCGGGGGCTAGATGTGGCCCTTTGCTTGCCTTATATCTGGCCATTGGGGCACAATTCCACCAACTGACACCAATGATGGGACACCATTCCACCAACTGACACCAATGATGGGACACCATTCCACCAACTGACACCAATGATGGGACACCATTCCACCAACTGACACCAATGATGGGACACCATTCCACCAACTGACACAAATGATGGGACACCATTCCACCAACTGACACCAATGATGGGACACCATTCCACCAACTGACACCAATGATGGGGCACCATTCCATCAACTGACACCAACGACGGGGCACCATTCCATCAACTGACACCAACGACGGGGCACCATTCCATCAACTGACACCAACGACGGGGCACCATTCCATCAACTGACACCAACGACGGGCACCATTCCATCAACTGACACCAACAACGGGGCACCATTGCCCTTACTGACACAATAAATGGGGCACTATTCCTCCCATTAAGACCAATGATGGAGCACAGATGCAGGGGCATTTTCAACACCCACTAGCCACAGTCTGGACCCCCCCAAAGCCTGAAAAACTTTGCTTAGAAAGTCTGGAGACCACCCTGCCTTAGATGATCTCTGGAAATAATTTTCAATTCTCAGGTAACCCCTGCTAAAACCAATTCATTGGGGGTCAGTGGGAAGAATGGCCCCTTACAGTGGTTGCCAGAATGCCACCCCTGAAGTTAGTTGAAAAGATCATTAGTGTCATGCCACCCCTGAAGATGGTTAAAAAGACCACTGGTGTAATGTAGAACAGGGGGTCTCCAAACTCTTTAAGCAAAGGGCTAATTTATTGTGCTTCATTACAACCACTTTAACCTACAGGTAAGCCTAGATTAAGGCTTACCAGTAGGTGCAAGAAATATCTCCCAAACCTAAAAGGTTTAGGAGATATTTGCAGGAATAGTAGCACCGATGTCTACGGAGCATGCGCCATAGACATCAGGAGCAGGTGCACTGAGCATGCCTTTTCCAACGGCAAACATGGCGTTAGTGGCGGCACCAGCACGCATGCGCGGGAGTGACGTCATTGCGGCTCCGGCCAGTCACAGCGCCTGGAACCGCGATACCCAGAAATCACTCTGGGATAGATGGCGGCGTCTGAAGAGGCGAATGAGGGCCGATGCCAGCGCTTCGATCTCAGGCAAGTAATTCATAATGAGCTAGTATGCTCATTATGCCTTTGACTTGCAAGGTGTAATTTTTTTTTTTTTTTTTAAAGAGGCTTTTCTTCCTCTTTAAAGAGGCTGGACTGTGGCTAGTGGGAAAAGAAAGTGCCCCCCCCCCCCCAATCACTGCCTTTAGTAGGAGAAGTAGTGCCCCATCATTGATTTCAAATGGTGGAATAGTGCCCCAAGGGCTAGATAAAGGCAAGCATATGGTGCACAATCATTGATTTCAAATGGTGGAATAGTGCCCCAAGAGCTAGATAAAGGCAAGCAAATGGTCACATCCAGCCCCCAGGTCACAGTTTAGAAGCCATTGGTCTAGAAGAGCCCTGGTTAACAATGGCTGCTCTATATGGACTAGCAAGAAACCTCTCACTGTGTGTTTTCACCAAAAGTAAATGTGCCCCGGATGACAGCTATCACTGTAGTTCTCCTAAAACAGGAGTAGCTGTAGCTGCTATGCCTGCTCCTCACTGCCTCCTGCCAAAGGAATAAGCAGCCTTTGTATTATGTGAATACATTCAGGAAATACAAAGGCTTCTGTGTGAATGAGCAGCAGAGGGGAGGGGCGGGCATGTCTGCTCTGTATGCCTTTCTCCTCACAGTCCGAGTGTCTAGAGCAGCTATTCTCAAGCTATGCCCACCCCTCCCCTCCTCCCAACCATTCACAAAAGTCTTAGTATTATGTGGACATATTCAGAAAATACAAAGGCTTCTGTGAATAGGCAGCAGAGGGGAAGGGCAGGCATAGCTCCTGTGTGTGCGTGCCTCTCTCCTAGGCCTGAGTGTCTACAGCAGCCATTCTCAAGCTATGCCCACCTCTCCTCCTGCCCATTCACAGAAGCCTTTGTATTATGTAAACACATTCCCAAAATACAAAGACTTCTGTGAATGGGCAGCAGAGGGGAGGGGCAGGAATAGCTGCTCTGTGTGTCCCTCTCCGAGTGTCTAGAGCAGCCATTCTCAAGCAGGGTTCCATGGAACCCTAAAATTCCTCCAGGGGTTACTAGAGTTGTGGTTGACTGACCTCCCATCTGGTGGTTCCTGCATAGTTCCAGCGTCAGTGCCACTTGGAAGAGCCAGTTGCATGATACTAATGGTCTCATTGCCATTCTTGCAGACAGCTAGAAGGATCATCACTGTAAAAGGGAGCACTTTTACCACCAATGATGCCATTTTCTCACTGACCACCAATGAATGATGCCATTTTCTCACTGACCACCAACGAATGATGCCATTTTCTCACTGACCACCAATGAACTGGTTCTAGCAGGGGTTCCACGAGGCCTGAAAATTTGATTCAAGGGCTAATTTTGCGTAAAAAGGACCTTTTTTTTACCCAAAATTAGCCAGGAACCATCAGATGGGAGGTCAGTCGACCACAACTCTAGTAACCCCTGGAGGAATTTTAGGGTTCCATGGAACCCTGCTTGAGAATGGCTGCTCTAGACAGTCTGGTCTAGAGTGTAATTCTTGGAAAAGCAAAAAAACTTTTAGAGATAGAAATAAGCCCAAGAGATTTTATGCAGCTCCTTGAACTTAACTCGTAGTGTGCCTTCATGATTTAACAAAGTGGATGAACTCCTGGAATTCAGCTTGAAGCAACAACTTGCATGTTATCTGCCATGAAGACCTTTATTTTCAGCAGTGAGCTCAGATAAAGACTGTGAAAGAGTCAAGTGGCTGAAAATAATGCATTATAGCAGCTACCAATTGAACAGCAAAGAAAACCAGCAAAAAGAAGAAGTCGCTAAGCCTGTTTGAATAAAGAAGCCATCTCCTCTCAAGTCTTCCTACATATCTTCTGGCTGAATGCCGCTACTTAGAAGAGCATGAACAGATCCACCTGAAGTAGTATGGTTCAACAGTATAAACACTTTATTACACATCACACCTGTTTTTTTTTTTTATCATGTAGTTTCTAGAGATCAAAACAGCGGATCTAGCAATGAGTGACATACAAGTGACATTATCTATTACTGGTCGAGAGTGGGGAGAAAAAAAAAAACAAAAAAAAAAAAAACAAAAGGGAGAAAAAAACAAAAAAAGATCTGTTGAGTCACAAGGTATCAGGAGAGGATGCCTCCAGCAGGCAACATGCGTTTATTTCATATATTATACAGACATCTCTGAGTGGAGACAGGAAGAGGGAGGGGGAGGGGACTAGGGCAGACCTGGAATCATTGTATTTGTAGAGAAGAAAGAAGAAGGGAAGAAGGCGGAGCACAGGAAGAGAAGAGAGAGAGAGCGTGAAAGAGGATTAGATCATTTCCTTAATACAGAAAGTCAAAAATCAAAAAAAGAATTTTAAGACATGTAAAAATCCAGATGGAATAGTAAAATTAAAGTTCTTACACACATACACTCAAAACAAAAAAAAAAAATATATTAACAAAAAAAAAAAAAAAAAAAGAAAAAAAAAAAATAGAATTCCAAAGAGTCCAGTGCAGGACGTGGGGAATATACAGAGCCTGGCACCTCTAGAACTGGGCACAGGTATTGGGCCTGGGCCCCCCTCCAGAGCTGGACACAGGGAATGGAAGCCTGGCACTGTGCAGGCAGCGGCCGTTATATGTTCTGACAGCACTGCATCTTTGGTTTGTTTTCAGTGGTGGGTGGGACATGTATGGGGACAACGTTGTTACTTGGGGACATGTCGTTTTCACGTCTGTCAGACATCTGCTTTTGAGACACAATGCGGTAAATTTCTGAAAGACAAAAAGAGAAATTTGGTAAAAATTCAGACACAATGAGGACCCGTCACTCTTCTCTGGCAATAATCAAACGATAGCTGAAAAGACTCACTTATACAGTGATCAGCCATAATATTATAAAGTGAATAACATTAATCATCTCATTACAGTAGCATCTAAAAGTGGGTGGGATGTATTCGGCAGCAAGTGAACATGTTGTCCCTGAAGCTGTTAGGCTGAAAGCATGGTTGCACCGATACTCGTTCTCCTGCAAATAGTGCAATACCTGAAATAGATACCTTACAAAATGAATGCACTCAAATTGCACTGCACAGAATCGAATGTGATTTGAACAGAAATGTGATGCGATTCCTGTCTGAATTGCATGCGGTTTCCTCCACCACTCCTGTATGATCCCAGGTTTCTCATAGTAACTTCAGCCTGGGTTCAGAGGAGCAGCACGGGGAAACCAGATACGATTTTGGACAGGAATTTCACTGCTTTCCTGTTTAAATTGCATTTGATTCTTTGCAGTGCGCTTTGAGCACATTTCATTTTGTATGGGTTCAAATCGCTCCGCAAAAGGTATCAAGTTCAGGTATTGTAGCATTTGCACAAGTAAATGCTTAGTATCTGCACCATCAGTGTCGGACAGGAATTCCTATTCAAATTGCATGCAATACTTGGCAGTAGGATTCGAGCCCATTCATTTTGTATGGGCTCAAATCGCACTATAAAAAAAAAAAAAAAAAAAAAAAAAAAGGTATCCATACTCAATATTGGCAAGTACATGATTGAAAATATCAATACTCACCTGAAAAAAAAAAAAAAAAAAAAAAAAAAAAAGGGGGAGAAAATAAAAATAAAATAACTAAAAATAAAAACTGTATTGTGCAACCTTAGCTGAAAGCAGAAACAAAAAAAAGTGGGCAAGTGTAAGGATTTGAGCAACTGACTTTGTAATGGCTAGACGGGGGCAGAGCAATTCCAAAAACAGCAGCTTTTGTGGGACGTCCCTGGTCCACAGTGGTCAGGACTGACCAAAAATGTGGTCCAAGGAAGGTAAACTGGTGAACGTGCAAACACAGGGCCATGGGCAGCCAAGGCTCGATGCACGCGAGAAGCAAAGGCTGACCTGTGTAGTCCGATCCAATAAAAGAGCTACTGTAACTCAGATTGCTAAAAAAAATAAAAATAAAAGCTGGTTCTGATAGAAAGGTGTCAGAACATACATAGCATCGCAGTTTGTTGTGTATGGGGCTGGGTAGCTGCAGATCGGTCAGGGAGCCCGTACTGATCTGTGTCCACAACCAAAAGCACCTACAATGGGCAGCTGGTTCTAGTGAGTGGGAGCAACAGCGCCCCCCGTGCCCGGCGGCCAGTGGGAGCAACAGTGCCCCCCCCCCCCCCAGTGCCCGGCGGCCAGTGGGAGCAACAGCGCCCCCCCCCAGTGCCCGGCGGCCAGTGGGAGCAACAGCGCCCCCACCCCCCCCCCCCCGTGCCCGGCGGCCAGTGGGAGCAACAGCGCCCCCACCCCCCCCCGTGCCCGGCGGCCAGTGGGAGCAACAGCGCCCCCACCCCCCCCCCGTGCCCGGCGGCCAGTGGGAGCAACAGCGCCCCCACCCCCCCCCCCGTGCCCGGCGGCCAGTGGGAGCAACAGCGCCCCCACCCCCCCCCCGTGCCCGGCGGCCAGTGGGAGCAACAGCGCCCCCAAAACCCCCCCCCCCGTGCCCGGCGGCCAGTGGGAGCAACAGCGCCCCCAAAACCCCCCCCCCGTGCCCGGCGGCCAGTGGGAGCAACAGCGCCGCCGCCCCCCCCCGTGCCCGGCGGCCAGTGGGAGCAACAGCGCCGCCCCCCCCCCCCCCCCGTGCCCGGCGGCAGTGGGAGCAAACAGCGCCGCCCCCACCCCGTGCCCGGCGGCCGTGGGAGCCAACAGCGCCGCCCCCCCCCCCGTGCCCGGCGGCCAGTGGGAGCAACAGCGCCCGCGCCACCCCCGTGCCCGGCGGCCAGTGGGAGCAACAGCGCCGCCCCCCCCCCGTGCCCGGCGGCCGTGGGGAGCAACAGCGCCCGCCGGCCCCCCCCGTGCCCGGCGGCCAGTGGGGAGCAACAGCGCCGCCCGCCCCCCCGTGCCCGGCGGCCAGTGGGGAGCAACAGCGCCGCCGCCCCCCCCCGTGCCCGGCGGCCAGTGGGGAGCAACAGCGCCGCCCCCCCCCCCGTGCCCGGCGGCCAGTGGGGAGCAACAGCGCCGCCCCCCCCGTGCCCGGCGGCCAGTGGGGAGCAACAGCGCCGCCCCCCCGTGCCCGGCGGCCAGTGGGGAGCAACAGCGCCGCCCCCCCCGTGCCCGGCGGCCAGTGGGGAGCAACAGCGCCGCCCCCCGTGCCCGGCGGCCAGTGGGGAGCAACAGCGCCGCCCCCCCGTGCCCGGCGGCCAGTGGGGAGCAACAGCGCCGCCCCCCCGTGCCCGGCGGCCAGTGGGGAGCAACAGCGCCGCCCCCCCGTGCCCGGCGGCCAGTGGGGAGCAACAGCGCCGCCCCCCCGTGCCCGGCGGCCAGTGGGGAGCAACAGCGCCGCCCCCGGCGGCCAGTGGGGAGCAACAGCCCGCCCCCCGTGCCCGGCGGCCAGTGGGGAGCAACAGCGCCGCCCCCCCCCCCGTGCCCGGCGGCCAGTGGGGAGCAACAGCGCCGCCCCCCCGTGACCGCGGCGCCAGTGGGGAGCAACAGCGCCGCCCCCCGTGACCGGCTGCCAGTGGGGAGCAACAGCGCCGCCCCCCGTGCCCGGCTGCCAGTGGGGAGCAACAGCGCCGCCCCCCCGTGCCCGGCTGCCAGTGGGGAGCAACAGCGCCGCCCCCCCGTGCCCGGCTGCCAGTGGGGAGCAACAGCGCCGCCCCCCCGTGCCCGGCTGCCAGTGGGGAGCAACAGCGCCGCCCCCCCCGTGCCCGGCGGCCAGTGGGGAGCAACAGCGCCGCCCCCCCGTGCCCGGCGGCCAGTGGGGAGCAAAGCGCCGCCCCCCGTGCCCGGCGGCCAGTGGGGAGCAACAGCGCCGCCCCCCCCGTGCCCGGCGGCCAGTGGGGAGCAACAGCGCCGCCCCCCCCGTGCCCGGCGGCCAGTGGGGAGCAACAGCGCCGCCCCCCCGTGCCCGGCGGCCAGTGGGGAGCAACAGCGCCGCCCCCCCCGTGCCCGGCGGCCAGTGGGGAGCAACAGCGCCGCCCCCCCGTGCCCGGCGGCCAGTGGGGAGCAACAGCGCCGCCCCCCCGTGCCCGGCGGCCAGTGGGGAGCAACAGCGCCGCCCCCCCGTGCCCGGCGGCCAGTGGGGAGCAACAGCGCCGCCCCCCCCGTGCCCGGCGGCCAGTGGGGAGCAACAGCGCCGCCCCCCCCGTGCCCGGCGGCCAGTGGGGAGCAACAGCGCCGCCCCCCCCGTGCCCGGCGGCCAGTGGGGAGCAACAGCGCCGGCCCCCCCGTGCCCGGCGGCCAGTGGGGAGCAACAGCGCCGCCCCCCCCCCGTGCCCGGCGGCCAGTGGGGAGCAACAGCGCCGCCCCCGGCGGCCAGTGGGGAGCAACAGCGCCGCCCCCTCCGTGCCCGGCGGCCAGTGGGGAGCAACAGCGCCGCCCCCCCGTGCCCGGCGGCCAGTGGGGAGCAACAGCGCCGCCCCCCCCCCCGTGCCCGGCGGCCAGTGGGGAGCAACAGCGCCGCCCCCCCCCGTGCCCGGCGGCCAGTGGGGAGCAACAGCGCCGCCCCCCCCGTGCCCAGCGGCCAGTGGGGAGCAACAGCGCCGCCCCCGGCGGCCAGTGGGGAGCAACAGCGCCGCCCCCCCCGTGCCCGGCGGCCAGTGGGGAGCAACAGCGCCGCGCCCGGCGGCCAGTGGGGAGCAACAGCGCCGCCCCCCCCGTGCCCGGCGGCCAGTGGGGAGCAACAGCGCCGCCCCCCCCGTGCCCGGCGGCCAGTGGGGAGCAACAGCGCCGCCCCCCCCGTGCCCGGCGGCCAGTGGGGAGCAACAGCGCCGCCCCCCCGTGCCCGGCGGCCAGTGGGGAGCAACAGCGCCGCCCCCCCCGTGCCCGGCGGCCAGTGGGGAGCAACAGCGCCGCCCCCCCGTGCCCGGCGACCAGTGGGGAGCAACAGCGCCGCCCCCCGTGCCCGGCGGCCAGTGGGGAGCAACAGCGCCGCCCCCCGTGCCCGGCGGCCAGTGGGGAGCAACAGCGCCGCCCCCCGTGCCCGGCGGCCAGTGGGGAGCAACAGCACCGCCCCCGTGCCCGGCGGCCAGTGGGGAGCAACAGCGCCGCCCCCCGTGCCCGGCGGCCAGTGGGGAGCAACAGCGCCGCCCCCCGTGCCCGGCGGCCAGTGGGAGCAACAGCGCCCCCCCGTGCCCGGCGGCCAGTGGGAGCAACAGCGCCCCCCCGTGCCCGGCGGCCAGTGGGAGCAACAGCGCCCCCCCGTGCCCGGCAGAAATACCCTTCTGAAATCTAATTATTCTCTGCTGATGGGGCTCACATAGTCCCTAGGGAAAGGGGAGAATCCAAGTTCACGCAAAGCCACTAACTGCCTGAACTTCATTCCTGCCAAGATCCTTCAGAGAGATGAATGGCCGTTCGCACGTCAGAGGAACAAAATCCCAAGGATTCCAGGAAAAAACAAATGACTGACTGTATAAACGCTTATAATAGTTTGGTATATAGTTTTAAAATACTGAAGAAAAAAAAAAAAAAAAAAATCCAGAGGTCTACTTTAAAAACAGCTTGATATTTGCCAGCCCTTAAGGACATCTATAGAAGGATCACTGCTGGCATATATGTGAAGTCAGCACTGTGTGTTCTCTTCTCCCTATCTGGCGACCTTGAGAATATTTGTGTCCTGAAAGTAATGCAGTATTCATCACCAAAGTGCACACAACACAGCACAAGATCTAAGAGAACAGGAAAAGGGAAGTGTACACAACAGCAAAAGACCTTTCCAAATAAGCTGGTGACACTAGAAATGTCAGGCTTGGTTGAACGTTTTTATCATCTTTAAAATAACAGGCAGTTGGCACTATTAACATTTTTTTTTTTTTTTTTTTTTTTAAACATACAAGTAGCAGCAAGTTGCATTCCATGCTTTTCAATGACAATGGTTAAAATACGTGCAACTTAAAGAGATTGTAAAGTCTTGTTTTTCTTCCTATAAAGATAAAAACAAACATGTCATAAGTACCTGCTCTGTGTAGTGGATTTGCACAGAGCAGCCCAGGTCCTCCTCTTCTCGGGTCCCTCTTCTGTGGTTCTGGCCCCTCCCCTCCTGTTCAGTGACCCCACAGTCAGGAGCTTGCTATGGGGGCACTCGAGCTAAGTCACAGCTCTCTGTGTCCATTCAGACACGGAGAACCGCACTCTCACCCCCGACTGGCTAGCTGACTGATTGGCAACAGGGGCAGCCGATGGCTGGGTCTCAGCCAATCAGGGAGGGAGAATGTCGGACAGCTGATATACTCGTGGACAATCGCTGGACAGAGGGGCTGCTGCCCACAGAAGGTTTTTAATCTTAATGCATAGAATGCATTAAGAAAAAAAAAAAAAAAATTAAAAAAAAAAAAAACACTTCTGCCTTTACAACCCCTTTAAAGCCGCAGCAACTTTAAAAAGGTTCATGCACTACTCTGGTCTGACTTTGATGCATCTTGAGACTGCAATGTAAACCCTCAAATGCACTTGTGTGGGCTCACTCCAGTGGGCGGCTCTGCGTGCCCATTGACACATGGAGATGCAAACCCCGTGAGTTTTTCAGGCAGTCTTATGTATGTATATAGACTACACCTATATTTTCTGAGTCTGACATATTCAGGGCATTATTTTGCTTTGGTCAAACTTTGCAGTTTGCCTTTATCTACAGGTGCCCCTTTACCTGTAAAAGGTAGGTTTGTTTTTTAAGTAAAAGGTTAACTATGCCTTTAAAGCGGCTTCCGGGTGTCGATCACTGGCCGCCGATGACGTCACTCCTGTGCATGTAATGCTGCATCTGTCCCCCCCGGCGCCTCTACACCGAGTACCGAGTGATCAAACACCGCCGATCGCTCGGTTCTCACAGCTCCCGAGCAGAGAGCAGCAGACTGCCAGTCACAGCTGTCTGCCCTGTCCCCTCCTCGCTCACTGGAGCGCTAGGCTGTGGAGGGGGTCCGGCTCAGGCTCTCAGCAAGTCGCTGAAAGGCTGAGCCAGGTTTCGGTGCAGGGATCCAGGGCGGATCCCAACTTTGTTGTCATTACTATGCGGAGCCTGGACCGGCTCTGATGTCAGCAGAGAGCGGACTAGTTAAAAGCTTGTAGGAGGAGTTTTCATTCTCCTCCGATTGTCCTATGAGGCTGCATGACCCCCTGTGGCCCTCTGCCTGGACAGTGCTAATCGGCCTTTTGCTGATCACATGTATCCACCCAAGGAAAAAAAAAAAAAAAAAAACTCTAGCAATACACAAACTGAGCATGTGCAGAGTGCCCTCAAGGCTCTGTTATATCAGGAGATGGATTGGGAAAAGTGGAAGAAGGGGAGGATAAGAGAAGACAGAATTAACCCCTTCCACAGTGAGGAAAACAAGCATGCTTTAACTGCAGGGGTGCCCAACCTTTTGAAGAGCGAGGGCCACTTGACCGACTTTGTAACCGATCACGGGCCACATGGAGCCGAGCGAGCGGAGGACAGGTCAGTGTCCACTCTGCATATGCAGAGCAGACACAGACACACCCCACTCTACGAGCCCTCCAATCCGACCTGCCCAGAATGAAGTGGAGAGATTCCCATCTGTTTTTTTTTTTTGCGGATTGGAGGTAGGCGGGGTAAACAGACACAAACTCGTTTACATCTGCTGCTCCATAGAGGGTCCGATTGGATAGGACAATTCGGTTTACCTGAACCGCGGGTGCAGTGCACCTGTGGCTTTCCTCAGCTGCACTTTGCCATAGACTTATGATATACAGCAGGTGTTGTGCACTTTCTGAAAGCGCACCAAACCCACAAATAACACAAGTTATGGCTCAGTGCAGGCAACGACCTGAGATCTGAGGCAGGAGGTCGTGGGCCACATCAGAGGGCTCCACGGACCACGTGGCCCCCAGGCTCTCCCACATTGCTGCATATGCAGACGGATTTTATGGTTGTGGGTTTAGCATTAATGCATATGTCACGCACCTGATAGAGTTTGGGGTGACTATTATTGGCACCGTATATTTTTCACAGATGTAAAAGGAGCCCAAACAGGGCCTAAAAGTGGAGACTGCTGTTGGATTGTTATATGCAAAACAAGCACCTTTATTACTTGCATTCTATCCTGTGGTGCCATGCCAAACAAGCAACCAGGGCATAGCTGACAATAGTTCAGAACGCAACAGTGCTCATAGTCTTTACCTGTCAGGATCGTTTGGAAAGCAGCCTCCACATTTGTAGAGTCCAGGGCTGAAGTCTCGATGAAGGACAAACCATTCTTTTCTGTACAAAAGAAAAAATTGCAAGTCAGATTAGGTGAGAACATAAAACAAATGCTTTAATATTGCTAAGAAACAGGCAATTATAGCAGCAAAGCAACCGACAGAAATCAGAATTTTTAATTATAATATACAAGAAAAAGGCTGGGTTTTAAAGCGGAGCACCAGGCTCCCCAGAAAATTTAAAGTCAGCAGCTACAAATACTGTAGCGGCTAACTTTTAATATAAGGAAACTTAACTGTCCGGGCATCCAGCAATGTCTCACACGGGCAGATTCTTCAATAGGCTTCAGGTGCAGGCGCTGGCATCTCAAGTAAGGGAAACGGGCAGAGAAGCCTTGCGGCTTCACAGCTGGTTTCCTACAGTGTATGCACCCTTTTTAATGGCCCTGTAGTCTTCTGGACTCTGGGAGCCAGAAGACCGCGGGGGAAGGAGGCGCGGCATCTGAGCCCCCCCCCCCCCCCCAAGAAAAAGTGCCAAATGTGGCAGTGGATGGGGAAGAGTTTCAAACAAGCATTTCCCCTTTTTGTTCAGCTGAAAAAATTCTAAGTCAGCAGCTACAAATACTGTAACTACTGGCTTTTAAAGAATATTGGGACACTACCCATCCAGGGATCCTGCAATGCCGGCACCCCAGCCGATTTTAGGACTGGCTCTCGGGTGCTGCCGCAGCCGTTGCTAGTAAGGAGACCCGGCGGCGAAGCCTTTTTAGCTTCACAGCCGGTTCCCTGCTGCTCATGCGAAGCATGCTGCACTAACTGGACCAGCAGCGGGTGAAGGCCGAACTTCCGAGGAGATGTCGCTGCGGCGTAATCGTCTCCCGGAAGTGGCAATCCAGGAGACAGTCCCATATAGCCAGCAAAGAGACAGTCCATATAGCCAGCAAAGAGACGGTCCCATATAGCCAGCAAAGAGACAGTCCCATATAGCCAGCAAAGAGACAGTCCCATATAGCCAGCAAAGAGACAGTCCCATATAGCCAGCAAAGAGACAGTCCCAAAAGCCAGCCAAAGAGACAGTCCCATATAGCCAGCAAAGAGACAGTCCCATATAGCCAGCAAAGAGACAGTCCCATATAGCCAGCAAAGAGACAGTCCCATATAGCCAGCAAAGAGACAGTCCCATATAGCCAGCAAAGAGACAGTCCATATAGCCAGCAAAGAGACAGTCCCATATAGCCAGCAAAGAGACAGTCCCATATAGCCAGCAAAGAGACAGTCCCATATAGCCAGCAAAGAGACAGTCCCATATAGCCAGCAAAGAGACAGTCCCATATAGCCAGCAAAGAGACAGTCCCATATAGCCAGCAAAGAGACAGTCCCATATAGCCAGCAAAGAGACAGTCCCATATAGCCAGCAAAGAGACAGTCCCATATAGCCAGCAAAGAGATCCCAATCCATCAAAAGAGACTTCCCCATATATTCAGCAAAGAGACAACCCCACAAATATATCCCATATAACAAGCAGACATACACATATAGCAAAGACCGACACATACGCGGCCGAATGTCTCCCAGCATTCAGCCCATGCATGCAGGTGTGGGTTCAGTTTTTATACAAATATTAATAAAATTAAGGTTTAAAACCTAAAATCAAGGCAATATTAGACAGCACCTCAATTTGAAATAACTCACTATGCAATTATAAAGCTTCCTAAATCTCTTGGGAAAATTGGTTTACCTGTTTTTTTTTTTTTTTTCTATGCAAGGTTCACCCCCTAAGCAAGCTGAGGTAGGTGTGTTTTTTTTCACAGGCGTTTATATTTTTGGGATGTGTTAATGTTGCAAGGGGAAAGTGTCCGTCATGCAGGAATGCAACAGGTACGTGCATTTTACATGCATTTCCATTTAAGTCTATGGAATCAAAAATGCACTCTGCTGTGGGTAAAAAAAAAAAAAAAAATAAATAAAAAAGTCCTTGACCCTTTCCAAAATTCGCACCAGTTGAGAAACTGCATAGAGGTGAATGTGACCCATAGGAAATCGTGTTAAAATGGACTGTAGTGCATTTTGGCAAATTTGAAGATGCACTGCAAAATGCGTAGGTGTGAACCAGGCCTAAAAAGGGTATAGGTTTTAAATATATCTGTTTATAGCAAGAGAAAAAAAAAAACAACAAAAAACAAAAAAAACACACACACACACACACACACACACACACACACACACCTGAAAATTGCTGCTTTTACCAGCCTTTATCCAGCACTGACACCCCATGCAAAGACGAGTTCTGCCACTAGAGGCAGTGTGGTAGAATTCTACTAAGTATTACCTGTATGACTAATCATTGCTCACTGTGACCTTATACAAAGATTTTCCCCAAGTACAGAGATAGCTTGAGCAAAACCTTATCTGTACTATGTGAAAAAATGTCTGTACAATCCATTCAGAATAAACCAGTTTAAATGAGGGGTTGAAGATCCGGAAATGTACCGTATATACTCGAGTATAGGCCGACCCGAATATAAGCCGAGGCCCCCAATTTACCCCCAAAAAAACTGGCAAACTTATTGACTCGTGTATAAGCCGAGGGTGAGACATGCCTGTCCATCCCTGTGTGTGTGTCCGTCCATCCCTGTGTGTCCGTCCATCCCTGTGTGTCCGTCCATCCATCCCTGTGTGTGTGTGTGTCCATCCATCCATCCATCCCTGTGTGTGTGTGTCTCCATCCATCCATCCCTGTGTGTGTGTGTCTCCATCCATCCATCCATCCCTGTGTGTGTCTCCATCCGTGTGTGTGTGTGTGTGTATGTGTATGTGTATGTGTATGTGTATGTGTATGTGTATGTGTGTGTGTGTGTGTGTGTATGTGTATGTGTATGTGTGTGTGTGTGTGTGTGTGTGTGTGTGTGTGTGTGTGTGTGTGTGTGTGTGTGTGTGTCCAGCCTACCTTTGTCCCGAGCCTCCTAATAACCAGCAATTTGTTTCATGGAGTTGGGCTTTAAAGGGACTACAGATCCCTATTTGGGATGATCCTACTTTCTTTATGGTGTTATGATGCCCTATAGGGTGAGCCATAGTGCCGGTGAAGAATAATGAATCTTTATGTACACAGGGTTATGGAAGGCATTCGAGGGCACAATAAACACATGTAATCAGGGATTGTTCTGGCCAGAATTATCTGCTGATAAGAGCAAGCAGCCGCATTCTGTAGGCATATGAATTATTAATGTTCCTCTGAAACTCTCTGGCTTGTTCTGAAAAGATAATTTCTTTGTGAGCAAAGGACTGAAAAACACACAGCACACAAGGAAGGGGGGATTTACCTTGCCTCCTTGCCTCCGTCCCGTGCCGTGTCGTGCCTTGCCTTGCCTTGCCCCCGTCCCGTCCCGTCCCGTGCCCTCTTCGTCGGCGGCCATTGTAAAATTCAAAAGCTGCGCCGCCGCCTTCGCCTGTGATAGGCGGAACACTGAATTTCCCAGCAGCCTGTGTTCCGCCTATCACAGACGTCGTATCATCCTCGTCCGTAGTACGAGGATGATACGATGTCCGTGATAGGCGGAACACAGGCTGCTGGGAAATTCAGTGTTCCGCCTATCACAGGCGAAGGCGGAGCCGGAGGCGCGGCTTTTGAATAGAATGGCCGCTGTCTGTCTGCTCGACACGCTGTTCGAGCGGGCAGACAGCGATGACTCGAATATAAGCCGAGGGGGGCACTTTCAGCCTCAAAAAAGAGGCTGAAAATCTCGGCTTATACTCGAGTATATACGGTACGGCTATTTAACATATGAAGTGCTTGTTCAATTTAACCCCTTGCCCACTGGGCACTTTTACCCTTCTTCCTATGCCCAGGCCAATTTCTAGCGCTGTTACACTTTGAATGACAATTGCGCAGTCATGCAACATTGCGTACCCATATAAAACGTCAACTTTTTTGGTGGTATTTAATAACCACTGGGGTTTGAATTTTTTGCCAAAAAAAAAAAGGATGCAGTTTGTCAGAAAATGTTGTAAATAAGTACTTTTTCGCCTTCACTGATGTGCGCTGCGGTGCTGATGGGTACTGACAGGCTGCACTAATGAGGTGGGACTGATGAGGTGGCACTAATATGCAGTACTGATGAGTACCGAAAGGCAGCACTAATGGACATCGATAGGCAGGCACTGGTGTCAATTTGTACTGATTGGTGTCACTTGCTGGGCACTGTTGGTTCTGCACTGATAATCCTACTAAACCCTACTCTACATATTGGGGGGAGTGGGTACCTACTGCCGACTCAGTTTGCCGCTACAAACTGAGCCAGAAGTTCACTCCCCCCCCCCCCCCCCCCCCGCCACAGCCGGACCAGTCACAAAGTGCAGCAGGGAAACTGGTTGTGAAGGTGCAAGGCAAGATGGCGGCGCCAACACTCGATAGCCGTTGGAAAAAAAAAATAAAAAATCGTCTCGGGTGAGGACACTACTGGATTCCTGGACAGGTAAATGCCCTAATATTAAAAGGTCAGCAGCAACAGTATTTGTAGCTGCTGACTTTTTTTTCTGAAGGAGCCTGGAGCTCCTCTCCAACTATTCTGACAGCGATCTTATTTGGTCACATGATCTCCTCAGCGGCCAGCTTCAGTGAAGGAGGGATCCCCGACAACTGCTGCATTGCCCGGATGCGACATTACCCATTGGCTTACTACTGGGCATCTGTTAGCTGTCCATCCTCTAAGCTGATCACTGCCAATCAAAAAACAGACAGGCATAGTAAAACTAAAATAAAAAAAAAAAAAAAAAAAAACTTTAACCCTCATTTTGAATAGAGTAAGAGATGGCAAAAAAATAAAAAAATAAAAAAACTGATGGTTTATAACCATTTGTGTCCCATTTGGGATTATTCCCTTCACTTCCTGTCGCACAGCCAACACAGAAAGTGAGGAAATCCCCAATTTCCCAATCTGGTGACATTCCAAAATGTGAGAGTTTTTTTTTTTTTACTTTCACATTGAAAAACGGCAAACAAAAACAAACGGAGAAGGTGAATCTACCCAACGGGGACACAGACAGCAACAGGCGCTCTAATCCTTCACTATATCCAAAACTAAAAAATGTGCCTTTAGTTATACTTATTATTTACTTATACTATCTAAAATGACTGTAAATCCTTCTATGCATCAAGTGTCTGGCCTCAGGTGATGCACCAATTAAACAAATCCTCAGAAGTTGTACCCGCTTACCTGAAGTCTTCTCTACATCCCTTTAATGTGGTAGTAAAGCCCACTTTGTTATTTTTACTTACAGGTCAGCTTACAAGAAGGCTTACCTGTAGAAAAAAAATGAATATCTCCTAAACGTGCACAGTTTAGGATATTCACCCTGCATGCAGCCAGTGACATCACTGGTGCACGCGCTCTGAAGGTACAGCATACCTTCACCAGAGCCGGAATACAGGGCTCCCACGTATACTCACAAGTGACGTCATTGCAGCTTCGGCCAATCACACAGCTGGAGCGAGCGTACCCAGAAGACAGACAGGGAGAAGATGTCAGCCCTCTCAGTGGTGACCGCGCGCCGGCTTCATTCTAAAAGGTAAGTATTCCATCATTTTTTTTCCCCACTGGCCGAGGTTTACAACCACTTTAAAGTGGTTGTAAACCCTTACAGACTACTTTGACCAACAGGTAAGCCTTACCTGTAGGTCCAAGAAATATCTCCTAAACCTACACGGTTTAGGAGATATTTGCAAAAAAAAGACATGCGCCGCAGACAGCGGTGCGCAGGCTCACTGAGCATGCAGCTGCTAACGGCGATATGCTGTTAGTGGCGACTCCTGTGCGCGAGTGACGTCATCGAGGCTCCGGAGCCACGATACCCGGAAAGAAGATGGACACTCCATGGAAGAGGGGACGGGGTGACATAGCTGGCTCCTGTGTCAGGTAAGTGACACATAATGGGCTACTGTGCAATGCATAGTAACCCATTATGCTTTACCTTTGTAGGGAGACAAAGAGGAAGTAAACCCATCAGGGTTTACTTCCTCTTTAAAGTCCAGACTTTATAAAGCTTGTCAGAGCTTTCAGAAAGCAGGGGACATAGAGCTAGAGCTCCGAGTGGAGAGCTCCGAGAGCTGATAGGAGGGAAGGGACACTCCTACCTTCACACAGAAACAGAGCAGAGGGTGTCAATCACAGGCTGCGTGCTGGAGCTCCTCCCCTCTCACTTTCTCTTGGTGTCAGGAAAACTTGTGACTGATACAGAAAGCAGAGGAAGGAGGCAGCAGACAGACAAGTACACACTATAGAGGGTTATGCTTTGTTCATATTTCAAGTCTGAGCTTTACAACCACTTTAAAGTTCTCACAGCCAGGGGCATTGTTCATGTAGATTTTCAATGGCATATTTCAGAAGAACATAACATCTATTATTATAATTGAGTTATAACCGGATTTTAAACAATTCAATCCTTTATAAAAAGTGTAGGACTGTTGAATTCTAAACCCTGGCAAGGACACTAGTAAGCGTTTTAGCGACATTCAGATCAATGTATATAAATCTATAATAACCTGCAAATGCTCGGGCCTCATCAGTCGGCACTGCTCTCAGGTGGCGCAAGTCACTCTTGTTGCCCACCAGCATGATGACGATGTTGTTGTCCGCATGGTCCCTCAACTCTTTTAGCCACCTTTCCACATTCTCGTAGGTAAGATGCTTGGCGATATCATACACCAGCAGAGCACCTACAGCACCTCTGTAGTACCTGTAAGGAGAAGATACACTGAGTCAGCTCATAAAGGAGTGAATCTAACTGGCGCTTATATTTGCTTATGAAATAGACAGAACTGTGCAGAATTTTGCATTAACGCTCCACTCACACTTGTACGAATCCAAAGTAGCACTGACTTTGGAGTGCAACTTTGGATAGGTGCAACTTAGATTCAACTTTGGCTTTGACCAGCGATAATCGGCAACTATTGCACAACTGTTGCATTGTATAACATTCAGGTGCGACTCATGCAACTTTTGAGGGTTAACATTGAAGTCTATGGCCCTCAAGTTGCATGAAAGTCAGACCACAGTAGTGAATGAACTACTCTGAAGTTGCTGCAACTTTAAAATTTGCACATATGAATGGTTATCATTGGAAAACATGGGGAACGACTTGTCATGTGACATTTTGTGCCCAAGGCTGCATTCACACTTCAGCGTTTTTAATCACGGGCAGATTGGCCAAGGTTTGAAAGCGCCAATCTGTGAATAACAAATTTGCGCTTTGTTTGAGAGGCCATTCATTTGAATGACACCCAAAATCGGGGTGCAGGTCTAGCGCGATAAAAAACGTGCTGCAATCACGGCAACCCACATTGCGGTCCCAAAAAAAGTTCAGGAGCTACTTTTGAATGGCAAACTTCCCAGGATTTATTGCACGGCAGACCCACGCCGCGATTTTAGGTGTCATTCCAATGAATAGTATTTCAAATGCAAGTCCCGTGACTTATTCACATAGCGGCGCTTTCAAATCACAGCAAATCTGCTTGTGATTCAAAACACTGAAGTATGAATGCAGCCTAAAAGCTGGATACACGCTAGACAACTTTTGTTGTTTGATTTCCTTTAGATTTACCTTCAACTATGTAGCACAAGGGCCTGCCTGCCTGATTGCATACAAATTAGGTTTGACCCCATATTATATGGTTTTAGTAAATAGAACCCTAAAAAAAAGGAAAAAAAAAAATTTAAATCTAAAGAAAAATTGTATAGCGTGCATCCAGCTTAACACTGCAAAGTATATATAAAAAAAAAAAAAAAAAAAAGATTGGATAAATATGCACAATATCACCCCACGTTCTTCCCACCCTTTCAGCCCCACATCATGGTGACTCACGCGGAGGTGATTGCGCGATATCTCTCCTGTCCGGCTGTGTCCCAAATCTGAGCTTTGATTGTTTTACCGTCCACCTGGATGCTCCTTGTAGCAAATTCCACCCCAATGGTGCTTTTGCTCTCCAGGTTAAACTCGTTACGGGTAAAGCGAGAAAGGAGGTTACTTTTTCCAACTCCAGAATCACCGATCAGCACCACTGAAAAGAGAAAGAAAAAATAAATAAATAAAATGCCCTTATGTTTAGTAAATCACAATGAAACACACACACATCCATACAGGCAGCACTGCTACTATTAAAACATAAGGGAACCTTGATTATTATGTTGAAAATTATCAAGAGGCAAGAAAATAAATAGGCTCAGACAATCACATGACCACTGTGACTGGCTGTCAGTGGTCACATGATTGGGAGTGTTTGATGCGCTGCCATACACTGTACTGCACGGTTTTGTGTTGCATATACAACAAACATTACCACTATAATTATCCACTTGAGGACCAGGCCTATTCTGACACTCATCTCCTATATGTAAAAAATCAACATTTTCTTTGCTAGAAAATTAATTTATAATAAATATTATAAAATTATATATATATATTTTTTTTTAGCAGAGGCTCCTAGAGACTAAAATGTCAGTTGTTACAATTTTTTGTGTCACACGGTATTTGCATAGTGGTTTTTAAAACACTTTTTTTGGAAACAATACTTCAATCAATAAAAAAATAATGATATAATAATATCTCTCTCTATAATATTATATATCTCTAGGTCATTGCCTACTGCGGTCACAAGAGATGTTTACATTTCTTGTGACAGTGATTAAAAAAAAATAAACGTAAGGAAACCATGAAAATAAAAATTATAATATATAGAGATTATATATATATATATATATATATATATATATATATATATATATATATATATATATATATATATAGAGATAGATATGATATATATATATATATATATATATATATATATATATATATATATATATATATATAGATATATATATAGATAGATATATATATCTCTATGTATGTGCGTATGTATGTGTGTATGTATGATATAGATGGATAGATATATAATGTGTGTGTGTATATATCTATATCATGTGAAAGAGGCCTTACTCTAAAATACTTTTAAAGGGCAGAGGAGACACCTGGGGGGAGTCTAATAGACCTCAGATCTCTCCATAAAGAGTACCTGTCACTGCCTATTAGGGCAACCAGGGATAGTTACATTCCTTGCAACAGCAATAAAAGTGGCAAAAAAACAAACAAACTAAAAACTAAATAAAGAGTGTAAAAATGAAAAAAAAAAAAAAAAAAAAAAAAAAACACACAATTCAAGTGCCCCCACCCCCTCACGCAAAAGCGAACAAACCCATTGGTCCTGCACGCATACATAAATGGCGAGCGCTCCACAGCTGTGATGCATCGCTGCGAATGTCAAGACAAGGGGTAATAATTCTAGTGCCACACCTCCCTGTGTAACTCTAAGCCAGGGATATGCAATTTGTGGACCTCCAGCTGTTGCAGAACTACAAGTCCCATGAGGCATTGCAAGACTGACAGCCACAAGTATGCCATCCAGATGCAGAGGCATGATGGGACTTGTAGTTTTGCAACAGCTGGAGGTTCGCTAATTGCATATCCCTGCTCTAAACAGTTTTTTCGCCCCATATGTGACTTGTACCTTTTTGTCTCTCTAACTTCCCACCCTACTCCTGTTATTCGAGAACCCTTACCAATAGTTGAACCTTACTAATTTCAAATACCACCAGCATCTGCTCCTGATCCGTGGAGAGTTCCACGAAACGTATCGACCCATTCTGATGCTTTTATGATATAGAGTATATGGGATTATTTCATCATTTTTACCTTGTTTTATTATATTGTATTATGCTGTAGCAATCATGATTTCTTATATAGCTATTGTGTGATATATGGATCAATGTGACTTTTTACAATGTTACTACCATTTAACTGCTTGCCGACTGCTTCACACACATATACTGCAGCAGAATCCTGTACCTGTACGTTGCCCCTTTAAGAAGCGGCTTGCGGGCACCACGAGTTCCGTGAGTGTGAACGCGGGTCGTGTGGACTCCATGTCTGCGGGGATACCCGCGATCGTGTCACGGAGAGGAAGAATGGGGAAATGCTAATGTAAACAAGCATCTCCCCGTTCTGCCTACCGACACTGATCACAGCTCCCTGTAATCAGTAGCGGCAATCAGTGTCGTGTCACACATAGCCCCCTCCCCCCCACAGTTAGAATCACTCGCTAGGACACACTTAACCCCTACAGCACCATCTAGTGGTTAACCCCTTCAATGCCAGTCACTTACATAGGAATCAATGCATTTTCAATTGCACTGATCGCTGAATGGACCCAAAATTGCGCCAAAAAGCGTCCAATCTGTCCGCCATAATGTCATAGTCACGATAAAAAAAAAAAAAAAAAAATGTTTTTGAAAAACCGCTGATCGCCGCCGTCACTAGTAAAAAAAAAAAAAAAAATTTTTTAAATGATAAAAATGTCATAAAATTATCCACTATTTTGTAGACGCTAACTTTTGTGCAAACCAATCAAAAATATGTAGAAGAATACGTATCGGCCTAAACTGAGGAAAAAAAGTTGTTTTTTTTTTTATATATTTTTGGGGATATTTATTATAGCAAAAAAGTAAAAAATAATGTTTTTTTTTTTTAAATCGCTGCTTTGTTTTGTTTATAGCGCAAAAAAAAAAACGTAAGGTGATCAAAAACCACCAAAAGAAAGCTCTATTTGTGGGGGGGGGGGGGGGGAGAAAGACGTCAATTTTGTTTGCGTGCAACGTCGCACGACTGCGCAATTGTCAGTTAAAGTGACGCAGTGCCGAATCGCAAAAAGTGTTCTGGTCTTTGGCCAACCAAATGGTCTGGGGCTGAAGTGGTTAATATTATGCTTTAAGCTAAAAATGTTATATATGAAATAAAATGTGATTTCTATGCATAGATTGCCCCGTGTTGCTGTGACATTGAGATCCAGTATGTAAAGTCACAATTTACAATTTTTTGGGTCAGACACCCATTGTCCACTATCACTTTCCAGTATCACGTTTCCTATAAAGTCCCAACCTTTCTTTCAGTCATATTACAGTGCTTGTAAACCCCTTGTAATCCTAGATTAAGGCTTACCTGTAGGTGCAAGAAATATCTCCCAGACCTAAAAGATTTAGGAGATATTTGCAAAAATGGCGGCACCGATGTCTATGGCGCATTCGCCGTAGACATCAGACGCACTGAGCGTTCCATTTCTAACGGCGATCATGCCATTAGGGGCGGCGGAAACAACGCGCATGCGTGGGAGTGGTGTCATCGTGGCTCCGGCCAGTCACAGCGCCGCAGCTGCAATACTCGGAAGTCACTCCCGGATAGATGGCGGCGTTGGAGGAGGCGGCGTACAAGGGCCGATGCGGAGGCTTCGATCTCAGGTAATTCATAATGAGCTAGTATGCTATGCGTACTAGCTCATTATGCCTTTGTCTTGCAGGGTGTATTCCCCCCAAGGCTTTACTTCCTCCAACTCTAAACTGGTAACCAAAGGCTTTTAAAGCTTCACCTATGGAGGATTTTTTAACCACTTGCCGACCAGCGTACGCCGATGTAAGTCGACAGAATGGCACGGGCAGGCAAATGGGCGTACATCGGGACATCGTACATCGGGAGCGCGCCGCTGGCGGCTCGCTCCCGCGCTGGTCAGGACCCCCGTGAGTCCGGTCGCGGGACCCGCAGACTCGATCGCCGCGGGCATACCCGCGATCATCTCACGGAGCGGCCAAATGAAGAAATGCCGTTGTAAACAGCATTTCTCCATTCTGCCTAGCAACTGGTGACGCTGATCTCTGCTCCATGTGATTGGAGCAGAGATCAGTGTTCACTAAATGAAAGCCCAGCCCCCCCACAGTTAGTAACACACCCCTAGGAACACTTAACCCCTACACTGCCACCCACTGGTTAACCCTTTCACTGCCAGTGTCATTTACACAGGAATCACTGCATTTATATAGCAGTGATTATTGTATAAATGACAATGGTCCCAAAAATGTGTCAAAAATGTCCGATGTGTCCCCCACAATGTCGCAGTCACAATAAAAATCGCTGATCGCCATTACTAGTAAAAAAAAAAAAAAAAAAATTAATAAAAATGCTATAAAACTATCCCTATTTTGTAAACGCTATAACTTTTGCGCAAACCAATCAATAATCGCTTATTGCGATTTTTTTTTACCAAAAATATGTAGAAGAATACGTATCGGCCTAAACTGAGGGAAAAAAAAATGTTTTTTTTATATATTTATTATAACAAAAAGTAAAAAATAATGCGTTTTTTTCAAAATTGTCGCTCTATTTTTGTTTATAGCGCAAAAAATAAAAACCGCAGGGGTGATCAAATACCACCAAAAGAAAGCTCTATTTGTGGGGAAAAAAAAAAAAAAGGACGTCAATTTTGTTTGGGAGCCACATCGCACGACCGCGCAATTGTCAGTTAAAGCTACGCAGTGCCGAATCGCAAAAAGTGGTCTGGTCTTTGACCAGCAAAATGGTCCCGCGTCTGAAAGTGGTTAAAATACAGAGCGTTCAGAAATTGAAAGCGTGACTTGAGGCATCTCTTTAGACGGCGTAACATCTTTTACCGCCAAAAAATTGGGGGAATTTATGGCGTTTTTGTGCATTATTCTTTACATATTTGATCAAACGACATCACTAAAGTCTGGGTTCCTGGGCGGAGCTCAGGGTTCATTTTCACTTCACCGTTATTTTAAGCAATGCTACTCAAAGTTCAAGAATAAATGCCATTATGTCATTCAATGTTACACAAAAGTAAAAAAAAAAAAAAAAAAAAAAACACACCATTGTTGAAAAACAGAATTAGAATGGGCTGAGCGTACAGCTGCAGTTTACTGTAATCCTTCACCTGGGTGCACCAGTCTGACAGGTCTACCTACCCCCCACACCACAGTTTCCTCATCATTTACAGGGGGTGACAGCTGACGGAAGCCAGACACAGCCTACTTGAATGGACAATTTATTTCAAAGAGAATGAGTAAGAAAAAGGTTGGGCAAGCTCATTCAAAATGTGTTTAACCCGTTACTGACCACCGGCCTATTAATTTAACTCCTTCAGCCCTGGAAGGATTTGCCCCCTTGATGATCAGGCCATTTTTTTTTTTTTTGCGTCGCAAAATACAGCACTTAACCGACAATTGCACGGTCATGCAACGATGTACACAAAAAGAGTCTTCCCCTCCCCCAAATAGAGCTCTCTTTTAGTGGTGGTATTTGATCGCCTCTGCAGTTTATTTTTTGCGCAACACAGACCGACGATGTAAAATAAATAAATAAAAAAAATCTTACATTTCTGCTTAAAAAATACATACATGCCCAATAAATATTTTTTTCAAAAAATTGAATTTCTTAATTTAAAGGGGTTGTAAAGGTAAATGTTTTTTTCACCTTATTGCATTCTATGCATTAAGGTGAAAAAACATCTGACAGTGCCCCCCCCCCCCCCCCGTTTTACTTACCTCACCCCTCGAAAGTCCCGCGCTCGTCCCCCGACGTCCTTTCCACCGTTCAGCCTGGCCGCTGATTGGCTGGAGTGGATGGAAAGCAGCGCAGCCATTGGCTCGCGCTGCTGTCAATCACATCCACTGACGCAGAGCGCCGGGGCCGTGTGATACAGCGAGCGGCTATAGCCGCCGGCTGTATCACGGGAGCGCGCCCGCAGATGCTTCTCACCATGCGAGGGAGCTCGCATGAACGTGAGAAGCACCTGCGGGAGGAAGCAGAGACAGCCGCCAAGGGACCCCAGAAGAGCAGGTTAGGGGCCACTCTGTGCAAAACGAGCTGCACAGTGGAGGTAAGTATAACATGTTTGATATTTTAAATAAAAAAAATTCACTTTACAATCCCTTTAAGCCGATTTGTATTCAGCTTTTTTTTTTCTTACCAAAAAGAAAACCTCACTAGGCGCATATTGATTGATTTGCACATAAGTTATAGTGCAACAACGGCGAACCTTGGCACCCCTGATGTATTGGAACTACATTTCCCATGATGCTCATCCACTGTGCAGTGTAGTTGGGCATCATGGGAAATTTAGTTCTACAACATCTGGGGTGTCAAGGTTCACCACTGTTATAATGTATACAAAATAGGGGATAGATTTGTGGCATTTTTATTGTTCATTTTATTTTTACTAGTAATAAGCGACTTTTTAGCAGGACTGCGACATCGCGGCGGACAGATTGGACACCTGACACTTTTTTGGGAACCAGCGACATTACAATGATCAGTGCTAAAAATATGTACCGACATTGTACTAATGACAGGGGCAGAAAAGGGAGGGTTAACATCATGGGCGCTCAAGGGGTTAAATGTGTTCTAAGGCTAGGTTTCCACTAGTGTGACTTTTCATGCGACTTGGGACTGAAAAGTCGCATGACAAGTATCCCATGATTTCCAATGAGTACCGTTCATGTCTGTGCGACTACAAGTCACAGTGACTTCAGAGTAGTCCCTGCACTACTTTGGTCCCACTTTGATGCGACTTGAGGTCCATAGACCTCAAGAATACACAGGCATTGCTCAATATCGCAGCAATATCACGCAACTTTAGGGGGGGGGGTTTCAATAGTGGAAACAGAGCCTTACTGTATGGGGGATGGGCTGCCTGGGATAACACACAGATCCGTCTTCCTGAACAGCAAAAAGACAGGATCTGTGTGTCATCCCGTGACAGAACGGAGATCTGCCTGGTTTACTATGGCAGATCCCTGTTCTGTCACTGCGTGGGAACGATCGTGGGGGCGGCCATCGAGTCCACCGAACCCTCTGATTAGCGCCCCTGCTGGCCAATGGGCGCGCTCGCCCCCACAGATTGCTCAGTACGAGCCCGACGTACACCTACAGCGATTTGCACTACTGTGTCAACCTGCCGCTATATAACTTGCGGGGAGGTTGGTCGGCAAGTGGTTAAAAATGTCCCAGAACAGCCGCTATGATCGTTCTTATGGTGCAGGGAATCGCCGGCTGAAAATGCCAATATCTGAATGAGGTCTGTAGCCTCAGGCATCATTCAAATATACCCCCGGAAAGTCAAGGACGTACCTTGGGCGCCAAGTGGTTAAAGTGTGTGTACACCCACTTTTACCTACAGATAAGTCTACATTAAGGCCCCTTTCACACCGACGATCCGTTCAGGCCCGCCTGTCAGTTTTTCAGGTGGACCTGAACGGATGCTCCATAGAGCGTCGGATGTCAGCGGTGACAAGTCCGCTGACATCCGACCCGCTCCGATCCCAAAAAGTGTGACGGAGGGAAAAAGCTATTTTTCCATCCGTCATCGGATCGGGTGACAATGGACACTGCGGTCCGTCGTCATCCGATCTCCCATAGGGGAGAGCGGCGCTGTGACAGGTCCGTCCCTGCGCAGTGTGCAGAGACGGACCTGTCATCTCCCTGCTCAGCGGGGATCGACGGAGTGATCCCCGCTGAGCAAACGGATATCCACGGGGCGGATCAGCACTGATCCGCCCCGTGTGAAAGGACCCTAAACCTGAAATATCTCCTAAACCTCCACTGACTACGGCACATGCACACTTTAGAAAGGGCACATCGTGCCGTTTCTAATAGGGCTCAAGCCGTGACTGGCGGCTCCCTCATGACATGCGCAGGAGTGACAACACGCAACGCCGACACTTGCCGCTAGTGGGCACAGCGGTGACATCACAGGCTTCATTTTCAGTAAAAGTGACACATAGTGGGCTACTGTGTGATGCATAGTAGCCTATTATGCTTTACCTATGCAGGGAAATAAAGAGGAAGTAAAACCCACCAGGGTTTACTTCCTCTTTAAGAGCCTATTGACACGCAAGGTTAAAAGAAAGAACCTTCCTTAACAGAGTGATATTCAGTCGAATGTGTCGGCTGCAGACAAGGATGTGAAACAGGAAGTGGTATTAAACCCAAAACCAAAAAAGGTCATATTGCAGCTTACCAAATAAATGTGGTGACTTTTTTCCCCCCATTTGTTTATTTTCTTTTTTAAAGGCTTTCTCCCCCTCTGTTCTCACCTGGCGATTTGGCCAGTAAGACACCAACTTTGGATAGTTTTGTACAAACTTTATTTGAAGTGCACAAAAACACACACTTCATTTATGGCAATGCGCAACAGTGCGCTGCGTTGCTGTATATTGGCGTGCAATTAAGTGCTGTGCACTGCGATAAAATGAAGCACGTCTGCATTTTTAGCCTAAGGTTGTAGTTTAGGTATGACATTTACAGCAGAACCAAAAATGTAATACTTACCTCTGTTTGAATGGTTTCCCCGACACTCGCAAAGTCCCTTGGCTGGCACCCGCATCTTTTCTCAAGGCTTCTTTCAGGTGAAGGTCTTTGGCTGTCTTGATTGGTTGGCATGGCCTTTACTTCTTGAGCGGGATTCCTGACCAGCAGCTGGGCTCAGCCTCTCAGCTGGCCGCTGGGAGCCTGAGCCAGCCACCCCTGCCCCCCTCCACAACCCGGTGCTCCTGTAAGTGCTGGAGGGCCAGACCAGAGAGCTGGTGACACACAGTCATTGGCTCTTCTCACTGAAGACCGAGAATGGCGTGAACAGCGTTTTTTGATCGCTTTGTTCTCGTTGTTGTAGGAGACATGGGACCAAAGCTTCACCCACCTAGGGGAGTATGCAAGTTTGATCTTTTTTTATTCCAAATATCTTTTTTTAAAGACTGAGTAGAGTTGCAGCCATAGGGTACTATTCTGGGGTCCCCCACCGGTGCTCCTGGCACCTTCCCTCCTGGCCACATAGCAAGCAGCTTGCTATGGGGGCACCTGAGCAAGCTTTCCCCCCCCGAGCCGATGTTCTGTGTGTCCATAGACATAGCCTGGCCCAGCTCTGCCCTCACTCTCTCCTCATTGGCTCACTGGCTGTGACTGACAGTAGCGGGAGCTAAGGGCTCCCGTTGCTGTCTTAGCCAATGAGGAAGAGACTCCTGAGAGATGCTGCACATCGCTGGATCGGGCTCCGGTAAGTATTATGGGGGGTGGCTCACTCCCAAACAACTGTTCTGTGTCCACGTAAACAGAGCCATGACTCTTCTCATTGGCCCACTGGCTGCGATTGCCATTAAAGGTTGTAAACCCTTGCGGTTTTTCACAATGTATTCAGGTGAAAAACCTCTTTTAGTGCACCAGCCCCCCCCCCCCCCCCTTTTACTTATCTGAGCCCGATCGTTCCTGCGCTGGGGAAAAGCACACTGGCTCCAGCTGGGATCTCGGGTCCTGATTGGAGAGATTGACACAGCAGAGACATTGGCTATGCTGCTATCAATTAAATCCAATGAAGACTCCCACAGGAGTCTATGCTGTTTCCTGTCCCGGCGCGCTGTCTGCTGGGACGCTGCACGACTCGTGCATGCGCAGTAGGGAACCGGGAAGTGAAGCCGCAATGCTTCACTTCCCGATTCCCTCACCTAGAATGCCAGCAGCAGCCGAGAGCCGATCGATCTCGGCTGCCAACATCGCTGGACCCTGGGGCAGGCGAGTGTCCATTTATTAAAAGTCAGCAGCTGTACTATTTATAGCTGCTTGCTTTTAATATTTTTGTGGGTGGAATCCTTCTTTAACCGCTTGAGATCCCCGCTATAGCCGAATGATGACTACAGTGCGGACCTCCTTTATCGGGAGAACGTCTATTGACGTCGTCCCGTGCACGAGCGGCCTGCGCGCCCCCTGAGGGGTGCGCAGCGATCAGCGAGTCTATGAGACTCGTCTGATCACAGATCGGAGCAAGGGGTCGATTACGACCCCTTACCAAGTGATCAACTGTCAGCCAACGACAGCTGATTATGTGATCACAACAGCCGATAATCGACTATTTTTCCTCCTCGCGCTGACAGCGTGAGAAAAGAAAAAAAAGCCGATCACCGGCGGCCGTGAGAGGGACTTCAGTCCCGCTCACGGCCAAGTCATTAGTGCCCACCTGCCCCCTAAATAAAGTAAGTGCCACCCAGCAGTGCCCACAATCTGCCTCAACAACAGTGCTGCACCTCATATCTGTGCCCATATCCAGTGTCATCTACCAGTACCCATCAGAGCCACCCATCTGTGCCGCCTTATCTGTGCCCACCAGTGCCGCCTTATCTGTGCCCACCAGTGCCGCCTTATCTGTGCCCACCAGTGCCGCCCACCAGTGCCGCCCACCAGTGCATTTCAATGAAGGAGAAAAATTACCTGTTTGCAAAATTTTATAACTATTAAACATGATTTTTATTTTTATTTTGCATCTTTTTGTGTTTAGCAAAAAAACAAAAAAAAAAACTCCCAGCTGTAATTAAATACCACCAAAAAAAAGCTCTATTTGTGGGAAAAAAATGATAAAAATTTAATTTGGGTACAGTGTTGTATGACCGCGCAATTGTCATTCAGGCTGGGTTCACACTGCTGCGGGGGGGAGATCCGGATGTGATTCGCACCCGCACTGCAGTGCAAATCACATCCGATCTCCCTAGCGATGCGAGTTTAGCCATACAGATAGTATGGCTGAATTCGCATCGCTCCCGCAGCAAACTCGCACGGGACCCTTTTTTTGGTCCGCAACAGAATCGGATCGCATGGGGGTTCACACCATGCGATCCGATACCTGTGCGAGTCGGCAGATCGCACTGCGATATGCGGACGGATCTGGGGGTGTCATTAACATATCATTGACACTCCCAGCCGTCCGCATAGGGCAGTGTGAACTGCCAGCGGGAGTAATGCGATGCGGGAAAACGCTGCGGATTCGCGGCGTTCCCGCATCGCGGTGGTGTGAACCCGGCCTCAAAGTGCATCAGCGCAGAAAGCTGAAAATTGGTCTGGGCATGAGGGGGGTTTAAGTGGCCAGTAAGCAAGTGGTTAAGGAACGTGTACATATCCTTTGAGAGTCAAGACTCTTGTGCACATCACTTGATCACGATGGGGCTCAGAGGAGTATTGGATGGGCTGCCGCCCATAGGATTTTTTTTTTTTTCACCTACATGCACACATTACACAAAAGTAAAAAAAATAAAAATAAATATAAAAACACCCCTTGAGCCTTTACAGCCATTTTCACTGCAAAATGACTGACTGGGTCACTTTAAGTCTTCCAAAAGTCCACAAATATAAGAGATAAGCAGCTCTGCATATTTTAGGCTATCAGTGTAGCTTTGGTCTGGAATTTTCATTCCAACAGCCCTCCCCCTGCAAATCAGTTAGTAAAGAACTACAACCCATATAGGTGAGCAATCTTGCACAGCGAACGAATATTGTTCTCTGTACAGAGGACAGATTAAAGGTCAGAGACACAAACACAGCTACAATTACACTATGGCCTGGCCAGGGAAGAACAAAGACTGAGCAGACATCAGAAGCTCAGGCAGGCCGGGACAAGCAGGTGAAGACATTCTACTTATGTGAACAAATGTGGCCCTCGGGGTGGGGGGGGGGGGGGTGGGGTCACCATATATTGCCCACTTTTCATAAAGTGCAATAAAAGAAGTTATCCTGCCGAGAGGGAGACATTCCAGCCACAGACGGGGAGGATGTGACGTTTGGAGAGCACAGAGGAGATTAGTGAGGTGTGCCGTGATCACCAGACATGGAGAAGTTTAGAGAAGTGAGCCCTCATTCCACTGACAGAACATTCCAAGTTTTAAAGAGGAAATCCTGCATTGTGAAGGCTGGAGCACCTTTTTTTCCTTTCTATAACAATCTTTGTACTTGCTGTAGGTCATTAGGTCTCGCGGTCGGGTGCCAAGAAGGGTGACGCAATGCCGCTGTGTAATCGGGGACTTAGGTGATTTCAGGGCGTGTTGTGTGAATCACTGAAGTCACAATGAGATGACACCCACACGTGAAAAGAAAAAAAAATAAGAAAAAGCTGCAGGGCGGCTACTGGGAGCCTTGGGCTCACCCCAAGTATAAAGGAAACAGGTTGCATGCAAATACAGTCACATTATACATGTCGGCATACCATAAAATATGTCATAGGTTATATAGCAGAAATACAAACGCGTTTTGTCACGTCATGTTGGTGTGGCTTTGGCAGTTCATGTCCTGACAAGCATAGCAATGCTGAAATGTAACCAGGAACAATGGTAAAGCACAAAGATGAAATGCCGGTTATCAAGACAAGCTTCCAGGAGAACTCATTCTCTTTACTCAATGCCAGTACGAAGCTGAACACTCCCTACAAATACCGGTATCTGCATGTAGATAAAAATAAATGGATCCTTCCCTACTAAACCAGCTGGTCCCTTTGAACTCTTCACAAATCTACAATTACAACCCCGACGGTCCTTCCTTACTGGAGATTATTCTACAAGTTTTGCTCTAAGTCGCGGGTGCTTCACCTGTGGCCCTCCAGCTGTTGCAGAACTACAAATCCCACAAGGCATTGCCAGGTTGACTGTTACAAGCATGACCCCCCAAAGACAGAGGCATGATAAGACATGAAACAGCTAGAGGGCCACAGGCTGAGCACCCATAATCTAGGTCAGGGGTCTCCAAACTGCGGCCCATGGGCCAGATGTGGCCCTTTGCTAGCCTGTATTCAGCCCTTGGGGCACAATGCCTCCCACTGACACCAACAATGGGGCACGATAGCTTCCACCGATACCAATGATGGAATACTATTCCTCCTACTAATAGGGGGAATACTCGTCCTCTTGACCACCAACCCCGAGGCCATATTTATTCTCAATGATGCCGGGCCCGTGACATTTTCTGCCCCTGCTGGCCACAATCCGGCCCTCCTAAAGTCTGAAAAACAATAAAGTGGCCCTTTGTTTGAAAAAGTTTGGAGACCCATGATCTAAGTCAGCGATGGAGAACCTTGGCACCCCAGATGTTCTGGAACTACATTTCCCATGATGCTCAACTACTCTGCAGAAATGTAGTTCCAAAACATCTGAAGGTGCCAAGGTTCACCATCACTGACCTGGGTCATGTGCCAATGCACGAGCACAGACGCATGTTCTTATGTAGGTGTTTCACAAGCCAGTCAGCTGAATAGACTGATCAATGAAACTAGGAAGTCTCACACAAATGAGGTTGGATCACTTCTAAGGACCTGGCCTTTTCTGGCACTTTTTGTTTACAAGCAAATCTGTAATTGTTTGCTAGAAAATTACTTACAACCCCCCAGACACACACACACACACACACACACACACACACACACACATATACAAAGGCATACCCCACTTTTAAAGCGGGAGTCCACCGGGACTCCGCGTTTTTTTTTTTTTTTTTTAAAAGCCAGCAGCTACAAATACTGCAGCTGCTGACTTTTAAATAGTGACACTTACCTGTCCAGCGCGCCCGCGATGTCGGCACCCGAAGCCGATCGCTCGCTCGTCTGGTGGGTCCTGCCGCCGCCATCTTGGGTATGGGAATCAGGAAATGGAGCCTTTCGGCTTCATTTCCCGGTTCCCTACTGCGCATGCGCGAGCCGCGCGGCGCAATCCGGACGGTCCCCGCTGCCTCTGGGAGCTGTGTGTTTCCCAGCAGGCAGCGGGGCACTTGAAGGGGGCGGGCGCTTGTGGAAAGGGGCGTAACGTACGCCCCTTTCCGCAGAGAGCTAGCCCGGAAGTGGGTGCAGTTACCTGGATTATCCAGGTAACTGCACCCCCCTCCCCCCTGAAAGGTGCCGATTGTGGCGCCGGAGGGGGGGGGGGGGGGGATTCCGATGAGCAGAGGTCCATTTTAGGGTGGACCTCCGCTTTAAGTACACAATGGGATTTACTAAAGCTGAAAAGTGCAAAAAATCAGGGTCAATTCTGTATAGAAACCAATGAGCTTCCAGGTTTTATTACAGAAGCTTAAAGCGGGGTTCCACTCTAAAGTGGAACTTCCGCTGATCGGAACCCTCCCCCCCTCCGGTGTCACAATTGGCACCTTTCAGGGGGGAGGGGGGTGGAGATACCTGTCAAAGACAGGTATTTACACCCACTTCCGGGCATAGACTCCCGTGGGAGTCTACGCCATTTCCTGTCCTGCCGTGCTGTCTGCTGGGACACACACGGGTCTCAGAGACAGCGCGGACAATTCCTATTGCGCTGCGCGACTCGCGCAGTAGGGAACCGGGAAGTGAAGCCGATTCGCTTCACTTCCTGATTCCCTCACCTAGAATGGTGGCGGCAGCAGCCGAGCGATCGATCTCGGCATCGCTGGAACCTGGGACAGGCGAGTGTCCATTTATTAAAAGTCAGCAGCTGTAGTATTTATAGCTGCTGGCATTTAATATTTTTTTGTAGGTGGAATCCCTCTTTAAGGGAACAAGCTGGGGTTAGAAGCTCATTGGATTCTATGCAGAAGTGAGCCTGATTTTGCACTTTTAAGCTTTAGTAAATAAACCCCATTGTGCACTTAAAAGTGGGGTACGCATATCTCAGAGAGAGAGCGAGATCGGAGACCCTAGAGAATCGCACAGCGATCGTTGCAATTTGTGCAGCAGTTTTTTTTTTAAACGCAATTTTTTGTTTAGAAAAAATACATTTAAAAATGCACAAAAACAGAATATATAACCCAAGGCTTTGGTAAGTTATAAAAAATGTTACGCCGAGTACATCGATACTCAAGATGTCACGCTTTGAAATTGGGTACGCTCATGGAATGGTGACAAACTTATAAATCTTTGTGGGCGACACTTTAACTTGTTTTACAGGCTACATGTCTAGAGTCACAGAGAAGGTCTAGGGCTAGAATTGTTGGTCTCACTAAGGCTCAACGGCGATACTTCACACGTGTGGTGCGAACACAGTTTACATATGTGTGTGCAACTTAAGTATGCTTCTGCGTGAGAGCTCGGAGGGATGGGGATGATTTGCTTTTTTTTTAATTATTATTATTATTATTACACACACTGCCTTTAATTTTATTACTACTTTCATTCCCATTACAAGGAATGTAAAAATATCGGGTGAGAGGTCCTCTTTGTGAAGACATCTGGAGTCTATAAAACCTCAAATTTCTACTTTACCTTTAAAAGCAAAGGAAAAAAAAAAGTTTGATCTTTTACTTATGCGTTTGTTTCTGCGTATTCATTTTTTTCTTATTCTAAGGGCCGGTTCACACTGCAGGCGATGCGAGGCGACACCGACTTGCCTCGCCGCGACCTGCCGCGACCTCAGCAGCAACTTGCAGATGACTTCTGTATAGAAGTCAATGCAAGTCGCCCCGAGGTCGCCCGAAAGTAGTACAGGAACCTTTTCTCTGAGTGGGAGCGACTCGAGTCGCTCCTCTCAGAACGGTTCCATTGTACA